>NW_027437196.1:14505000-15705000 GCF_033239565.1 Halichoeres trimaculatus
TGCAGTGCTTCTGGAGTCTGTGGGAGCAGCAGGGGTGAAATCATCACATGATGAGTCTGTGTAACCAATCCTGCTGCTGCTGCGAGGGCAGAGAAGAGCACAGGTGGATTGATTTTCTGCATGACTCTCAGTTGCAGATGCTTTTGGGGGGTTTCATCCTGCAGCTTGTATGATAAAGAGTCATGTCTTGGTTCCAATATGCCTGAAATTGTTCATCAAAAATTCCAGTCTGGCTTTGATTTACCTCAAAATGTCATCAAAAACTTATTTGCCTCTAAACTTATTTCTTTTAAAAAAGATAAATCAATTCTGCACCTTGGTGAAAACCAGATCACCATCTTCTGAGCAAAGAAGAGACCGTGTGACTGCTTAAAACAAAAACTCAGCCTATGGTTTGCCATTTCTTGTAGAATATAATGAGTTAAACCCAATATAAGCCAGATTGACCATACAAGTCCAAGTCAAAATATTAAAAGCAAACTTTGAGACTTAGTTTGCTTTTAGTTTGTAAACAAATCTGCTGATGATTAAGCCAAATCTCCTTGTGACATTACTTAAAATAACAATAATCTCTCAATTTAAGAACCAGTTCAGTTGCAGATCTTCAAGCTCATTAATAAACGGCTAAAACCCTACATTTAGTCCAGTACCTAAGAATTGGATAGTTGTTCAGACCTGTCTTGTTTAAAGGGGCTATATATCAAGTTAAATCAGTTTTCATTTACACCAGCAGTCTTCAACTGTTTTCCAACCAAGAACCCCCTTAACTGACAGAGAGACAGAGCAGGGACCCCCCTATATATAGGTGTGAATGCTGAGTGAACCTGTGTGCAGTTTGAGAGAGATGCTGTTTTGCAAGATATCTTTGGCCTCTGTTTATCCACTGAGGTGTGTTTAACGAAAATTACAAGACTAAAAATTGAAATATTTGGAAATAATCGTATGATGATATAAAAAATTTCCTAATCAAACCAAAAATGTCATGGACCCCCCTAGGGGTCGCAGACCTTCTGTTGAAGACCTCTGCTCTACACCAATGTATTTTTTTCAATCTGTTAAATTAGTTTCAGCTAATACTACAAGATTAAAGATGAATTCACTGCTGCAAGATATTTAAGATTTGACACACCATTTTCATTTGAATTATATTTGTATATTACCTCTAAATGTTTTTGTTTTTGTTTCTTGTCTCTTTGAACAATGTTATAAATCTATGGGTATTCCAGGTGTTGCATTATTTTGTTTATTACTGTTACTTTTATTACTGTTATTACTGTGTTGAATTTTGGCAGTAATGTTCATGCCGTCATATGTAGTATCAATTAATATAAAAATTAATAAAACAACAACAACAAAAAAAAAAAACAAAGGCAACAGACCTATCTTTGCTTGACAGGTTTCATCTCAGAGGGTTCTTCTTGTAATTGTTTTGTCTTTAATTATCTCAAAATGGTTGAAATGTCTTGTACTATGATCTTGATTCTGTTTCTAAGTTTTTCAGTGTGTAAAGCTATACTCACTTAAATAGCTGGACTGACTCTGGAAGTCTTAACTTCAAGACTTCACCACTCATTTATTAAGATCATACAATGATGACATGTAGTTCACAAAATAAGAGTGCTGATTGGCCTTGTTGTTTAAGAATGTGTCCAATTTAAAGAGCCTTTAGTCCTCCCCTTTTAAATAACTAATATTATACACGCTTGTGTATAATGTCAGCACATTTCAGGGCATAGTTTGGGGAAAGCTATTAAAAATTAACTTCAACTTTAACAAATTAACCTGACTGTAGTCTGCTGCTCAAAGTTAAAAATTCTAGTTTCACTAATACATTTTCAAATTAAAATTATTAAATGAAATATTCTCATGATGAAGAGCTAATATCTGTAGAACAAAAACAGAACTGCTAACTTGGAGCTTAAAGCCAACAATTCAATCACTCACAAACTATCACTCCTTATTTCTCCCTAAGAGGATACTCTCACACATTAGCCGGTTTCCTGCTCTTCTTTTATACCCAGGAGGCTTTCTGACACCATCCAGGAGGCAGAGCATGAAGCAGAGTTACATCTTAACCTTATTCCCCTGAGGAGGCCTTTCAGCTCCAGCGGGGCTTTGAAACAAGAGGCTCATCACTGAAGCTAATGTGACCTCCAATGGAAGCAGCCAGCGTGCGTGTGGCCTTTACAGATTTTGTTTGAAGGTGACATCGCAACTGTTGATCCTGGGAGGAGGAGGATTATGGTTGAATGAGGAAGGTGCCATGTGTCTGTCTGCCTGTTGGCTGCCTGGAGTCAAAGAAAAAAAGGTTTCCACTTTTAAGATTCCGGATATCGATCATTTTTTGTTCACTGTGTCCAGCTTTATGGTTAAAGGTGCCGGTATTGATGTACTGTGGTCTGTGATACAGACAGATACACACACACACATACACACACATACAAGGGGTGAGAGAAGTCTGATTCATTTTTCATGTTAAGAAAAAGGACACTTCCTGAAGAAGTTGATCACATGATACTCTTGTGTCTGAGCACTATTTCTTGTCAGTCGGGTCGTAAATGCAGACTTTGTAATATTAGCCTCTAGCTAATAGCAGACTTGGCTTGGCTGAGAAAAAAATCTCAAAATGGGGTAGCCATATAATACCTTTTATTTTACCTCTGCAGACTGCATCATACAGAGAAAAGGTGGAAGGATTTTACTGTATGTAACTGTGAAAAGTAAACTGTACTTGTAATACATGCTGACTTTTAAAAAACATTTAATAAAAAACTCAATTGATTAGGTTTTTTGGTACAATATAATTTTTGATGAGACAATATTCATTTTTTTAAATGTAAAAAAATATTTTATCTTCTGTTATTTCAAAAACTGCAGTAATTTTTGCTCTGGTTGCTATTCTCAGGATTTACATAGTAGTCGCAGAGATGCATTTTAAAAGTAAGAAAACTTGCTAACAGCCGAGTATTTTGTCTGCTCCTCTTACTAGAGAGCGAAGGCATTCAGCTTTGGCTCATCCTCTGTTCACACATGCATTACATTCCTGAAAACTTTCCCAATTCATGTTTTTTTTGAGAATTTTAACAGCCTTTTTTTTTTTTTACTTGACTTCCCTGATTTTTTTTTTCATTTTGTAGAATTTCAACCAGGACTCAGGGTAAAGCAGCTAAAAAAAAGGAAGAAAGATAAAACTATGAGCTCAGAGTGTTGCCAACCTACTGGTTCTCTTTGAGTGATTTGTTATTTGTGCTTTTTTCATTGGATATACTTCTTTCATCACATCACCAGATGAACACAGTGGAAAGAGCAGATTGTTGACATGTCATGGAAATCCATTGAAAAAAGTGAAGGATACATTAATACCCAGACTCTTAGCACTCAGCAGGAACCAATAAATCCTAAAGTGGAGGAAATACCTGCTTGGCTCTGCAGTTTTCCTCTGATGAATGTACATTATCACAAATATAGACTGACTCTTACCGTATCTAGAGGCTGAGGCATCTACTGTGACTTCTATTACCTCAGTCAATAAGAGTGTCGTCAATAAAGCAGTCTGAAAAGTGTAGTCTGCAATAACTGAGGGTTTGTGTCTTATTCAAGTATTGAATAATAAGTTCATATTAAACCATCTTCTCAGCTTAAAACAGTATTTATGGCATTTATGGGATTTCTTTATTGTCTTCTTGAAATTGCAAATGCCACAAGGTAAGTTATAACACATCCGCAAAGGTTGACGGCAAAAACACAGTAATGATTGCCACCACTAATTAAATGCTCTGGTGTTACCAGATGAATCAATGACCATCAGAAGATTGTCTGAGGCTGAGATGAATCTCATGTGTTGGAGATTGTTAAGAAAGCATAAACAGATCAATGGAGCTCCACTTTATAGGCTTGGATAGGGCTTAGATATCCTTTCTGCTTTATGTTGGAGTGTGTGTGTGTGTGTGTGTGTGTGTGTGTGTGTGTGTGTGTGTGTGTGTGTGTGTGTGTGTGTGTGTGTGTGTGTGTGTGTGTGTGTGTGTGTGTGTGTGTGTGTGTGTGCGCGTGTGTGTGTGTGGCGTATGTGACTGTCCGCCTGGTAACCAGAGCCGTAACACAAGCCCATTTAGCATATGGCATTTTTTCACCACAGAGAGGTAAACACAGTGGGGAGGCCAGAGGAATAGTAAAACACACTGCTCGGGCCGGATCTCCCTGTGGACACACACAGGGTGGACACACACAGAGGACGCAGTGTCCATACCCAGTGATAATCTGAGGTCACTGTGGGACGTACTGTGCCTTCTTTTGATCTCGACTCAAAATCATAGCAATGAAACGATAATAAAACAACATGGAAACTTCTTACATGAGAAATGGCGTACCTCAGGGCTCTTTTCTAGGTCCTCTGCTGCTAAAAGTTTTTCTCCTCTCTGATAAGTCATCTATTTCCTACTTGCCCTTTGGGTCATTTCAATGTGTCACAACACCAATGGATGTTGATATCAACTGTCAAACCTTAAACCCTAATGGGGCTTTTTTTAAAAGTGACAATCTTAACAGATCAATGCACCTATTGGGTGTCAGATTACTGAGACCTTCAGTGACCACACATGTGAAGGAGAGAAGGAAAAAGAAGACACCAAAGCATACGATAGAGTTAGCTTTAGCTGCACTGAAAGACATGGAGCTAAAAAGTGCAGATGCATAATTGCAACTTGATGTAAGGCATGATTTGTACCTGTTATGCTACTGCTGCCATGCCTTGCCTGTGTGACCTGGGGATTTTCACACTCTGTTGTTTTGGGATGAAAAATGCTGGAACACCTTGGGAATTAAATAAAAAAATACTGACTTTGTTTTTAAAAGATCAAAGTTAATTTGACAGAAAACTCATGAGGGCGTTGTCTCTCCAAGAAAGTGCTGAAAGGACGTAGAGAAAAGCAGCAGTGGCGGGGTGTTAGGAAGTTAGATGCCGGGAAGCAGCACTAAGGTGGTGCTAGGCTAGAGAGAAGCCATAAAGACAGGCCTGTTAGGGAACATTAGGTGGAGGAGAGGGTCATAAGGCTTCATGAATGTTTCAGCATTACTGGGGGCATTTGTCTTCCAGCTCTACTGTCAAAAAGCCATCATGACTCAGTGTTGTTGGGGGGGTCAGAGAGTAGGGTGGGGGTGGATTGCGGCTGCAGGGCTGAGACAGTCTATTTTCCTGTGGCAAAGCACACGTGCACAATCACAGACGTGGATGGACGACACACAGAGGAACACTCACTACAAACCAACAGCAGCACATATACTCCCAGTTGTGGTAGTGCACTCAGTGCCCGCCTCATCCGTCACTCTTTTCATCTCCATCACTACTAACACACTTCAAGTTGAATCATGGCCTCTCGTCTCAGGGATGAGCAGGTTTAAGACCTTCCTGCTTCCACACTCGCTAATGTTTGGCACCATCGCAAAGCATCAGGTGCTTAAACAGTCATCCAGCCCTGAGGTATGGCTGCTAAACATCCACACCCCCAGGGTCTTTCAGCGCTGGCTCCCCTTTGACCCTGCAGGCCTCTGGGAGCTGCCTGGGGTCACGGTCAATTGTCCTGTGGACAATAGTAATGTAGCACTGATAGCGATAGTAAGTAGATAACACAGTGGGTAGTCTGTGTTTTGGAGAGCAGAGGATGGAGGGAGTGGACTATGAGGGGGAAAATGATCTTGCTACCAAATTTTTAATAATTTTCAGAGTGACAACAAGCTTCTGTTTCTGGAAGTCTGAGCACTATCTCAGTTAGCCACACAGCTACACTACCAAATTGCCTGTCTGAGCAACTTCTATTAGCTCGAGAAAAAGTCTCAAGCAGAGGTCACCAGTTGGAAAACATTTACCTGCAAGAGCTCCAAGTGAGTTTTAACTAAACATGAAATAAAAAATCTGGATCTTTGCACTGACCTCTGCCACAAGATTTCAGATCTGAAATTAATTTCCTGTAAAGGGCTAATTGACTCAGCCTTGAGCTATGCTGATACAAAACTTATGAGAACTTCCTAATGACAGAAAATGATCTTTAGGATAATTTCCTGTGAGTAAGAAAGCAAAAAAGATCAAGTTTCTATCATGAGGCTGGTGTAGAAATGATTTCAACCATCATTATTGCTTGTTGCCAAGATTTTGTTGATATTACACTGTTGTGTTTTTCTTAAGAGGCCAACTCTGAGAGGAGACGGGGGAAGATTTCAAGCTGTGAGTGAAATATAAGCAATTATGAGAAGTTTTGAGGGCAGAGCTCTTTATATTCCCTTAAAATTTCCAGGAGTGCATATATGGAGACTTACAGAGCTCAGATATCTCCTGGAGTTTTCAGTCAAACTACTGCTCCAACAAACAACAGGGTGATTCAATCAGGTTCAGTTCAATCATGTCTTTTCAGACATAAAAGCTGTTTCTGCTTACTCTTTTTATCTACCCTGTTGCCTCTCATAAGCCAACTGTGAGCTGACAGAGCGTTGGTAGTGTAGTGATTAGATGATGTGAGGAGGAGCTAGGGAGGTGATAAGAGGAGAAGGAGGAGGAGGAGGGAACTAACTAGCTGATAAAGCAGTTGTCTTCCCTTCCTCTCTGCTGTTAGCTTTGTTAAATGTGACTGACAGCTATTGACAGATATGTAGCTGAGATGCCCCACCTCCTGTGCATGTTTCTGTGTGTGCATGCATGTGTATATTTTTCTGCCTATGTCAGCTTAATGCACTTTTTTTTTTTGCAAACACTTAAAATGTTTGTTCGTGTAATGGCTTGGTTTGCAGGACTTTAGTGCAGTATGTGCGGCTTGAGTGTATACTTTTATAACATTTTACAGGGAAATCAATCATCATCTGTCCTGTGTGGCTGGTGACCAAACAATCTCCAGGGTGCAGAGATGACAGGAACCGAGTAAGTGAGAAAAATGACAAAACCGCTAATTTGCTGATCCACTTCAAAGTGGTTGAAATCAGCCACTTCCCTAATTATCTGCTGGTCTTTTTCTGAGTGTTTCTACCACAGTTTCAAACACACACTGCATGTGAAGAAAGAGCATATTCTTCCATGTTTTTCTTTACTCCATACCCCTCTATGATAGCAACAGAGAAAGAAAACATCTCTATTTGACAGGACAGTACAGAGTCGATGTTAGCCGTATGAGAGTGATGTGTTGGACCAAATGGAGAGCTTAAGTAAGATTAGTTGGACTAACAGCAAACATCTTTATAGGCAGAGAGGTCACCATGCCTGAGCATGGATGCGCATGTGGCACGGGTACAGTGTCCATATGTTGTAAATCCTTCCCTCAGGGACATCATGCAGGCCCTCTTTGACTGTCAGATCTGGCTCTCTAGAAACCCAAAATGTGTTTCAAGAATAATCAAATGCAATCTAACCTGCCTGTTGACAACTACATCTTCAAGATTTATTGGGATATTTTCCAAACTTAAACAGTGACGAAGCCACGCACCAGTGTGTGTCCATCACTGGCCAATAGAGTCCTACCAGCAAGTGGTCCCCCTGTCTGAGAGTACCACTCAAAGACATCCAAGGGTCTTTCAACACAACTATCCCACAGGGAGGAACATTCGCTTGAGAAAAGACCCCATGCCAACAGGGGGCAGGTAAAACCATGAGGTAACTGTCACATGGGAATTACACGGTCACATCAGGAGGACAAACTGTTGCGGACTTTCTTGTGGTTTGGTTGGTGGGGCAGCATCAGGCTGTGATTTGCACTTATTTATTACAGTACATACTAAGAGGACACATAAACACCCGGATGAATAAAGAAGAGCTGGGTGAAAGAGATGTGTGTGTTAGAGGGAGGGAGTGCTGTAACAGTAGCCTCTCTCTTCACTGCCAGCTTCATCACCCACAGGAACAACAGTCGGGTACCTACAAAAGCCTTGCGCATAAAGACACACAAATAGCACACCAAGAACTATTGTAAAGCGCAAACGCATGGGGAGAAGAACCTTATAACACTTTCTAACATCCAGAATGACAATGCCACATGTCAAGCTACAAGCAGATTTACTCCTTTCAGCACTGGCGCATGTGAATCAGCCTGAGAGATGAACCCAGCGGGAAGGAAACAGTTCAAACAGGGACAGGAGCATAAAGGTTATATTTAGATAGATAGAAAGATAAAAAGATAAATAGAAAGACAAGCTAAGCTAGGTCACTAACAAGCTAGATAGGAATATAGTTTAAAGTTATCTTGCTAGATGACAAAGGGCTAGCTCAAGAACAGAAGAGGAGAAGAGGTGAAAGAAAGCTAAATAGCTAGCAATGGTAGCTAAAAAGTTATCATAGATAGATATACAGTTGAAAGTCAGCCAGCTAGATAACTAACAAGCTTGCTCAAAATATGCTTTCTGTATAAAGTGTTTGTGTGTGTGGTGTGGCCACGTTGGAGGTACACGAAGTGAAGTGCATGGTAAGATATTATTTGAAGATTTCTCATCCGCCAACGAATGTGAAAAAACGCACAAAGCACACTCAACCTTATAGTGAAGGACTCAGCCAGCATGAAAAACAGATATTTTGAAAAATTGCACCTAATAAGCCACAGAGACCCATCTTTATCATCATCTACCCAAAGGGTAAAGAGTAAACAATTGGTGTTTAAAACAAGAAATCTCCTGTGAACCAGGCGACCTCACTTCTCTGACCACTAAAGATGCTTCCTCCAAAGCCTTTAACAAATGAAGTCCAAACACTTCAGCTCATGACCACCATGAGGCTAGCCCTCAAGTGGGTCATTCCCCAAAATTATCATATTTCCTTCTCTGGTCCTCTCCTCTCCCCTATCCCTCTGGTTAAAGGCATAAAAGTCCGAGAAAATAACTTGAACAAGGGAAGACAGCGTAGACCTGGAATTTGGACACAGCTTGGTGGAAGATAGCTTAAATAAGAGGCACAATACTAAAGTATACAGTATGAGTTATTGTGTGTGTGTGTGTGTGTGTGTGTGTGTGTGTGTGTGTGTGTGTGTGTGTGTGTGTGTGTGTGTGTGTGTGTGTGTGTGTGTGTGTGTGTGTGTGTGTCTGAGGAGGTGGTAGGGTAAAATACGCTGCCCCATGGGACACAGTGGATCCTTGCACCAGCCCCCACAGAGAAGGATAAGGCCATCTGCCCTCCTCATGCATCAATCCTACCTAAAACACACACACATTCGCACACACACACACACACACACACACACACACACACACACACACACACACACACACACACACACACACACACACACACACACACACACACACACACACACACACACATGCAGGCCACTGGGCGACAATATGGAGAGGCTTTGCAGACAGTGTTTGATCTGCCTTTCAACCATCCAGCTGTAAGCAGTCCACTGAGCCCCTGTGTGTCTCCTGCAGTACTGTCCACTGTCCCTGTGGAAATCAGCAGCCGACAACAACAGCTTCAACCTGAGGCCTGAATGGCAGCACACAAGCTGATCAGCCTCATCTCTGAACACAGGGAACAGGAGGGGGCACAGCTCAGTGGATCCACTCAAACTCAAATGACTTAATTCAAGTGATTCCTCCAAGTCACACAGATAACACACGCCACTGTAATATGAGAGCTCTAAAACAAAGCGTAACAATAGATTTTTAAATAAAATAACAAAAACAACAAAAAAAATACTAAACAAAAAGTCAGCATTTAGAATAACTTGATTACTTTATATGAAACAGGATATGAAATAAAGAATAAGGAGAAAATAAAACAATTTGGGAAGATCTGACATTAATTTACAGGTCACATAAATATGACCATGTGTTTCTTAAAGTTAAAAAATCTTATGAATCTGTCGACCAACCATTTTTTTTTAACAGGATGACTCCCAACAAAAGTTACTTCATTACCCTACACATACGAAGCAGGTTTAGACTCAGCCTTATCACAAAGAATCCAAGGAGTTTTGATAACCTTGTTAGAAATAGTCCAACTGGTAGACTGAAAAGTGTTTATCTGATCGCATAATAAAAAGGTTATTTTTGTACAGGGTGTAAATAAAATACTGATTTATGAAATGACCTTTATGGAGCCTCATGTCACTTTTTCCACATGAGCCAGCAAAATACACTCAAAGTGTCTGTTTGTGTGAAAAGACAAAAGACACAAGTTTCAAAACACTCTCTTCCACATCACTGAGTTGTTCATGTGGTCTGAGGCAGACTGAGCACAGATGGACGGAGAGCTGCTGTGGTTTGACTTTATGAGTCCACTCAGCTGAGAGTCTGAGGCCTGTCTGAGAACAGAGGCTAGCCTCAACATCAGCCAGACTACAGCGCGCGCGCGCGCACACACACACACACACACACACACACACACACACACACACACACACACACACACACACACACACACACACACACACACACACACACACACACTGCACTGACAGCTATTAGGCAATCAATAGAAGCTAATACATCAGAGTATCTGACCACTCAGCTCCACTAGCTTAGCAGACCGAGAGGGAGAGAAGAGAAAGGAAGAGTAAGGAAGAAGAGAATCATGGTGAGGAAGAGGATACGTGAGAGAAAAAAAAAGAGGAAAAGCATAGAAGAGTTTGGAAAGAGGAATCACATAAGAAAAAGAGGACAGAGAGGACAAAGGCAGGTGAAAACGTAAATCAAGAAAAATAGGGGAAAGATGGAAAAGAGAAGAAAGTAAAATGGGAAAGAGAAACGAAAGATGAGAGTTGATGAAATAAGAAGAAAAAATGTTAAAAAAAAGAGAGATTAAGGCTTAGGAGAAGTAAAAAAAAGACAGGAGGAAAGAGGAAAATGGACAACGGAGAAAAGTCATGAAGGGAACTAAGAAGAGTATGAGGAGAGAAGGAATCAGAAAAAAGAAGAGAGATAAGAAAGGAGAAACTAAACATAAGATAGATAGGAAAAAAGAAGAAGAGATATCTATGGGTTATGCTTTAGGAAACAATTACTTTCCAAGCACATGTCCAGATGTAATGATAACGATCAGTGAACACGATTAATTGATCCTGTTGTGGCTGCATTTATAATGGATGTGATATTAAACATCTTACATTCTTTAGTCCAGAGTTATGGCAGTGTGCTTCAACCTCAGAGGGACATAACCTCAGCACACTCATAAAAGCTCCACTCTTATCATTAATATCACATTAATAAAGTTATCAATCTGACGGATCGGCCTCCAGAGGCTCTGTAAACTCAGCCCATGGTTAAGTGTGAAATCAATCCCTATAAATGACCTGGATAAAAATTCTCCCATGCCGGAGAGTTTGAGTCTTAAATCAACCAATCACAGAGGTGCTAGTAAAACCAGTCTTTTAGCACAGCTTGCTAACAATCTCAGTATTTCAGCTCTGGCAGCTCATTCTCTTTTTCCTCCTTCTGTCTTTCTTTTTTGTCTTTTGTTCACGTCCCATCCTTCTCCTCCACCCCCTCCACCCCTCTGCTCCTGCACGACCACAAAGGGGAGTTTCCTCTCTTTTCAGAGTCAGCCACTCATGTTGGCTCGGGGGTTGTATAGATGGGAGGTGAGGGCGATCCACACTTGTTCAAGGATCCATGTTCTGGCTATTTCAAGGGAGAGGGAGGTTGTTAAACAGTCAGTGAGGAGGTGACCCCTGACCCTGAAGGCTGCTGTCCATCAGTTACACAAATAAAAACAGAGAGGCTTGACAAAATGGTACTGACAACGCTCTTTATCTCCACCAGGAATCTCTGGTAGTTGTAGAAAAATGCGAGGTTTATACTCCAAATAAAGTAGCAAAATATTGTCCTGTAAACCAGAGACCTTTTGGTTTGTCTCTGTCCAGCAAGTAGCTGCAAACATCTGAGGAGTGTAACTGCATTCTGTTAGATATCATTAATTTTTTTTTTAATATGAATTTCAATATGATTAAAGAATTAATATTTTAGTGATCATTGTGAGGAATGTAGGCAAACTGTGCAACCTAAATCTGGAGATCTGCGCTGGCTGCAGAGGTGAATGGTGATTGCTGTAGTTATGGAGGAGCTGCATTGATTGTAGCAGACATAAACACTTTCTGATGCAACAGATTCAGTCATTACAGATACAAATTGAAATGAATGCTACACAATACCATACCCAAAGCTAACCAATAGATTTCATGCATCAATGCAGTTAAAAATAATGCACTTTTAAACAATACCAAAAAGGGACACTAGTAGTTCTAGATTTTGGAAGTGAGATGACTATTCACCATTTTAACTAAATCGACAAAAAACATTGCTACATCACTTGTTTATGATGTATTTTTTGTATCACATTTGGCACATTGCATGGTTTTGGTAACTTTTTTAGTAAAGATTTTAAGCTGTATGAAACACTGATATGTTGGGTTTAAGCCTGTAGATCTTATGTAACCATTCTAACAGGGTAACCTAACTCCTACGAGCTAGCAGCTGCCTACTAGCTGCAGGTAGCGTTAGCTAAAGGTACAATTCACAAACCAAAAGTAGCTTACTTTTGGTTGAAAAAGTAGCCAGTATTAATGTAGCACATTCAAACATTCCTCTTCATTCTCATTCAAGCTGTTTTATTGAAAAATACTGTCCCCAACATGCTAATAATGACTATCCACATTACATGAGTTGGTCACCAAGTTTTTGCTAACACTTTTCACTTCCCCTTGTTATTTTCAGTAAAACATAGTATGGTGAGTAGTCACTTTTACTGTATAATTTTTATGACTGTTTATTTGTTGGGGTTGTAGTTGTAGAGCCATCAAAATATCTGTTTTTCATCATTTTATAAAACACACCAATCACATCCATTTTCTCACTTTTTGCATTTGTTCTTCATGTTCTACTGCTGTGTCACCCACTTAGCGCTGTTGAAGCATTGTTGAGTCTGACTGCATGCCCATAGTGTGGTGACTCACAGGTTAAGGGACACATAACAGAGCAGTGAACAAAGACTGGAGACACTGTCATCTGTCAGACCCCATGCTGCAGCTACTTTTGATGCCAACTGGTGCTCGCATCTATCTATCTATCTATCTATCTATCTATCTATCTATCTATCTATCTATCTATCTATCTATCTATCTGACTATCTATCTATCTATCTATCTATCTATCTATCTATCTGACTATCTATCTATCTGACTATCTATCTGGGGACAACATGTGGCACAGTTGGAGACATTGTGAGGGCAGATGTCAGTCTTTGTGTGAGAAGCAATAGACCACCTTACTGCTGCACTCCATTGTCATTCATTTGCTCTGCTGGGGTTTGTTCACTTTTTACGGTGAGCAGGACTGGACACACCAATTCATCAAATGGCAACAAATGAACTCACAGGACACAAAGACACACACACACACACACACACACACACACACACACACACACACACACACACACACACACATACACACACACACACACACACACACACACACACACACACACACACACACACACACACACACACACACACACACACACACACACACACACACACACACACACTTTAAAATGGACAGGGTCAATACAACAGGACATATAAACACGTACATGGATGCAAAATGTTGATGAGACCCTGCCCATGTAGCATTATTTGGGAATCATTCAATAATTTTCTTCCACAATTGGTTACAAATTCACAGATAGAAAAAAAGAGGAGCGTTTGAATTTTAAAGACTAAATTGTGAAATGGGTTATGTTTTTATTTTATTTTTCATCCAAAATGTGGTATAATTCTGGAGTATGATTAAACATATACGTTTTTAACCTTCTGCTCAGAATCTCAAAACTGAAACTGAATAAGAAAACTATCATGCTTTATTAATTACCATTCATACATTCTGTTTGTTACCATGGGGATTTAAATTGAGTGCCAACTCAGTTTAAATGAATTAATAAAAACAGGTGAACGCGATTCCATGCGCTGATTTTTTATTTGTAAAACATGAAAATGCAGACGCACAAACAGAACAACTGCAGACACCTTGATTGTTTTGCAGCCTTACATAACTGTAGAAAATATGTACATATGTTATAAATTAAAAGAGTGTAAGATTCATTTTGTACACAAGTAGGCTGCAATCTACAATGACAAAAATACCCCTGCTTTTCAAGCATTAGTGGATGCAAGAAACTCCAATAAAATAATAAGTTATTTGGTTACACTGGGCTAGAATAACTGCAGACTCAAAGCTTTAAGCCACAAAACAACAGACAACATATTTTGACATATATTAAATAGATTTAGACACTTTTTCAACATTTTAAATTATGATGAGCTTCCATAAATAGTATAATCCAAATACCTGTTTTCAAGCAGCATTTACATTATCACAAGATCCTACCTTATAGGCTTCTTTCGATGATCTTTTATGGCTTAGCAACAATGTTTCTGAACGTATAATATTTGTTATATTTTAATTTTTGTATTACACAAAAATCAGTAAAACAATCCTTTACACAAGTAGTTTGAGTTTTTCCAATTAAGTGAGTGCAGTTTAGCTCAGGTTGCTCAGTTGTTAAACTTAGTTCCATGGACGATACTCTTGATTTAAAACTGTTAATCCAGAATAAGGAAAGTTCTTCTGTGTTTTGGGATTGTCTTTCACTGCAAACATGGTGTCTTCCTGTAATCCACTGCCTGGAGAAGTCTGGAGACCTGTGCTGTCCAAGATTTCTGCAAAGCAGGAAAATAGCACAATTAATTACCAGCCTCATTTTCTTTTGCCACTAAATCTGGGGATCTGCTAGACAGAGATGAAGACTATTAATGAAGACAAAAAATATACAATAATTAAATAATAGTAATAATAAATAAAGGGAATTAATTCAGAATGTCAAAGACAAAGCACACACAAACATCGTTAAGTGGTAAGTCTCAGTGTTAAACAGAGGCCTGCAGTAGGCCCATATGCCATTCACGGGGTTCACACATCTAAACAACAAATCTAACAAGATTGCATGTGGAAATGCAATACAACGGTAAAAAACAAACAAACAAAAAAAAACGTGGAGCTTTTTTTTTCTATTCCCATGGTTGGGCTTTTCATCCGAAATGAGTCGATTTTTTTTATTTAAAAAAATATATATATATATATAGGCTATAATTCTACAGGTCGCTTATTATCGGATTAAATTGGCTACTGTAGGCCTACTCAGTGGCCTTTAACATTTGAACAGTAGAAAACAATGGTGTCTTATTTCTTACTTTTGTGGTTTTTCATATGGTACTGTAGCTCCTGCTCCTCCTGAAAAGTAGCCCCGCACAGCTCACAGGGATGCGGCTTGTCCTTTGCGTGAGTCCGCCGGACGTGGCTGTCGTGGGCCGCGTGAGAAGCGAAGGCCTTCCCGCAGTGCTTACACTTGAAGGGCCGCTCTCCGGAGTGCTGGCGGATGTGTGTGCGGAGGATACTGGAGGCGGTAAAGGCCTACAGTGAGAAAAAAGAACTGTTGGTGAACATATTTCATTTTTTTTTCTATTAAAATAGGCCTATTTATTAAAAGAATAATGTAAACACAAATACACACATATTAAAAATGAAATGTTTCAACTGCAGTTCAAAATTGCTGCTGGAAAAATTATTAGCTTGTTCCCAGAACAAGCTAGAAATTCGGAACACAATGGCCCGGTGCTATTCTCCATTTTTGGGCACTTTAGCTAACAGGCTACTGTTGGATATAAATCTCTTATACTTTAAATAGGCCTAATTAACCACTTTGTAGGCTATAATAAGCCAAATGACAGGCTAAATATAAAAAAAAATCGACTAACGGTAAAAATGCACTCTTGTTAGCATTTCCTTAAAATTCGGTTTCTTCTCATACCTTCTAGAAAGACTGTAAGCCCAGGCCTCGTGCCGTATTGCCCCGATAAGAAGAAAGTAGATTAGCTTTAACAAAACCCTCTACGGGTGCATAAAAAGGGGAGGATATCGAGAGACAGAGAATGAACAAAAAAACTTCTGCTCATTCCAGGGCCGTATATTTCAAGTATAATCCCGTTAGACAAAAGGGTGGGTGTGCATCTGGCGATAATTAGCATGTAAGTGTCTGCGTGGAGCGTGCCCGGAGAGAGAGACAATAATGAGGGGCTCGAGCCAAATGCACCATGAAACGAGGAGGCAGATAATGGATCCGGAAGACTGTTGGTTTAAAGAATAACATGAAGAGGGGAAGAGGAGAAGGCCTCGATTATCTGTACTTGAAATGAACTAGGAAAAAAATCACGGTATTCTGGAAGATTTTAAAGCCTAAAAACATCGTCTTCCGTTTAAAGCAAAATGAGTTTGATTTCTTCGTCATTTTGTTTATTAATTTTTATTACAAGGCACGCTATTTTGCCGTTGTGTTGCAGGGTAACCACGCAGCCTTACTAGGTTTACATACTAAATTGAAACACACAAAGACTTACACTGTATTAAAAAATGGCCCATTTTAAACACAGGCCCACACAGAAACACTGCATTAAAAACAAATGTCATACCTTATTACAGTAAACACACTTGTACGGTCGCTCTCCAGAGTGCACACGCATGTGTTTGTTGAGACTGGAGGACTGTGAGAAACTCTTTCCACACACAGAGCACTATACCAGGAAGAGAGAGAGAAAACAAATTAATGAATAAATAAATATGAGACAAAGCAGTTTCATTGAATTTGGGACTTTAAAAGAAGTCAACAATACAAATTGTGTCACATAATGTTTCTTCTTTAGTTTAAACCAAGATTTTCCACGGTAAAATATCCGATTTAGTGTTCAACTCTTTATCTTATTTGTATTTTTTGTTTAAGTTTTGATGCTCGATCTTACACTCTGTTCATCTCCAGCTGGAGTTCTTACAGTAATTTGCTTTTTTTTTACGAGCTTAATAAAACCTGATGCATCCGTTTGTAAGTGACACAGCAGGGAGCTGTTCTTTCAGCACCACACAAACTTCTGCACACACCTATCGACCTGTAGCCATGATGTCATCATGTACAAGCACGTGCATTTTTCAGTACCTTGTGAGGTCGGTGTTTCTCGTGCACGTGCAAAATGTGGATCCTTAATCTGTCTCTCTTCTCGAAGGATCTGTTGCAGAGGTGACAGGGAAACTTCCTGTCTCCCTGGTCCACGCAGCGCGTGTACTTCAGGTGCTTGTCTCTGTAGTATTTATAGGCAAAAACTTTGCCGCACCTGTCACACTTGAAACCTTCACCAGCATCTGTAAAAAAAGGGAAAAATAAGTTTAGTGTTAAAGTGAAAAAAAAAAAGTTGGTTAAATTTTTTTTTCAACAGGGTCTAGATCCTGACCTTCAGCGGGAGGGACCACGTTGTTTTCCTCTCTGGGGTCTTTCAAAGTGAGTGGGATTCCGAGGAACTGCATGTAGCAGTCTCCATACCACACCAACAGCTCCTGGCCGGGCCGGATCTCTTTACAGGCCTCGTAGAAGATCTGACCCTGAGCCTGGACAGCGATGAGGTTTTGCTCGTCCGGGAAGCGAGCACACTTCACCAAAGACATCCAGTTGCCTGATCCTCCTCTGCCGTCCACGAAGTGACTCAAGCGGCCGTTTTCAAAGACCTGGAAAAACCAAAATGTTAACTCACTCATCACATCAGAGAAAAAAACAAACACAGTAATGTTAACTTTTACAGCACATCCCACACATTACCTCCCACATCAAAGTGTTGTCGTCGTAGGTTTTGATTTCACTGGTATTGACCAGTTTTCCCTGGAAAGGTCCGAAGCGCGTGCCTTTCGGGATGCTGCTTTTGTCTGTGAAAACTCCACGATGTGACACGTTTCCCCACGCAGTCTGAATGATTGTTAACCCTGGAACACAAAAACAAAACCGTGTCACTCCTCGGCCAAATAAATAGAATTAAATATGTGTTTTTCTTTTGTAGAAAGTTTGCAGGTCCTCACCCTCTGGGAGTTCCAGTGCGTCTTTGTCCAGTGGGAGGATGTGAGAGTCAGAAACTGAAGAGGAGAACACACATTTTAAAAACAGTGGGAATTAAACACTTGCTTAAGACGAATAATATTATGGTACATTTTCATTCTGCAGGCTGATTTTTGGAGCAGTTCGCAGGATTTTTGACGGAGTAAATTATTACTCATTCCACTAATTAAACTCACCTGTCTTTTCTGGCAGCGTCAGTCCTGATATCGCATGACCCACGTTCCGGTCCTGGTTTCCAGAGTACCCGTACAACACCATGAACAAGTCATCCTCGCTAAAATTATAAAACGTACGGGTTTTCTCAGGTGAACTCTCTGCGCTCCGGAGCCGAAACAAACTCTCTTTCGGCGGTGAGGACGAGGACACTGAGGATGACCTCTCACTGGACGGGCTGCTGAAGTCCGTCGAAAGAGGACCAGCCGCTTGCTCCGTCACCACCGCAGCCAGCTCCTCCGGTTTGGAGTTCAGAGGTTGCCCCGGCAACATCTGGCTCAGGTAGGGGATCCCGGATGCGCTCAACACGTGCTCGTGCAGGACTGAGGGGTGGTGATGGAACTGAGGGGCTCCACCGGGCAGACTGAGGGGCAGGGACCCCTGTGCGTCCGACACGAGACGCCCGAGGGACTTGAGCGGGTGGAGGAGGCTGTGAGTCCGCGGGAAGAAGTCCATGAAAGGGTGGTGGGGGGCGGGGAAGAAGCCCCGAGCCGGACTGCCCTTCAACATGCTGGAGTGGTAGCTGGTGTCCTTGAGGACAACGGGGATACTGGACAGAGACACGGACATGATGGGACGAGGGAGGTCTGGGAGTCAGATGAAGACTGGTGTTTCCTTCAGGAGAACAGAGAGAGGGGGAGAGGTCGAGTTATAAAAGTTTAATGTGTGTAAACTAAAAAGGGAAACATGACATCAGGAGAGGTTTACCACACCTGAATTAATGATTTAAAACCGAGTTCAGTCACTTTGGCAAAGCTATTTCTGCTAAACCAATAAAACCAGAAGAACAACATTATCTAAATCCACCAATAAGAAACCCAAAATTTCCGAGACAGTATTTTCCATGATTATAAGACCTATCCATCATACCGGTAATTCTGAGAACAACGCTTTGCACTGTAAGTGAAAGCCAAACTGAACAGCCGATTTTGCAATATTTCCAACTGAGAGCACACACCATAAGACACACATTAAATGATCATCAGCTGTTTTAAATGACCAGCAGGAACATGGTGTGTTCTTTTGGGGAATGGTTCACCAGTCAGCCGGTAAATAGAGAGACAAATCAGGGTCGTGACACCCATCACAGAACAGGCGGCCGGAGCAGAGGTCAACATTAATGAAGCTCGTTTATGGACCTTACAATTACCGTACTATCATGGTTAGAAGAGAGAGACATCAGCAGGTGATAATAAGCGCATAAAATCAAAGAAACCTTTTAATTTTAATAGTTAAAATAAATATTTTTAAAAAATTACAAGCAAGATCCAACAGTATTTGGTTTTAAAATAAACCAGATAATAATTCTGATTTAAGAAATTAACCAGCGATTATTCCGGAGAATAAAGGTAGTACTATGTTCCTGGAGAGATTTTTAAAATCTGGAGAAACTTACCTTTTCGATTAAAGAGCAGATGCAGTCAAGTTGTCTCTCTCATGTCCACAGGCTTCAGTTTCTGTCGTCTCCAAAGCGCAGCTGACAAATCGCTCACAAAATGTGCAGAGGTTTAAAAACAAGAAGCCCAGCAGCAGGTCTAAACTTCAGAGTGAGCTTCAGCTGTGTTGTCCTGTGGTCATCTGAGGGCACCTTTACTGTGCTCATCAGGGTCTGCAAGAGATGCTTCCCTGCACCCTTATTCTTATTGGTCGGGAGTCAGCTCAGCCTCATGCATGCCAATGCCCCCACAGGAATACATCTTCTGTGGGACTACCCACTCCTTTAACTTCTCCACAGCAGTCTGCTTTCTCTGCTACAATGAGGCCAATCAAGAGATGACCCAGCTCAACTACGCTCTCCGTTTCTTTCTCTCTGTCACACTCACACTTTAACAAATGCACAACCCCACAGCGAGAAGGAACAATACGCTTTATTTATAGAGACATAATCATGCATAGCCTACCAAGGTTTTACCCAGAGTTAAATTCCAGATAATCTCGTTTTCGTTTGAAAGAGTTTTGCTTTAATTGTGTCTTTTCTCTGTGCATCAGATTTTTTTTTAAAATTCCGGTTGGATCCAAGTAAAAACGAACAGTCGCATGGGATTGTTCTTGAACTGAAAACGCGTCTAAAATCCTTTCACATTTGCCGATGATCAAAACATAATCTCAGACAGTTTATGTGAAAAAATTTACGGTAATTACGGTAAATGGATAAGCAACGCGTATCCGAAAAAACCTGGCTTCTGTTTTGAGAATGGTTTATTTAATAATTCAATATCTAATTTGGAATTGCATTCGTACTTAAAATAATGTTTTGTTCGCTCATTTTTGTATATAACCCCTAGTGTCAAGGTAGATGTTATAAAAGATGAAAGCATATAGAAAAAAACACCTTCTTGTGAAGCCTCACACTAAATGCTATGCCTTTTCGTTTCTCTGTAAGAAAATAAAATAGATGAACATTAAGGATATTTTTTCAAAGGTTAAACATCCTCCTTTCTTTTCATTTGAAATAAGACTCACCCATTAAATACTGCAATAACAGAATTCTTTATTTACAAGGCAAATAGCATCAGCGAAGCCATATTAGTTCACAACTTGCATAACTGTGGTTTTAACTTTTCTTGTATATCTAACTTTGCATAAAACGCTCACACACACGAGAGATACAAAGATGAATGCAGGTATACAGTGTGATTCCTGTGAACAATGCAGAAAAAAATATTTCAGGGGGGAGAAAAAAAACACAACAGTAAGCTTTCTTCAGAAAGTCCATATAGTATTTTACATATTGCTTCAATATCCCTATGTATCATCTTTTTCATACGAACAGTGAAGGAGGGAGGAAAGGGCGTGAAATAACAGAGTCTTCAACCCAACACAGAACAGAGAGCAATAATGAGGGACAAGAGTCTCCAGCAACTGCGAAAAAGTTGAACGATGATGCACCCATTCAATATTGTACACAACTCATTATACAAATTTATACAGACAGCGGTGTAATGTACAAGAACGAGAACAGACGAAATCTAAGGCATTATGCTAGGGTTTTTAGCATTTCAAGGTTGCATCTTAGCTCTAAGAAATTGGCAGACAATACAAAAGGGCATTTAAAGTTCTTCAAAAACCATAAGTTAGAAGAGAGGAAAAAAATATTTTTGTGTAGTGGGTCCAAAAGCCTGGATATTTCTACGGGGCAAAATCATTTATTTGCTCCTGTCCTCATTATAAATGCTAAAAAAATGCATTGCTACCACATGGCTTTGAATTTTCTTAAAATGTTGACAATCTTTGGAAATTTTGCAAAGGGCTGTGAATCATTCTTTAAAATGGCTCAAAAAGGCTTTTTCTGCGCGACTGTATGATACAATCAAAACAGCATTTATCAAAAAATGTGATCTCCTGGAGGGCCTGCAGCAAAAAAACAGAAAGAAAACCTGCAAGGCATCTGCAACGATGACGACTAAAACATGCAGACTTCCTTTGCCCAAAAGTTCACTTGCTACAGCTATGGATCTGATGTTGAACTCAGTAATCACAATAAAAAAAACGAGAAAGGAAGGAAATAAGCAGCAACGGGCAACATCCTACCTAAATGCTGAGAAGAGCATGGTGCAACTGCACAACACCACGTTGTCAACATGTTGACAATCAACACCATCAGTCACATCCTTAGGCCTTCTAAAGACAATACATTCAGAATGATTCTCTTCCTCTGGTTTGCTGCGACTTCTACATTGACCCTGTTAAGTGACATCATGTGTTTTTTTTGAGGGCCTGAAAACAAACTAACCAACAAGTCTTCTCTCTATGAAAATAAAAGCTGGCAGAATCCAGAAAATTCCAATTTGAAAGGTGAGGATTATTTGGCTTGCTCCGAGTTTGTCCTGGGTTAAAATAGTTAATATAAAAAGTTTAGTTTGAGGAAAAATGTATTTTTGAGGTTAGAGAAGATGACTTGCTCTAGATCTCGTGAGGGTCAAACCCAACCCCTACAGGGGCCACAAGAGCAGCATGTCATTACCGAACACTTTATACTGCCTGAGGTCATAAAATATGGCTAAGTGTCAGTCAGAGCAGGTCCGGTGAACCGTGCAGTCTTAACTCTGACCTCTGTATGCAATAGAAGAGTGGCTGCATAATCTAAACAGGAACGCTGTGTGTGGATGTAGACTTTCTTGGTACAAACTGCAATAAAAAACTGTGTTTAATACTGCATCCAAACGTGGAGCAAAAATGTGTCCTTTTTTATTCAGGAAACTGTACAAAAATTACAAAAACAAAAAGACGAAAAAACCCCAAAGTGATTCTCAAGTAATCGTTATTGCTTGTTTACATCACACCAGAACAGTTTGCACCTAGCAGCTTGTATGAAGCAGTTTCACTCCAGACAACATAGAAAGCACACTTCTGTTATTTTTTTCAGTTATTGTATGGCTGTGTTGAAGTTTTTTTTTTTTTAGTAACTTTTTGTTTCAATGATTTTCTATGCTAAAGGCAGAGAAGCAAGCGATAATCTGTACACTGTATACACAGCACACCCCCTTTCAACCCTTCCCTACCTCCCACCCCCACCCATGTGTCTGCATCGTACCAGAATGTGAAGGCTCCCACTCCACCTCCCGAAAAAGAAAAAAACGAAACAAAACAAAAACAATACCTGCTCTGCTTCAAGAGGCAGTTTCGACCAGACGGGGGAACCATACCCTAAGGAACAAAATAAATAGGAAAGAAAGTCTTTTTATCGGTATGTACAATCTCTGTAGGTCATTTTTAAACCATATATGAATTTGACATCTTCTGAAACTCCAGGACCACAAAAGACTTCGGAATCCAGGTTAATAGAAGAATCTCCTCAGAAAGAATACAACCATTACTGTTAAAATTATAAAAAAGTGCCTCTTTCACACTTTGAGAAATATTTTTCTTGTTGCTACCAGGATAAAGAATCATCTACAATAATTAAAATGAATCTATACAGAAAAATAAAACTTAATTTAATACACTATATAAACCTCTTGACTAAATTAGTCTAATCATACAAATCACCAATCCACTCAAACCATTCTTCTGCAGTGTTTTATCAAGATCAGTTTCTCAACCATATCTTCATTCTACAGCTGTGGTCAAAAGTTTACATACACTTGTAAATAACATTATGTCATGGCTCGCTTGAGTTTCAAGTTATTTCTACAACTCTGGTTTTTCTCTGATAGAGTGATTGAAACAGATACTTCTTTGTCACAAAAAACAATCATGAAGTTCTGTGCTTTTATGACTTTATTATAGATTAACAGATTAAGTGACCAAATCTGCAGCCCCACAGCATAATACTTCCACCACCGTGCTTGATAGTAGGTATGGTGTTCTTGGGGTTAAAGGCCTCACCTTTTCTCCTCCAAACATATTGCTGGGAATTGTGGCCAAACAGCTCGATTTTGTTTCGTCTGACCACAGAACTTTCCTCCAGAAGGTCTTATCTTTGTCCATGTGATCAGCAGCAAACTTCAGACGAGTCTTAATGTGCCGCTTTTGGAGCAAGGGCTTCCTTCTTGCACGGCAGCCTCTCAGTCCACGTCTGTGCAAAACTCTCTTGACTGTGGACGCTGACACCTGTGTTCCAGCAGCTTCTAATTCTTGGCAGATCTGCTTTTTGATGATTCTCCTCATCCTCCTGACTAATTTTCTCTCAGCAGCAGCTGACAGCTTGCATTTTCTTCCTGATCGTGGCAGTGACAAAACAGTGCCTGGTACTTAATACTTACAAACAATTGTTTGCACTGTTGCTCTTGGGACCTGAACTCAGAGGAATCACCAGCTGTAATCACTCATAATCACTCACAAGAAGTTAGGAGGCCATGCTATGAAGCTCATTTCATTGACACAGCTTTGTAAGTCACAAGAAATGCTAATTCATGTAACTGCATGTATATTTTTGACTAAGCAGATTTGGCCACTTTTTTCTGTTAATCCATAATAAAGTCATAAAAGAACCAAACTTCATTTATGTTTTTTGTGACATAGAAGTATCTATTCCAATCACTCTATCAGAGAAAAATCAGAGTTGTAGAAATAACTGGAAACTCAAGAGAGCCATGACATTATGTTATTTACAAGTGTGTAAACTTTTGACCACAACTGTACATCTTAATTCTCACAACAAAAAATAATAAACAACTGAAATGACAATAAAATAAAGAACAGCAAAAAGGCAAAACCGGCTAAGTGTTTGAGCTCCGTTCGTGGACTGAACACATTTTGGAGTCTTTGCTGCCATGGTGGAACTATGTGGAAATGTCACAAATGAGTGAACAAGAAAACATAACAAAAAAAAGTCAGTGTACGTCATTTTTGTTGAGATGAGATTGTAAATGGCCGCTGTCCACTGAGAGGAATACATTCATCAGAACAAAGGGATCCCACCCACTGCTGCCCTCTTTAGGTCAGTGTCCCCCTGATCGAGGAGGCCTACAGTAAGTCACACTACGGTGAATGCAGCTGGACAGGCAGACAGACTGGCTCATCACAAGGCTCTCCCCCAGGAGGGTTAGGCATGTTGGACAGAGATCCACAACCCTGCCCCCACCAGCCCTCTTCGCACTCTCCGGTGTCTGTTCAGGGGTCCGGGCTTCTCCAGGGGCCGCTGAAGACGCCCAGCCGTGGAACAGACAGCAAACTCAGGACTGGGGAGGGTGACTTCTGGGTGTCAGGGCACGGCCTGGCCGGTTCAAGGGGAAGTCGGTTGGGTACAATTTTTTAAAGGGCCGAAGTGCTCCTTGGACCAGCTGATCACTGAGGTTCAGGCTGAGCTCTTCATGAAGGTCAACAGTACTTCTGTGAGGAAAACAACATGTCTTAGTGGAAACAGCACAAGTGTTGAGTTAACTTTCAAAACTTCTCAGGAGTAAATCAGATGCATGTGCAAAGGACTTTAAACCATCCCAGACCACACCGCTGAGGCTAAAACAAGTCAGTAAATCACAAAAAGTCTGCACTAATGGCCAAACGGTAAATAATTGAAATAATCTAAGTGCCAATATATTTCTATAATCCTGGAAGGAGGATAAATCAAGTGACAGATATACTGGTGTGTTAGAAACAGTCTGAAGTGCAGACAATCAAACATTAGCTTCTTACTTAAATATTCATGAGCCTTTATTGGGCTTAAAAGCATCACGAGCAACAGCAGTGCATTTTACATACCAGGCTAACTATACCAGGGAGACAATGGAAGAAGGATTAACTGAGTTATCACTAAATTATTACCAACTGTAGAGTGCTGAATGTCTGACTTGTTATGCTGCCAAATCAAACGTTAATGTGCTTGTTTATGTGCACAGAGTGTGTGTAAGTTTAACAGAGGAGGCAAGTTTTACTGCTTAGTCCGCGGTCCCGACAGTCCGGCCTTTACAAATCATGCAGTAACGTCTACGCAGTCTAAATGGTCCAGGCTGAAGTGCCCGCTGCTAATTACATCATTGTCCTCTAAGTTCAAGTGAAACATCAGAACTCCAGCTCGCAAGACTCGCGTAAACTACCGAGTAAATTATTCACTAGCTGTTCAATAAGTGTACCCAAACACTTAGGGTCTTACGATAACACAAACACAGAAGATAAGCAGCTCGGCGTGCAGGGGAAGAAGGATGAACCTTTCAGTTTTCTTGGTCCCTTGACTGCTGTGGAAAGTGTCTGACCTCAAAGGTTTGAACTCTAAGTGTCTGACTTCCTCTAGAAAGCTTATTTACAGGCTCATCGTGAGGATTTCGCTGAGAGACTCTGAACTTGAAATTCTTGTTCCTACCCGTTTTCACAGTCCCTAGTTTTGATACAATTTATACTTTTGCTTTGTCAGTTTGAGCCACGTGTTTGAGTCAAAGGTGAATATGGATTTTAAAATTGAAAATAGAAAAAAGTGGGCTAAAAATACCCATTTAGACACTTTCTATCTTTATTAGAGTGTTATGTATACAACTCATCAACAGGAATTTTTTGAAACATTTGACAGTGAATCACATGATTTCTGTCGTGAAAAATGTTCTTCTTGGGTAAATGGATTGAAGAATTAATTAAATGTTAATCATTTTGGGCATTAAAAAGTAAATAGATGGCTGTAGTTAGAGCCCAACAAACATGAACTGCTTTGAAAACAACATATTTGGAGATTTATACTGAAATGGATCCATTAGCTCCCGCTCACTCTACATTATCTAGAGTCATAGAAAAAAAAGGAAAATGTCTTAAAATGTTCACCAGTAAAGTTAAAAGGGTTGTTACTCTATCTACAACTCAAAAAACATGATTGAACAATGAAATGGAAGTCGCCTTTTAAGTTTGACCATTGAACCCTGTAGTTTAGTCTTTTCTTTCTTCAACCTAACAAGTTGATTTGATACAGTGTTACCCTCTCTTTCTGGTGTAGATGAAGCAAGTGGCTGGGCATTCTCCTGTGGTTCATATGGGTCACTGGAATGGGTGGTGTGTGTTTTAGGTTTTTGTGGCTCACTGGGTTGAGGTCGAAGTTGGGGATCTTCAGGAACAGATTCATAAATAGATTCTGGTGTGTTTTCAATGAGTTCATTTGTCTGCCTCAGTCTTTACCTTTGACTTTTCTAAATTATCCTCCACTCTTTTCTTTTTTGCAGCAAAAAAAGTTAACAGCTGTATTGGTGTCTTGGGCTTAGATTTTGACTTGTGTTTGTGACAAACAAAACAAATAATACGATGAATTACCTCGATGCAAACTGCTCCAGGAGAAATATGCGCTTGGTTAAGTTGATACATTTCTTAACCAACACATTTAAGCCTTTTGCAAACAAGCTTTTCTAACTGATATGCTGATTTCATTACTAAACTACAAAACATTTCTCTCTTTTTCTGGAGATACTCCTCCCTAGCTTGTGGATCAGCATTTCTCCTGGCCCTGAAAAGTCCCTGCCTCACTTTATTGGACAGTGGCATATGAAAGGACAAAACTGAACCTTAAATATCAAAATCTGTGCTAAATCCTTATTTACCTGAACTTGCTCTGCAGGCTTGGCATATTACAGTATAGTTTTTGGTTCATTTTGGACAATAACTTAAAAAAACGGTGATAATGACCAGTGTTACTATCTCTGAATAATGTGAAAAAAATAAGAACAAAAAATGCCATAAAGTTATGAATTGTATAATATTGTTATTAAAATAATGAAACAGTTTCAATTCAATGCCTTAAAAGCGACAGATATTAATATAAACCTGTATTGATTATCATGTCCGCTCTGGATAACAGAGGACATAAAAACTTTATGGTTGATATCCAGAAGGACACACAATTCAGGACATCATGCACTAGTGACCGAAAAGTTTAAAATATTAACATTTTAAGAGGCTGATGCAATAGCCTGTCACATGACTATCCGATTCCAAATATGGTAATTTATAGCCACTGTATGTGTGTTATTTTTATACTTAATACTCATATGAGTAAGTAAAGTGGAGAGAGTTGAATACTGCTAAGTGGTATTTTAAAATCTGTATTTTTAACTTCATTATTATGCTTTAGACAACAAAAATGACACACCACATCTTTGACCCGTTTACCTGTTCTTGTCCCATGGAGGGCAGGCCGGGCGATGGCCCTGAGGCCATGGACGTGACACTCATCTGCCCGCCCATCTGTCCCATGCTGCTGGTAGCCATGTTAGTGGCCATAGAGACGTTGTTGAGGTTCATGCCATTGCCGTTGTACATGTTGCTGTTGTTCTGCTGGGTGAACTGTGGTGATGCTTGCTGCTGTGAGAACATACTGCAGACAAACAAAGGAAAAGAAAGATGGAAATTTTACTCATTTGTTAATGTTACACCATTTTTCTTCATCTTCTCTTTCTTTTTTTTCTAGAATGAGACACAGATTGATTGAAGCTCCCATCATCTCTACCTGTTGCCTCCCATGTTGCCTTGCGGCCAGCCGTTCATGTCAGGCGAACCCTGGAAAGCAGCGTTTCCTTGACCCTGCTGCATCATGGGGGATTGTGTGTGGGCCATGCGGGGGGAAAGCATGGGGCTCTGTGGTGTGCCGGGACCTCCGAAGCCTCCATCTGCTTGTTGGCTCATACCTGTGGTGGATGCATCATGACAGGTAAAACAGACTGAACCTGCAATGTCTCGACTCTGATCATGTGCTGAGGAGGGAGGAGTGACTGGATGTTAGCAGCACATCAACTATGACACAGTCATGCCACATGAAGACAAGCAGTTTAGCATTAATGAGCATCTGAGCAAGCACAACAAGAAGCTCGAGGATTTCTGGTTGCATTCAGGACGGCTGACAGGGAGTTGATGATTCTTACATGCAGTAAACAGGCAAGGAAGAAGGGATAAAGGGATTAGGAGATCAGGAAAGGAAATAAGGAAATAAGGACAAACAGTTGGAAGTCCTGTTAAAGTTATCGCTCTATACAAACCTATGGGCAAGACTCTGAGGTCATTATAAGCAACAGTTTGACTCTGAATCATCAGATTGAAATAACTGATCTTATAAACCTGACACATTGCTGCTCTGCCTGCTTACAATCTTTAGAGTCAGGTGTCTCCTGAGTTAAGCTGTATCATGGGGCCCTCTAGTGGAGAAAAAGTGCACAGCCAGCACACTATTCTTCTAACGCACAGCACAGATTATATGCTCACACTCCTGATAGCAGCGCGCTTGTTATGCAACTGAAAGACAAATTATGCAGCAGTTTGGATCATTCACTGATTAATGCAGTCATCAGATGATTGCAGCTAAAAGCATGTGATGCTGTGCAACTAGAGTCACATCAACACACAGACACAATGGTGTACACACACACACACACACAGGTTGTAGGGTGGAGTGTGTGTGAGGCGGGGGGGGTGTGGGAGCAGTACCTGAGTTGGGAAACTGAAAGGCACTGTGCTGCAATTGGGGGCTGAGTACGGCCCCGTACTGTCCGCCCATCATGTTTGTGTTTCCCATCATCATCTGTGAGGAGGAGGAGGAGGTGGAGGAAGAGGAGGAGGTGCCATGCAAGTGGAGCTGGGGATTGGGGGGTAGAGAGGGCAGGCTGGGGGAGATAGGGGAGGAGAAGGGGCTGGTGGGAGGAGGTGGCGAGGCCAGGCCTGTACTGGTACCGTAGCTGGGCGGGTAGGGGAACTGCTGGGGGTTGGCCTGGGGGATCCGAGGGTTACTCATGCCTCCGGCAGCCATGTTCGGAGGCAGGTTGAGTCCCTGAGCCCGCATGGCCATGCTGCGCTGCTGCTGGACCTGCTGGGCCTGCTGCTGCTGCTGCCGCTGTCTCAGGTGATTACTCAGCAGCTCCCGCTGACGCTGTGCCAACATCTGAGCGTTGATGGTCCCCTGAGAGCAGGAGGAAACAACGTGAGGTTGGAGCATCCCCTTTTAAGAAAGGGCATGAGAGATTATTCATAACACACTCTGAATAAAGCCTTAATTTCAGTCACCGGCAAATGAAACACAACCTGCAACCATAACAGCACATCTGTGCAGAAAGATCAGGTGATGGCAGCAGTCACCTACCTGGTTTGGAGCACTGGCCCTGAGAGGTAGGTTCACATTTGAAACACTACTCATCTGAGTCATCATTGGCTGACGGTTCTGGTGGGACAAGCAGAAGAAGAGGATAAGAAAAAACACTTCTACTTCTCTAACACTTGGTTCAATCTTGTACCAGTGATTTTAACAAAGACAGTGAGGAGAGAGCAGGTAAAAAAATGTGTTAAAAACAGAATGTCCTTTAGAACAGAATCACTAATTCACCTCTGTGGTCCTGTTGTTTATGAAATATTAAATGGTCAATAATCAATATGAAATAAGATTATATTTATGTTTGAGATGATAAAATGTCCAGTTAGATCTGGATATTGCAAGAATTCTCAACATGTTCTCCCCTCTCAACCAAGAACAGCTTCCCCAAAAGGGAAACACCAGCTCTTCTGACAAGCTGTGTGTGGCCAGAACGTAAACCAACAACAACACAAGCTGCTGCTGAAAACAGGACACATTCAAATTATGCACCACATATTTGAATGCTTGCTTAAAATCCTGTCAGCAATATTTAAAGAATAGCGTGCACGTTCACTCTCTTGTGATACACAGATGCTGCATGTAGAGAGTAAAGTTCACAGTGTGTCTTGTTGAAGGAAGTCATGTAATTTATTTCTGATGTGATGATTGGTTTAAAATTTAAAATCTTATGATTCTGTTTTTGTCATGAGGTGTGAGGATGCAGCATTATGTGTTTAGTCAACATCACACATTCTTTAGTATGAAAAAGTGGATATCCTTACAATATTTTATAATTCCTCTTTTTCTTGTTTAAATTTTGTTGGACTTAATATGCAATTCCAGAAACTGCCATAAAAGACCAGCAGGTGGCAGCCTTCCTAAATGTCCAGCCTTGTCCTGCACGTCCTGAGGAAGATCTGCCAAAATGTCAGCCTCAAGGATGACTACACATCCCTTAAATATTTGCCCACTCACACAGCTGCTGATCAAACAGAGCAGCGTTACATAATGAAGACGAAGGAATCAATAAACAGGTTCACTGCACAGTCTGGATCACCGTGTACCTGCTGAGACTGGAGCCGGTGCTGCAGCTGCAGCCGTAGTGTGTTAGGCTGATTGGGGACGACCCCCGTGGGCCTGAGTCCAGGTCTGGTCTGCATCCTCATCATGGGGTAACCGGGCCGTGGACCCATCTGACCTGACATGGGGTGGAATCCTTGCTCTTGCATTGGGGCACCAGGATAACCCCTCTGGGCCATGTGGGAGGGTGGAGGACCAAACTGCTGGGTGTACATGGGGGGCTTTTGGTCCAACATCATGGAGGGGTCCTGGGGGAACTGATCCGGCTCAATAGTTTGGGTCTGAAACAGCCAGACGTATAGATTAAAACCATATTGTGTCATAAAAACCCTAAAAAACTCTCTAAAGAAGAACATTAAAGTATAAACGGGATGATTTATTTTGGACGTATGAATCTCACTTGTTCTACCAGAGCAGGGATCCCCAGAGCGCGATCGATCTCCTCAAGGCCGTCGAAATCTTTCAGTGCCGTGTACAGCTGTGACATCAGGACTCCCTCGTCTACAGCGCTGCCTTCCCCTGAGCTGTGCTCTGTGCTGCACAGCAGATCCTCCTGGGGCGCTGAGTGCACCGGCCTGAGCAGAGACGAGACGGAGAATATTTTCTCACTAAGAACATTTTGTGCAGTACAAACTTCAGCTCACTCATACAGCTTTGAGGACAGGTTTTTACCTGGTTTTAACAAGTGCTTTAAGTTTGGCAGAATTACCTGTTCTGGTTAACAAAAGCTGTCTGATCGATGGGCATCATGCTGTCGGGCCAGGGGGCTGTCTGGTTGGGTGGAGCCTGCTGCTGGGAGAAATGGTGGCCAGCGATGCCAATGTCCATGTCAGGTTGAGCTAAATAAAAAAAAAAGCAAACAGGCTCAGTCCAGCTGTAAATGTAGACTCTAAAAGAAAAAACTCCTGCAATCCAAATCAATATTAATTTTCCTCTTTTAAAGACAACAACTGGGACACAAAGTCCTGGATGAGATATTACATACTATAAAGTTATACCTCAGTCAGCCACTGGGTGGCAACCTTAAACTTTTCTCTGATATGAGTGAGGGAAGGTCTCTTCATTTTAGCTTTACCACTCCCCCAGCAGCACAGGATCTTTAGGGCTGTGGCTGAGAGATCAGCGAAAGAACAACAAGAAATATCAACAAAAGCTTTGCTCTGTGATGTATCCTTGTGGTGGAGGAGGCTTTGTTGCTATTGGTCAATCAAAGGGCTACTTTATGATGCCACATTTTATTTGTGTTTTTGGAGAGCTCTGCACCCTCACCATTGGCCATCATCGGTGACTGAAGCATCTGTCGGGGCCCTGGCTGGCTGTTGGGCCTCATGGGTGCTCCATTGGGCCCCATCCGGCCCTGCATGGCACCTTGCTGTCCTGGGCCGGATGCTCCCAAAGGAGGGGCGGAGGCTGAGCCCACCCAGCCCTCCTGCTGCTGCTGCATGCCCGGCCGTGGACCCCCAGGGGCCATGAGTCCTGCAGGAGCAAACACAGATAGAGGGATAAGACACTGTGACATATAGTGGATTGACTCTGTACCCATGATGCAATGGTTAAGTAAGGGGTAAAAACCGTCTTTTGGAGGGCAAGGGGATGTTGGAGGAGTTCTAATATGTGGGAGTGACAGTGAGAGAAACTTTGTGCCCGAGTGTGTGACTAAATATTTCCTGTCACAGGAAGTGAGTCACTGTGCCATGACATGATATGTCACAGGCTAAGAGCAAAACAGAGGGAGTCAAAAAAAGTCTTTCCTCATAAAACAAGAGTTAAATATCATAAGGAGGATATTGTTTGGAGTCTCACTGGGTTCGCCCCTGTGAAATTGCTCAGACATAAGTGAAGTCTTCTTTTTTTATCTGCTCCAAAGTCCAGGCTCTGCACTGAAAGTTGCTCCTCTGTTAAGGTAGCGACCCTTCAGGAACAGGAATCATCTTTTTGTTTTCTTATTTGATATTTACATTTTTTTCAACCATTGGCTGCTTTTTAATATCCCTGAATTTTTATTCTCATATTGACGATTGTGGTGTCTTTTGTTTGTTTTGGTATTTCAGACAGGAAATGTGGGAGGAAGAGTGGGGAGTCATCATGCCTCAAAGGGTCGTGGCTGGTAGCTGAACTAATTTAAGATGAGTTTAAACTTGGAGCATCTGAATATGAGGCACCTCTACATCAACTAACAACCTACACCAGCATCCTGTTATAAATTAAATATTATTAACATGAATTATAAGATTTAAATAAATGATTTTGGGCTCTAAAACAATTAGAGGAAGTGGGGGTGGCATGATTAATCTCTTAATCTAATCCAAATGAAAGATTTCACATTTTTGAAGACCCTTCAGACTCATGACCCCAGCTCTGAATCGAGAGCACACATTTCCTCAAAAGAAAAAGGAAAGCAGTATCATCATGAGAACGCTTTCTATTTCTGTCTGAAGATTTCAACACTAAAATGAAAATGCTCACTTTCAGGAAAAGTGTACTCAAGCTCCTCATAAAGGAATAAGTGTACATGATATCTGCACATTAACATGAGATTTCGTCCTCTTTTTTTGTCTTAGTTAACATTTCTACATTAGGAGATGAAAAACCACTTTGTTTTTCAAACTTTTTCAAAACTCTACGATCTAAAATCATGCTATAACATTAAAAACCATGACCACACCTACCTGTGTTTACCATACCAGCCTGGTTAGCCATCATGCCATGATTTCCCACCATGCCTTGCTGCTGCTGTTGCTGCATAAGAGTGTATGGGCTGGTGGCCCTCATGGGGTACTGTAATGAGGGCTGCTGAGGGGACACATTCATGTCCAGAGAGACACTCCTCACAGGCAGACCCCGGCCCGGCTGACCTGGTCGGACTCCTCCAAAGTCTGCAGAAAGGAACAAAAGAGTTCTAATTTACAGGTGTTCATAAAACAAAGATGTATGCTTATAATTAGAACTTTGGTTTTAACAAACTGGAACATATTTCAGGAGGGAAACCCAGGAGCCTGAGACTCACTTGTTGGGGCCATGCCAGTCCCCATGGCTCTGTGTTGCTGCTGTGCGGCCATGGCAGGATTGTTTTCAGACATTTGCAGGATGTCGTTGATAATGTTCTGCTTGTCCATTGGACTGGGCAAAGAAACAGGCCGGGGTTCACAGAAGAGCTGCGGCTGAGCATTCTGCAGGTCATTCAGGATGTCGTCCAGCTCCGACGACTGGAGAGAGAATGGGGAAAAGAGTGTGAAAAACAAGAAACAGACGAGCCATTCAGAAGCGAATTTCTGTCTCACCTGGACACATTTACTGAAAGCTAACTCAAGCCTGTGAACAAAACAACACTTGCATGAGTCTTTATCCAGGAAATGGTAACAGCAGGCTTGGCCTTGTTTATAATACAGCACTAACCCCGGGATAAAATGGACCAATTTTCCTAAATCTAGGCCACGCTTCACTTTGACTTAGATCGTCTGACACATTCTGCTCTTTTCCTTCAAACCCTCAGCTGTGTGTGCTCCGCTTTAAAAGTCCATACTTTTAAGTACATATTAAAGACTGCCTTTAAAAATTTTATGACTTATTTTGTCGTCACTGAGGAAGAACATGGGGCTACAGAAGCTGCTTTCTGCTGAGTAACTTTGGAGAGGAGTGTTTGGTCGATGCCTAAGTTTGAATCGCCCCATGTGCCCCCCCTTCTACACACACACACACACACACACACACACACACACACACACACACACACACACACACACACACACACACACACACACACACACACACACACACACACACACACTGCAAACAGCTGGGACTGAGCGGGCTCACTACAGCCCAAGGCTACTTTCACGCACAGCTGGGCTGTGGACTATCTGGACAGTTTTTGTTTAGTTTTTCACACAACTCTCTAACAGACAAGGACAAAGTAACTGAAAGAAGACGAAGTTCTGTAACCGTTTTAGGCTGACACTGTGGACTATCTATCCTTCCAATGCCACCTCATGGAGCTTTTCGGATCTTTATCAAAACATCTGTTACATTCTACCCTCAAGTCTCCCTTGGAGTAAGCACAAATTCTTTATGTGACCATCATCCTGAAATATTCTGATCAAATGAAACACTTTCAGTAAGACTGTACCACCTCAGCTCATCATATTTTAGCCTATTGCTATCATATCATAAAAGAAAAAAATGACCAAAACAGCTTTAACACACATTTTTTTTCTCCATCCAGATCACTCGGTCACTCAAACATGTTATCCTTTTAAGTTAGATCAGTGAGTGGTGATCCGATTTCCAACCAGAACCAGTTAACAATCCTATAATTCACTTGTTGCTTCTCACACCAGCTTTCTATAGCAGTCAAAACAAACTCAAAGTTCCTGATGGTTATGTGCAAGCCACTGCACCCCCTGACCCCTTGTTCCTCCATATCCAGTTCACCAACTGCAAATCAAAAGGTGATCACGCCTTCTCTGTTTAAGCTTCCAACTTCAGATCAACTAACACAATCTATCAGATCAGTAAATCTTTGAGAGATAAACATCTGTATGGACAAGCCTTCATGTAGCTCTGAAACCTTGTCCTTTCTTGGGTTTTGGTCTGTTTGGGTTTTTTGACATCATGTTAACTGTACTGTATTGTAGTAACTGTGTTTGCAAAGCACTTTGAAACAAAGTGCCATGCTTGTGTCATACTTACACTACCGCAAATATCACCCACAGTTTTTCTGTTTTTCATTGTTTTAGTTTAAATTAATTTATGTCTTGTGTTGTGGCGTCTTTCTAAACCCCTTGATCTGCATAGTGGGGGCAGAGTTCAAGGCCTTTCATAAATCTGCTAGTGCTCAAGATTTTCTATCCGTCTTCTTTCACAAACTAACTTTTGATGGATGAAAGTTTGGACTCTGTAAATCACACCAAAAAAGAGTGTGGTGTAGTCCCACTGTCTTTTGAAGTGCTCTGAGGTAATTTTTTGGTGCTGTAAGAATGTAGACTGATTGATTGAAAAGCGCTGCACAAGTCTTGCTGTATAAGTTTGCCTGTCCTACACCAACAGAGAATTTGGGATGCTACATTAAGCCTGGCTCACACTATAAGATTCTCAAGATGATATGATCTGGATTCAGCCCACCTGACAATCGGTAGACATCAGTGGGCGAGGTCGGCTCTGATGTTCAGCCCAGATTATTTTCTAGTGTGAGCAAATGACTAGTTAATCCTAAACCCCTCGATCTGCTCACAGACTTGTTGGAAGCGCCCCAATAATTTTTATTTATCAGAATGATTACGCCACTCATATACACTAAGAATGACAATAGCCAATCAGAGAGAGCCACCTACAAGGGACCAATGATTAGAAGTTATCAGAGACTAAATGTTGTGCGTGTCTCCTCGACCACTTCTTCATCCAAATGTGTTTAGTTCAAATCTTGTAGTGTTTCTAAGATCTAAGAGAAAATGTAGTGTGAGCCAGGCTTTAGGGACGCATTGGTCCAACCCTGGTATCAGGTATCGATACAATATTGACCAAGAACGTAAGACCAGATGTTGGTGACAAAAGGCCAATCCACTGAAACATTTTATTTCACTTAAACTTGAGCTCCTCTGTGTTTTTCATGACCACGTGTGTGTATTAGGTCATCAACAGCGGTAGGTCTGTGCACTTTTGCTGGGCAGAGCTAAAATATCATGAAGGTAAGTAACAGTAGCTCAGCAGTTTAGAGGATTTTCACACTAGTTTCATCAAAAACTCTGACAGAAATTAGTAAAATGAGCCAGTTTCATTTCTCACTGCCGAGGTTTTATCCCATAAAGCAAAGATTTAGTCAGTTTAGATATATTTATTTCATTTTACAATGTAAATAAATTGAAGCTGACAAAACATTACTCTCAGTCTCATCCTGGCTGATACCAAAGCCCAGGTGTTAGTATTTGTCGGGACTGAAATAGTTGGATTGGTGCTTCACTTTGCTCAATGTACATCCAAGTCACTGATCCACTTTCTGACTAGTATGTGTGGTTTTGGGGAGTGGTTATTTATGAAGAAGAACTTTGAGTTGTGTTAACTAATTTGGAAATTGCTTTACAAACAAAGTCTGATAATTGGATCAAAAACAGCCCAATACAAAACAACCAACCTACAACAGAACAACAGCATGTCTGCACTGAATTCCACTCAGCTGACATACATGAAGGCAGTCAAAACCTGAGAGAAACGTAAACATTGGTGAGTGTAGAGCTTCCCAGCCAGGCCTGGGGGATTTAAGGTAAATAAGTTGCAGTGGCTGAAATCAGCCAGGAGAGAGCAGCACACTTGGAAACACTGACAACTCCTGACTGTGACACACTGTACTGTACAGCAGGAAAACAGATCCAGTGTTGTACCTCAGTGTTCCACACAGTTACATCTATTACTTGTGCATAAAAACACTCCTAAAGATGAGCAGTCGGTCAATACGGCTGATAACGTGGGTAAATGTTGAAGCCTGATGAACGGCCTTTTCTCTTCGTGAGATATTGTGTTGGAGAAAACATCTCCACAGTCACAGCAGCACACAGATAGCCTCACAGTGCCCATGGCTCCAAGCATACAGGATATGTAGAGAGCGGCAGAGAGCGGTGGGGGTGGGGGGCGGTGGTGGGAGAGAGAAAAGCCCTAATGAGGTCAGGAATGATGTAATGCTCCTGTACGCTCTCAGATTGCTCTTTTCCTCCTCCTCCTCCTCTCCGATTCTCTCTCCCCTCCCACTTTCTATTCTCTCGTCTTCTCTGGTTGCTTTTACCCTTAATGGGTCCTATTTCTATCAATCCCTGTTACTCTCTCCCCTCAATGCATGTCAGCGCATGCAACGCAGTCCACATCCTTCTTCGCTGCATTGCAGATTCTGAGTTCATCTGAAACTGGAAGGATTTGTAGAAACCAAATTACTCTGACCAAAAATAAAGTCTGAGGCAGCATCTCGTTTGCAGATGACTTCTGAGAGTTTGTGGAGTAAAGGTGATGTTAACACAGAGGAGCAGCTTACACAAATCATGTGATCCACTGTTTAAGGGCAAACATGCATAGTTAAAACTCCTGTATGGTTTTTGTCCTGGAAACTTACTCTCAGTTTATTCCCACATGCATTACGTAAATATGAACACATATGACACACACACACACACACACACTGTACATTACATTTAGAAATAGCTGCCTCAAGACTACTGCCCTAAATCTGTGATATTTACATCAACCCAAACCCTATAATATTGATGAATGTTCACCAATGTGTCCTAAATTTACACAAAGTCAGAAAAGAAAGTAAAAGTTAATCATGTAAATAAAAAAAGCATCACAGTTCCTTTCAGTCAAATCCTTCTGTTTTTACAAACATCTCGCAGCAAAGCCTGACTCCTTCACAGCAGAGCGTATTTTCCTACTGTTTAACATGACTCAGCTTAATGTCAACACTGCTCTAAAGAAGGGCTGTAAAACCAGAATAATTTGATTAACTTGTTGACTTCTTGTTGTGACACCCTGACCTAACCTGGGTCATTTTAAAGGAAAGGGAACTGAGACACAGCCAAAAAGAAAAAGTGTTTGCTCAAATTTTGATTCCACTTTATCAACAATCCAAAAAGAATAATAAAAAAAACAACAGCAGAACATTTACAGCAAGAGATGAGACCTTACGAGCTGTGATTAGAGTTATATGAGATGGAAGTTAAACATTGTTTAGTTCTACTTTAATACATAACTCAAAAATGTCATTACATCATCATCATGGAGGCAAAATCACTGGAACATTAAATTAGTCAACAAAGAGGTTTTCTGAAATATGAGCCTTCATGGCACAGGTAACGCTGAGCCGAGCACCTATTGTATAAGCTTTCTCATGTTTTTTAAAATGCTTGCGATATTATCAGGGCTGCTGAGGGGATTAGTGTTTTTTAAGTGTGAAGATTGATAGTGTCATTACATCTTTTTATCAAGAAATACAAGAAGAATCAAAGAGAAGGTGGAAAACTTTCTATTGATTTCAATTGAAGAGAAAATACCTCTCTGAGAATTTAAACTTTTGCGATCGATATAAAAGTGCAGCTTGCACACCAACTTTTACTACATTTATTATCTCCCTTAAAATATTAAAAGCTTTGCACCTTGTGATTCAGGCGATCAGAGGCTTGCTGGGTTTTAAAAACATCTGACATTAACCATACACAAGGACCTACATGATTTCTGAAAAACGTCGGTATGTTTGCTGAATGAGCTCCAGTGGAAGTGACATGTTTTGGCATGCCGTTTAACATTATACAGACTCTTAAGTTAAGAGGAAAACTGCAGCATTTAGGCCATCTGAAACTAATGAAGGAGCCTTTGAAACTAATTAGAGTGAACTGAATGAGACAAATTGTGGTATTTTCTTTAATAGCTCTCATTATCTGGGTCATAAAAGGTGTGTGGGTATTGGGATAAATATCCTTGACACTTTAGATGAAATAAACACTAAATCTGGAGGAAAACTGGTGATTTACAGTGACGCGGCAGAGAGCTCTGATTTAACTCTTGCCTCAAAGCGTATATGTTTCATTGGTGGGATAGTAGTGCTTTGGAAAGAGGATTATGCAGCTTCATAGACAGTGTGTTTACAAGACAACATTTGAAATAACCGCAGGGACACACACACACAGACACACACACAAAGATAATCCTTCCTCCCATAGGACTGTGAGACTAAAGGACCATACCTATACTTCCTTTAGCCATCAACACAGCCACTAATACTGCGCTCTGCTCTGATTTCTCATTTAGCTCTGCTCCAGCCATCAATAATTCAGCCCTCAAACAATCATGAGGAAGAGAGGAGGGAGGGAGGGAGGGAGGAAGACACAGCGAGAACACAGTGGGTGAGGTTAGTACAGCGAAAAGGATGAGTGGACTTTTTAACTAGTACAGTCAGCTTTCACACATGGCTGAGCAGAAACCCACTCACACACATGTAATGGCTCTAATGAAGTCATGGCTTTAGTGCATGTCTAATAAATGCTCTTGTTCTGGCTTGGAAACCATAGTCACTGAAATGTGTAATCACCAGCACTGTTAAACGCTTTGAATGCTTTAATCACCGCCTCTACATACAAGCCAGATTTTCCTTTTCCTACGTGCACCAGCACACCGGTCTCTTAAAATAAAACCTTCACCGGTAAGTTCTATTCTTCTATTCCTCTGTCTTCTTTCTCCCTCTATTGTTTCCCGTACGTTCCTTGTTCTACAAACACACACCACTCCCTCTCCCTCTATCTCCATGGCAGCAGAGAGGACATGCAGGAGCATATGGCTCATCATTTTCACTCTGCCTGCCGAGGCTGGGCTCTCCTGGGGGTATCTACACCTCTCTCCCTCTCATCTCTCTTTCTTTGTTCAGTTCAACAGCAGCTCTTATTATCCACCCAATCACCCTTTCCTTATTCTCCATATGTACCCGAGTGGCCGAGCACATGCTGTACGTTACGCACAGCGAGATGACATTGTGTACCACTGCACATCTGTATGCACACTCAGAAATGTGCAACAAAGGCGGTGGAAAACAATAATAGAGCAGAATCAGAACGCATATGCTCCAGTTTGACTTTATGTTAATGCATTTTAATCAAATTAGAGCTTACGGAGGAAACAAGAGTTTTATGTGTGTATAAAACTGCATTCTTTAACATGTTTCTCGTACATAAAGGTCAGAGTCCCACAACATTGATTTTCTGAGCTACATTGCTGCTTTGCTGGAATCTAGAGTTTTACCAACCACACACACACCCTGCTTACTTCCCATTTCACTTTCTCCCTCCTCTCTCTTTCAGTGCCAGGCCTGACCAGCACTCCCTGCCAAACCCGAGGACTCAGGCCAAACGCAACCAGGATCAAATGGCTGGAGAACCGCAGGGGCTCCTTCCAAATGTCACAGTTGTTTGAAGCTGGGGCGGACAGCTTCAGTTGGCTTCTGCTTCCGATACATAAGCATTGACGGCCCACATGTTTTTATAAATGTGATTAAAAAGTACACACATGATGTCTTAATGTGAAGAATGAGACTGTGAACATGTATGTTGCATATCAGAGCCACAGCCTACCTGACCTCTACTCTGCTGGACTGTATTTGTGTTTAGCTGAGGCATACTGTGTGGACATGGGACTGGGAGGAAGTAACATCTGCCACCTAACCCAGATTAATGCTCAGGCACAGAGAGGAGGCCAGCGGATCAGGACTGAAAAGTTTTGGCATTTGCATTCAGAGGAAGAGGAGGAGAAGAAAAAGTTTGAGGGCAGCTCTGGGTCTAAAAAAACGTGACAAAGGAAGTGTGAAAACCTACCTGCTCAGCCCGGTCGTATCCTGCGTCTTGCTTTTCCGCTTTGACGAGCGGGTGTTTCCCCCCTTCCACCTTCACCTCCCCAGCCTCCAGCTTAGGCGCCTTGTCCTTTAGTACAGTGTCATCTTTATCCAGCAGGTAGCGAAGCAGGGCATTGTCTTTCTTCTTTGGGCTCAGGGGCTCCTGCTTGGGTGTAATTTCTGCCCCAGCGGCTGTCCCACCGGCCCCCGGGGTCTGGTCTTGGCCCAGCTCTTTGCCTGTGGCCTCCGCTGTGAGCTTGGCCAGGTCTACAGGAGACGTGCTGTTCTGGAGCAGCTGGTGGAGGATCTTGTGTTTTTCTTTGAGGGAAGTGGCGTGTGTGCTCCCCCCTGCGTGACCGCTCCGGACCCCTGTCCCGGCCTGGTCCTTGCTCTCTCCTCCTGCGTTTGGGGAGAGGGACGTCTCTAAGGGCTCAGGCTTGGTGGTGAGCAGTTGCAGCAGCTTTGTCTGACCCTTGTTGTCATGGAGACGGTTGTGAGCATCGTGACCCTCAGTGGGTCCATCTCGCTCTTCCTTGGGCTCAGTTAGGTTGCTGTCTGTCTGGCCTTGCGTGTGCCCCTGACCCCCTTCTGAGTGAGGTCCAAACGAGTCTCCCGTACCGCTGCCTCCTCCAAGTTTTGACATTAGATGTGGGTTCACCCCTGACCCTGGTGTGACCCCTGCTGGGGAGCCTATCTTTCTGTCTGGAGACCCCAGAGTGTGTGCATGAGGGGGTCCATGTCCGTGTCCCACACCGTGACACTCGCTAAGAGCCTGCAAAGCTGAAAGAGAGCTGCTAGTGTAGCTGTTAGCGTGAGAGCTAGTCGTACTGCTACTGCCCGCACTTCCAGGCCCTCCACCACACATCGCCACAGGGGAGGGGGAGTGCAGGCCTCCTGCTACACGAGGGCTGCCGCCCCCTCCAGGACTCCCTCTGTGCCTGGGTGACAGCATAGAGTTCTGTTGAGGTGGGTGAGGTCCACCGGCCGGGCTGGGGCTGGCTCGAGACGGGCTGTTCATCCTCCAGTTGGGGCCCTGCTGCGGAGGCTGCATGCCCCCGGTGTGGTTGTGCGGTGGGGGGCAACCGAAACGGTAGCCCTGCATATGGCCCCCAATGGCTGCTGGCTCTCTGGGGCCAGCTGGGCCAGGGGGAGAGAAAGGCGTGCTGTTGCTGCTGATGGTAGTGTCTTGGCCCTGAGGCCCTGAGCCTGGCAAGGAGCCTGGGGTTGGGGGAGTCATGGAGGGAGTGGAGGGGTTCATCGGTTTAGGAGCCATCCCTGTGGCCTGACTGCCAGGACCCATGTCCTGACCCATCCCACAAACTGTCTGCTCCCTGGGAGTGAAAAGAATGCGAACAAACAGGTACAGTAGGTTAATTACACTGTTTTAACTAACACATCTGTTTTTCTTAAGGTTAAAAAGTCAGGAACAGGAACCACTGAGCAGAGGTTTCCAAAAAGAAGGGCAGCTCTGACCATGAACCAGCATAAAGACTCACATTTAAACCCATCCACATGGAACACATGAAGCCAACACCGTGCCCTTTGGGGCATTGACAGGCCGAAACATGTAGCCATGCAGCTCATTTGTCTCTGTCTTCCTGACACAGGTGTAGTTAGAGAGTCATACCTCTGAAGAATATGCAGGGACATGTAGAGCTGGGGTTCGTTGGTGGCTTGTGAGCGCACCAGTTTGCTCTTTGTGTGGGCCGACACGATGGTTCCATCAGAGAGTGAGAATCGGTAGATAGGGCTGAACGCCTGGCCGTGGCGGAGCACTGAGGAAAAATAGACCTTATGTTAGAGGACGATCAGATTTTTAACCCCATACAGATAAAAGACATATTTTCTGTTGTGAAGATTCTTTTTGTAGTTTGTTTTTTTTGACTGAGGGACTTAGTAAGGCAGCAGATTATCTACAAGCATTGTTATGATCAAATCCTTATTTTATAGGAAATCAAGCCAGAAGAAAGACAAATAAATCAAACTAAAGAAACTAACTGTCCACATGTCAAACAGGATAGTCTTTGAGTAAGTGGTGTTACCTTCCTGTTGATGCCTCTTTGCAAATGACATCTCTCCATCATTCTGCAGGTGGAACCTCTGGATGCAGCGCCTGACCAGATCTTCCCAGCCCGGCTTCATGGACGCTCGGAGGAGGCTCGTATCCAGGGACGTTATCTTACCTAAACACAGAGGAGCGGATCAAAAAGGTCTTAGCTGTGCACAGAAGTGAGGTTTTCCAAACACATGCACAGAACAGCACCAGCTGAGCTGCTGGGGATTCGATGCCTCGCTGAAATATAAATATGTAGAGCAGCTTGTTGACAAGAGATGCTCTTTACTTTGCCACTCTGCTGCGAGACAACTGTGTGGTTTGATACCTACAGAAGAAGTACAGAGGATTTACTCTGCTTACATTTTAATTACAACCTGTCAAAAGCGTTAGTGAGAGATTCCCAATGTGCCTGTGAGGTGAGGTTTTTCAGAGAGGGTCCTTAAGTTTTCTTTCTGGAGCTCAACAAATGCTCCTGAGCTGTGTGTAAACACAGTCACATTCTCCCTCAGATAGAGTAAAAGTTATCCCTCATCGGGTTGTGATTTAAATGGAGGCAGTGATGCATCTAATGGGCTGACAAGCAGACTGCTGCTTGAATGACAGCCAAAGGGACAGTAGCCTCTTAGAGCACAACACCAGATTCATCTTATTGGTAAGCAATGTGCTCAGAGGATATGTTCATGAGAAATCCAAGAATCAAATCATTCTCACTGTATGAATAAAACTAACCAGCAGTAGGGCTGAACGATTTTGGAAAATAATCGAAATTGCGATTTTTTTGGACAAGTATGGCAATTGCAATTTAGCATGCGATTTTGGGGGGTGATGTTTATATTTTCATTATTCACTCAACACAAGCAATAAACCATTCTACAGTATGACCAACACAACAAAGGATTCTGTCAACATACGAAATATCCTTTCCTTTAGGCCAGGTGTACATGTTATGATGAAATGAGATAAATTGGTGTATGAATTGATACAAATAATGTATCTTCATTTAACTATTACGATTACAGCAGAATATTGACTGATTGATTAAACTTCAAGCCTTGTAGACATGTAATAAAATGATTAATTTCCTTGAATAACATCAGAGAAAGAAACAAAGCACTGCAGAACAACAGGCCTGGTATGACCAATAATCTGAAAAATAAATATGAATCCTCTCTTCCGTAAATCTCACACTAAATACAGCAAAGAAATGTGAATAAAATCAAATCTCTGGCTCAACCTCTGAAATATGTCAACATGTGAAGTGCTCTTTTATAAAATGAAATAGAAACAGTATGGAAACATATTTATCAAAGGTTTAAAAATCTCACTGATCTCTCATCAGTAACAAAACTAGGGCTGAACGATTTCGGAAAATAATCTTAATTGTGACTTTTTGGACCAATATTATGATTGCGATTTAGCATGCAATTTTTAGGGGGGATGTCTTCTTCATTATTCATTCAACACAAGCAGTAAATCATTCTGTAGTATGACCAACACAGCAAAGGATATTGTCAACATAAAAAACAAGACTCTCCTGTGGCCAGGCCTACATGTTGTGATTAAATGAGATGAATTGATACTAATAACATATCTCTAACTATTACAAACACAGTAGAATATTGACTGATTGATTTAATTTCAAGTCTTGTAGATGTGTAATAAAATAAACAATACATTCCACAAATAAAATCAGAGAAAGGAACAAAGTCCTGCAGAACAAGAGGTCAGGTATGAACAATAATCTTGAAAATAAATATCAATCTTCTCTTCTATGAATCTCACACTAAATAAAGTGAAGAACTGTAAATAAAAACAACGTTTTGGCTCAACCACTGAATTATGTATACTTGTGGATTACACTTTTTAAATGAACTTTAAAACTTTTCTTTCTTTCTTTTTTAAATTTCAGCCTTTGCGATTTGAAAATTGCATTGTATTACATTGTGATGTTGATTTAAATTCGATTAATTGTTCAGTCCTAAACAAAACACAAACTAAGGTGCAGAAATGTAAATAAAAACAAAATTTTGGCTCAACCACTGAAATATGTAAACATACGGATTTCAGTTTTTAGCTGCATTTTCATTTTTTTCAATTGCAGGCTTTTCGATTTGAAAATTGCATTCTATTACATTGGGATATGGGTTTAAATTCAATTAATTGTTCAGCCCAAACCAGCAGGGCTCCAAAGTGCGACCAATTTGGTCCCATAGGCGACTAATATTTATTCTGTTACGCAGGCTCGTCATCTCACTTTTTATAATTAATTTCAATACGAAATTCTTCACATAAAGTAAAAAGGATTAACGTCAGTTCAGTTCAGTAAAGCACTTTAGGAATAGTCACTTTGTTTTGGAAATGTTTTATTTTTTTCATGTTTGGGTTTAAAATGTTTAGTTTCAGCTCAGTGAGGCACTTTAAACACTTAATTCATTTTCTTTTCCTATCTAGTTGTGCTCCAAATAAAGACAAACGTTTCTCTACATCGTATTCATGTTCGAAAATTATTAACATATTATGGTCATGGAAAGCAATGAAAAGGTGACCTGATGGCATTTAAGGTGTCAAAATTAAAAATTTGGGTGCACCAAAATTTTGTGCTGGTGCACCGAAAAAAAAAAGTTAGGCGCACCAATGTGAAATGTTAGCCTGGAGCCCTGAGCAGCCTAACAAAGAGCTGGTAGAAGAGAGTAGTTGTGATTCCTGAACACCTACAGAGGTCTGGGTGGGGGGGCTGCAGTAAATTACAATACACCAGTGAGTAACTTGGGAATGTGCTTGTGTGTCTGCCACACACAAACGTTACGAGCACATCAAAGACCAGGTGATATGCAGACCGTCTGCATCGGTGTGTTGATGTTCACAAATGTTTTACCTCCCAGAGAGCAGACCAGGGTGGGATGGAGGTGTAAGGATCTCTACCAAGGATGTAATAATCTTTTAAGACCTCAACCCAGTGTGAAGTGATTTATGTGAAGGTGATACCGAGAGAGGAAGTGACGATCATGGAAACAGGCTGAAAAAGTTTGGAGTTGCTAGCTGTGTGAGTGGTTTAAGTACCTTGCAGGTCCTGGCGCGTGGTGAAGCTCTCATGTGTGGGAAGCATGGGTCTTTCCTTCATGGGCACCCTGCGAGCCACGCAGATCAGGCACGACTGAAAGTCTAAAAGAGAGAAGAAAGATACACAAAGAGAGGAGGGGGGGGAGTAAGGTAGAGGATATAGAGGGCAGGGGTAGGGACAGGAGGGATGAAGGGGGAGGGGAGAAGGAGGGTGTAAATGATAGAGACGAAGGCAGGAAAAGAAAATGAAATGCATGTTATTCCCAGGCAGCATAATTAATACAGTTATTAATGAGCACAGGGATCAGGGCTCCGCTGCTTTCATGAGGAGGAGCAGCGATCACTGGCAGGGGAAATGATGAAGTGTGACCTTTGAAGGTATGTGTGTGTGTGTGTGTGTGTGTGTGTGTGTGTGTGTGTGTGTGTGTGTGTGTGTGTGTGTGTGTGTGTGTGTGTGTGTGTGCTTGCATGCGGCATGTGTGCTTGCTGCTGGTGTGTGTCTCCAGTTCGTCTCACCTACAGTGTCATCTCACACAGATGACACCTCCCCTGGCCCAACTTTAAAGATTGCTATCGCTCAATAATGGCAGTAACGTACACACACACACACTCTCTCACACACACACACACACACAGATGATATCGCCAAGTCCGGGAGTGGGGTGACCCCGGAAAGTCTGCCATCTGACTTCCTTGTGCCAGTAATACCCACAGCCCTACACATGTTTCTAGCTAAGGAATTCATGCCAGAGCTAACACACACACACACACACACACACACACACACACACACACACACACACACACACACACACACACACACACACACACACACACACACACACACACACACACACACACACACACACACACATACACATTCCTCATTTCAAGTCGTAAACAAATCCTCTTGGGTGGTCCCACTCCAAAAATCTGTGAATCTCTCCAAACTCCTTTGCTTTCTCTTCTCCTTCTGCTCTCCTGCTATTCTTTCTCCTTTCTTCAATCTCTGGACAAACTCCTGCAACTGTAACCACTGATTCTGGTTTGCTGCTAACACACACATACACACTCTTTAGTACACACACACACACCTCTGGCCTAGATCCTAGTCAGTGTATCTGCCAAAGTATGGCTGGCAAGCAGCTGGTGCACAAAGGAAGCCAGAGACGAAAGGCAGGTTGGCGTGAAACATTTGCATTTTCACTTATTGTTCTAATCAACCACTCCTACTTATTATTCTGTTATACAGAGAAGTTTCTCATTCAACAGAGTTCATGTTGAGATGTAGAATTTTGCTTTGAAAGCATTAAATTTCTCCTCTTTGCAAAGACTAGACGTTTTTTTCGATAAAGGAAAAGTCACTTCTGGTCAAATTTGACTCAACTACAGGATCAAGTTTCTTTATAAATCCCTGAAAACACTTGAAATGAAGCGTTGACCTCTCCGTGACTGAGAGCTGCAAGGAGAGCAGAAGCAACACACAATTTAAATCATTCCCCGAGAACAGGGAGCAGATGTTTATACGAGTGGCTACCACAAACGCAGCTCCTCTCTCTTTCTACCCAAACAAGCTCCGAAGTACGTCCTGAGTGTGGAGTGGAGAATAATCCTCAAGTTTTCAAAAGGTTTACAGCTGCACATGTGATTCAAACAGCTTCACTCTGCGCTTTCACTCCTCAGGTTTGTGATGGATGGACATGAATTATAGATGTGCTTTAATGACAGCTGCCCAGCCTCACGTCTCCCTTGAGTCACTTAACTTTTCATAGATGCAGCTTGAGTGACAGCAGCTAGCTCCTCATCAGCTCCTTAAAGGACTTTTACAATGTTGGCAATGAGACTCGAAATGACGAAGCACTCTGAATAAGTCTCAATGTAAACTGCTGTGTTTACCTTTCTGCTGATAAGTTCAGAAAAAATCATTTTAGCCTTTTATATATTATTTTATTTAATTTACCATTTTTTTGTTCTTTTTAAGGTTTTTGAGCTGTAACATGAGGTATTAGCTCTGCTATCAGATATCTTTTCACTATTTTAATGATTAAACTAGACCAGGGGTGGCCAACCGGGCAGAGAACCAAGAGCCACAAAAATGACCGTGGTACTACGGAGAGCCACGTCACACTCGTGGTCTTACAAACACACTTCCTCTCACACATCAACAAAATGACATAAAATGAAAACCAATACATTTCCAATTTTCAAAGATTTACTGTGTTTCTGTGTTTAAATTCGTACTAGAGAAGAGAAACTGAAACTTAAGTATCAATCCCAACTGATCCCAACTTTGGCATATATATATTTATATATAGTTTTGATTGATTGGCACATCTCTGCTCATGACTATATGAGCTTTTTTTCATAAATGGATCAAAGAGCAACATGCGGCTTGCGAGCCACAGGTTGGCCAGCCCTTGTAGAAATTTAAGACACCTGCTAATTTTCTGCAAAGTTGTCTTTAAAGAGAAATTTGTAAAATATTTTCCCTATTTTTCTTGTATTTCTTTCAAGCATTGTTATTATTTAAGCATTAAATTTAGTTTATTATCTTAATTTCTTGTTTGATTTTTTCTTCAAGCTTCTTTTTTTAATCTTTTTTTAAATCAATTTTATTGTCCTTTTTTTTACATTAAGTTTCTTTGAATTTTGAGTTTTTTGATTTTTTTGAGTTGAACTTTGAGTTTTCTTTTCTTATACATTCATTCTTCATTTTACCTTTGTAATTCTAATTTTTGTCCTTATTTAACTTTTTTTTTGATTTAGCCTTTTTTTCTTTAAATAAAGTTTATCAGATTTTTTTTGTTTAGTCTAGAAAATTCATGGTATGTTTTTTTCTTTTTCAAATGTAATTATTTTGTTTTGTTATTGCTCTTGTTTTTGCCTTTTTTTCATTTAATTTCTATCGCTTTTGTATTTTTTAAAATATTCCTTTCAACGTGTGCGCTTGAGCTTTTTCCTTTGTTCCTTTTTTTTTCACGGGCCGCTCATTTTTTCATTCCTTCTTTTGTGATATTTTTACAGTGCTTGCATCTCTTCTCCTCCTGGTCTCAGTTAATTTTTACTACTCTTACTATTCTGTCTCACTACCCCTGTGAATAGTTTATTAATTAATTAATTAATTGTATGCTTTGCTTGTTTCAGAGCTTTTTATAAACTCTTTTTTTAACTCTTGTTGGTAAAAGGCACTACACAAACAAACTCATTCCCACCATGATTCATTCTCATACCTGGGGGTTCGATTACTGGTTTGGTTGGTTATATTGCTTTAGCAGAGGTTTTCTTTTCCCACATCTGACAGTCTAGTGTCAAAGATAAACTCAGGCTAATTCTCTTTAAAGAAGTCTTTTATTCCTCACTCATAAAAAGTTTGCCTTTGGTCTGTCATGAGCCAGCTCTCATAAAGAGGGCAGTGTTTTGAAAATTGTTCCACTAATGACTTGTTTTTTCAGAACGTCTCCATTCACAAGCTCAGAGATCCTTATCCTGTGGAGTTGCTTTGGATTCCTCTAATTTTCTGGCATCTCTCAATCAGAAGTTTTCTAATCAGCAATGTGTCTAAAATTAGTCGAGAGTTAATGAGAAAATTTAATTCTGAGAGTTTCAATAAACCCAGAAACTAAATTTTGTCCAAGGTTGTTGTGAAGGATTATGGCTTTGGTATCAAGTATCTTTTTTTTCCCCCCACAGTTTGGTCCCTCTGCCCCTCCGTACCGTCTCCTTCCTCCTTGATTGACTTGGGCTCAGACACTGCGAAACACTGCATGGTCTCGTATTTCTGCGGCTGAGGTTCATGCTCGTGCTGCTCGTCCTGGCTCTCGCTGTGCGGGTTGACCAGCATTCGGCAGTTGAATGTGTGGCTGTTCCTCCTCGGACCCTCGCTGGACCAGGGGACGCCGTTTACTGCAAAAAGAGCGAGAAGGAGAGATTTACAGTGTGGGGAATTTTATTGGATATAGTTTTTTTTACTGCAGCCAAAAGTGAACAACAAGGAAAGAGAAGAGGGAGCCAAGAGAGGCTAACACACTGCAAGTGAAAGACATAATGAGAGCAAGAAAGAGAGAATGAAGGCAGGAGAAGTGTAAAAGAGGAGAGAGCAGTTGCTGGGTAGAGATCAGTCGTAATGAGCAGTTGGAACTCGGAGCCTTGTGCCATCCATCCACAGCCATGCATTACAGCCAGGCCTCCATATGCATGTCCTCTAAAACACCACTGCCAATCCTTCTTCTGCTCTCCAACACTTACACAAGTGCGAGCAAACACACACACTTGAACACACTAAAAAAAGAACAAGGAGATGTACGGTCGCAAACACACACACACATACACACACAAGTCATTTAACTCTTGCAAACTCCCATCACACTCCATCTGGTTTGTGATCTCATTCGGTGCATTGATAATCTCCCAGTATCTGGGACACAGCCCACTGATCGTTTCCAGGGTACTCGGCTCGGCGCTGCTCCCCCACCCAGATGGCCGGGCTCTCAGACCTCAATCCGAAGCACCGGGAAAGGAAGAGGAAAAGGAAGAGGAAGAGGGGACTAAGAGAAAGAGCTCCTGATGGGATGCGCTGACATATATTGCAATCACCTTTCGCCCAAGGAAGATAGAGAGGAAGAATAAAAAAGAGAGGGAAGCAGAAAACTGGAGAAGAAAGCAAAACTCAAACGTCTGCCTCGCCAGGATAAATGGCCTGTTGTCATGAAATGAGCAATGCTGGGGTAAAAACAATGCTTTTCAGGGAGGATCACAAAGGGAAAGGCGAAAGAGATAAAACTGGAGGTTGGCCAGAGTGAGAATAACACACAAAGTGAAGAGAAGGGGAAGGAAGGGCATGAGATGAGAATATAGGAAGGGAGCGATGCTGCTGACAGGGGAGGCACGCCGAAAAAAGGAAGTTAATTAGCTGAAAAGGGAGGAGGAAGGAGAGAAGGGCGCGAGAGGGAGAATGTCTGGCTGAGCATCAGCAAAAGAGAAAATGAAGAACCTATAGGTCCCTCACATTGTTCTATCAGCGTATGCACGACAAAGACACACTTTACAACCTCTATCTGACGCATTTAAAGTGTACGAGTGATTCTATGATTAGGGGTACATTTCATGTCCATGGGATATATTTATCAAATTTACTAAATATTAATTTCAAGCAATGACCAGTTTCACAGTGGGCCATTTGGGTGATATTTCACTTTTATTTTAGAAAGTGAACAGGTTCCATCACTTATTTAGCAAAAAATGCATCATGTATTGGAATTTGCCGTTTTTGTGCTGTCTGATTTCTCAAATGTCAAGTTTGCTCTTAAAATTAAGACAATAATACATGTTTGTGAATATTAATTTCAGTATTATTTGTTTAAAATAATCATAAAAACATGAAAAACTGTTTTTAATTTTTTTTTAAATTAATTTATGTGGATAGAGTAATTCATTTTGTGAGTGTCTGGAAAATAGGCGTCAACTGTGTTACCCATTGAAAAAAAGCCTTTAAATCAGCAATGGTTTGCTCCAAAGTCACATGACTTAAATCAATTAAAGTCACATCCTTTTTGGCGGGAAAATGTTCCATGTTTAACTCCTCCTTATCAGTATTTCGTCAAAATGATTGTCTGTACACGGTGCGCTTTAACTGTTCGTCAACTGTGTTAACAATATTTTCTGGTGTTCTTATTATAAATGTTAAAAAAAAACAACCTGAAGACAATGCACTAAAATACGAGGAGATTGAGGTCAGGTGGTGCCATGTTTAAGGTCTGCAGTTAGCACAAGGGCCAAAAAATAGAGGAAAATTCAACCGTGTCACATGTGATTTTTGTGCCATAATTCTTTTAAATTTAGGCTAAACTGTGATATAAATGGTGACAGACATTTCTAGGGAGTGTAGTCTTGTATAGAAAGGTTGAATAACTCCAAATTCAGTATAATATGGATTTATGTGGAAGAAAAAGTCACAACTTTTGTCTTTAACACAGTAGACAAAATTATGCTCCATTTTTTTAAAAGTATATTAAATATTAAAGAATCCATTAGAGTTAAAGTTTGCCAACTAATTACTTAAATACATTAAAGGTGTATCATTTGCTGTCAAACAGAATATGAAACAAAAAGCACATATTTTCTCACCCTTTTGTATAGCTGAATTGTACCCCTAATTATAGAATCACTCACAAATATTATAGTAATAATAGTAATATAATATAATTTAGCTCACATCAATACCACAACAGGTATCTGGAAGAGTTTTATCACAATGAAGAAAAAAAGATAGCAGCATGTGTAAAACAGAAGAGATGAGGCCGGCGTGTAAATGAGAGAGTTACGAGCAGAGGTGGGAATGATGCAACACAGAGGACATACACGCAGAGTTTGGAAAACAGAGAGAGACGAGGAATGCAAGCGACACAGCGAGACGGAAACTGACAGGTGGAAAAAGAAGCTGAGGGAAAACTAAAGCCGGATGCTAACCGAGGGATTTGGGCAGCAGGTTCTTGATAAACTCTGCGTGATCCCCGACGTGCAGCACGCTGTACACGCTGGTGTTCATCAGCTCCTCCTGGTTGTAGCGCAGGTACTGGGTGACGTTCTCCGACACAAAGACGATGTTGCCCTCCATGTTCACCACAAAGAAGAAGCCGTCCAGGGCCTGGAGGGAAGAGAAGAAGAAATATTTTACTGTTCTTTTAAATTCTACCACAGACAAACGATCTGACCATGACAGAAACGCAAAGCAGGAGGGTAAAAATCTGTTTGGACATCACAATAAGAGCTGATGGGTATGTGCAGAACTTTCATCAAGCTGTTTAAAAACTGTATGGTATCTAAAGAGCAGTGATTAGTACAGTGAGTGCCAGGTACAGCCAGCACTGCTGCAGACTCTCAACATCAGTGTGTCTGATAGGAATCAGGATAAAAGCATGTGCCCACAGAGATGGAGGATGTGCAAGAGGAGGAGCACTTAATTGAAAGAACACAGCCCCAGGTCAGCCATTACACACAAGATGGTGTCAATTAGGCCATCAAATCACACAGCACTTTTAAATAGCTGCTTGTAAGGCTGTAAAATGTAGTGCCAAGATAAGACAGAACTGCCAATGTTTCTGCTGCTTACCTCTGCTTTAATAATTAGACAGTTCCCATTATTACTCATAAAACTAACCATACGCACCAGACTACGAATCACATGACTACATCTTCAATACTCTGATGCAACTTCTTTTTTTTATCATGATTAACCTGCAGGCTAAACTTTTGGGGTGCTATCTCCTTCATCCCAGAGCACACAGGATCACAGCGGGCAGAAGTTTCCCCCTCGCCTGCATTAACAAGCTGAAAATAGACTTTAAGGAGATCTCATCTATCACTGCATGAAGTCGAGCGTTTCCAAAATGCGGCATGGGTTGTGCAAGTCGGCCCCTGTGTGAAGAAAGGCCGTGTACTGGACAAGTAGGGCAAACAGAAAGAGAGCAAACACTTCTTTGGTGCCAACTATTGCCTTCTTCCAGACAATCTTGCGTAATGCAGTTAGTCAACAGTAATTTACAACACCCTGATTAAAGAAAGACAGAAAGAAATTAATATACTCCAAATAAAAACACCCTGAGTCTCCACATTTCATGTGCTCTTTTACACCTGGCCTGTTGTCTTAATGTATGACCTTTAAAGGCCCAATGGCTACACAGATAAACAGGAGGCAGTGAAATGTAACAGTGTGGAGTAGGCTCTCTGGTCAGCTCCCTCTGTATTTGGTGATTTTAGACTTTTTAAGCTAAACTTGTGATATTTTTGGTGCTTTTTATAAATTTAAGTTCGTAAAGGTAAATATTCTGACTGCCAATTTACACATTAGTTTGTATTAATGAATCAAAGAGAGAAAAACATCAATTCAAGATCAACTAAGTGCATCTCCCTATTTCTCCTGTGGGAGACATGATCACATCTAACCTCAACATTGATAAGGTACAACTAGGGATAGGTATCAATAACTAGTTCTTGTTAAGAATCGATTAGAAATGGTCCAATCTATCAACATCACTAGCCCTTATAATTATTTTCTCCTTTCTTTACGTTTTGCTGGAGCAGCCGGACCTGAAGTCTCCAGATGTGCAACCAATTTGGTCTAAATGCGACTAAAACTTTTTAGAGTGCAGCTAACATTTCATCCAGGTCGCACTGGTGCACATGATGCAACCCAGGTGAGAACATATTTCTTTCTTATTCAAAACACAAACACAGACATCAGCACAACCCAAAAGAAAACAAAAAAAAATTAAATAAAATGAGTACAACAAGAGCACATCACTATGACCACGAGTGGCCATGGCAGTAGTAAAAATGAAATAAAATAAAATAAAATAAAATAAGATAAGCCTAGCAAAACTGTTAAATATATATGTTAATAATAACAATTGAAATTATAGTGTACTATAGATGCTATTGATGGAGTATCATCTGAAAACTGAGGAGGACATGAACTGAAGAGGACGGATTTTAAAAAAGACAGGTCTCAGTGGCACTTGCTTTTACAACAACAGAGTAGTAGGGTCACACCGGATTAGAAAGAAAACATCAAAGGAAACTATGACCATATTAAATAATTTACCTTTCGCAATTTTCTTAGAGTTCGCACAAAGTTCTGGGCTCATTCGCCACCACATTCCTTTAAATTGTTTTAAAATACTTTTTTATTTAGGACAAACTGTCATCACATCTGCCTTAGATTCTGGGAAAAAAAAGTATCTGGTGGTGTAAAAATCAATCTGTGAGAACAAACATGTCAACTTGTCCAGCTAAATTTGAGGGAGAAAGACAAACAGGAGTGTGCGAGGAGCAGAATGTGTGTGTGTGTGTGTGTGTGTGTGTGTGTGTGTGTGTGTGTGTGTGTGTGTGTGTGTGTGTGTGTGTGTGTGTGTGTGTGTGTGTGTGTGCATGTGTAGCCTGATCAAGTTGAAAAGGGTCAGTTTGGAGACACTTCCTCAGGATTTAAGCAGAATGCGGAAGTTAGTAATAACCATCCAGAAACAGAGTGACACAGTTTGTGTGCCTGTTGTGCACAAAGTCTCATATTACAGACATTTTCCAATAATTGTGATAAATTAATTACAAAGCCTGCGACTGTAATATGATACTAATCTATTTATAACATTAAGGGCTTACTCAATATTTTTGCCAGTCTAAGATAATTTCCACAATAATATCCAGCTTCACATGATAAGCTGTTTAAGTTTAGATTTTAAAAGTGACCCCCTGGTACAACTTTAAAAACTTTTCTGAACTTGCTCAGCCGCGCCACCTTGTATCTGAATGACTTGACCACAATCATGCAACAGAACAAGATTTGTTCCCAGGGGGTTAAAACAACAGCATGCTACTGTTTGTTCAAGGGCCTTCGCCGTCTTCCTCCACTTGCATGACAGCGGGTGGCAGAGAGCGTAGGAGCACGGGGTCACAGGGCACGTGGGGGCATTTCCTGCCGCCGGCCATTCTCCTCAGAACATCCTGTAATGAGCCCTGGGGCTTGTGGACGGGGACGTGGCCAGAGCGGAGCAGGGTGTGAATGGCCGGTCGCTGTGTTTTGGGGCCGCTGACAGATGGGAAAGCATGTGGGCTGCGCTGAGCTATATTTAGCCTCGAGTTAGTATGTCGATTCGGTGACGCTGGACCAGGAGAGCTATAAATATTCCATGACAGGACAGATCTAGAGGCAAATGAAGAGAGGATAGGGAAGGAGAGACAGAGCTGAAGAAGAAAGGAGAGAAAGGGAGGGAGGAAGTGAGTGAGTGAGAGGACAGGCTCAATGGAGTGATTCATTCGCCAGGCTGTTGCTTTCTTTCCCATTATACGTAAGCACTTCAGTGGCCCTCCGCAGGACAACGAGGCCATTGCTGCACTCGGTGATTTACAGCCAATCCGGCGCAGATACAAGACGCTGGCAGCTTTGACTCCACACAGCAACACTCTCACACACTAACACCACTGGCCCATTTGTGATTGTTCTCCGAGGATTCTCTCTTCATTAGATAGCCATCAGGATTTAAAGAGAGGAGTTTATGGTATGTGGGTGTTGGTATGAGTGTTCAGTGTGGGTACTTCAGTGTGTGGTTGGAATGACACTTTGAATGAGCGAGGAAACCCACCTCCAGCATCATTGGTCCCAAGGCATCTTTATCAATCACACTTTGGCCTGTTGATGAGACATCAGCCTTCTGTACCTCCTCCTCGTTTGCTGCTGCTGCTTTTTCTGTTGGCGAGAAAGTCAGGATAAAAGTTTTAAGGCAAAAAAAACAAACACAGCTTCAAGATAATTCCAATTCTTACCAAAATAAGCTGGATGAACAGCTTACACTGCAAAAACTGAAATCTTATTAAGTGTTTTTGTCTTATTTTCAGTAGAAAATTCCTTTTTTGACTCAATATGAGCCAAATTCACATGATCAATCCAGAAAAATGTCTTGTTTAAAGTTATATAAAGACAAAAATTAGGGTCTGAGTTGCTCGTAACCAGTAAAAAAAATCTGCCAATGGAACAAGAGAAAAGTTACTTGTATTAAGACATTGTTCTAGTCTCAAGGAAATTTTCAAGCAATTTTTTCTTGTTCCATTGGCAGATTTTTTTTACTGGTTACAAGTGATTCAAACCTCATTTTTGTACTCTGATAACTTGAAACAAGGCATTTTTCTGGATTGTAATATAATAATAAGACGATTTTTACTTAAAAAAAAAGACAAAAACACTTGATAAGATTTCAGTTTTTTGCAGTGTAGTTATTAAGTGATTTGTTGTGACTGAGAACAAAATAAGAAAACACAACACACATCGATGAGGTCAACAAGAAAAAAATCGTTTTCCTCTCCTCGGCCCACATTCTTCAAAAGAGGTTGTCTGTTGACGAGACTTTTAACAAGTCATCTTCCCCAGCTTCAAAGCAAACGCATTTTGTCCCCTTTGTCAAAACATGTTGCAATGGCTCAAGCCCAAGCAGTGAGCAGCGATCGCAGTGAAAGGTTGCTGTAATTGAGTGTGTCAGAGCATGCAGCTGCCACGCTGGTGGCAGCCACTGGATGGATTGCATTGTGATGTGCAAAAAAAGGGGGCTTTTGTAGAAACAATAAAAGTGTGTAAACCAGTCAGGCTCATGATAAAGAGGCAAGTTTTTTCTTCATGGTGGAGCTGTGTAAAGTTAGTTGTTGCTGATTACTAAACTGTTGTTGGATTTTACTTTTTATGTTTCGTTAACTTTTCTGGGTTAAATAACAACATGAGTAATTAATTTGTAACAAAATGAGAGGATGATGGTTACAGGAGTCAGAAAATATGACCACTGCTTCTATAACCCTCTTCTGGAAATGACATTTGATGTTGGGATCTCTTTAACATTGACACTCCACAGCAGGGGGTTGCCTCCCTTTTCATACGGATGCCTTCCTCATAACTTAGCTGGCGGGGTCTCCTCCTCGTGAGCTTGTAGTCTTATTGAATTTCCGTGCAAGGATATAAAAAGTACAGCATGTAAAACACACACCTACTTAAGGTCTTTATTAAAGAGTAGATTCCTCATAGGTTTGAAAGCGAAAAAAACACACACTCTTTCTATCTGCAGCTGAACAAAGAGGCAGGCACTGTAAAAATGAGGTGACTGATCAACTCTGGAGAGGAAGTAAGAGTGTGCTGTATGCTCCTGTACCTGCTCTGTGGAGCTGTTCATTTGTCCATGTGAATGATTGGGTTAATAACCATGCAGAGAAGCCTTATGTTCAGCGCGTAGGCTGCCCTACTTTTGGAGATGATGATGAGAGGCGGAATATGAGTGGGCTGTTGGGGGGACACATTTAACTGTCGCACCATGCCAAGAAGAGGGCTGACCATATGGTGAGAGAATGTTGTAGTGAAAAGCAAACAAAATCCCGTCCTTCCTTTATTAATTTTTAAAACTGTTTTGGGTGGAGACGTGTGAGAGCTGAATTCAGGTTCCCTCTCTCGATGCTGTGGGCCCGTGCAACACCTCACAGAGGCACATTCATCTCTTTCAGCATTAATGATGTGCGCATCAGCAGGACCTCTGCAGACCCAGCGGGCCCCAGTATACCAGCACAGCTGCCCTGGGTGCAGACCCATCACTCAATGTCAGAGCAGCCCTCACTGACTCACAGTCTGTCTGCAGAGCGAGGCCACAGTTAGAGGGAAGACCTGCTTATTCAGACGGGCGGCGTCTTGTCTTAACTGCTACATATCTGTAACTCTATCTCAAGTGGTATCTTTAGGAGTTTTTACTTATAATGAACTCAAATTTATCGACTCACAGCCTCCACCAACGAGGGCCTCTCTCTGCTGGGTTGGCAGGAATGAGCAGTTGAGAGTGTAAAGAAGTGAGAGCCTTTATTTATCGGCGTGATAATAAAAGACATCACTTCTCAACATATGTCTATGGAGATGCAACAAGCTGGAAAAGAAAAAGAAAGCTGTTCTGAGCACACAACTATTTCAATTAGCGAAATGTATGCAGACAGCATGAGAGGAACAAACAAGGATAATTGAAAGCTTTTCGGTGGGAGGCCACTTTTTCACAGGCAATCATCGCTGCTTTGCACTTCTCTGCACGGCGAGGACACCAATCAGTGAGAATTATTAAGTTGCATTAGTTTAATTTCATACATCAGAAATGTCACCACAAACCAAGAATGATTTAAAGCAATAAAAGGCATATAGAAAGAGAATGTGCCCCAGTAACAGCCTCGTATATCCTTGAGATGACAGAAGAGCTGCAGTGAAAATGACAAACAGCAGCAGTAAAATGATGCAACCTGTACTTCGATCTCTCTGTGCATGTGTGGCTTCACGACAAGAGCGACAAAACAAACCACAAGCAGCTGAAGTTCTCTCTGATGAGGTGAACCGGCCGCGTACGTCAGTAAAATCAAAAAAGGTGTTGGCTATCGAGGTCTGGAGAACAAAGCCGGGGAGCGAGCACTGTTTAGCCCTTCCCTCTGTGGTTGCTGTACAAACACAATGACGCCTTCGGAGGCAGGCTCAGGACGTCACTACAGCCCAGCGTAAATAAATGAGGGCGAGGAAAAGGAAGAGTAGGTGGGGGGAGAGGGGAAGGAAGACAGTAGAGAGGAAGAGGGAGGGACAGGCGGCAGCTCAAGTTTTTTTGGTGAGATTTTTGCATCACATTGTTCAGTATTACATAACTGAGCTCCGTGAGTCATCAGCTGTGACATCATCAGCCGCTCTGATTCATGTGGACCTCGAGTGGGCCACTCTTTGTCAACGGCTCACTCAGCAGCTCCTCCTGCCTTCTTTTTTTTTCTTTAAGTCCAAGCCTATTCACAATTCTGCCTTTTACAAGTTTGTAAGCTATTTTTGGACCTGGAAGAAGGGAAGAAATCCACTTGTGTTGGTCGAGTAATTCAAACATGAAAAAAGTGGAAAAACAGACTTCGACTAACTGCTACAAAAGAGGAGCTGGAAGCAACAACGGAGCACACTGATCCATTTTCCTGATGTTCTGGCTCAGGATAGAAGTGGGGAAGATTGGCGGCCAACAGGAAACTGCTCTGGTTCCTCCACATTATATGATGAAGTGATGGAGGGAACATTAAATCAATGATGCTGCCCTTTAATACCAGCATCAATTACTGCGTATGGAGCAGATCCCACACCGTAATATTTATGCAGTTGTATCTGATGCTCCTGCCAACAGAGGGCTACCTGTGGCACTTGTGGGTATATTGGAGCCTTTAAACCACAACAACCTCCTTAAAATATTCATGATAGAGCACCACCTTATTCACTTTTATAAAAGCAAACCACTTGCACCTCTTCATTTCAACTAATAAAAACCTAAGAGAAGGAGGAGGAAGAAAAGCAGGATTTTCCTACTTTTTCCTGTTGCAGTGGGAATGATCCCCTTGGCTTTTACATCAACAGACATAAAAAGTGTCAAAAAGATTCACAGGCAGTACCTTGCTCCTTTATTTGTCTGATCTGTTTCACAGTTTCCTTCAGGATTGCACATTTGTCAGGCTTGACATTGAAGTTGTCGATGTCGTTGAAGTTGGCAAAGATCAGCTCGGCGAGCTCCTCGATGTATTTGTTCTCGTGCTCGCGGTTGCGCTTCTCATTGCTCCGCTTCGGACTATGAGGAGGAAGAGAAAGAGAGAGAGAAGGAAAATTACAGTCAACTCTGAGATGATACTGTTACACTTGTGTCCAACTGTTCTTAATTTAAAAGATGCAAGTTTACTGATTTTGCTACATTACAGGCAAAACAAGCCCTGGCCTTCAACTAGGAGAAAACTGATTCACCTACAGTCAGTGCCTGGATGAAAGATATGGCACAGTGTGCATCAACAGAGAGGATGATGTACACCTTGAAAAACAAACTGACAGTTTATGAGAGATCTGGAAACTGTTTAATGATTTTATTAAAAGAGAAGATGTAAAAGGGCTTCTATAGGATAATAACCCAGATTCTTAACCCCACAATACTTAAAACTCAAACAAATGGATAAATGATTTAATTTGGTTTAACAATTTTTTAACATAATAATAATTTATCAGACAGCAGATGAAGGAATTCTAGCGTATATTTTATCAATGAAATGTTCACACAGCAGAACATATCACCACTTTTTTGGGGAAGCTGAGCTTCCTTTGCAGTCTTAGAGCAATCACCAACTGATATGAATATATATTTTACACCAAGGAAGGGAGCATTAAATTCTAAAGAGATTCTTTTTTTGTAAACTATAGATTTTAGGAGAGAAACTTGTGTGTTGTAGGAGGAAGGTGTTATGTTTGTTTAATATTTTTTTTAAAGACTAATGTATTGTACAATATGGCATCACAGTTTTGATGTTTGTACAATATGTGCACAATGAAAAGTCAATAAAGACGTTCAAATAGATGGAAGAGAGAAGACTGGGTTGAATATATAAAACGAGGAAGATAGTAACTACAGGCAGAGAAGAAGTGATGGCAAAACTCAGCACGGAGGAGAGTCAAGAGAGGGGTGACACTGGGGTCAATTATTCTCCGTAAAGCTTGTTGAAACGTATCTTTAAGCCTCTTTGTTGTCCCAACATGGAGCACAGCATCAATAAAGAAAAGCCTCATTCTTAAGTGCTTATCTGCTGATGAATTATGCAGATTTATTGCTTCAACTGGGCTCCAGGTTTAGCAGTGACATTCAGTTGCATTCATGCAACTGTATGTACTGTGTTCTTGGATATTTCACTTCAAATATCTAAAGTTTTCAAGGATGTAGGACAAGATGAGGATATGTAACCTGGTCAATTTGCGAAGCAGTGGGCAAAGTTGCTGAGTAGATGCGCTTTGTGATAAAAGCTTGGTAGATACAGCACTTCAAGACAGATACTGATAGAGATTTTACTGATATGGTAGAAAACATAAGAGCTTTGAATGAAAGATAGACCTTTCTTTTAAAGCTATAGATAAAATATAAATATCTGCCTTTATCTTAAGAAAACAGATATCAGTGTATCATATACTCATGCTTTATATCAGGGGTGGCCAACCTGTGCCTCGTAAGCCACATGTGGCTCTTTGCCTTTCAGAGTGTGGCTCTTCTATTCACTATATAGTTATGAGAAACGGTGTGCCGATCAATCTAAAATATTGATATATTGGTGCCAAAGTTGGGATCTGTGTTGATTAATACTTTGGTAAAGAGATTGATACTTCAGTTTCAGTTTCTCTTCTCTACATGTGCTCCTCTCATGAGCTCATCTATCTATCTATCCATCTATCTATCTATCTATCTATCTATCTATCTATCTATCTATCTATCTATCTATCTATCTATCTATCTATCTATCTATCTATCTATCTATAGATACATAGATAAATAGATATATGTGTGAGAGGAAGTGTGTTTGCAGGATTATGTGTGTGACGTGATTCTTTCTAGTACCACTGTGATTTTTGTGGCTCCTGGTCTCTGACTGGTTGGCCACCCCTGCTTTATATGAACATGTAAGTATTGGCAGTACAACACATCTGTTGTGCATTCTCTGTAAGAAAATGAAAAGATCCCACATGAAATGCAGGCCCTGTGTTAGTCTTTCCACCAGAGGTACAGGTCTTACCTGGGTCCCAGAAGTTCGTTTGAACATTCTTTGCGTTTTCGTGACTCTGCCCTCGCAGGGTCAGATGAGTTTTCACCGACTCCACTCATCCTCAATGCATATCAGCGTCTGGAAAGTCAACACAAGCAGAGGAAAGCAGGCTTTAATGATATGTAAATTCAGATTCATATGACACTCCATAGATCAGCGATGCAAAAACCAACAGCAGATTCACATGGAGCTACTTATAGTCTGTAGGTGTTCGAGCATGCCAACGTTGGCATCTGCATACAACGCACACATTCGTGCACACACATAATAATCCAGCGCTGGGGGCACAGGTTGATCCACTCCAGGAGAAATGAGTGAAAATGGAGCGGAGAAAGAGATTCAATCATTTCCCTCTGATGGTGCGGCTCTCCCCAGAGAGGCTGAAATGAGAACACGGCGCTTTGCCCACAGCACCAGACTGCGCGCTCAACCATGTACCAAGAAAAAGCCATTCGTTACACGATACAGGAGAGAAGCCAGCTCACAGACAGAGCTGAGAGGGTTTATGATCACAACATGTGTCTGTGTTTACCGAGCACCACGACGGATGCTTTCACCTGGAGAGGTTTGAAAGTGTCACAGAAAAGTAAGAAAGTCTCCAGTCTGCTTTGTTTTTTCAATAAAAGCTACAGAGGAAGAGCTGTGAGGAAGGATTCATACAGTGATGGTTGTTTTCTGTACAGTGTGACAAACTGGCTGAGGGCTGCGTCTTAAACTAACATCCTTCATGCTGCTATCTGCACTTTCCTCGTCAATAGGTTTTGAATCTGTTGTGTATTTAATCTAAATCAACACAGGGTCACAGGGGCTTTATGCAAGCAAAAGTCCTGGAAAGAGTGAGTTTGAGCAGGGACATCAGGAGCTTTCTCAGAAAAACAACACAGAAACACACTGATGCAATTTATCTGCACTTTGAAACATCAATGCTGAGAAAACACTAAAGATAGTTTTTTCATAATTAGTTTGAAAATCTAGGAATGTTGGATAACGATTCGACTTGATCTTTCTTTGAGGTTCAAGAGAAAAGAGAACTTGTTTCAGTGTTCCCATCTAATGCTAGCATCACTTTCTATCCCTTTACATCTATGAGGGAGCTTACTATATTACATTAATCTAATGAAAGCTACATCAACTTAAACGAGATGTGATGCAATACATTCAATACATGTGGTCTAAAGGATTAATACTGCGCTGATTTTTGTTAAATTTTTTTTAGTTATCTACCACTTCATCTTTTAAACAACCTACAATAACTGATGAACTTATGTTGGTGTTAAACATTAATCTGATGGACCACAAAAATTGATTCTTGTTCGTACAATACTATTTTAAGTCATTTTATTTATCATGTAATTTGCTGAGTCATCTGTTTTAATTATTTGACATTTAAAGGAAGGAGAAATAATGTCAACGTGCATCTCAACGGTTTGATTCACACAGGTTAAATTTTACAGGTGTGCACTCCAAAGCCACCGATGTAAAAGTCAGTCCAACTAAGGTTAAAACACTAAATAAAATATAGATTATTCAACATGAAAAAATATCATTAGCTGCAGCTACAACATAGTCCAGAGTTTCTTTCATGATAAGTAGAATGTGACGTCCTTATTGCCTGAATAGTTACACTAATTATATACTGCTAAATAATTGTTAAATTATTAACCTTTTCGAAACTTTTTAAAAAACCTTTCAAAAAGTTTTAAGACCTCATAGCAATTTTAAGCTGTTGGCAGCAACCCATTCTTAGCAGTTGTGGTGTGAATTTAAACAGAAATGAGGTAAGCTGTGAAGGAATAAAGCTTGAAAAAATAAATGAAACCCTGTTGGCTATCCATTGTTATTGGGAACGTAAGATCTATCTCCAATAAGATGGAAGAGCTAGCTGTACTAACCCAGCAACAGAGGGAAAACCAGAAGGCAGAGTAGCATCATGCTATTCACAGACATGGTTAATGGAGCTAACATCAGACACCAACGCCATACTGGAAGAGCTTCACCTGCTGTGAGTGGACAGGATCCAGGAGACAGAGATGGAGCATGACTGAAGAAGCTCAGTCCTGGACCCTGTAGAGGTGGAGGCTGGCTGAACTGGAGAATGATGGACAAGCTGTCATCATCTATTTTCTTATGGACCTTTTTGCACTTTCTATACACTTTCTTACTTTTGTTTTCTTGATTGCTACTGTGACTTCAATTTAGTTGTACTTGTTACAATGACAATAAAGTTCTATTCTATTCTATTCTATTGGCACTACCATTCATGTTCCCATACAGCAAGTGACAGCAATTATTCAAGGCCAACTAGTTGAAAAACAAGAAATTATTTCATCATTATCAAAATTTGAGAAATGTGACTGAGACAGTGTGATTTGCTTTCCATCAGCTTCTTGTGTCCACCATAGGCATGTCATTGATGACATGTAAGCAGGCAGCTCCAAGGCAATTTAGATGGACTTGCATGGTTCATTGTCTGAAACCTCCATTTTGCCAAGCTCCAATAGCTGACAACTTCAATGACCGAATGCTTAACGGCACAATCAGGGAACAGTTGCAAGGAGGAAAAGAAATATTCATGGATACTGTTGGAGTCAAAGCTTGAACACCAATAAAATTCAATACCTCTTAAAACCATAATTAAGGATTTTTAATACTTTTTAAGGGCCTTAATTTTCCTACAATTGATCCATCAACTTTTAATACTTTTTAAGGACCCCGCGGACACCCTGTCGCTAGATTAAGTGGAGAAATAACCATCTGGGACAGCTCTACTTCTGAGTTTCACTTTCTTCCCTATTTGCTGGTGCTCCTGTCACAGCAAGCAGCACAACCCCCTAGCCCACCCAGAAAACTCCTGCGCATGCATGTTTTTGCATTAGAAGAGGAGGGACAAAAGTTGCTTGCAAATCTCGTCAGTCGTGGGTTTGGGGTTTGCAAATGCAAATTTTAAAATATCCAACTGAAGGGTCTGCTTGAACCGTTATACTGGTGTCATTTTATGCATCTAAGGGTTGAATTGAAAAGTTATGTAGTGATTTAGAGGAGAAATCAGAATATCGAGATGTATAATGTGTGTCCCGAAATAGCTAAAAATATCAAGACATGTGTTACCATATCATGCAGCTTTAAATATAATAGGGCATGCAATTGATGCAATTACCAAACCTTGCATGTTCTGTATCAGCTTCAGCAGACATGATTGGCCTGCACATCCATTCAAAACAAGAGGAGCTCTTTGAGACTCTGTAAACCATCTGCCTTCATATGTTGAGCATCCACGCTCTCTCATTCCCTCCTCTTCCCCCTCTGCAACTCAGCGCAGGCTGAACTTCATGCCACTAAATGAACGACTATCAATTATTGATCAGAGTAATGCCTTATTAATTAGCACCATCTTCTGCACCAAAATCTGATGGTGGCTAATGGACTTGGAGTTCGACACTAGACAAAGTATGCTGCATAGAAGATGGGAAACTTGCAGAAAGATAGTGAGATTTTAAAAATATATGCATGGGAGTTATTTCTTCTTGGTCGAAAAGACAGAAACTGAGAGAAAAAGAAAGTTTTTACCGAGTGCTATGCACAAGATCATGGTATAATTTGTTGTGAGACACTGCGAGCCACTCTTGCCATGGAAACGGCAGTGACACACACAGCTCAGCCATTACATAAGGCTGAGAGCAGAGTACAGCACAGCACAATGTAGAGCAGAGAGCATAGCTTAGCAGAGGCATGCTAAACTAAAAAAGGGAGCTGGTGACCATGCAAACTTGAGTCTGGCTCCCTCCTGGCCTGAAGTGACCTACTTTAAGCTAATGGTAGGGTCTGCGCTTACATGGGAGAAGTCAAAGCGAGGTGATTGGCTGGAGGAACAGAGGAGAGTTTGAAGGGTAAAACCTGTTTCTAATGCTCTGTTGACAAGTAATATGAGTGCTTCTGGCCTTTACAGTGTTCAGACAGGAAATTAACACAAATGTCACTCATGTGTCCTTGCATTAGCCTCATCTGAATGTGATCAGGGCGTCTTTACACCGTGACACCGTGGTGTCCACCTAAATGATAACAGTCTTTATAGCAGAGGTTACGCGCTTTTATTAACGATAACAGAAACAGGACATTAAACTCTCAAAGCCAAGAGGCACTCTGTCCTGATTGGTTGTGCCAGCACAAGTTACCATGGGGATTCCAGACCTGATTGGTCTTCACTTGTCTCGCCGGGCCGCATGTGATTGGTTGCCTTTGTCTCCTTGACATGCCAGTAATGATGGGTCAGTTTGAGACAAATAAGAGAGACTGGAAGCAGCGGGCACGTCTCAATGACACCAGCACAGACAGCCAGACAGCTCGACCAGCGGGGAGGTTTTGTTGCTGGGGGGGTCCAATCTTAGCATGGGCAGACTTGGGAAGGATTTGTAATCCTAGAGAACACCCTGGATCTGTGTGAAGCTATAAACAGCTGGGCACTGGTGTTAGCACTTCCTGTAAAGAGCTGTGTCACTGAGTTATTCACAACATCCGCCACTAGGGGAAAGTTACTCTCACTAGCTGAGGCTTTAGCAGACCAAAGGAGTTTGGAGCTAAGTGGATGAAAGCATGTGGCTTCTGTTTTTGGGATTAGCAGGAATGTGCTCAGGTTTTCCTGGGGGTGGCCAAACCAGGGGCCCTGACTCGAGCAGGGGTGACATGAAGTATGTAAACACACAGTTACAAATGAAGAGTATTTATTCACCTTTCATATTTACACACACCTAGTAAAAAAAATCAGCAAAGGCCAGACATTTTTAGGATTTTAAAGAATTTCTTGACTGATTTTCTAGTGGTATAAATGACATTAACAGTGATTTTTGCCGCAATCTGTCCGAAGATCATCAATGCGAATTTGAAATTATGAAAATGAAACATGTTATATTTTCTAGATCAGATATGTTGAAACTTTCCAATAGCCAATCAGGAGGCAAGCTGATTGAAGGAGGAGGTATAACAAACAGCGATGGTTACGAGAGTTTAAGTTTAACGTGAGACAGACATGGAGGACCAACTCGTCACAAGGAAACACAATGTGTCCTGTGGAAAATCTCACAATCAAAATGAAAGAAGAGTTGAACTGAATGAATTCACCAAGTGGCTAAGCAGCTAGCGACAATTAGCTTGTCTAAGGTTAGCCATGGTTGGTAACATTCAAGTCCTGTTCGAGAAATTTTGCAAAATGTCTAATTTGAGAGTGAGGAGCACTTGTAGTCTTAATTTTTGCCCTTACTCTTCTTTTCTTTTTATTTTATCATGTATTCTGTTTCTGTTGTTATAATACTTGTTTTACTATGTATGTGGCTTGTTTATTGTCAATGTATTCATGCTGTTGTTGTTTGGTCCCTTAGAGTTTTGGTCTGCAGTGTATGGAAGTTGATTTTCATAGTGTTGTCTCACTTTCTGAAAAATAAAAATACCAAAAAAGAAAACCCCTATAATATACTATTTACTTTCAACCACACACACAGTCAGACATCATTAAAGAGATGTTTATGAAGAATAATGAGTTGTCAGTGCTGAGAAAGACACATTTATGACTGTGATACAGGTAGGACCTCATGATGACTAATTACCATACAACACACTCACTCAGAATTTGTTTTTGAAAAAACTATATAAAAAACATCCTCACCCATTAAAATTGATTTATTTATTCATTTTAAAAGGAAACCCAGTGGCAACCACAAGCCTCAAGTGATCCAACTGAGATTTCAAAGACATTAAGATAACACAACTCAACTCTGGGAAAACTACAGAGTTCTTTACAGCGATTATACTTCCTTCAAGCTCACGTGTTTTTAAGACCAGGGTTAATTAAAGTACTTTAGACCTTATTTAGACCACATTAACCTGTGGCTGAAAAATGTTTGTTTAAGCTAAAAGGGATGAATTTTTATAGCCTCACTTGGTTCACTGCAAACCACACAGTAGAATAAAGTATGAAGTGTTATATAGTGACCACATTCAGTGTTTAAAAACAGTCTATTTTTTGTTGTAGCATCAACTCAAGACTGATTTAGCTTTAGCATTAGCTAGCATACAGGCACAGAAAAATTCATAGCAGATGTTTTTTATGAAGATAAATATAGAAAAGGGGGGAACTTAACCTCATTACGTATAGGACTGACTGACAGATTCTGGAAGGCATCAACTAAATTTGCAGTTTGTCAAGCTGTCAGCTCATTTGGAGCATTAGCAGTGCAAGTTGAGACATATGGTCCATCAGTCACCATGAGCCACCGTATGTCAGTCACAGGCAGCAGTGTGATGTGGCTGCACTACATTATGAAAATAGCTTTGTGCTCTTGGACTGAAGGAGACTTTAAAGTTGAATGTCACAGACCAACAGCTCCAGGTACCTCTGTTTCTGGCTCCTTTTAAGAAATGGTGACATTATGTAAGTAACAGTCTTTTAACTTCCTTTTTTACAAACATCACAGGTATCACGGAAAGTACTTTCACTTTCAACTCAAATATAAGCCATGCATTTTTCCCACACTTTGCTGTCTTTTGCACAATGTATTTGAATAGTGGTGACCAAAAGTTTTACATTTATTGTTAGATAGTTAGATACTGTTGATTATAGCCTGAAATACAGGATCAGGTATAGGAGAGCACACAAGTGACTGAATAGGGTATGATGGCCAATCAGACATGAAAATCTACCTCATAAATACTAATTTCAGTCAAAGTTATCCACAACTAGACAGTTTTAAGCTAAATTTAAGATCTAACCTGCCACTCTGAGCTGGAGTTGTAAATATTAAGAAGTTTTGATATGTTAGCTGTTACTTGTGAAGCCCACAGTTAACAGTATGCATTTCTAAAGTAAAGCAGCTCCTGTAGCTTGGACAATAATGTCTCAAAGCCAACCTGAAAATTGTTTCTGTTTATTTAATCCAACAGTCAAAACCTCTATACATTCAGAGAAACTTGAGCTGATAGAGTCACAGGTTTTGACAAAATAAGGACACAAGTCAAACATCAGCCAGCTTATAAAAATAGGAAAGTGGGGACACTTTTAACACACTTTCTAAAGTTCCAGCTAACTGCTTGTTGTTGTTGTCAAAATGCTGGTAGGCTGATGATCACTGGGAAAGTACAAACAGCAGATCTGACTGGAAATGAAGCAGGGGTCACGAGGTTTACTGGAGCACACAGTCCCCACGTCGTCTTTTTGATACTTTGATGTTTTGATGAGCTCAGGTTTCCTCTTACATAAGTGTAGTAAACACAACAAGCTAAGCTCTGCCCCTCTTCCCACCTCGCTCACACAAACACGTACTTATAAGACGGCAAACATAACTGTATATTTGTGTGCAGACAGGTTTGTCCTGCCAGCATGAAGTCAACACTTCATTAAAGGTTTTCATCTTCATCCCGGTCTATCTGTGAGGCTGACTCACCAAGCTAAATGAAGCTACAACCACGACTTCTGCTGCAGGAACACTACACTAATGATTTCCCAGTGATTTGTCGTGTTTATTAGACTGGTATGAGTGCCTACATCTGGGACTCATTCATATGCTAAGAAATGTGTAAAAAGAGCCATAAAAAGTGACTAAATCACACTTGCATAACGATACAAAAATCCAGTAAGGGAGAGCCGGGAAGGCAGTAAACACAGATTAAGACAAAAGTTTGCAAAATCAATTGACTTTGAAAGCTCTGGGTGCACTTCGGGGGGATCATAGGTGTGTGTCATTGCTTATGTCTTAGGTGTCACAGGAGCAGACTCTACAGGACTGAGTTGGAGCCAAGCAGTCTGGAGGGGGAGGACTGCAGAGACAACAAGGGTCTGCTGCTGCTGCTGCTGCTCTGAGCGAGGAGAAGACAACGTTGTCTCCTGTCACACTCAGCTGGTACAACCTGTACGTGACATGCTGGGTCACACCACAACAAACAACTCAGAAGCACACCTAAGTATACCTGTAAGAGCGCCAGAATGACATAATACAGAGAAATTTTACCCAGGCACATTAAGTGTTTCTAAAAAAAAGGACTGTATGAAGCTGTTTGCTACAGGGGTCTGGAGCAAGTCAGGGTAGCGAAAGGGTGGTATTTGCACAAGTTTCCAATTTTCACATTAAAAACACTCTCAGGTCTGTTTGGTATCACAACAACACCATGCACTGTTCCAGTTTTACAGCCAAAAAAGCTGTGGGGAGAGGGAATCTGTTAGGAACGATCATTCGAGGAAAACTAATATTAGAAATGACTTTTATTTTGCCTTTTTACTGCTTCATGCTGAAATTCATTTTCTGTTTTGTTTCTGGACTTTTATCTTAGAAAGAAAAAACTAACCCACTAAACACCCCCCCCCCCCCCCCCCCCCAAAAAAAAAAAAAAAAAAAAAAAAACATCTCAAAACGTTTAATAGTCGTAGTGAAAATATTCTTTGGTGCATGTGTGAGTAACACAGTGCAAACAAGAGAAGGGGTGGCACTGTGCATCCTGATTCATCTTTTATGTCATCTTTTCGGTACCCATCCCTATGTGTCAGTGTCTGTGTTTGCCTCAAACCCCCCCTCCTCAGCTTGTATCTTGACATTTCTGGCCAGAGAGTAAGCGTGGTTATATCGGCCAATAACAGAGCACCCAGCGCACAAATGACTTTGCATGTTTTTTAAGAAGCTAATCAGAGCGGCTACGATTGTGGACGTAGCTCAGAGGAAGAAAGACACAACCAAAGTGAAATGAAATGCCAAACAGATATAGCTTTCTTCTACATGAGGGTAAGCTTGGCTCAACTTTAACCCACTTGAAGAGCAGCAAAGGACGAAGAGCGATTCAAGTTGGTATGCGACAAATACCCATGATTAGCTTGTGCTAACATGCCAAGTCAGAGGCACAACTCTCAAGTCTCTCCCGTGTAGAAACGTGATGCTGCGGGTGGTTGCTGGGCGGGTAAGTGTGTTCACGTGGTTACGGTCGGAGGCAGTGGGTGTGCGCTGCCGCTGGCACTGAGCCAAGGAGGAGGAGCCCAGTTTGAATGTTTTATTTATGAACAAGTAACAAAAATTCCTGCAGACTTCAAGTTATTTAAGGATTTGCAAGGTCATTTACAAAGACATGAAGTGTGTTTCCAACCCCCCTTCCATCAGATGTTTGTAGATGGCCTGGCAAAACATTATAAACACTTGTCAATATAATGCAGACCAGTTCCACAGAGCTACAAACTTATCTCTCTCTGCCTGTGTTATAAACTGAACAGTATCTGCAATTTAATGGGAGCTGTATTTTTTGTACAGGCAATCTCAGCCCTGTCAGCTGAAGCTTAAAAACAGAATCTCCTCTATGTCAAATTAATTTGTAGAACTTGTGATAAATTCCTTAAACAAGAAAGCACTGTACAGCGTTGACATTTCTTCCTTCCAAGCTTACTGCTACTACTAGATGCTTTATCTTAGACTGAATTCAGCAGCCATAACCACGCAGAGTGTGCAAGGCAGCAAGCACATCACCGCAGGGGGGGTCTTCAAAAACACTGAATCACATATTCCGGTCATAGTATAATAGAGGGGGGAAAAGGGATGCAGAGGGAAAGAGACAGAGGAAAAAAAAAAACAGCGTCTGATTGCCAAGGGGAGAGGGCATGTGCCAGTGTGCCATTCCTGTAATCATGTGGGTTAGCAGGGCTTTGATTAAGAAGACACACCCAGTGCATGCAGAGCTCAGAGCGCGCTGGGCATGACTGTGCATTAAACTGCATGAAAAGCTATCGGAGAAGTGTTTGAAGTCTCCAGCACTGTAATAATGAGGGCCCTTCCAGAAAGTGCAAAACCACCGTGGGGCACCAAACAATGTCTTGCTGGTGTGTAATCTGTCCTCACACGGCTTCTTGGCACAACAGGCCCCCAGAGAGAATCAGAGAACAAGAGTGCACCAATAAAAGCTGCTTCTGGAGGGCTGCAACACGGGCCATTTGTTCCCCCCCTAAAACTGAAGAGGAAATCATGACGGGGGAGGGGCCCAAAGGACTCATGTCTTCTCATTTTACATCTCAATATTTGCAAGGGTGAGAAGAAGAGCTAAGAGAGCCAAAGCACACAGAAACATGTTGGAGCTATGTCAGAAGGTATTAAAGACAAACACGTACTTAAAAACAATATCCATTTCAGCTGAACCCAACTTGGGTGGGGGTCTGCAGAGCACCCTGGACCTGCTGACAGCTGCTGTTACCTTGAACCAGATGTTCTGATATTAGGTTAGGGTCAGGGGAGGGGCAGTGGGATACTGAGGGATGGATGTGACGATGGATTGAAAGAGATTAAGAGCAGTATGAATTGGAAACGGAGAATCTTAGGGAGAATTTAACAAGATTTGAGTGACGGCTGCGTCATTCTGAAAATCGAGAGGAACAAGACCATTGACAGGGAGTGGGGCAGGAGAGAAAACCGAGGATCAGAATGGAGAGGAGGCAAAGGAAGATGGTGAGACAAAGGAATGAAAATAGGTCATGGGCCTTTTTTCACAGAGACATATATGACGCGTGTGCAACAGACCCTGGATGACATGCTTCAAAGACCCCAATGTCTACCATATTTACATAAATATATACAGTGTATGTCACTGCTGGGGCACCATTTTGCATTATCTGAGAGCCTACACACAATCACATAGACACACAGTTATAGGTCTGAGGGTGTTTAGTTTCCAATTTAAGGTAAAGGGAGAGTATAATCTCTTAATTTTCTAGTTTTGTTTTTTGTGCTGAACACAGGGAAAAACACAGAATCTTTACATAGAATTTGATTCATTTCTGTAACATATATCGCCAGTTAAGACATCACAGTCCTGGAAAAACAGAAGAGATATCTTTTTGATTTTTTCCACAATATTTGAACAATGATGGACAAATAAATGACAGAAACTAGTGACAACATCCTGACTGAACAGTTTAACAGCCATGTTTTTCTAGGTTTTGGATCTGGATCAACTGGAAAAGTGCAAGTTTTTTTTTTTGTAAGATAAATTGTCTAGCCCTTTATCCGTGATATCAGCATTAACTGATTAGCATTGATGTCTCTGCTTGCTGCAAGTGGCTTTTTAGCCTTTTTAGTTTTAGTGAAACGCTGATACATCCCTCAACCACTGCAAAAAAGTCAAGATATAAGATTAAAGGGACTAATCCTGACTTTTTCCACACTGCTTTTTTAGAAAAAAAAAAAAAAACACTTTTCAGCCTGTGTCTGTAACACACCATTTCGACTGCTGTTTCTTTAAGGCTCCCTGCTCCACAAACCCCCTTCCCCCTGATTGGTCGGCCCTGTGGGGGCCTGTCAGGGGCAAAGCTATGGCCTTGGTGTTTGAGGCCTGCCCCCAACATCACATAAAATTGCTATGAGATCTTTATATGATGACCTCATCACTTCAACAAGTCTGATGAAGATCGCTAACAATTTTGTGGAGCGATCCATTTCGAGTGATTTATAGACAAATTCAGGGTTTTCTACAATACATGAACGTGTAGTGGTTTGAAAGTTTGCATCCAACATTGTTACTAAGACATGTTTCAAATATAAATAATAGCATAATACTTCCTCTTGAAATTTTTTAGAAGCCAGCTAAGAAAAAAGCAAGGCTTTGATACCGAGTGCTGATCAATCACTTTTTTTAACTTGAGGTAAAAAAAAAAAAAAAAAGAGTTGAAAGATAAAGAGCTTGATTCTCAATTGTTGTGTCCACCAGTATTGTGGCCTGTTTTTAAATAACAGTGTCTGACAACACATTAACACACTACTATTCACAGAGTATGCAGAAGGGTTTGCACCGTGCCTGCTTCCAAGTCCCCTTCAAGAGCCCATCCACTCCAGAATCACTGCACAGTAATGGCTCCAAAGAGCAAACCCCCCCATTTACTGAAAGCTGATCAGGCTCATGAATCTTTAACACTGGCAGTCACTTCAGGATGTCGCAGAATGGGAAGAGGAGGGCTTTCTATATAATAAGCACAGAGCGTTGAGTTCTGGCTGTCATAGAAAAGCTAGAAGAGGAGACTAAAGGGGAGACAAAGAGTGGAGGGATAACCAAATTGATTAACTGGTACAAATAAGCGCTTCTCAGCAACGGCGCAGTCAACAATTCATCTGTGGCCGAAAGCAGCGCCTGAGGGGAGATTCAGATGTCGCTGTGGAAATCAGATTATTTGGTGTGTTTACATGAAGGGCCATTTTGAGCCGATCTTGGTGAAACATCTGATTCAGGGTCAATTAATGTGATTTTGGTATTACAATATTTCCATTTCAGATAATTTGTTTTCAGGAACACAATGTGCTTTCTGAATCCCAGCCAGCATGACACCTGATTGTGCTCTGCACAAAAACTGTAAGCTAAATAAGTACAAAGCCCCCAAACAACCATGATAAGTATCAAATGAATCAATCAATAAAAGGGATTCTGTGCAATGGTGTCTCCAAAGTGTGTCAGTTGGCTTTAGGATTCATTTTCCTGTATTTTGTTCACATGACTCATCTACAAAAAACTGAAAAAGCTCCACCATATTTTCCAAAGTCAACTTTCAGTATGTTTGAGCTGCATGAACTCTATGACCTATGAAAATGTAAATATTGGACTTAGACTCATACTCAGCATAAGAACGCTCATAGAGAGGGAAAAAATTAGCTAACCATAAAAAAGTGTGCAGGCTCTGTGGACAAAGTGGAAAAGCAGTTGGTCCATTTTGACCTACACATATCAGTTCGTACCTGAGCTGTTATTTTTGAAGATGTTTGTGCACTAGGAACATGGTGTTATTTAAGTATGAGGGATGTATGAAGAAAGATGTCTCAATACGGTTGTGGATGTGTGATTGTCTGAAATGAAAAGTCGAGTTATCGTGATTTTATCGTGTTGTGAGTTTTTACCATTGTTACCTCCCTTGTGAGGATGAAAACAAATGGACTGCATTACAGCTCCAAAAAAGTAAAGCCAAAACATCCAAAGTGTCTCCTGCTGTTTAGCAAAAGTGAATGTTGCAAAAGATCAAAAACCCACTTTCTGCGTGTTAACAGATGGAACAATGGTCAAATTTAAAACCAGAATAAAAAAATGCATTTCTCTCAAACATGAGTTCAATTATTAAGGTAATTTTATGCTTATTATTTATGTAATAAAATGTATTTTTGAAGAAGTTTGGTTGTAATTCAGTACTTCATACTACAGAACTGAGTATTTATTTTCTTAAAGGGACAGATCACCTTAATGACCATTTCAGAGCAGCTTCCATGTGAATTTGCTTGAGCTAGCCTTTAAGCTAATTTTCTCCTGTAGTCCCAGGCAGGTCATAGCATAGTTCATACAATGAAGAGAAGATTAAGAAGAAAGGTTGAGAAAGAGAACATCATGATAGCATAAAAATGAAACAGTAATCAGGACCTGCCATGCACTGGCAGGGTAGGTGACAGTGGCTACGACTTGAGTTACGTCTTTAGCTTATTAGGTTGTTTTGGTCCGACACAGCCCTCTAACACCACTGCCATTGTGTACAATGACCATCAAAAGGAGCGGTCACGATGATTCTGTGTCATGTCCTCGTGTGACTGCCTCCTTAAGGTGTCACTGGACTTTCCATAACCAGGCATTTCAACTCAGTCATGAAGCTTTATGTCGTGACTGCAGTACCCTGAGAGATCATTACCTTGTTTAAGTGGTAAGTTAAATGTGTGTGTTGGTTTGTGGAGGTGTTTGAGTTTGACATATTCTTGCTTCACTTTTGTACAACAGGGGGAGGTGAAGACATGTTGCCCATCTTTGAATACAGCCACCGATACTGACAGTCATTGCTGCATTCCTGAAGGATCCACTCCTACTACACCAGGAGAACTGGAAATTAATGAGGACCAGGGAGTGCTGTGTAGTACACTATGGGCAGCTGGATGTGTATACTTTCAAAAGCAGAAATAGCAGAGAAAGCTTTCAGTAGATAAACCTTTTCAGTCGAATTCGTCACAACTCAGATAGCAGCAGAAAAGGCTTGGAGTGCATTCTTTTGTTTTTTATAAGAGGAGTCATCTTTGAAAAGCCCTGATGACCTAATATGCAGAGGCACTTATTCCAGCAAATAGAGCAGAATGAGATAAATGCCAAAAGAGGAGACCTGTGGGGTTTGTTTTCATGGCCACACAAAGAGTCAGGGACAATACTTAAGAAATTACTTAATATAACAGCTTTATCTAAGATGTTTGCATCATCTCTGTGACTAGCTATTGTGTGTTCAACTGGAGTGTCTATTTGCAGCATCTTACGTTACAGTTATGTAAAAAAAAGAAGAAGGAAAAAAAAGGTATTTGGCTGCATCTACGCTTCTCACCTTGGTTTCAGTCCAGAGAGCCCCTCAGGCCATTGCTGCAGGACGGCAATGCTAGGAAACCTTTAAGCATCATCCACGTCTCCCTGCAGGAAAAAAAAACAGCAAAATTGGGATGTACAGTACAGCACTGAGTGAATCAGCACAACTCTTATCACAAAAGGCAGAACAGTGCACAATGCAGAAAGTGCTGCAATGTACTGTTCGACAATAGTTACATGAAAACCGAAGATACTGGAAAACATTCAAGGACGCTACTCGCAAATTAAAGTGTGATTTTACAATTCAATAATTTTGTTGCTTTTACAGCCTAACACGGTTTATACAGATCAACATTTTTTAAGTACAACATGCGAGCATTATCACTCCTCACACACAGGTCATGGACGGAGGACAGGGACAGCTCCCGTGATAAAATACTAAAAAAATGTTTTCTGTGCTTTCACTGATTTGCAGAAAAACCCAGTGACTGTACGCTCCTACCGAGAAATCACTGCCATGTCTACAGAAAACAATCAAAACAAAGTAATTCCTTTGTGTGGGAAGTCCATCACCAATCACCAAATCACCAAATTTTAAACTCTGAATGCATGAATTCAAAGATCTCTGTCAAACACACTCCTATTCAGGTGTTCGCTAGTCTGATTCAACCTCACAAATCATCTTTTCTAGTGTTTGCAGAAAGTAAGCAATGAGCTGCAAGTTTAACGTCCACAGGGTCTTTTCTTCTCCTTTGGGACCCTGAAGCCCATTACAGCATAAAGCACAGTGAGCTGTTTAATCATGATTAATTAGACAGGAGAAAAGTTTCAATTTTAAGCCATATTCCCTTTTGGATAATTAGAAAATGCAACTTGTAACTCAAAATAGAGGACTCTGCAGGGCTATTTGCCTTTTCTAAAAAATGAAAAAAAAAGAAGAAAGGAATAAAAAAGGTCTTGTGCTGCGTGCAGGAGTGAGAAGCAGCCAGGCAGCCCCCTCTTGGCCTGGGTGAATTCTCCACAAATACCTGCCAAGTGAGCCAGCTGAGGAATGCACTCACGTGATGTCATGTGCTGACATAACTGGAGAGTAAACTGATTCCCCTTTTGAACCCTGCACAAGCTAGGAGCCTTGAAAGGTGATATTCAGCGCTGTGAAGAGCTGCACGCCACACTCAAACACACGCGGTCTGATGTGTCAGTAAACTGGGACAAATTCCTCAGCTGGGACACGAAATACTGATAAAACTCCGCTTCTGTACACACACGTTAGAAACCAAGTGGAACAGACTCTACATCAATTAATCTGATCTCGCGAATGAAATTTCACAACCCTGGATTTCTTAACTCCACCTTCCTCTTTTCTTTTTCCTGCAGCCTTCTGGTTCTCATCCTCTGGAGGAATTTCCTCTGAGTGCTAATGCTGTCACATGCTCAGACTCAGTCCAGCTCTTGATCTGCAAACTGAGTGACAGAATTAGGCAGAGTGTGAAAACACTCCCATTGGATTGTTTCAACAGCAATCATTTTCAAATGCTTCAGAGCTGATCAAAAGCATCTTTTGTCAGTTGTTAGAAAGAGATGAGCCTTTTCTTTGTTTATTAATCTAATGCAATTTGTTAGAAAATCCAGAACTTAATATTGATTTGCTCTCAGAGATACCAATCAGCAGCACAACAGTAAAACATGATTCAGACTGTTGCTGGCACGATAATGGTAATAATGTCAATTTATGAGCAGTGCTCTAGCATCCAGTTTGCATCTGTCACTTCCACTGACTGCTGTGTGTCATCAATTCAAATACTTCTTATAAGTGAGTTTAAAGTCCCATGAGGGTCAGCCAGGGCCAAAAAAGGCCCGCTCTCATGTTTCACCAGCTGAGCCATGCAAATGCTTCCTGTGATATCAGGGGTGTGGACCCGCTGTGACATTCGTGGTGTGATCCAAGACCAGTGGCAAGTCACACCACAAGAGTGCATACACATATGTGTGCATGGAAGTGTGTGAACCGTGCAGACACAATGAAGCAGAAGATCTCTGCAGGAAAAAAGCTCCACACTGGAGGACTTTCCCATCCAGAAGTGCCGAATGACACACAGCAGCACCTAAACAAAAACATGCAGCGCTGCCAGAGTACAGCTAAGCTTTAGCTGCATCAGTTGAATTACGTACTACCCTAAATACAAGCATGACACAATCTATAAGGCTATTTGTGGAGTATGGTGGAGACAGTTTGAAAAATTTCAAAAAGGAAGCCAGAGATATTCACACGAGGGATGTAAACATTCATGGTCAAGCTCACACCTTCTCGGAAACCTGACACGCGATCATGACAGTATCTCATTTGCCAAACGCGCTCTCAGTCCAACCATCTGTTGGTATTTAACAGGAGGTCAAAGATCACTGGGTTAAAAGTTCACGTTCCCTTTACACAGACCGCAGCCCGTTGAAACCACCAGTGGTGATGGACAGCTTCAGTATGCGGTGAAAAAAACCTTCACATTACGCTCGATGCTGGTGACAAATCAAAACACGACCAGACAGATGTCAGTGAAACAAAAATGTGTGAAATGAAACTCAATAGAAACACGCAATAATCTGAGTGACAGATTTCCTCTCAGCGTTGCACACTCATTGAGACAGTTGGTGTTCGTTTAAACAGCTTGATCATGGGGGGGGCGGCACTGTTGACTAAAGTCTTGAAAGTAGTTGTAATCCCGTCTTTCTCTCAGCATTGGCAACAGGCTCATTCTGAGTGAGAGCCTTTGTCACCCAGGCTGGGCTAACAATGCTAATGAGCCGGCTAATCAGGTTCAGATAGGACAAAGGGTAGACAGTTCATGTGCTAGAAAGTGACCAAAGCTGACCATAATGGCCAGGTCACAGAGGGGGTAAACACCAATGGAGCTTGTACTGGGTGCCTCCTGAATGGCTTACTAATGGCCTTCAATTCAATAAGAATCACCGCTGATGTCCCCCCTAATGAAAACACCTGGCCTTTTAGCTCCAAACACACCAAGGTTTGGTCATGATCCTCGTCCTAACCAATAATCAATTGGTATTAGTCCTTTAAAGGAGGCTGTACGGCTACAGCAAGGTTTTAAGAGCTCCAGACTGCGACCATTTCTTCAGCGTGTGCAAGTAAGAATTTCATTTGGTCGTGTTCGTGCGACAGCATATGTTTTAATGCTTCCTCTTTCTCAGGGGCTTTATGAGACATTGTGGTTTAAAGTTGCCCTCTCTTCTACAGCCCGACCGATATGGGATTTTTGGGGCCGAGGCCGATACTAGGGGCAAAAAAAAAAAGCCGATATTCAATATATCGGCCAATATCCAACATATCGACTAGGGATGGGTACCGAAGCAGGTACTTTTTTTAGGTACCGACCGAATTCTGACAAAAGTACCGGGTACCGATTCATGTTAAGTCAAAGGGTACCATGTTTAGGTACCTAAATGCATCCTTGTGACTTTGAGGGAGTGGATGAGTAGGCTATTTTCCATGCTGGACATGAACACAGCATTCCAAGTTTACATATATGTATGTATTTTTCTACCTTCTGTATTTTTTTTTATTTTTCTACTGTTAAATTGACCGAAATCAATCAATCAAACAATCAATCAAAACATATTGAAGAATAAATATGTTAAATTGAAAAAAAAAAAAAAAATATATATATATATATATATATATATATATATATATATATATATATATATATATATATATATATATATATATATATATATATTTCATTATTAAACAAATTGATATTTTTTACCACATTAACACACAAAAGTACCGAAAATTGGTACAGTTGAGTACTGGTATCGATTGCCAGGTACCGGGCATTGGTACTGTATCATTTCAAATGTGAAAGGTACCCATCCCCAATATCGACCGATATCCGATATATCGGCTGATATATATAATAAATTCATTGATATACACAGGATATATACTGTATATGAACACAAATTATTATAATATCCATATGATTCAAGACAGATACAGAACACTATAAAATAAAAACAAGGAACTTAAATTATAAAACTGTGAACATAAGAACTATAGTGTTAACCAATGATAAATAAGAACAAGCTGTAAACACAATAATAAATAAATAAGTCAAACTTTAAACACAGTAAGTATGAAAAAAAAAAATGTAAACGCACAATGAGCAACTTACACAACGTTAAAACGCCGTATTATAGTCTTACATTAGATAATGGTAGACTTGTGAAATAACAGAACCATTTATCTCTGTTTATCTCACAAAAAGCAACTAACACAACGTTAAAACGTCTTTCTATAGTCTTAAATTACATAATGGTGGATGGAGGGGGCGGGCACTCGGGCAGTGTGCAGCCCAACACACAGACACACAGGAGCAGGAGTGACAGAATCTCTGTGGAGCAAAATCTTTTATAATCGGCTACATTTTGGACGATTTTGATTAATCGATGACAGGCATTATCGGCCCAGTCTCCACCTGCACTCTCTCTTATTCTGAAGACAGAGCGCCGTCACGTACACGTGCAGCGCATATGTGCATCACACACTGAAGACAGAACTTCATGACAACAAGGGTTTCACTATTTGTAGTGATAGAAACAATCAGCCTCCTCACTTTAAGATTCAGAGGAGCGGATGTTATGCTACGTTAGAGCAGAGGTAGGCAACGTACAGCACAGGTGACACAGCTGGCACATGAGGCTATTTATGTTGGCACGCAGATAATTATTACAATGAGGCAGAGGACAAAATAAATAAATAAAATGAAATAATAATAAAACAATTGTGTTGTATTCTATTTAACACTTCACAAAAAATTGAGCACACCACGATTGTTCTTACATAGAAATTTAACAAATAACATTAGATAATACATTAAAATTATGCATATTCGCAGTTTAGGCATTAGTGTTTTCTGAAGTGGCACAAGTCATGAGAAAGGTTGCCTACCCCTGTGTTAGAGCATGTCGAAGCCAAATGTTAGACAGAGAAATCGCTAGAAGTCGCTCTAGAAGTCATACATGCTCAAGAAAAAAAAGAAATCACAAGACGCCAGAAAAAAAAAATGATCAAGAGCAAACATTACAGGAATGTGGCTGTACTGGATTTCTCTTTGGGAGTTGTTGAACTGTGAAGCTTTAACACACAACACAGCTGGAGAGCCACACACACAGGCAGGAGAGCAGATCAAAACTACATCAGAGATTTATGTAATGAACCACATTAACAGTGCGCAGGTATTTTAGTGTCAGTCACTGTTGATATGGACAGTTTTAATTAGGTTACTGTAAACATCCATTGATAATCTGGTTGTGTTTGTAGCCAAACTCAACACCTCACTTATACCGCAGAGGAGAGTCTGAATGCTGCGTGTTTAGAAGTTTATGTTTCCAGACAGACATATGTTTATTTTTAAAACAGTGTAAATTAACTGTGCAACATTTGTTTTGGACGTCACTGAAAGTCAGTTTTTGAATAAAGGCAGGGTGAGATCTAACTTTCACCTGCTGTGAGCAGACAGGAGACTACGACTGAGACTGATTAGACTGGTGAGGAAGGCCAGCTCAGTCCTGGACCCTGTGGAGGTGGAGGCTGACTGGAGCATTATGGCCAAGCTGTCGTCTACGACTGCATTATATTTTTCTATTTCTATATTCTTGGGATTTTTTCATGTTACCTTTCTTGTATTGCTGCTGTGACTGATATTTCCCTTCAGGATTTAATAAAGTACATTCTATTCTGTTTGACTGAAAAGAAAAGCCTGAGCCATTCTTCAAAGTTTCGAGAGGGAGTTTGTGGCTTTTTCTAAGGTTTCAAACTGTCCCTCAGGTACCCCTGATGTAGCTTTACATGATTCACACCTAAAAAAAGTCTCTATTTTACCTCAGTCTGAAACGTCTGGAATACTTCTTTTCAGCTCCTGTCTCTTTAAGGTTTCCCGCTCCACAAACCCCCTTTGCTTTGATTGGCCAAGCCTCTAAAGAGCTTTTGGGGGCAGAACTATGGGCAGACCTTGGTGTTTGAACTGCTGCTCTCATGTATCATGAACCATATTGGAGATCCTTATGTGATGACATCATTGCAGCAGTTTGGTTTGGTGTGTTGCGTTCTTCTTCGTTGGATTTATTAGAGGGGTGCACTGCATTGCGCTGCTATGGCGTAACGCTGTTATTTAACTGATGCAACCATTGGCATCCAGCTTACACGCCGCCTACCACATAGGGGCATGGTTGGCTGTAGAAACACAAACAGGACCAGGCTTAACCGAGCTAACCCGTACTGATCTAAACTGGACTGCTTGGTGGAAACAGAGATTTAGAATTCACCGTTTTGAGCAGTTTACAGACAGATTCAAAGATATCTACGTATGAATATGTAGAGGTATGAAAATCTGCAACTGAAACGGCCAGGATTGTTACTTTATAGCCACATTTCATAAATGGGAAAGCAAAACACCCCCACTTTAATGAAACCAGTAGAAATTGAGCATTGTGCAAACAAAATGAAACACAAACAAATGAACTAACAGGTATTTAAATGTCTACTTGAATGTAAAGATGATCACAAAGGAGACACCAGGATTTAGACTTTTGTGGCAAAACATCCCAGTGTGCTGACACGAACGCCGCACTGATCCTCAAACAACATCCAGGATGCGATTGGCTCAGAACAAAAGGTGTATTCAGACCTGGACTGTTTGGTCCACTTTAAACGGACCAGGGTTTGTTTCCCATGCTGGTGCAGACTTTTCATGCAGGTGTGAATAGACACAAACGAACCCTGGTGCGGACCAAACAACCGGACCGAGACCCACTTTTTGAGGTGATCTCGGTCCGCTTCCAAACGAACTCTGGTGCGGTTCGTGGTTCTCTGGTGCAGGTCTGAAAACAAACCAAGGTCCATCCGAACTAACTACAGGGTACATGCGCCTTTTGGGCCTATAAAGCCACCGTAACCTAACCGTCTTTGGTTCATCCCTGATCCTCCGTCTTCTGTTTAGCCACGCTGTTGCTAGCATGTTGTGGGTCAGGACACGCAGCGCATAGCGTATCCTTGCTGCGCGCATTCGTCTTCGCTGTTCCAAAATTTGAAACGGTGTTGTTACGTCTGCTTTGAAGGAGATGCTCTTGAAACTGAAAATTATTTTGCAGCTCTAATAAAAGCACAAACACATGTTTTATCCATTTCCAGGTCTGTATTCTGTGTGCCGCCTTTGTCAGTGCTGTCCAATGAGAGCACCGATCGTCACACACGTGGATGTGTTAACAGAATATAGTCCACTTGCAAAAAGTACAATCTGTATACGAACCACACCAAACGAAAAAAATAAAGTCCGCTTTTGGTCCGGACCAAACAAGTGGACCAAAGGACTTTTCTGGTCTGAATACAGCCTAAAATAAATATCTGTTTGGTAAATGCTAAAATAAAAAAAGTTCAGTCAGGAACACTCTCGTCATAGATTAACCATTTATTGCCAAATGGATACAGTTAGAATTGGCGTTAAAGCTCTGCTTTTCAGAGTACTCCCTGGGTTAGCCGAGCAGCTTGCTCGAGCTTTCCAGGGAGTGCATAGCAAACCCCCCGTATACATACAGAACAAATGAATGCATACAGATCAATAAGATACATACATGAGGCTAAATAGGAGGAGGCTGGGGTGGAGGTGGGATGATTGTGACAGCAGCAGCTGAGCAACAATGAGGTAGCAGGAATAACTGAGAATGAAGACGTGATTTAAATACACCGCCTTGTTGTTAGACGCACGCTGTGATTGGTTGAGAGGGGTAGGTTAGAACATCAGTCTGTCAGCTGATCACAGCTGGGCGTATGACTTCCGTGTCCTTCATGAACTTACGTTAACTCCATTTGTTTTCATCAAACTGAAAGAACAGCAGCCTATTAAGGTATAACCAGTTCTGGTGCATTCCCTGAATTTTTGTTTATTCTTATGCACCAATTAATATATTTTAGCAATATTTTCATGTTTTATCCTCTTCTCTTTTAGTTCCAAATGTAGCCTCATTATCTTTGCCTCTGACACCGATTCACTTCAAGGATGAGTTAATGCATTGCGATTGATTTACAGCCACTTTACTTTTCTATGGTACCACAGCAGAGTTGTATAAAGTTTCAGTGACAGACACATCTGTTGCCATAGAAACTCCCTATCCCCAGCCTGGGTCCAGTCTGCAGAAAGAGCAGAGCAGAGAGCCACACTGGCACTGCCAACAGAGCATACTCTGATATAATGTACACAAATGAAGAGTGATGGCTGGGTTTCATGGTCATATATTTTACTTTAGAATAAAATAAATGACACCCCAGCTAACAGCCACCTTTGGACCTGAAAAATACTGAAACACAGCTCCCATCAAACAGCCAACACAACTTGAGTTGTTAACAGTCAGCTAACTGATGCAGGGCTATGAATACAAACATTAAAACGGCTCATCGCCGCCCTTTTAAAGTTGGCCGCTTGAGTTTGAGCCGAAGACAAACACGTCTATTCAAAGTCTATAGAGTCGATTTTTTAAGACCCAAAACTCTGGAATTTGTGATGATCCAAGAGTCCTGAAAAACATTTGTGTTTCACACACCACAGTAGCAGATTTCAGTGGGATGCTCTGATGCAGATGCATCATCAAAGCACCAGGTGCCTTTGCATCTGTTACTCAAAAAGCAACAGCCAGCTCCTTCAGCTGTGACCTCAGGGACGGCAAACACAAAGCGCGTAAGTACCATCATGAGATTGATAAGACGTGTTGTAAAAGGTGAGTCATTATGACAGGAGAAAGCAAGTGTGTGTAACAAAGTGAGGGTGTGGGTGGAGAGAACAGTTTGTGTGCACAGCTGATTGTATCACACTTTCAGAGATGATGTGGAGCTCGTCTTGTGACTCGTCTGCCTGTGTGTGTGTGTGTGTGTGTGTGTGTGTATGTGTTTGTGTTTGTGTGGCCACCATCTTTTACTGCTTGTCACAGTTTGTAAGGAATTAGTTCCCGCAGAGGCCGAGGGCTGTACAGTGGAGACGCTCTCAGGATGAGGAGGTGCTGTAGTTAGCATGTAGAGGAGGGAGGAGGGGAGATCAGCTGACACAACTATGTCACTTTATCAGCCAGAGACTGAGACAATGTGACAGGCCAGACTTCCAGCAAATGCACATACAGAGTCTGGGAAAAGTGCAGAACACGACTCCAAAAAAGTAGCTTCATTTGGATTCAAATGATGTAGAAGAGAGGAGATAAGACGAGGGAAGGGTTCATAGGGTTAGTCTGCTCCATTAAAGAGGCGTGTGAGCAGGGTAATAATCTGTGGAGCACGTTTAGGGGGATGCCTTTAAACCCTTGGCTTTATCTGAGCTGCTGCTCTGACACTGGAACATGTAATTGGTCCAGACAGAATAAAGAGCAAAGTGAAGATGCACTCTTGCCATTTTCAGCCTTCTTATAAGTCGGTGTCAGCCAGGTGAGAGTAAACCTGTTCTCAACAGAGAGTGGGTGCATTTTAAACGCAGCATGAACATGGTTTACCTCCTGTTTGTGACTTTCTAATTGAGGCTATTGACTGTCATGTTCAGCAGCAGGAGCATCAGTGTCATATCACGACTCTGCCTCTGTTGTGTAATTTCCCCTCTGATGAGTTCCTTTGTTTTGTGCGCCTCCGCCGCCAGATGAGATGGGAGGCGGTTTTGTTTTGACGGCCCACATCTTCAGGTGCCAAAACCACAAATCTCTGGAGTGAAGGTATGAATGGGAGCACTTTTACATGCAAACAAACACACACACACACGCACTCCATGTGGAACAGATATAGGTCGGGTGGATGTTTTGCTTGAGGGGAATGTGTAATTAAATTATGTAGAACTTCAGTGCGTGCATACATGAATTACAAACACAATGGAAGCATTTCGGAAACAACTGCTGTGCTTTCTGGCCTTTTCAAGACATGTAGCAACTATTCAAACAGATATTTCATGTAAATCATCAGAAAGAAGTGATACATCTTAGGGGTGGGAGAAATAATCAAAAAATGGTATATCTGGATTTTTTTTTCTGACAATACCAAAATTGGGGTTCTTTGTCAAAAAATCTTTTTTTCTCCAAATTCAAATTCTTCATTTCAGTCTTTTTTCATAAACTGGATTGGAAAAAAGTTACCCCTTTTCTCCAGCAGGGGGTGAAATGTTTCTCTCTGACTCACGTGATGTGCATTTTATGGGAAAATATGACTCCTGATAAAGTCTGTAGACATTATCGTCATCATTTAACTTTTCGCATGGTCTGGTGTTTAAAAACAAACTAAAAATCACAAAAATTGTAAATATTCAATAACCACAAAACTAAATAGATCAAATTGTGTGCGTAGTAGGGGTACATGTATCCGTGCCGAACCGCTCCATAAGGCCGTTCGGTTCGGTACAGTGCTGTATTCGAACAGTACAGTAAGTTTACGTTAGCTGCTGCACATGGCTCTTTAATATTCACGTGAGTACTCGTCTGATTGGCTGAGCAGGGAAGGTGTTTTAATATTCATGAGGAAAGTGGTCTGTGATCCGTGCTTTGCAATCATGTGCATATTATGTGGATGTGACTTCTCACAGCGAGCCAATCAGAAGAAGAATATCAAAGAGCTTCTGTAGCCACAGGAGCTTGTGTCTGAATTGTGCATCATGGCTGCTGCCAACAACCAACCGGAGCTTGAAGAGCCTCCCCCCTCGCTGTATAATTGCAAGTTTTTGGTTTAATAAACATGCTAAACAAGCAAATGGTTTTGCGTTGTTCCATACTGTACCGAAAATGTACCTAACTGTGACCCTAAAACCAAGGTATGAACCGAACCGTGATTTTTATGTACCGTTACACCCCTAGTGTGTAGCATATCGTCCCAGCCCTAATATATCTCGTATAACAGGTGGTGTGACAGCCATTTAGAGCCATCGTATTCCGGAACAACGTGAAGTCAGGCTTCAAACTCTTAAAAAAAATAAAATTAAAAAAATGTGTAGTCATTGCTTGACTTGCATCATCAAGTGGTAAGCTTGAGGTTTGTTTTGACATGTATTCAATCCCATTTGTTGATCTTCTAATGCAACATCAACTTTAACCAAGTGTTAACTGAGATGTGGCACCTTAGTGAGCCACATAGATCTGCTCCACCAATGTAAAAATAACCTCTCCTGTATGCGATGTTTGTGTGGACTCCTCATGAAGTGTGTGTTAGTGTTTTGTAATTTACTGTATGTTGACTACTCTGCATTACAAAGGACTGCAACACTGGGATTTTGATCTCTGAGTCCGCAGGTATCCTGCCAATACAAGCTGACTGCTGCTTGTGAAAACACTTGGTGGAGTTAGTTACTTTATCCACGGCTCAGTGAAGTCTTGGTATGTTTAGTCACTCACGTTACAAAACTAAAATAATCTTCTCTGTCCAAAATAAGAAGACATAAGAACAAAAAGCTTGTGCAGCTTCTTTCACACATCTACTGAATTTGCTTTGTGATTGATCTGCAAATAATAATTTTTCAGCAGGTTCCAGCGCTCTTGTGTTTACAACAAAAGGATTGGGGTTTGTTTATGTGAGATTGTTCACAAATAGTATTGAAAGATGCAGCTTTTATTTGATTGAATGATGTGGTGGAATTTTTTTATAGCTCTGAATAAAAGAGAGCTATATCTATTTTGTGATGAAATATCAGTGATTTTATGTTGCTATAATAATGTAAATGTGGATAAAATACATGAAACTGAAGATTAAATGCGTGATGATGGTGATGTATTGAACTGGTGATGCACAATGACTATTATGCGTTTAATAGGAAGTTAAAAAAATAAAAATAAAGTAATAATAATATAGCATTTTCCTTATACAAATGATCTAATCTGTGACTTAAAATGTTCTTTCCAGACTCACCTTTTAGAAAAGAAATCAGAGTAGAATGCATTTTATTAATCCTAGGGCTGAGTATTGCATCACAATTAGCACCTTCTACCTGAATTTTTATTTAATTAATGCATGATTATCCCAATTTCAACTCAGTTTATTCTGTAAATATGTATATGATTTTAAAACATCTAACTTAAAGGAACATCCACAGATGTAGACTTAAGGTTTACACACGCCAGCTAGAATCGAAAAGTTTGGGGGATGGGGGGGTCAACAAATTTTCCTTAAAGAAAAAGAGAAAATAAAAAAAATGTGTATTTCTTGCAAGTAAAATAAATGGTTTTAATACAGGGGTGTTACTGTAGAAAATAACTTTCCTCTGCTGGTTTTTGCAACATCTGGCTGTCTGTCGTGTATTTTAAAGGGACAGTTCAGTTTTTTTGAAGTGGGGTTGTATGAGCTCTATGTGACCACTAAGGACATTAGATACAGTAGAGAGGTGTCTCCTCTCCCTCAGTAAGACACAAACTGTAATCGCTGGTGACGAGGAAATAGGCGCTAACAGGGACAGACGGTACCAGATTCAAAGGCTATTTTCTCTGCCTACAAGAACTAAAATCAAAAAGTAATACCACAGTTTAAGAGTACGCTAATATTTTTTAAGCGCATTAAGTCTTTGGAAATATAAACATTTATCCGGACTTAACTAACTGGTCATGTATCCTTCCCCGCAGCGCTAGTGCGCTCCGTCCCCCCTCCTCCTTTCAGCTGTAGGGAATGTAAACAAGCTATGCTTCGGGCGCCGGTTGTAGCCTCGTGTAAGTTTGATCAAGTATTGTAATTCTTTTGTTTGTACTCTAAGGATTGTGAGGCAGCGTAGGAAATTCAAAATGAGTGACTATGACAGCGACGATGAAGTTTCATTCACTTCGGAACCAAAAGGTATGTATGTACCTGTATGAACCGGAGCACACAGAAGAGGAGCTGCTACAAATGGCGACTGAAAGGAATACAGAGGAAACATCCACGGACATCCCACTTCAAAAAAACTGAACTGTCCCTTTAAGGGGACGGTGAATTAGTAGAGTTGGTTTGAAAATCAAAATATTGGTTTTGATTATTAATCGATCGCCCAGCCTTAATTAATTCCCATGGGAAGCTCAGGTAAATTTCATTTTTAATTTTCGTTCAATTTTCAGAAATCTACCACAAGAAGAAATAATAATTTGTCCTCTTTTTGTGTCAGTGCACATCAGGTAAAGTCTGTTTCACAATTTCACAATATGGTTGGATTAATTTAATCATAACAACACAATCAGTGATTGAAAACATTATTTATAGACCGTATGTTATCTGAACATATGATCCCTTACATTATGCTTCATGTTCATTAGGTAACTATTAATGAGCTCATTCACATGCACACCATGTTCACCTTTTCACATTTGTTTCACTCCCCATTTATGCTTCATTGTGGTAGTTAATGGTGTGTGACACGATGCTCATGAACCTGTACAACATTTTATAACTGTAATGATTAATGCAATGAAAACAAGCGCTTCAGCTGATGGGTTTGTGCTTAATAATTACAGCAGAATGTATGGAAAACACAGGTCAGCTGAGGAGATTCCCTCCCTGCAGAAAACAGTCAAGATAAAGCAAGCGAAACCATATTATAGGTCACTGCAGGAACAGTGCTGAGTCAGCAGAGAGTGAGAGACAGAGAGAGTGAAAGAGGAGAGAGGGAAATCATGCTGGTCAGAGTTTGACCCTCACAATGTGCGCAGAAATGAAAGGCCTGAAACTGAATCCCCACATTCCTCTGGCTTTATGACAAGCCAGTGAGAAATGCTGCTGCTCTGCACATGTCATTCCATACTACCTCAGCTCAGCCCGCGATGCTGCTGCTGTTCACCTCCTCTCCACAGTCACACTCTGCACAAGTTTTTCTCCCTCTCCACCGGTCCACTCTGCACATTTTTGGACCACCCACCCAACTCCAGCAACAGCCAGCCCAATCCAAGGTTCTGCTCCCTCCCTCTGTGCCAAGGATTCCACCCTGGGCAGTGGGAAAGGCGCCAACCACATGCTAACACCCAGCGCCACAAACACACTGTGGCAGAGGGGAATACAATTCACCCACTTGCACGAATTAAGATGTCAATGCACAACCCACTCTCCTTAATGTGCAACCTGTTCCACTCTGTCGATTTGGAGGACCCATCATATACTTCCTTTAAGTGTTTTATGCCTCTCCGTAAAGAGCCGTACATTTAGAGAAGTCCTTTTAAATAGCTCATTTTACGACCATTATTTCAAGAGAACCCAGCACAGCTCCACCAACATGAATTTGAGGAACTCCCTCACAGCGCATATTCAAATAGTAACACTTATTACATCTACTACAGTTAAGCAATACAAGGCAATACACATCTCTAGGGAAAACAGCTGCAGAAACATTGTCACACAGTCATGTGACCTCTGCTGCCTCCTCTGTTGTAGCCAAGCTGGCTGAGGGAGGGCACCTTCTTCTTCGCAATGAGCGGTAGACACCACAATATCATTTAGCTCCAGAGATCAATATGCACTTTGCAGTAGCTGACCTACATAAGTGGAGGAGCGTGCAGAGTCGAAATCATTGGATTGCCTGTGAGCCTTAAGATCCTTGGTGCCCTGCTGGTGTCTCCATGGGATGAAGAGCGTGAGGCAGCTGATGGTGTGGGGTTACAAATCTCTGTTTTAAAACAACACTGATAGTGATTTCAAGCGGTAATATCAGGCGGGAAAGAAGTGATGGGGAATCACTGCATCTGAATGCTGCTGGGAACAAATGCAGGACGCTGAGACCAAAACAAGTGCTTAGATCAAGGCTTGACCATATGGCAAAAATATGACCAGTCGTTTTTCTACACTTATCAACCTGAAATCACTGGGTCAACTGGTTTTACTTATGGATACAGCTTAGTAACATGAGCTCAGGTTTATCAGACGTTTGGAGAGCTGTCTCTTTTTTTTCTTTTTTTAAATAGTATAAAATAATGTGCTTAGGATTACAAGGGGTGGGATTTTTAGCTTGGGAATATTTTATATCTTTAGGGTTTCGTTGCCATCAACTTCATGATTTTTTAAAAAAAATTGGCATGGAAGTTGGGAATTTTTTTTATCGTTAATTTGAAAGAGGTTTTCAAAAATGATTTTGGTTAAAATAATGATAAAAACCAAATTCAACTGTTTACCATGACATACATGTGCAAACAATTCCAAGCACATTTGATCGCCATCAATCACTACTTCATTAGCCCACAGTGTTTCTCCTGAGACCACATTTCTGGATTTGGAGTCTAGAGGTCAGCAAGGTAAGCGAGTGTTGCATCTTCACAGAGAAGGCACTGGAAAAAAAATTTCGAGGTGTTTTTCCAGCTCTCTGTCCACTATATGGAATAAACTTGTCTGTGTGTGTACATGTGCGCACGTGTTTGTGTGTGTGAACGCAGTGGGGCAGAACTTTGCTGTGTGCAAAACAGCGAGAGGAGAAATGTGAATGGGACGATGTACAAATGACATCCCCTCATGTAAATTAGATCAACAAAATAATGCTATTTAGCATGTTGACATAAAAAACAAGATTTAGACCTGATTTATGAAAGAGGTTACTCTAAATCACTTCTGCTGTGTTCTGGCACTATATGGAAAATAAAATCAACTCTTCTTCCTGTACTTAGCCATGACAAATATTTGCGCCTATATTCATGACAGACTCAGGAGAAAATCCTGAGGTTTCATTTATTGAGTCATTTAAAAATATTACGATAAACATGTTTGCATGCATGTCTGCTTATAGCAAACCAAAATGTTTAATATTTATACACATATAAGACCAGGCAAATGCAATTAAAATGAATCCCTGAAAATTCTTGTTAATTTCTGAAAATTCCCAACTTTGAAATGCAAATTTATAACCCTAAGTAAGATAATCATCAGTAAAAGAGTCTTTTCTGTGGTTTGTTAGCATATTTCAATTTTTCTCCATGTTAGTGGATGGTACAGCTTTTTTAAGACACATCTTTCAGTTTCATGTGAACAATGTTTGTCAATATGGCTCATCAGTTTCGACAGGGGGCTGCGAACTGAGCTGCCACTCTCCTACATGTCCATTTTGGATGAAAAAATTCTCATCTTTGGGTGACAATATGTGCATTGTAATCCATGTTTCCATGCCCTATTTCACCCCTTTTTCCCCTTCTTTTTCTTTTTTCCTTTTCTTCACCAGCAGCTCCAATAATGTTTTCCATTGGAGGTTGGGTGTTTACTCCTTTGTGTACTGTGAGCTACAAGACAAGCCTATACTCACTGGCTGATGTCACTGTTTTGGCTCTGTAAAGGCCCGCTTGAGCATTTATCATTTTTAAAGACATAAATTTCACATAAACTCCCCTGAGCCCTCAGAATGGGACGATCTCTTCCATGACCTGCTGCCGCAAATTAAGCATTTTGACATCCTAACTGGCTGTGTGCAAATTGAGGCTGAAAATGATCCTAGGGCACATTTTAGTGAGTTATTTGGCTCAATTTAATTTAATTTAATCAGGAAACCACTGTAACGTCTTTCAAATACCTTGTGTGGATCACCAGCAAACCCAGAAACACAGCTCAGATCCAACAGAGCGTCATTTAATCTGTAACTCTTTAATAACAAGCGCGGGAGTTTCTGGATGACAGAAATAATTATCTAACTTGCAAAGATCCCGCACAGGCTGCCGTTAACAAGACAGGACCTACTTTCAGCACAGATAGATGGGATGTCTGATTTGAGGTCAGCTGAACAACACAATAACAACATGCCTGGAAGCAGAGAGAGGGAGTAAATACTCCCGCTCCTCCTCTTCCATGTCAAAGCCCTCGCCACTCTTCATCAACCATCTCTGCCTCGCTTTAGACGTCTCCCCTCCGCTGCCCCTCCTTCCTCCCTCTGCTGTAAAAACCTGGCCATTTCCCCACTGCTCATCCCTCACGCCCACCCAGGACCTGTCACACTGCTGTTTCCATGACAACGCAAACGCAGAGACAGCAGGGTGAGATGCCCAGCGAGAGGAGGCAAACGGATAGTGGGGTGGGCTGTACTTCACATCATGTATACATTTTATGCAGCAAGTGATGGACAGATAACACAATGTAGTCTGATCACATCCTAACTTTAAGAGAAGGCTTTGTGCTTTTCTTTGACCTCTTTTATCACTTATTTAAAGTCCACCCCGGCCCAAGCTTTTTAGGTCATTTTACTGAATTTTTCAAAAATGTAAAAAACAAAAGAAGAAGAAAACTCTACTGTTCGTTGACAGATTTATCCAGAGCAGTCTTTCTGAACCAGAAAACAATCCCCAGTTGTTTCCTTATATTTGCTCTTTCAATGAAACACACAGGCTTGAGCAACGGCCGTGATACTTTGCAACATCCTTATGAAATCCCAGATTCCTGCCAGTGTGTCAGTCCTGGACGCCAACATCTGACACTCCTTTAAGAAAGAGTCCACATTAAAGAAGCAGCGAAAAAGAGACGGCTGTGATTCTGTTCAGGAGCTGACCGCACTAAGAGGCAATGACAGGGATGTCATTTTCCAGCCCGACTTAAGTGAGTCAACGTAATTTTGTTAGCAAAGATGAGTGATGGAAACAAGGAGCAGCGAGTTAACTAGCACAATGAGGCATGTGTAAGAAGGGATTTAAGGTTTAAAAACTCAAACAGCGTCACTGATGTCATACTTTTGACATTTCCAGTTTTGCAATAGAGCATCCCATCTCTCATACGGCAACTCATGGAAAAAAAAATACCATAAGGAGACCCAGTGATGGTTTTCAGGTGCAACCAATAAAAATGTTTGTTTAGAGTGTACAGTGGCACATTTTAGTCAATCACTGAAACCTCAAAGATATTCACTTTACATAGAAAAGAAAAAAGCTCAAACTAACGTGATGATGTTTTCTTCCCTTTGGCCAGTCTACCTGGATGGAAGGACTCAGTTAGGGCTGCAGCTATCGAATATTTTAGTATTCGAGTATTCTACTGAAAATCCCATCGATTAATCGAGTAATCGGATAAAATACATTTTTGTTTAGTTAAAGAGCAGTTATTTTTCAAATGAAAATTTTTCTCTTTAAGAAACAGAATTTTCTGATACAGCATGTCAATAAGAGCACTTGCTTTGGTAGCTCCAAAATTTGTAAACACACTTTGACACATTTTTTGTGCCTTGTACATCTCATCAAATGTTGCGGACCCAAATGGCACCCGTTTCGTAGAATGACCCATTAGTCTCCAAACTCCAGAAAAGAAGCTAGATTTGTTGCTAGTTCCTATTTTGTATAAGAGGTAGCTTGAGGGGTCTGAAAACTCTCTTAATATGGCCTCAGCTCTATTTGAAATACCACTATTTGATCCCTTTTAAAATTAAACGATTCCTTGAGGCGGAAAAAATTACTTGAGGTTTTTTTGGAAATCGAGTACCTCGATTAATTCGAGGAATCGTTTCAGCTCTAGACTCAGTACCCCCAGATAGTGGCCAATGGATAAGGGAGGTCATGTGTCTTGTCCATCATGTGAACGGGAATCACAGGGAAACTCACAATAAAATATCAGACATAACAACGCGATGCCCAGCTCATCACCCAACACAACAGTTAAAACAGAATCAGCAACACTTGAAAATTTGAGTGACAATCTCATGATGGTTTTCACCACATTTAATTTCCTTAAATTTACAGAACAACCTTGAAAGGTAGAGTGATGTCTCCAGCGCCATCGTGACAAGAAGGCGACATAGCAAGCCAACTTTAAAAGGATGTGTCTGTTGGACAGCCACTGCTAACTATCTGCAGATTACTCTAACAGTTCCTTGCTCCACATGGAGACATAAGGAAACAGAGGTCCATTTAATGATTGTGAAAGGTTGATGAGGCTGGTTAGACATGGATATGATCTGCAAGAGCTGAGACGATATCCTTTCCTCCTGATTCAGTTCTTTAACGATTACTAACAGGGGTGCAGATTCAACTTAAATTGTGATTCTTAGATATTTTAGATTTTTGCAATTTTTAGTTTGCTTTTATAACACCAGAGCACATGAAAGAGTTAAATGATGATGATGGTGATGATGTCTACAGACTATATCAGGAGCCATACTTTCTCCAAAAATGCACTTAACGTGAGCCAGTGTTTAAGATTTATTCAGGGGATCTGGCATCTCAACTTTTTCCACCAAGACTTAAGTAGGGATAGACCGATTATCGGCTGATATTTGGCCTTTTGAGGCATATCTGCATTGGCCTTTTGTTTAATTCGATAGCCGATAAGAAACACATTTAAAACTGCTCACCCGTAGCATCTGATTGGTTACAAGCAGAGCCATGGCTTGGGAAACAGCCAATCAGCAGTGCAGTTATTACAGTTATTGCAGTTACATTGAAATGTTAGAAAACTTTGTTTACTGTAGAAAACTTGAGCTATTTATTTTTTTTTAATTTTCATTTTACTTTCTAAAACATGCTGCTGAGCCTGGGAGCTGTTTAATAAACTCATGCTTAAAGGTATTTGAATAAAGTTAAGTGTTGGAGTTTGTATAACTCTTGTATTGTAAAAAAATTTTGACACCAAAATTTTCCCTTTGACTGCAAATTAATATCCGCTTCAAATATCGGTTATCGGCCTCCTTGATTACAAATGATCGGTATCAGCCCAAATCCATATCAGTCTATCTCGAGACTTAAGTGAAGGACTTAAATTTGAAAAAGAAAAAGAAAAAAACAACCTTTTTTTTGAAAAAAAAAAAAAAATAATAATAATAATAAAAAATACTAGTTTAAAATAATTAAATAAAAAAGACCAATTTGCACATAACTTATACTTATTTATTCATTTCTTGTAGAAGTTTCTGCTAGAACTTGTTGATGCTTCAACAGGCTGGTATAAACAATTGAAAGACTGTTTTTTAAAGATGAAATAACTTTTCAATTTTTTACAATTTAACCATTATTTGAAGGTCCACAAGTCATAGCACAATCCTACAAGTCAGTGCCAGAATTAAAGGTTGGTTGCAAGAAATGAAATATTCTTTACTATTGTAGGTCAGTGAATGTCGATCACATGCTCTGACTAAGCTGAAGCACAGACACCTGCCTGGAGCTGTATCTCTGTTCACAGCTTTATACACATCTTGCTATTAGCTGAGTACTTTCTTACACTTTTGACGAGACAGTTAGTCAAAATTTTATTTTATATATGACTTAGATAAGTTAGTCCCTTTCAGAATCTTTTTGTGATTATCGGATTGCAAAAATCAGGACAGCAATACTTTTCTTTATTGATCGATCCCCATTAAAGATAGCACAGCAGCTTTAGTGAGAATGTCTAGGCTAAATTATCAGATTAGGGAAAAGATTCGGATTTTACAAATTTGAGTGAAAAAAACGTTAAGAGGGAGAGAAATGTCCTAGAGGTAGACTGATATATCGGCCGGCCGATATATCAGGCCGATATTTGGACATTTGTCTCTATGGGCCATCTGCCGTATTTTCTTTGAAAAAGCCGATTTTTGATCCGTTGTATAAAATGACGCAATTTTTGATCAGGCACAAAAAGATGAGCACCTCAAACTTGTGGAACCACTTGGATACATTACATACTTTTGTTCAAATTATATTAACAAGTTTAAATTTCTTTTTTGACATTTTAAGAAGAGTGTGAATGTTTACTACTGCTTGTTACATTGTGTGTTTACTCAGACAAAATATTTCATTGTTTTGAAAGCTGAATAAATGTTTAGAGGACTGGACATGACTTGTTGTAACAGATTTCTTTTAGTTGCTCAGAAATTGCTGCGTTTCACAAAAATGTGATAAATATATATTTATTTAACAATCGGCCTGAATTTCAAATTGGAAAATACAAATACTTGCTATGCTATGCATATCGGCATCGGCTGCCCAAATTTGGAAAGCATCGGCATCGGCCCCCCAAAAAACCATATCGGTCGACCTCTAAAATGTACACTGAAATGTGTTGCATTTTGATGAACTAAAACCAGATTACAACTACAAAATAAATTCCAAAACTGACAGTGCATGAAGATGTCAATAAAAGTGTTGAAAACTGTATTAATCATAACACAGAGTGGGTTATTGTTTTTGTTGAAAGAACTGAAAAAAGAGATAGCGATAACTTTGCGTTGAAATGCAATATTCTTCAAAATGAATTGTCATCAGGAGTGTTAGACTAACACAGGGAGCTAGAAAAGAACTGGCAGCATACGCTACAGAACAAGGGTCGAATGATTACAGTATCTCTCAGGTGACGCAACAAGGCAACCTATCACAGGGCAAAAGTCAGTGATTACAAGATGAGAGGCTTCTCTTGAAGAGCACTGCTTTCTTTTTGTGAAATTACAAACATCAGGTGGGTGAGCAACAAAAACCAGAGAGGAATACATAGAAAGATGGGTTTGTGTGATAGAAATAACAGGGCTGAGTGGAGCCATGGCAACTCGGGAGCAAGAGATGGATGAAGAGATTGTTTCCAAACCATGTGACGAGCTTTACTCTGTCCCACACACACACACTTACACATACACACACCTGTTGCTACAGCCTTAGTTCACCATGTGTTCAGGCAGAGAACTACTGTTTAGTAACACCCTGTCCACAGACTGGGACAAGTCAGTGAGAGAAAACTCCAGTTGGTTTTCCTTGTATAAACATCCACATACTTGGATACACACTTAAATGAATTCCTGAAATGTCATCGTCCCAACACAGTCATTCCTCTGCACTGCTACACGGAAGTGACATCAAACTAATAGCATCGTATTATTTAGGAATGCATGGGTGCATCTACCTCGACTGCATTCTTTGTAACTAGGCAAGGTTGACAGAAGACCCAATGAGCATGCTCTGTTGTCCTCATTGAACTCACTATGAGATCTCATTTAAGTTTTGGTTTCGGAGGAAATCCTACTTCTTGTCTCGGCCTGTCTTTTAGGACCAAATGGCGTGATGAGTCACAATCTTTAAAAAAGAAATGCAAGTCAAAAGTAGTTTTGTTTCACTCTAAGTTTAAAAAAGTAAATAACTTCAGGCACAATGCTTTGGAGATGTAATACTCCTCAGGTTGGCAGGAGATGCAGTTTTTAAGTGCTTAAATGACAACACATGCACACAGGAGAGAGGAATAAACACATTATCTTTAAACTCATCAAGTTATACACTCCAGACTTTTTCAATTTGCTTCAATAAAAAATTGACCCAGGAGCCAACATTTCTGTTTCTAACCTCACAAGAGTTGGCTTTCATATAACTACTGGTAAATCTGACTGAAATCCTTCACTTCACATCTCCAAACAGCCCCGAAGCTGGAGCCAAACCACAGCTGGACAACAAGACATGTTAAGCCGGTGATGTGACCAGAGAGCTGTGCACCATCAGGTGGGCAGAGTGATGCAACTGAAACTGCTCAACTGGTTCCACAGGACACGTTCCTCCAGCATGACTGAGAGGAGCGTTGACAGTCATTGAAATGGCACAAGTTGTCTGCCTGTATAGTCCTGAATCAGTCAAGCAGGAGGACCCTTAAAAGGAGAGCACTGCACCCTCAACGTGGGGGCCACAACAAAGCAGCACACAGGTCAAAGCCTTATGCAGCATTCCCTACAATGCATGGGTTCAGTCTGTGCTCAATTAGCAGTCCTAAATCTTTTGCCAAAGGTATTGTGGCCCAATCTTAATTCTGCGGACATAATTTGAATTTTCCACATGGCTTTAAAAATTGTCTCACAGCAATCTGCACTGCTGTGCAAACTTCTCCTCTTTAATCTTTCTTGTAGAGTGCTTTAATATTATCTAGGTGCATTTATAGAGAAAGATTACTTTATGAATTAAAAGGAAAATAAGGTTATTGTAGCAGCATTTCACAAAATGCTGAAAACAAATATACTTTAAGTAAATGGAAAACTTGCACCAAGGTAGCTGGTTGCAGACAGTAGGGCAATAAAATGACACAAGACAAACTTTTCGTACACAATGAGATAATAAATGTATAGCGTGCTATATACTCATACTAACACCCTATGAGGCCAGATGCATAAATAGGTTACATCAAAACGTGCAATACTGAGCGTGGTAGAAATACTGACACTTGAAGTGGAATTAATTGAATAAATGTGAGTTATCGCACAACAATACCTTATTGTTTTACAAATAATGACTTAAAGCACATTTGTTTAAGTTTTTCGAGCTACTATTATAGCTTTTATGTTCTGCTAACTAGCATTTCAACAGAGCACACCGACAACACACAGCAACGCAAGCCAAACACAACAGAAACATTACTTCAGCAAAAAATGAGAATGGTCCCTGCCCCCTGAACGAATACAGAAATTTCGTCAACTTACCCACCGTGGCAAGTGGCACAGAGGCAGGGTTAACACCAAAACAAACCATGTTAACAGCCCGCTCAAACACATGGTGCTGAGAACTGTCCTGACTCACTCGTATATTCTGACAACGACGTCCAAGCAGCCAGACTAGCCTGCAGCTAAACAGTTAGCATGCTAACTATGTTCCTGGTGTACTGGCGAACTTCGTCCAGTGTTGTATGCACGGTCACCCGCTCACTCAGCATAAAAAGCAATGACATTTTAAAGTATTGTGCACGCCACATCTCACTTAATACCACATTGTACATGTGGTCACACCGTTTACAAATACAAATACATGTCAGAAATTGCAACAACTCGCTTGCATACTCGCTGCCGGAGCCGTCTAATTGAGTTTGCTGCAGAAACAGTATTGACACAGGCAGCGGGCTTAGCCAAGAAGCTAGCGCTTGCTAATCAGCTAGCGCCGAAGCGAGAGCCCGTGCCAGACAGACACACAACCGAGATTGAAGACCTCGCATTGGATCCTGGATTTCACAACGAAAACACCTCGTCCCCTCTCAACAAGCAGCACCAACACGTGTGGCAACTTACGATTGAATACTTTGGGCTGTGTCCTCGCTGTTAAATCCCGTTTATCAGACGCAGCTCTGACCTTCGCGGTAGTGAAACAACATTTCTGCTGGCTAACTGTGCCGCCATGTTACTCCTGCTGTGCAAACCAATGCTGAGTGTTTATCTGGCTGCTAGCTGCTATCCTCCCCCACACCAAACCACATCACGGGGCTCCAGCAGGATCAACTCTGTTACCGCCGGGGCTCGTGAGCAAAACCACGGTGATTTACCTGTGCAGTGACTAGCTTCACAATCAAGATGCGTCATTATTTCACCTTAAAACCAGTAACAGTCACTCTAAAACATCACAGTCATAAATGTCAGCGTTCTGACGGTGCTTAAAAAGTGGGAAAAGTATCACGTCCAATCCAACTTGACAGTCTCATTAAAGAGAAAAAGTGTATTAGTGAATTATAAATGTCACTCAAACACATCCGCAAGAAAGGAAACATTGAACACAACAGGAGGATAAATTAAGGCCAGACAAATTCAATGTAAATCTATCAAACGAGACATCTGGGAATTTTTAAAAAGCTACCAAAACGACAACAGTTAAAGATGAAGACAGTCGTAGTCTTTATAATTCACTTTATTCTTGCCTGCCTGTCTCTATGAAACACAATTTAAATTAATGTAGTGATGAGAAGCAGCAACTTGCCTGATGAAAAAAATGGCAAGATTTGTTTGAGACAATAAACAACTACTATTTTTTCAGTAACAGGCGAAAACACTGAACTAAACAATGACCACAAATGACAAGTAACATAAACATTTAAAATTAGGATGTCCTATTTATTTTAACACCTTAATTTACTGGGTGGTCAACGCTTCAGAGCACACCAAGTAAGGAGGCGTGCTCTGTCAACAAAAACTTAAACAACACTTCCACCAAGTGGTGTCTAAGTGAAACAACAGGACGATTTTCTATAAACTTTCGTTAACCTGGGAGATACACGAACTGATGAAAAACTGACCAACTTCATTTTTTAAAGTCCATTGAGTTATTCTTGAAGCTTTAAAAAATTAGTCATTTCTGTTTTACAGAGCTATATGGCGATCTTTGGACTATTAGTTACAACACTGAATAGTGGAAGGTTTGGTACTTTCTGCATTTGTTTTGGAATATTTTGTAAATGAACAGTGTAACTGAAAATGTGATTTTCTAAAAGAAAATTACAAGTCAGGTAGGTTATTTAAGAGTGTTTTCAGTTTGGACGTTTATATTTACTTAAAAGTAGTAAGAGCACATACTGACCTGAGTATTTTAGAATTTGACATTTCTTCTAGGGCATAGATAACTAAACAGTACAGATGGAGGGAGATGGGAATGAGATATCACTTGATTCCTCAAACTTGTGATGTTGTAAAGAATGAGGTATCTGTTACATTGAATGACATCTTATGCCATTACGATAACTAAAAATGTGCCTCTAAATTTACAGCGAATCATCAAAAAAGCAGTTTCTCTCTGAAATATTCCTTTTGCAAACTACATTAGCTCTCAGAGAGACACATACACTGCTGCTGTACTCCTTAACAGAGCTATGCCTCACTATTATATACGAGTAGAGAACAGTTTTATTCTTTAGAATCATCCAGTGTTACTTTTGTGATTGATGCACACAACACAGTAAAGCCAGTCCTTATTCCGCAGCTTTGTAAATTCATTTTATGGCATATAAGTAAAAGGCATACATCAACAGTCAATCAGGCTCATTTGGCACAGTCCAAAGAGGGTCAGGGGAAAACAGCCAAACAAATTGATTCACTTTCAGTCCGTGCTTTTACATCAAATCCTGTGGACACTTTTCAGGTGAGCGTAATGGGAGACTTAACGAATACTGTGGCTCACTTAAAAAATGAGGGATCCCACAAGACAATCCAACTCATAAAGGTTTTTTTTTTTTTTTGCCTGATTTCATCCTTGTCAACAGTGATTTAGGCAGAACTGCAGCTCATCAGGTATAACTTAAAGGTGTGAAATTGCCCCTTTGAGATTATATGAGCAGCTCTCAACTAAAAAAATTCAATGCTACATCAAAGTACAGGGCAGTTTTGCAGAAAGCTAAACTGTGACACTACACATATCATTACAGTATGATGTCTCCTATTAGTCTTGTTTCCTTTAATACCCATTTTTTTCTATCTAATCCATGTGTGGGTATGGATTATTTCAATGTCCTGCAGTGGGGCTTGTTTTACAGTTTAGGTTGTGAAACCAGTCATGTCCTAAGGATCTTAGCAAATTTTGTGGCACCCATGGGAAATTATGGTGAAAATGGAATTCATGTATTCCATAATTGTCCTCAAAGAGAGATAGATGCAAAGAAAAAGGCTGGCAGGTACACATACAAGAGGAAAAGGGGAAATCGAACACAAGTGGGAAAACACAGTATTTAAGACAAAGCATGAATGACCTGACTTGGGAGAAATATTAAACACTGATGTCATCATTCCTGAATTTTTAAAATTACACACCCTGTACAAAACAATCTGTATCAATAGGCACTTTTTAAATAAGGTCTTTTTATAGTTTATTTCTGGATTTGTTTGAAAAACGGCACAGCAGAGCAATGATTCTTAAATCAAGGCGTGCTGGGTGAGCGGAGAGAAGTAAAGCTAAATGCATTCTGGGCCTTGGGAGTCCAGCCGGAAGGAGGTCAGTCTGTTCTGTGTGGGGGGTATCGTAAAGGTGGAAAAGCAGAGGGTGAAGGAGAAAGAGGAGGTGTTGGTTGGATGCAGCCACGGAGGCACGTGGGCAGTCGAATCTTTGAAGAGGGGGTTGAGGGGAAGAAATGTGTTTATGATGATTTCTCTTTTCTTGCTCTGGGTGAATCGGCTCCATGAGAGTTTACTCCGTTTACTCCATTGGCTGTAAAAAGAGAAAACATCAGTAACATGAACGGATATAAGCATTGGAAGTATCGACTAGATACGACGACACGAGTAGGAAAAAGTTAGATAACAGTGTGTGATTTGATATCTTTGTTTTGGGGGAAATGTTTACTCCTTCTTTCATAATCACCTTTGTCTTTCTTTGATTTGCTCTTGGATGGAACCTGTTTCTTTTTCAAACTCTGAGCCTGGGCGTGCTCCCTCCATCGGCGCAGCTGGAAGTTGATAAATTTCCACATCATGAAGGCCTGAGTGAGGCAGATGGCGGCCAGGACAGTTATCCTGATGGAGAGGGGAAACAGTCATAAATTTAATTCACATGTGTGCATGTGAGGAGGCTGTGCAAAATCAGATTAAAAAATGGATTTTCTGGCTAAAACTGGTGCTATATTAGCAGATATTCCATCAGAGTAGCATTATTTTTCTCTTTAAATAAGACAACACATCCTCACCACTCAAAATCCGACTATCAGGAAAATATTTCTCACTTGGCTTTGCATTTGGCTGCCTGTTGGTTGCTTCCGATCAAACTCATTGAGCTGATGTTGTTTAACTAATGCCACGACTTTAGCATCCAAAGACTGTTCCTTTAAGCTTTGTGGCTAATGTGAGCAGATTATCTTTAGAGAAATGTTTATTGTACACGTTTACATGTTATAAGGTCTGCTGCACCTGTTTAGGAACATCTCACTGTCAATAATTAGCAAATCCTGCAGTGAAAATATCCCAGAGTTGTTTTTTATGTGGCCTCATAAATGTAAAAAAGAGGCAAAATATCATTAAGCTGTTGTCTTTTTCCTTTCAAAAATTCTTACCGAATGAAAATAACATTAAAGTTTCCTTCAGCCCAACTGAAGCCTTGATTCTCAGCATTGGCAAGGCCAAAGCCCACGGTGAGGACAGATAGAGACAGAGTGAGGAGCCGTCCAAGGACAAATAAGACTGCCCAGATGGTGAAACTGGAAGGCAGATGAGAAGAGGGACACCATGATGCTTCACCCAAGACTTTTACCATCGGTTATTTCTGAGAAGTAAAAAATGCTTCTTGAATCACTGATTCTGTGCGTACGAGCTCACCCAGTCTGTCTGTTCTCGTTGCTGAAGTAGACGAGGCGAGAAACATGGAACAGCAGCTCGACGAAGTAATGCAGCACAAGCAGGACCAGACCCAGACGGTTCAGACTGAAAAGGAGAGAATTCACTTTATTACAGCTGATAGGATGAGCACAAAGGGACACCATGAACCCTCTTTTTATGCTGTATTCTTTGTAAGAGAGAGCTCTTACTTCAGAATGTAGGCGCCTGCGATGTGGACCAGGTAGAGAGATATATACACAAGCTGCCGTGGAATATCCTCCTAAACAGGAAATACAAAGAAGAGCAGGCCAAAATATTTATTGCAGCGTGGCTCTGCATGCAGATTTAGGCAAAGTGTATGAATCTTTGAAACAATACAATACAACGAAGGAAGTCAAACAGGAAAGAGCCTCAGGGTGCAAACAAAACAGTACAGTACAAAATACTACACACACACACATACACGCACTTACTTTCTTTGTCTTTTGGAAATACAGCTCAGGGATGGAGTGCAACCAGTAACCCAGCTGGCAAATGAAATAGAATTTCATCTGGAATCTGAAGGATCAGCCAAAATAAAACTCTATTATTAAAGGTCGCTCTTTAAGTCACATTTAAGAGGTTTCCTTTTGTCGAATGATAATCAACTTACGGCATCAGTGTGTGGGGATAACCTTCCCAAAGTGTGACAGGGTTGGACAGAAAGTTTTCCTGAAATCAAACACAAATGCAGTTAAAATCTCACGAATGGGTCTTTTTTATGTGAGCCAAGTAGAAACTGAATGCTGTGAATACGTACAGAGAGAAGGATGCTTAAGCCCCAGCAGAAGGAGAATAAGTAGAAAGCGCTGAGCTGTCCTGACTCATTGAACTTGCTGTGTTTAGTTTTGGAGAAGTGCTTCTTCCTGTTTATTTTCTGCAACACATGAACAAGACAAGTTATAGAAGTGTACTGCAGAAATTAAAGAAGTGTTAGTGTCTCACTTACATCCAGCACGTACTCCTGGATGATTGCATGCATGATGATGGCAACGAGCATGTAGAAGAAGATGGTGGCCAGGTCTTTGATGCCATGGTGGAAGTGGTTTATAGCTGTCTCCTCTGGGCCTTCTGTAGTTTGACACAGACATTACAAAAGTCTACTTTAGCTGTTTACTGTTCCATCTGTTAATGCAGGTTTCTTTTATGTTTCAAATCGACAACTGAACCGCCATTTCACCCTTGCTCAGTCAAGTGATTCACAGGTTTAATAACCTTAATTCCTCAGGTGAGACACCTAGATTAGCAAGCTTCGTCTGTGCAGTGTTACGCAACTCAGAAATGCCAGGGTCATAAAGCTCCTCTGTCGGTCTGTTGTTACACTTTATCTCATATCATTTGTTAAAGTCAGCGCAGACAAAAAACAATCCTGTCACACAACAGAAAGATTTGGCTTCTATTTGTTGTCTGCTGTCAATAAATAACAGAGCGAGGTAAGCAGTGAATCGAGGTCTCTCTGATAACGCCTGGATCACCAGCTGGCAGGCTGGAAACCTCCAGCCTGAGGTCGTACTTTCTTTTTCACAGTACCAAAAGTTGGCAAAGAAACTGTTAACCTTGAAATGAACAGCACTTGAATCGAGAGGCCCATATTACACCTCAGCCTAAATTCAGCCGGCACAACCTTGCCACAAGAGAACTTTATAAATCAGGCAGACTAAATTTAGCTCCACAGAGGGGGAAAAAAAGAAGCTTTCTAATGGGTTTTGTGTTAGGCCACGCAAGTACCGCTCCAGAATCCAAATGAGAGGCTCCCAGACAGACAAGTCACAGATAACACTGTGTCATATGAAGCAGCCCAAACTCCCAGTACAGTATTCATTAAAACAGACTGACAGAGCATCATGATCATCATCTTATTCTTTACTCACCGTTGGCTGATATGGTGACATTGTACTGAACCGTTATGAATAGTACGGCAAACTTTGAGGTGACCTGCAGAGAAGGAAACACATGAGTGCTGAGAATAACATACATTTATATTTGTATTTACTGTGTGTTGCAGTTATTTCAAAGACAAGCAAACATACGGTTAGTATCAAATCAAATAGGCTGTACGTTGAGGATTTAATTACAAGACTTTTAACAGAGTAACTGTGAATGTGACTTCATAAAGATTAGGATGATAAAGTGGTTTTGAAATCTTTGCATTTTCACCAAGACAAGACAGAAATGAAACTCTATGAAGTTAATACAATATCTAAAAAATGTTTACTAACTCCCTCTTATGGGCAGATATACATAAAAAAAATGTCAAGAAAGAGTAACAAATACTGCACAAAAACACATTTCAGGATCACATTTCTCAGAATTTTTAGTGATTAAATATGATTACTGGATGACGTCTTTAAAATGTATCAAATTGGTGTAATGTGCTGCAAATAAAAAGGTTTCAACAGCAAGTCAGCTGTGTCCCCTAAAAAAACAAAGTACGACATGAGCAAGATATTAAAGTTTTATAAAGAAATTAAGTCAGAATTTATTTAATTTGACGTCAAATGTTGCGTTTTCAAACTTTTACTGCTCAAATAAATTTCCCATACGCTATTTCTTCGGGCACGTGTTTTACTTTGAAAAAAACAGGAAGTAGTCAAAAATATCCTTTTCTGACTCTAATGGCGCTGCTTTTCGCTAAAATGAAAACCTGTTTGAAATGAAACCTTGATGTGAGTGAAAGAAGAGCTGCGTGGAGCAGCACGGAGACCGTCACGCTGTGTAAATATTGTTGTCAGACCCACAGGATCGAGTTACGTTTGAAACACTGCGAGGAAAACTTTGAGATTCAGCGTAAGCGGGTTTCTGTGATGATGACAGCACTCTCAGTCACTGTGTGATTGCCACGTAACACATCTACGCATAAACTAACAAAGCAGAGGATTGCTCAATTGAGCAGCCTAAACTGTGGATACACCATTGCAATATTGTAACATACGGATTTTTCTTTTAAGTGCAGTGCATGTGAAAAGTTTTAACATGAACGCGCGGGCCTGCAGATGGACGATTTGAAATATCGATTGTAACGTGGGGAGCAGCCAGATGGAGAGAATTCACTGGTTCCCATGTCACTTAGAGAAAGACAAAGTTATAATTAAAGCTAAAGCATATGTCTGACGACAAGATTGAGTCGATAACCTGATGGATTAAAAACAAAAGCGAGGCCATTGCGCACAGAAAACTTTCGATCATGAGAGGAAGTGGAGTGGAGAATAGAGATCAGACAGCCATGTCAGTTTCCAGGAGAGCAGATGGAGTTATCCGGCATCCTCTCAGCCAGGAGCCCGTCCTCTGGACCGAGCAAGCATCCCTGTGTGGTGTGCAATCTGAACCAGTCAACATGTGGACGGGACTCACCTCAAAAATGAGCCCGAGCAGAAACACCATAGCAACACAGGAAACAATATCTGCATGGTTCTGGATGACAAACTCATGGCTCAGCACCGGCGGGTTCTTGTTGGTCTTTTTTCGGATCCCCATGTCCACACAGTTCGTCCCAACTTCGGCTGCACGACGCTCAGCTGTAGTCGCTTTCTGTCTGATTCGATGAATATCTTCTGTGAGAGAAACGCTCAAAGCTTCCTCCGGCTTGCTTCAAGCAAAGGGCCAGGCAGCAATTGAATGGCGTGTCACTCTTCTGCTAGTGGGAGGGTCCACGGAGAGAGAGACGCTGCGTCTGACCAACGAGACTCTTGACGCGCAGGATCCAAACATCTGGGCTCTCCATCACCACCTACAGGTCTGGAGTGAGAGAGTTTAAAAAAGACCTTACAGATCAAATAAGATGCGGGGAATGCACACGTAACAGTTGTACAAGTACTCAGTGTAACTGGTGTGTGTTTTTAAATGTGGATTAAAAAAAAAAAAAATTACCTCAAACAAGACTGAGACAAACCTCCCAACAAAAGCCATTTCAAGCGCAGTGCCTTCTGGCATTTCTTTTTGAGAAGATCCATGTCAAGATGCCAATTTCGCTTTTAAAACCCGTAAAAAGAAAAACAAATTGCCATGAAATAATAAATTCCCATTACAGGCCTAAAACTTAATACAGCCTCTGTTTGGTCTGACTGGAGATTATCACTAGGAGGCGGCAGAGTGGACAGGAAAAAAAAAAAAAAAAAAAAAAAAAATGATAATAATAATAATAATAACAATAATAATACAAATATTAATAGTAATCACAAGAAGACAATGAAATGTATGGAATAGGATTTTGGCCACTTAAAATGATTCTTCAGGTTAAAGCATTAAAAAAAAAAAAAAAAAAAAAAAAAATCAGAGGAAGAGCATTATTTCCCAGAACTTTGACTTGAAACACTGCAGAAAGTGAAATTCAAAAAAGTGTCAATGTCCCTGCCTATATTCAGTGAAAAAGTTGGGCTTTAAATAAGTCACAATTACTTCCTAATCCCAGAAAAATGTATTATTTCCAGACATTAAAACATAAAATTACTTGTAAAGAGTAGTTAAGAGGAAATAAAAGACTTTAAAAAAAGAATTTTGAGATAAATGATTAATGCCAGAACTAACACTTTAATCTCAAAATTAAAAAAAAAAAAAACAGATTCAGGAAAAATGGCCCTAAGTCAATTTCGACATCACATACACCAGATACCACACTGTGTGACTCTGGTGGCAGTTAAGCGCTGACAGTTATAATGAATGATAAAAAAGCATATTTAAAACAACATACTGACTCTGCAATACAAACAACACCACAAAACTTGGGCTACATCTGCAAAATTATGTGATTGGTTAAAACAAAATGATAATTAAAGCTTAGTTGATTTTCTTTACAGTATGTAACTTGCTCATTTTTGGGATCCACAATGATTATTTGTTTCCGTTGCCATCCATCTGATATTGTTTATTCTGTTCTTTGTCTTCATTTTTATTTTTCTTTTGCTTTCCTTTTTCCCTTTCCCCCTTTATCTCCATTTAACACTAACCATTTTAGTGCGTTGTCTCCATATTTACAAAGTTTATTTGTAAGCCTTATGGACATGAACTGTTATTGATTACAGAAAGGGGTGGAACTCTTGTACAAGCCCATCAAGCTTCATTCCCTCTTTGCCCCCTTTTCTTTTATTAATGTGTGCTAAACTTGCTAACGAACTTACTAAAATTTAAAATAAGCTTTATTGGCATGAAGCTTTTTTGATTACAAAAAAAAAACAAAAACAAATAATAACGAAATAAAAGCAACAAATAAGCTAACAATGATCTATATTTACATGGATATAAATGTTGTTGTTGTTTTTTTTTTGTTTCCTAATAACACCTTTTTGACTGTCTGTCTAACTCTGTGACACACTGTGTCAAATTTGGCTGATAGCTGAACACTAGCCACCTAGCTAACTAGCTAACAAACTAACTAACTTGTTTTGGTTAATTCAATTCTAAGCTTTAAGAGATGTATTCAAGTATTTGAAGCTTCCAGTTTGGGGTTTGAAAACTTTGAAGTGCTTCCTGAAATTTCAGATAGACTCACGCTGACTTTAAAAGCTTGGTTTACAGGAAACCACAAAGTGAGATATGACATCATCAGTCCTGTGTGAAAAAGATTCATCTTGTGACACTCAGCAGTATGTTCAGGGATGCCAGCATGTCATCACTGTCCTTTGTGACAGCAGGAAGTCTATCACAAGGAATTTAAAGAATGACCCACCACCTGGTCTCTCTCTCACACACACCCACTCCCACACCCACAGCCGCACATTATCTATTATGCAATCATGTCTTACTGTCTGAGTGTCAAACAGTCAGTGGGTGGAGTCAAGGGTTTCAGGGAAGTGAAAAACAAAACGGCTGCATGCAGAAGAGCTTTCCACTGGGACGCTACACAACTGTCAAGCATGGGCTTAATAATCTGGTGAGTAAAACCGCTGATAGTAAACTTTGGTAACTTAGTGGACATTCATATCTTGGCAGAGTATGATTTTTAAAGACATGAAGTACAATGTTTTCAACTACTACCACTCTGTGTCTTGAAGTAGAGGAACAGAAATGTGTCAAAGTCTTAAACAGTAATCGAGATTAAGCTAAAACATGTTGAAAATGCTTCAGCTCTAGTTCTTTCTTCTTTACCTTTTAAGTCTGAGGTAAAAACATACCAGTGCACGTTATGTAAGAGTTTGGGGTGTGCAAGTTTTTATTATCATGTTCTAATTTCAACTGATAACATTGGTAATCACCTTTCTGTCCCAATGGTAACTATGTCATTTATCAACATGACTCCATAATAAGTGATATGGTTGAGATCAAAGGGCAAGAGACAATGACACAACCACTGACCACAGTTTCATGTTTAACATTTGATGATGATCCAATAATCCACAGTTTTTTGTCATCTTTTTGCAGATTTTCCAAAATGTCTTCTGAACTTCCAGATCCAAACACAAAACTGTCAACAGCAGATTTTCTTCACAACCTTCAAAGATCAACCACATTTCTTCCTCCACTCTGAGGAAAGCTTCGATAAAATGCTTCAGTCTGACAGCCATTACACTAAACTGCGATGGATTCTAACCATCGCTGGACTCTTCTTGTATGTTGTGGACATTGGGACGGATGTTGCACTTGCCCTGAAATACTTCCACGAGAGGCGGTTCGTGTGGAGTGGGCTGACTGTGCTGTTTGTTCTAGTTGGGCTGTTTGTGACGCAGATCTTTAGCTATGCTTGGTACAGGGACGACATGAAGGAGGTCGTGTTAAGCCCTGATGGGAGAAAAACCACGCCTGGGACATCAAAAGGTAGACTTGCTGCACTTCACCTGTGTGGCATGGGGATCTACACCAGGTATGGAATGAACAATTGAAGCCAACTATGTGTCACTGCTGTGATACCTGCACAATTACATATGCTGCACGTGTTGCATGTAATAAGTTGTGTCTGCAGGTTGTGAAACAGAGTGTACAGCACACTAATCATGCACGTTGTTGTCCCGAATTGCACAAACTGGAATGTCAACATTTCAGCTGTCACTTGAACTTTAAACTCTGAGCTTAACCAAAGTACATACATCACTGTTTGTGCAGGAGCAGAATCTGAAATTTGGACCAGAAGATAGTACTTCAGTTGTTTTTATCTACATGGAGCCAAATAGTATCAAAAGTTACTTAAGAAATGAAACAAGCCTAGTTGATCAAGCACAAGCCTTGAGTAGAACTAGACTTAGACTGCCATAACCCTCTAGGCCAAAAAAAGTAGAAGACGGACCACGAAACAAAAAGATGAATACAGACTAACAGGCCTACAAATGTTAAGCAGTCGTTAAACAAAAAAAAAAAAACAAACCTAAAAGCAGGCAGAAGTCTCAAACAGATGTAGATTTATTGGTAGACAACCTTCTGCCAAAACTGTTTGGGCCAATATAGTTGGGAAGAGAAGGAAAAAGAAAGAGCTGGATGGAGAAAAACAGAAAAACAAACAAACAGTAAGATGTCAGGAAAGGTAGACAAACAAAGATGGCAAACAGAGAAACTAATGTTTGTTGCTGTTGTTGTACTAACCACCTGCCTGACTTTGAATGTGTTTGTCTCCAGGTATTACGAGCTGCTGAAAGAAGGTTTCAGTATAGTTTGGACAAAAACTATACTCTACACAGTGGAGGAGAGAAGAGAAGTGAACCACAGACTGTTTTGCATGGCGACTGATCTGAGCATGCTCAAACTGTTTGAGGCTTTCCTGGAGAGCGTTCCCCAGCTTCTTCTGCAGCTGTACATCGTGTTGAGTCTGGAGGGATGCTCAGTCATGCAGTGTAAGTAGAGGAAGTAACCCTGTGCATGTCATGGGTTTGCTGTGTGAATACTTACACCACAGTGTTTGTTTCTTTCAGATTTATCCATGGCGGTTTCCTTCTTTAACATCGCCTGGGCCCTGGTGGATTACCGCCGCTGCCTGCGCAGATCTCTTCCCCACGTCAGTGAAATGCCCTCTGGCATCCCTACAGTAATCTACCTCCTATATAAACTGGGTACTATCACCAGCCACATCCTCAGCCTCACCCTCCTCCTCCTCCTGAGCACCTACAGCACGGTGGCCTTCGCCGCCCTCTGGCTGCTGTGGACGATTTGGGCGCATCTGCTTCGGACCAACTTCTGCTCCTCCAGAGGCCTCGAGCTTGTGTACCGAGCAGTTGTTGGAGTCATCCTCATGTTCACCTTTTTTAACGTCAAAGGGAAGGACACTAAAATGTCCATGATACTTTACTACATGTTCTACTCTCTGGTAAACATTTCATCTCCTCTGCTGCTTGTTTTCTTGGGACCAGAGTCTCAGACGCTCACATTCGTGCTGACAGTCAGTGGTCTGATTTTTGGAGGTCTGATGCTGGGGTTGGTGTGTCTCGTGCTCTACTACCTCCTCCTGCATCCTAGGGAGAAGTTGCGAGAGGCTGATGAGGTGGATGGTCTTGGGGAAACAGAGACCACAAGGAGAATAAGGAACTGTCTGCAACCTTGAGGAATAATTACAAAACCACTTTGAGTCAGATCATGACAGTGCAGAAAGAAACTGATTCATATTATTTTATCACTGGACAAGAAATGACAGTCACAACGGATAGATATGCTCCTCATTAGTAATGGTGCTGTCGGTCGTCTCATCAATTTCTGAGTTGATAACTTTCATCGTTGATAAAAAAAATGGCTGACTTTTTAAACAGGAGTCTTATAATTTTTTGTATAGATTACCTTTTATTTATTCTTGTGTAAATAATGCTGTCAATAAAGACCATATTTATTCTCACCAGACACGCAAACATTTTTCAATCCCAAAGGACAGCAGGTATATTAAAATACATATTGTTGACTGTGCAGAAAGATAGATAGATAGATAGATAGATAGATAGATAGATAGATAGATAGATAGATAGATAGATAGATAGACAGAAAGATAGATAGATAGATAGATAGATAGATAGATAGATAGATAGATAGATAGATAGATAGATAGATAGATAGATAGATAGATAGATAGATAGATAGATAGATAGATGGATAGATAGATAGATAGATAGATAGATAGATAGATAGATAGATAGATAGATAGATAGATAGATAGATATCAAGGTAAATACTAGAGGCTGACTCTTGGGACAGCTGTGCAGATAGAAAATGGAAAAAGGGAGGTTTAGTTTATGCTGTTGTTATTTTGAGGCAGTTAAGCAGAGTAGTTTAGTATAAGGGCCTGAAGTTTTCTGTAGGCATTTACAGATATGCACTTTCTTATGGCCTGTAACACACATGTTCAACATAAGGGGGCAGTATTGTCTAGGTTAACTTCACAAAAACCCAGTCAGAGTCAAAAGAAAAGAATCAAAACTTCAGAACCAAGACAAAAAAAATCTAATCAATCTCCTTTAACATCTTTAGTGTCCAGATGGATAAAATCTGACATTTTATTGCTTGTTTTAAAATCAAAATTTACAACTCCATAATTGGCAGAAATATTCATTTTTATTTTCAGTCCTTTGCTAAATGCCTATGAATCAGCTCAGACTTGTTTCTTTCTTGCTTTTACTCACATACCTGAGAATTAACCAAGATGATGCTCAACTATAGTCCGGCAAATCAAATGTACAGTCTGGTTAAAAATGAAACAGTGTCACTTCCTCATCCAAAGTGGCTGTTTAACTGCAATAAGACTGAATTGAACTATAAACACCAGCCACTAATTTAATCTCTCTTACCCCCATACTTACATAGCCAATAAATTAACCCCCCCTCCTCTGAAGTAATGAAAAAAAGGCTGCATGGATGAGTTAAATATAAATAACAAATCCAGCACTAATTTTGTTTTGACTACCAGGAAAATATTGGGTGAGTCAAGCCGGGCTTTGGAGGACCCTTCCTGGCCAGAGCGGACTTTAGGGGGGCTATTTCAGAGTGAGCTCACCTGGGAGGAACGCTGACAAACCACAGGGTCGAGGTCGGATGATTCCAGTTTGCTCCAACCCCCTTCCTCCTTTCTCTAAGTCAGAGCTTTTTGACTTGTTTACTCCACTGGACCACTTTAATGTTGATGTTTTAGTTGCGCCCTGTCAGGAACACTCTATAAAATGACAAATTGAAGTAAAGACCTTGCATTAAAGAGGAAATGAGTCACTGTAATTTAGTTACCACGTAGATTTAAGCTTTACTGTAGACAGGTCTGAACTCTTTGACTTTTGATGGCTTACCTTAGGGTGCAGAAGGAGGACATTGCACAAGTAGCACCTGTAAGAAAGAGACATCATTAGGAGGAAAATAAAATGACTTCATCCTTTACATTTCACATGATAGATGCTCCTCCCTCTCCCTTGCCGCTGTATATTTTCTTTGGTTGGGTGAACTAATGCGATGTAAACCTGCCAACGGAACTTTTATTGGGAGAAGATGCATGTGTCCATGGCTGGCGTCCTCCCTCTCCTTCTTGCTTTGCTTTTGTTGAACCACTCATACTTTTGGCTGTGACTCACTGCCTACAGCACTGCCAGGGAGCAGTCACAAGCCATTGGGATGAAACGTGTTGAGTAAAGCATTACCACTCTCTTTCTCTCCAGGAGAAAACAAGCAGAGAGAAGTCTGGCGTTGACAACCTCTCAGTAATTTCCACTTCTGGCACCGAGAGCTTTAATTCGCAGTAATCTCTCGCTCTGATCTCGCTGTTAATGCACCTCCAAAAGAAGCTGGAAAGTGCAGTGAGAAGTGAAGGGACTAATAGCAAATCAAAGATAACGACACGTGACAGTGCACGGCGAAGATCAGGAGCTGCAGAGACTTTTGTTTTTGCTACAACCAAGATCAGAAAAAAGTCGTTAACAGCAGCCATTGGGTGCATCTTACAGTGCTTACAGAAAAAAAGTGTAAAAAGTGCAAAAAGACTTCAGTCTGAAGCGCCTACATAAACAACTTTGACCCCTGACCTCTCTATCACCGTCACTAGCTTTCCACCAAATCTTATCTTTTTGTTTTCCATCACCACATCCTGTAACAGCCGGTCAGGAGGGGGGCACTCCTGGCGTACGCCATCCCGACAATTTGTACAGACACAGTAAACCCGGAGAGGCAGGCTGTTTTTCATTAGGGCTTCAAAGTCCATATAAACCATGATTAATGAAGTCTTGAGATGTTGTATGTCTTTAATTATTATGACTTGACTCGCTGCACCAGTGCCGCAGATGCATTAAGCAATGTTGGCGATCTGTACACATCTGCCTGGCTGCGTTTCTGACATGGCAGCTTCGCCTCATTCTCGGAGAATTCCCCCGATGTTGAGGGAGGCGGGAGGAAAGGGGGAGTGATGGGAGCTCCCTCTTTCTTGCAATGGCACAGGAGTTTCTTTAATCACTGTACATGCATACTTACAAATGAGTTTGGGCAGTGACAGATTGGAGAACAGGCTGAGGATAATTACATGCAGTGGGCTGGTTGGTGTGTGTGTGTGTGATCAGAGCGTGGCATTGCGTTACTCAGAGAGCTCAGTAAATAAAGTCCTCTTGCAGTGAAGGAGGATTTTGTTCTGGGCATTATCCTGGATACAATAGTCTTACCATTGTTTCGATGAGGATTCCTGATTTAGAAAAGTGATTGGTGTAGAATGGACAGAAATGCAACACTCAAGTCAATCAAGGCTCAAGCAGAAAAACACACTGGATGAGGTCAGTTTATCATAAAATTAACATGAGGCACCAATTACCCACAATAACTAGTCCACACTACAGGAAATGCGTTCTGGCTGTTTCTTGGGACTTCAGATGAATCTTCTCATCAGTGCGTTTGAACTGTTTTTAAAAATGCATCATGCTAAAATAAACTGGTTCATATAGCCTCAACAACTTACCAACTCTCAGTCATGCTAACTAATGCATTAGCTAAGCATAAACTTGAAGCTCCCCTGAGGGTTTTTTAAAGCTTGGGTTGAAAGATACTTAAAAAATACATTAGGGATTTTTTTTTTTACTTTTAAGGACAAGATAAGCAAAAAGATAAAGTTGAGTCAACAAGGGGGCATACAAATCAAAAGACACCTGGAGGAGCTCTAAATGAGCTTTAATGAATAAATCTGGGGAAACATTACATGTATAGCTGTTAAACTTCATGATATGTAAAAAGCCTTGTGTCATAATTTAATTTGACCAAATGTATTTTTATGACAATAAGCTGATAAAAAATTGGTACCACTGCATCTAAAGCACACAATGAATCAAACCCTGAACAAAAACAACTGTGATCCTGGTTTAACCCCTATGGACTTTTTTATACATGTATGTAGTGTCTGTGACATCACCAAATGGTTTTTGATCACAATGGTTTTTGAAAACATTGTCATCATAATGACAATGTTTACTCAATGTGACTTTTTGCAAGCTACATTGTTCATACATAACAATCAAGTGAGCGGAACTCTAATGTCCTCAAAAGTAATACAAAATAAAAAAATTCCACCCCAATACACTGTGTGGGCAGAGAAAAGAGCTGATTACAGTAAAATTAATTACTTTAAATCCGGGTGTGTGTTTCTATTTTGCTGCAAAGATGCTTTATTTATTTGAATGGGTTTGCATTCTGTTTCTGGTGCTTCAGCAGACAGCCACAAGTGGATGCTTCAGGGACTGCATTTTTAAGCAATCCTGCATTTACTTTACAAAACCGGGGCATTGTCATGCGATTACAACAAAAACCTTCTCCTTGGAAACTGTCTGCAGTATAGGTCAAAGCACCTGCCTCCTCCATTGTAATAAATGGAGCGTGGATCACACTAGAAATAAATTTGCACTTTAAAAACATTTCTCAAACATGGTTTCTGTATTTGCAGTTAGCAGCATATTCATTCACGTGCAAGTCATGACAACACTGATGTGAACTGGTTAAAACCTCAACTATCATTTGAATATGAATGGGCTAGCGTGCTAATGACAAAAGTAAACCTTGTATCCCAGCATAACAATATCTACTCATTTTAACATTTTAGCATACTAAAATCTGCCAACTAGCATTAAACAGAACAAAATTTCATCAAATACTTTTTTTGTGTTTTTGTGTCATTTGACATGAAAAAAAGTAACTTTTTAAACAAAAAAGTTAAAGTTAAGTTAAGTTAAGTTTTTAATTTGGCGAATTGATGAATGACAGATGCTTGTCCATACATTGAAACTGGAAAGCCGCAAATAATACCAGCAAATTGTACAAAACTTTGTGACATCTAGCTGTGTGATGAGAAAAAGTAACTGAACCAACTACTGAAGAAACTTTATACAGTATTACTGTATAATAACAATAAATGAAAAAAAATGGCATAATACTTGACCACATGCTGGAGGAATTGTTAATGTTAGTTTATCTTTTTAAAGGTTAGCTGACTGGGTTTTTATTTGTTAATTAACAATGGAGAAGGGGTGGAAAATAAAAAGTTTTATTGTTTTCTGCTTCTTTTTTTGCGAACGTAAAAGAAGTTAAATCAGTGATTTAACAGTTTGTGTTTTCTCATTGTTTGCAATATTACAAAGTTTTCAATGTTCTTTCTTTCTTTGTGTAGATTTAAAAAAAAAAGATTCACTTTTACATTTTCAAAATAAAATTTTTCATCAGTCAATCAATCAAAAAACCTTTTTGTTGCCCTTATCTACCTACCTACCTACCTACCTACCTACCTACCTACCTACCTACCTACCTACCTACCTACCTACCTACCTACCTACCTACCTACCTAATACTGTTACTGTTAGCAGCTCTTTCAGGCTGCTGGAGGAAGGCAAGAGTGCAAGTTAATCACATCCTGCTTTCACATTTTCCCAGCCTGTCGATGGATTCTGCTTCCAACTTACCCTTCGATTTAATACCCTGATTGTTTGACATATGCTGTAAATGATTATTTTATTGGCTAGCTCGTCTCATAAACACTTTGTCATGGCTGAGCTAATGTAAAAACAAATGCTAAAAAAGAATGAGGAGCTGTAAGTCATGTTGTTTTGAGTTCTGATGAGTGACATATTAAAAGGACTTCAAAGAATTGTGGGAGTAATCAAACTGAGTGTGCTCTCAATCCTGCGTCATGTCCAGACTATGAGACGCAGAATCGTGAGCTAAGGAGGAAGCTCATTTGTATAATCCTCATTTGGAACAGACGGTTTATGTTTCACAGTCATGGACAGAGAGCACTAACATAATAGTGCTACGCATCCTAGCCCTCACACACAGTCTGCTTCACACAGACGTACACACAGATAGAAAACAGAAGCCATGTTTGTGTTGGGCACGCTCCCACAGCACACGAGATGATGGATTATAGACTGTGCTTGTTTATTTATGCTGCACTGAGTAGAGGAATATGGGTAAAGACCTTGTGAATACAGCGTATCTATAGTAAATACAATCAGCTCTCAAATAAGATTGCATATTATGAATGAGAAATGTTCACACACACATGAAAAAGCAATGGCCTGCAATCAAACACACCCACACACTCGTGTTTTTTTCAGGGGGAAGCTTGTCTTGATTAACCTGGCCGGGGGAACCCAACGTGTTTTTCCTTTGACGTCATGGCCCGCTCTCTGAGTGGCTCGGTGGAAGCCATCAATTCTAGTTTGTCTGCAGTTTGTCTGTTTGAATTTTTTGCTAATCTGTATTATTCATTGATGGCCTGTTGGTCTTTCACAAGAAGCGCTGAGTGAAGACTTTTGCGATCATACATCAAGCTTTCTTTTTCTTCAAACAATATGTGCATCCCACCGCCATGTGCCTCTGGGAATGAAAAGTTTTAAAGGGAATACGATTCGTTTTGCCACACTTTATCAGCTGGAAATCTTTTGATAAGAGCGAGAGAAGTTTGGATTATCAGCATGATCCATGAAAACAATGAGGAGTAGCACAAAGCATCTGTGACTGTGACTGTGAGGGACAAACGGTTTTCTCTCATACAGCTACTCTCTAAGCTGCATTCAGCACAGCTTATCACCCCCTTGATAATTTTCTGTTTCTGCCACTATCAGAAGGCCCATACATCTTGAGTGGAGGAAAAGATGCTATGCCTGATTATAACAAGAGGTCAGGTCTTTGATGCTGGTACGCTGAAATTTGTTATATGTTAAGCCAGTGCTAATGTGATTATGGACATTGATCCATTAAATCTACTGTAAAAATGCAGCCTGCACTAGTTTTGAACTTGATACTGAGAAGAAATATGAGAGGCACTGTGAAACATTAAAGACGCTTTGATGTAATATTTAACCCATCTGCAGCAAAAAGGGAAATGTCCGTAAAATGCATTTTGGGCCAGAGTACGAGGGACAGGCCGGTGTGAGAAATGGGATGTGTGATTTTCGCCCCGGTCTCTTGCAGTGCCGCTGCAGCGTGGGCATGAAAAGGGCAACTGCTTGTCACGATTACCCCTGAGGACGTTTTATCAGGGCCATAAAATCAGGGTCTGTGTGGCTGGAGTACAATGTGGAACTCCCCTGCCTCCCAGAACCAGCCTGAGTCTCAGACTGTTGACTCAGCCCTCAACGCCAACCTTCGGAAAAAAGAGTTTGCCAAAAGTTTAAATTCGGTTGTGAATCAGAAGAGCTCATATAAAAGATTCACAAGTTTTACAGCTGACTTTTAGTTTGTTTAAGAGCTTCTACGTGTAAAATATAGACAAACAACAAAAGAATGACATACAATATACGACCATCTTATATGCCCCCTGAGATAAAAAATATTTGAATTATAACCTAATGACAGCTTGTTCATACATTCACTTATCTGATGCGTCTGTTTACTGTCAATATTCATACGTATATTAATGATGATAATTGATTTATTGGCAACAAAAAGTCACAGGTACTGAGATTGCTTTTATCAGTTTGCTCATGCAGGAATTTAGACGTAATAATGTTCTGAAGCTTCAGTGAGTGACTTTTGAATTGTGTCCTTTTGCATCCCTGTGAGCAAAGTGGTCTTTGCTGATTTCGTCATGTATGAGTGTTAGAAGTGTTCCTTGAAATGTCATCCTGCTGTCTCAAGAGTTAGATGTATCAGTCATTAATAATAATTAAATACAATTTTTCACAGGACTTACTGTTTGAGAATGCTTCTCTAGATTAAAAAAAAAACAAAAAAAAACATAAGACTATGTTTCACAACCATAGACTGTATATAGAGTGGACAACGTTGTTTCACCATTTACCATTGTACGGTTTTGAAGCCAAAATACCCCATCACAGGTGCAGCCATTGTAGCAGTTGTACAGCTAGAGTCTGCGCAGTAGAGGCTGTGAGGGATTCTGGGAGAATCTGAGTGGAGCCGAGTGACAAAAATAATAATTATTTTTTTCTTTCGAGAGTCTGACCACTTCTTGACTCCACCTCCCGACATATTTTACAATCCCTGAAAAAACGATAACAGCATCTGTCAATCATCGTTAAACGTTACGTATAGCCTCGTTTTTAACCTTGTATGACTAATGAAAAGGAACCTTTCCAGAAAAAAGAGGACTTAAACACAAGACAGCCAAATGAAATCTTTAAATCACCACAGCAATCAGCCGTGAGAAACATTTCTACGAGGTGTATTAATTTTTTAAAGTTTGACCAAAGCCCATCTGGAATGGCTGGACAGCTGGAATTTTTAACCTATACTGCTGCCAGCCACCAGGGGGAGCAGTTTTTGTGGAGACCTCACTTCGAGCCGAGCAAGATGATGTGCACTTTTTTCACAGTCTATGTTAACAACCAGCTAAAACATGCAACAGGAGCTTTAAACTACATCTTAGAGTAAAAGACACAACTGTGTTCCATATGTAGCATGTACTGTTGGATGCTAGGCTAACAGGCTAGTTGATATCACTTAACCCCTATACATTAAAATTAAGAATCTCAACAACAACCGAAGAATTTCTGCCGCTATTGGACAGAATGTAGCCGACGTTCCTCTGACTGTACATCAAGAAGTTGTTAAAATTGTTTAGTTTTCAAATACAGACAACAGTTAGCTCATGGACAAAATCGAAACGTAAGCTAATTGTTTGCCAAGATCAGCTTAAAGAGCAATGACTTGGGATTAATAATGTCAGAGCTAGCCTAGCAGCAATAAATTGTTTTTCTCAACAGATAAAAAAAGCTAGTATATCTCATTTGATTTTCTAATGTACAGACTGCAAAGTAAGTTGTTGTGTTATTCACTCAGTTATTTTCATTTATAGATAACAGTCTCATATGGAAAAAAAACAAAATTAGAGTCTAGTCTAAAGGCCTTTGCACACCAATGGCAAAGCAAATAAAAGCACGAAATTGCGAAAAATTTTGTAGTTTTTGTGTCTTTTGTCGTAAAGAACCGGGACATGAACACAATCAATGTAGAATGTTTTGGTATGTAACTTGTCAACAACAAGCTTCTTGATTGGTCCGATGTGTGCAAGCAAAACTTTTGAAAACTCAGCCTCGGTCCAACAAAAAAATGGCCGCAACTTTGCTCGGCAGAAGTGACACAGAGCCGTGTTTCTGTGAAAGCCGCTGTAGTGATATGCACCACATTCAACATATTTCTGTGGCTGGATTTTCATGGGGAGTCACGGGGTATTCAAACAGCTATTGTGGTCACAACAATTACACCATAAAAAAAATGCTGTAAAAATATTCAAAAAGTTGAAATATGTGGTCTGTTTGTACAGTTCATGTGTGTTATTATGCTTTTACTTGGTGTCGACACTATGTTCTCAGGTCAGCATCTTCTACTACATACATCCTGAGGATCCAGAGTGTAACGAAGGATTTCATCTCTTCACCAGACGATGAGGAAATGACTTAATTCGATTGTGGTTTTACAATACTGTCTAAAAGGGTATCCAACTCTTTTCAAAGTCTTCCTCTTTTTTTAGAAGTAATTTGTTCATTACACTGGATCTGATAACACGCTCAATGAGCCCACCACTAATTCACTGTGTGATGTAGTCTTTAGAGTTATCTGATTGTATGTGGGAGCCACGGCCAGTCAGTGCTGTATAATGTTGCTTCTATAATGCCATATCATGTGTGATTAAATATTTGGTGATTGAATGAAAGTCAGGTTATGGAGGGAAGTATTTGCCATGAAGGGGATTCTGACCACTGAGGGTGTCCAAACTGTTCAATGTTATTACACATTCACAGTGCCAGGGATTACATTTTCCTTTAATCTTGAAGAAAGAAACCCAGACCTGGACTCTGATGGATGCTGATGTCCGTCCTTGTTCGTTTAGGTGTCAAAGAGCTGTCAGTTTGGCGTCTCTTTGGGATGTCCACAGTGCACGGCCTTTTCACTCCAGGCCGGTAATGCAACAAAGGTGTGGTGACTGAGTAATCTCTTTAAACAGGCTCCTTGGCGAAGCCTCGGGTTCACTCCTGGGCCCCAGAGCCTCTACCAGAGGAAACTGCATCCCCCTCAGATCCTGACTCAGATAAAGCACACTGATGACATCACCGTCTCCCTTGTGTTTTTTTTCTTTAAAGAAACATCCCAGTGGTCTTACCTTATTAGCATGTGCAGAGTAGCGGGCAGCGGGAATAACAATGTGCTCCCCCTCTCTCACACCGTCCGAGCTATTTGGGTTTGAACCACAAAGCCTCAGGCAGCAGCCAAGCTAAACAACCGTCAGAGGGAAGATGGTCAAAGCATCACAATTAGGGGCGGTTTATTTTCTATTCTGCCCGTGCCAGAAGGATCGCAGACTGTAATTTGCGCCAAAGATGCTTGAGAGTTGATGCAGTTGGAGAATTCTTCGGAAAGTTTGTGAAGCTTTCGGACGGAGGAGCGTGGTCAGAGGTGATGCTGGTTGAAAGCTGATCAGCTAAGTGGAAATGATGCAAAGTGGGTTTATGTGAAGTTCAAGGGACGTAGAAAGGTGCAAAGAATGAATGAATGAAGTGCCTCTCTCTTAAATGGACAACAGGGAACTCCCACAAACACTCTCCTGTGTCCCAATATTAACAAATTACTGCGAGCTTTAACTTTGACTTATGATTATTATTGATCATTTTACGAAGCATGTAAAGCTATAGTACACTTAATGCAACCCTAGGGTCCCGTCCAGGCCCGGCTCAACCACATGTGCCCTGTGAGGGCTTTGAGTTCAGGCAGGCACATGTGGGATTTCCCCCACAGACACAGACACACAGAGAGAGTGTGTGTGTGTGTGTTGTGTGTGTAACAGCACTATTATAAAGCTCTGTTTAGGGCTCTTGGCTTGTGTACAGTATGTTGCTTATAAAGCCTTTTTGCTGCTTTCTTGACCCACAGGGTGAAGTGAGGCTGTCAGAGCTGTCAGGACAAAATAAAGATTCTGTTTCAAACTTGCGGTTCATGAGAGAGCTCTGAATGGACCTTTTAGATTCATTATGTCAAGTTAGAGATTTTCTTACCCCATATTTCAAGTGTTTTTCCCCAGTTGTTCAACAAACAAAACACCAAAGTGAGACAAATCAGCGTCCAGATATTTGATAAATGAGCAAAGCTCGCCGTTAAAATGGGCAAAAGTTGCTGCAGGGTACTTTTTATATTCTTCTGAATAAATGAATGAATGTTGCATACAAATCTGCAACAATGCAAGACTTAGAATTTTCCAAAATAGTAAAAAAAAAAGAAAAAAAGGCAACTTTTTAGACAGAGAAATGCTCATTTATTTTGCCTACATTCTCTTCTTTATAAATAACAATAAATTCAATTTGATTGTCTTAGTTTATTTCATTCAAAATTATAAAATCATGAAATTAACACAATGAGAGCTGTTCCTTAAGATAAGTTTCATCATGCTAACTCTTCATGTATTCAGGGGTGTTTTATGTGTTAATTCATACAAAGCCAGCTGCTTCTCCTGTGTCTCACTGTCCAACATCTGGCCAGTAGATGGTGGTAAAAATACATGGAAGTACCACACATCCCTGCGGTTTCAGGGCCAGGCCTTCCCGTCACTGTCTGCCCGTGTGTGAGCAGAGGCCAGCGGTCACACGCGGACACCTGATCGCCCTCATCCTCCTCATCAGCTAATGAACCAAGCGGACAGCTCATCACTCGGTCCCAAACAAACGTCTTTTTGAGTTTTTAATGAAGAGCTTTTAGCGTTTTAAGACAATAAGACTCAAGACTCAAATTTCTTCCATGGATAAATATCCAAGACGCATGGTGCAAAATGCAAATTATACACTTTAAATACAGCTGCACAAAAAGTGACAGAAATTAAACTGACAAATAATTAAACAACACTTTTAAAGATGTTAAAAATTTAACAGAAAAAAACAGATTCAACATTTATGTCAACTAATTACGTCTGAAGAAAGAAAAGCTTTTTTTTCTTAATGTACTGAATTAATTTATGTAGGATTCAGGTATTTATATTTTCAACAATTATAATTGTATAATTCTATAACATGAATAAAAGAGGCAAAAAATGTTGTGGTGCTTGAATATTTATTTTGCAAAAATTAAAAAATGTATAAATAAAAATTTATTGAGTAAGTTTTAGAATAATGGCTTTAAGTTAAGTCTTTCCCCCTTTTTTCCTGATTTGAAATAAAATCTTTTTGATGACAACAGATTTTGCATTATTCAAACTTTGGGAAGTGTCTGTTATTAAAAAATGTTAAATAGTAAGTGTGGTTGCCTCATTGCCATTTCAAAATGCAATGAAACATTTTTTAATTATTCGATAATTGTAAATTCTTAGAGCCCCTTGTTAATTTATGGCATTTATCAATTGATTGCACACACACACACACACACACACACACACACACACACACACACACACACACACACAGAAAAACAAAAAAAATAAATAAAACAAAAAAGTGATCTACCCACAGCATTAATAAGGCCTACGGTAAATGTCTCACCCTCGGCAGCGAGGGATCAATAATGTCAGCGGTTTGGGATGGCGAGGATGAAGTCACGTGGAGGCAGATTCTATGAGTGAGAGCAGCGGGACAGGGCCAACCTTGACACTGAAAGGACTATTGAGTTTCAAGACAGCGAGAAGTTCAGGTTTCATACAAAGAAAAACACAAAGTGGTTACAATTAATGAGGCAACAAATTCATAGTTGGTTGCCGAATAAAAAATAAAATCCTAAGTTTGTGGTCATTGAGGACGGTATATTTAAAATTCGTAAATGTGACCTTTTTTACATGAATAACTTGAATTTTGAATACTTTTAAAAAAAGAGTCACAACTGATGCTAAAATGTCAAATACCCTCAAATTTGCAGAACTTAACTGTGGTATAAAATTCAAAATTGGAAACTGACTCTTCATTTTTGATTCCACCCTGCTTCCAAAACCGTCCTGCCTCCAATAATGTTCCCACCTGTCCCGCAAAGTGACAAAGCTCCACATCTCGCTCGCATGCTCTGCCAGGAAGTGACGGCCTAGTGCTTCTACTTAATGATTTCCACAGGATAGGCTGCGCATGACAGACTCACACACACACACGGACAAATACTATCTATCAGAGGGATACTGCTCTTGGTCCAGCGCGTCTCGGTCCTGCCTGTGTTTGTATAAGCTTGATTTTCACAACTGGAAAGTAATAGCCATCTGCCTGCGCAGCCTGGAGGGGTATCATATGAGAGCAGGTAACTGACGCTATTAAAATCACACACACTTGGACCTCAGCTACTCTCTCTCACACACATACACACACACACACACACACACGGTAAGAGGCTGAAAGAGAAGAGAGGGGAAAACAGGATGAAATATGGTGAAACATAGAAACTGGAATCACACACCACGCAGAGAGACATTGATGATAGTCATAATTTAAAAGCACAATATTTGATAAACCAACAGAACAGGAGGTGTGTTTCTGCTAAAATGAGGCAGATTTAAAGGGATGAGGGTTAAGGGTATAGGAAAGATATTTCCCAGTCACGGCAGATGGCCATCCACCAATAAGTCTGGTTTTGCTCAAGATTTCTGCTTTTAAAGTATTTTTTCGGCTCACCATGCCTCTGTTTGTAAAGTGCCATGAACTACACGGAAAAAAACTGAAATCTTATTGAGTGTTTTCAAGTGTCTTATTTTTGGTAGAAAATATCTTTTTAAACTTAACGTGAGCCACATTCACCTGACCTGTCCAGAAAAATGTCTTATTTTAAGTTATTTAAAGACAAAAATGAGGCCTAAATTGCTTGTAACAAGTTAAAAAAATCTGCCAATGGCACAAGAGAAATTCTAGTCTATTCTAGTTTCAAGCAAATCTTCAAGCAAATTTTTTCTTATTTCATTTGCAGATTTATTTCACCTGTTAAAAGCAATCCAGGCCTCATTTTAGTCTTTAAATAACTTGAAACAAGACAATTTCCTGGACTGATCAGTTGAACGTGGCTCATATCAAGCATAATAAAATTTTCTTACTTAAAACAAGACAAAAACACTTGATAAGATTTCAGTTTTTTTGCAATGTAGCTTTATCTGCAATCTGCTGCAATCACTATAAAAACTCCCTGATTAACTGAACAACACAGAAAGCCAAACCGGCCGGCATAAATCAAAGACAACCAGTCCGACAGGTGAGCGGAGTCTCTCAGGTCCACGTTAGCTCCATTCCCAGACCTCATCTCCCCAGGTACTGTGAGAAGACAAATCCACTCCCACCCCCTCGGCCCCTTCTCAAAGGGCGTGTGCGACCCCGTGATGACATATGACCTCTTGAATGGCCCTCTTGAGCCGCATCTGTCATTTCCCACAATCCCCTTTCCCATTTTCATCTCAGGGTAAGCTGGAAATTACAGGAAAAGAACAGTGGAAGCTTCCTCTTGCCATCAGACTATTCGGTCTTGTCAATTTTTACACCGCAAATTCAAAAAGCAAAGAGTACTGAAGAAAATGCTCTAGCACTGTTTAAATCTGCAGGATGCAGAAGACACGACATGTTGTTTTGCATTTCGTTCCTACAATAGTTTTTGTCTTGAATACTGGAGGATGACCAGACGCAAACACGTTTTTGATTCTGTTTCACGACTGTCAGCGAGAAAAGGAAACTTTCCCAAAGGTTCAGCTGATTAAAAAAAAAGAAATAGCTGCACATTTTAACATCTCATTTATTCAGAGGACATAAGGAGCGCTCATTTATTCCCTCGGCTATCTGTAATGGTCTAATTACCCTCTAAAAGCTTCTCCATTGGCGTCTGTGTAATGAGGCCCCTGTAGACTACAGGTTGACATAGGACTGCCTTCAACTCACCCCCACTGCACCTCCACCCCTCCCTGCTCTCACTCCATCCGGCCTCAAGGGCCTGAAAAAGCGGTCCAAGCAGCGGCAGCGGTCCATCTGCACAGGACGGGGGCGAGCCCAGACGGAAGCCATTGAGGTGGAACGTACAGGAGAGGTCCTGACAAGATAAAGATATCAGGAGCAGACAAGGGCAAAGGAACATATTGATGGAGAGGGCCTCTCTCAGGGCCCGCTGACACCAGATACCTGCTATTTAAAACAGTGGTTTCGCTTGCTCATGGATTTGTCCATGCTGCAGTGCCATAACCTCACTGGGAGGGCCGTGAACTCTCTCTTTCTCTATCTCTCTTCCCGTCCACCCCCTCCTCCCCTCCTTGTCCTCTCTACATTAACCCTCTTTTACACGGTGTCAAGCAGGCAAACACAGTCACCCCTATAACTGCTAATGCCAGCGACATAAGGCTCCATCTTTGGCCTCTAATGAAACCGGAATATGTGCGCACTTCCAAACTGGATCACATTAAAACATCTTCCCCCACACTCCTCCTCACGTCTCGATGCAGACTTAACCATTAGTGTTTCTCGGGTCTTTCAGTGCGACAGGGGCCCCTTGCAGCCCTGGCTTGTCTGGCTGAGGGCCAATGCCCCTCTGAGGACGGATGCTGGGATCCAGTCTAGCCATTGGCCATGCATTGTGTGGAGCCGAGTGACAGTGAGTTCTGGGCAACAGCTGAAAGAAGCTGGCAGTCTGAGCCCCTATGGGGGGAGGGTTAATGTGGCTTTGAGCTCTGCCTAAAGCTCACCAAAGTGGAGACAGAAACACAAAAAAGTGACTGTTATCCGTTGGAGAAGTTTGGGTTTAAGATTTTAAGGTTGTACAAATTTCAACTCTGTTTAACTTTCGTACCTTTTTCAACTTAGATTCTAAACCACAACAGGTAAAAAAGGTGTAAAATCGCTGCTTTGAAGAGTCCAAGAACCATCCAGAAACATAAAGATTTGATACAAATGTGACGATTTTGCACATAAGTGAATTTTTTGTACTGTCCTACTAACTGCTTCAGCTAGTTTCAATTCAGCAGGTTAAAAGCTGTTTTAAGGGCCATTTAAATGAGAAATCTGTAATTTTAAAAAATAATTCAAAAATATTTTACTAAGATATTTAATTTAGATATCGAAGATTAAAAATAAGTAAATTTCATCCAATACTTAACTTTTTTTTTTTTTTAAATGTGTATTTTCAGATATTTGTCAAGTGGCCCCTTGTATTAAACTCTTCTGGTTCCTTGATAAATGGACCAAACTGACTTCTTCCCCTCTTTGAGTCTATTAACCCACTCCATCCATCTACAGTACACTGACTTTCCCTCCCCTTCTCAGTGACTGCACCCCCCTCCATGTCCCAAACCCCATTATAGCCCCCCAGCACCCTCCCTCCCTCCTCCAGTCACCAGCTCTCCTGTCACATACCCCTGCCTCTGCCTTGTCACACCCCTGGACTGATGGATGGTTGGGGTCAGTGGTTCAGCTGTGGAGTTCAAGCCTGCAGGCTCCATACACCCTCCCCACACCTCCACCACCGCCACCACCTCCACTCCACCTTTTACTGCTCCTGACCCCCTACTCCCTCTTGGGTGAAAACAATGTCAGAAACCCTGAGCTGGGCGCTCAGCTGAGAAAACTCATAACTCTCCCCTCAGCACCCAGCGTCCCCAACACTCACTGTTAACACTTTCATTCCTCGCTGGGCCCTCAAATAGAGCCGGCTTACTGGGGCCACATAAATCACCAGGAGGGGTCAGGTCGGGCCTGGAGTCAGGCCTCACCTTATGTTGAATGGGTGGAGGCAGGTCATGCACTGTCATTGTTGTGTGAGTTATCTCTTTATAATGACGCCTGTTGGCTGTCTGTGAATGTGTGTGAATGAACAGGTTTTACAGTTTTTTCATCCGACTGACTTAAATTAAAATATCTTTCTTGCTACTTTTTACTCCAGGTCACAGCAGCTTACATGATCTTTTTGCTGCTGTTTACTGTTTGACTGCAAGGCCACGTAGCTCCTGATCAACCCCATCCTAAACAACTCCATAGAGGGGGGTGTCTGGAGAGTCTCACGTCCTGGACTTGAATAGTTACTGACACACACTCTGCTTTTATGCTAATCACAATGTTTAGGAACCGACAAGGGGGTCGGACCAGGGCTGGACAGGGGTTTTGGGTGGGAGGCCTGACGAATTCCAGTAGTTTTGAGATGTGGCAATTATCAGCATTAGCCTGCACCCCCTCGACTGAAACCGCCAAAGTGGGCGGAAATGGCAGCAATCAGGCCCGATTTCCCTCAAAGAAGAAGACAAGGCTAGACACACACACATCTGAGAGACATGGGCCCTCAGTCACAGAGGAAGAGAAGCACCAGAGCCTCCTGAAGACCCCCCCACCCCCACTCCTCCGACAGATGGGAGCAGAGCAGAGCGAGGCAGGTCCCGGGGCTGACAGCAACGTTGCCAAAATTGCTCTTGGATTGACTAACAATTAAGATATCAAAAGAGATCACGGCAGCTCACTGACAGCTGCGTCAATTGTTTGCACCTGCTCCTCTGGTGTTCTGCACATGTCTGGCATGGATTAGGCCGACTCGTGCTGGCCACATTTCACCTTTCCACAAGTGATTTACTCCAGAATCATCCTCCTGGCTGGCTGGTTTGTTGAACGTACCCGGTAACTGCTCTCCAGTTGGGAGAGAAGAGGGGAAGGGAGGGTGGGAGCGTCCTCAGTGGCATCAGTTTCATCATCCTTGCCCTTAGCAGCTCTGTCTGTATCTCTCATCTCTTCTGTAGCTGCTAACTGCTCTGGTTATCCGTAAATGACGCCTCCATGAGTGACACTTTCACCCTGGATGGTGGGACTAACAGGAACGTAATGCTGTGTCAACATTAAGCGCAGTCTCCCTCCTGTTCCACACGCATCAGGCAGGTTGAGATAAGCCAATCTTCTTTTCCTTTGCTTGAATCTTCCCCATGTTGAAGGGATGACAGGTTTGACTTACAGGTAGATTAATGTGCTAACCCATCAGGTGTAGTGAGTTCTGTTGTCCCATTTCTAGGCGAGCACATTTTTTTCTGTTGTCAAATTTCAGTTTTAGAGAGAAGCAGCTGGAAAATGAAGAGCGATAAGCACATGGGAGGAACACACATGTACATGAATACATGTATTTGTATTTGTGTTTGTGTGCGTGTCAGATGATAATGAGCCCAGTTCAAACAAGGCCACTCTCTCCTGTTATCTGTCCATCAGCTTTAGGCCCCATTAAAACTGCCCTCCCATCAGGGCACAATAACACCAGTATTCTCTGTGTGCTGTCATTGTCCAGGCCTTTTTTTTTTTACCTGATAGAGCTTCCTTTCTGTGTGTGTGTGTGTACAAACAGCATTGCTTGTAGACGTGTAGACAAGCCAGTTTCTTAAGTATGCCCCCAAAAATTAAGAACAGGAAGGAAGGATGTAGAAGTTCCAGCCCATAAACCCTTCCACCTTACACAACCTTACACACACACACACAGATACAGACACTCATACACACACACCCGTTGCTTGGCAGGGCAAGACGAGGTCATTTGTACCCAGTGCCAACCCCTCTGGAGTCAGGCCAGTCCTCGGCTGGACCCTCTGGATCGTATTCTGGTGAGGGCCGTTGTGGCTGGTTGGTCCCGCTGTGTAACTCTAGCTCTGTCTCTGACACAGCACAGGTATGTCCCCTGTGGCCCAGATTACCAGGGGACTGTGTAAACAGCTCTGCTAATCTGAGGAAGTATCCTGTTGGCATATTTGTGTAGCTTGCCTCGGCAACAGGTCTGGTATTTTCTTCAGAAAGCCGAAGTGGGCATCATGAGGGCTAAGAGAGTTGGGGAAGTTCAGATTGTTCAGAAAAGCTAAAATTGGTAAATATTTTTCTGTTTTTGTTCCTTCGATGTGACAAAATATGGCAACACAAAACCATTTAAAATGTCTCTGAATTCAGTTAAAATCTTCTACATGTCATTGCTCTCAGCAGACCTGGTGAAAGTATGTAAATACTTTAATCAAATATAATATTTAATAACTGTATCTGTGGTAAAAGCTTAAAATGGATCAAACTCTTTAATTTGTTAAAAAAAAATGCTTCATGGATGTACTGACAGTATTAATGTAGAGAGAATCCGCTGAAGAATTGAAATTAGTAACATGGGGACTTTTGGCGCTGTGATCCTGTTCTCACATTGGGCCTCATTTACCAATAAATGTGTAGAAATGTTCCTACTCTGTGCACAAGTTCAGTGTTTATGTAAAATCACCATCAGATTCATGACACATGTCCACAAGCCAATTTTCTTCTCACCACCGGACGTATGTTCATGAATTTGTGCCAGCAACCAGCAATCAGCATACTACCACGCCCCAATTCATCCATATAAGGGGATCTGTTTGGTGCCTCATGATGAGGTATAGACTTTAAAAAAATTGACATCATCTTGCTCGTCTCGAAGTGAGGTCGCCAAAAAACCTGCTCCCCCTGGTGACTGGCTGCAGTATAGGTTAAAAAATCCACCTCGTAGAAATGTTTCTCACATCTGATTGTGGTGGTGATTCGAAGATATCACTTGGCTGCCTTGTACTCAAGTCCTCTTTTTTCTGAAAAGTTTCTTTTTCATTTTTATTTCAGGTTTTACATCAAGTTTAATGATGATTCACAGATGCTGTTCTTGTGTATTTTTTTCGGGGATTGTAAAATATGTTGGGAGGTAGAGTCAGGAAGTGATTAGACTCTTGAAAGAAAAAAAAAATCGTATTTTTGTCACCCGGCTCCACTCAGATTCTCCCAGAATCCCTCACAGTCTCTACTGCGCAGACTCAGGCTGCACAACTGCTACAATGGCTGCGCCTGTGACGGGGGTATTTTGGCTTCAAAACTGTACAACAGTAAATGGCGGAGCCACACTGTCCACTCTATATACAGTCTATGGGAGGAGGCACCACAGACCTCGACATTCACATTGCCAGGGTCAGCCACACGGCCCCATCCCTTGTGTCTCACCGAGAGTCTTTGCGAGATGATCAATAATCTGCTGGCGCCCCTGGGTGCTGTGGGGGAGATCAGTATGGGTATCCAAAATATGAATGCATATTAAAAAAGTTGCTGGATATTTTTGCAAACAAATTAAAAAGTATGAGTAAACAGTGGAGCTGTGTGTTCCTCATTTGCTCAGAAAATGTATAAAGTCATGAGGAGAAGCAGTTATTTCATGTCTTCATTCAGTTTCCATTTTGAAACAGCTTTATAGCTGACCTCTATTGGAGAGGCTGCATTTACCTTACCTAACAATTTAACATCAAAACTGACATTTTGAAATGTACATTGTGATCATTCGAATTGTAAAACTAAGTTTTTAATTTAAGATTCAATATTATAAATATAAAAAGTGTGAATACACATCAATAATACATTTAGTCAATTCATGCGTTTTATTGTTGAATTTTGTAAAAGACTTTTTGTCTTTTAGTGAAAAAAGTTTAATTATGTGGAATGTGGTAGTTAGTGTTTCTTCCATACGTTTCTCTGCTGTTGGTGACAGTTATCAGAACACAGGAAAAATAAAAAAGTTGTGTCAACTCAGAATTTCAAGGCAACTGTCCGCACTGGACTTTTTTTTTTAGTTTTGAGGCCAACTAAAAATCTTGCACTTGAACCAACTGATAATTTTTTTGTTGAGATAACTTATTATTCATATTTAATAAAACTTAAGGACACAAGTTCTCCATGTTAAGAACTCAGAGAAGCAAACGTACAAAGTTATGATTTTTTTTTTTTTCAGAAAATTACTTTGAACATCCAATCTTTCTCCCCACGCTTGTTTTATAGAAAGGGACGTTTTACACTCAGCTCCCCACTGAACAACTTCATTGAGGGAGCAGGATTCAATCACTGCTCTTTTGATTGAGAGTCAACAACGCTACCACAAAGCCACGGCCGCTCTACTAACACATCACACAAACTAATCAAGTCATGATCAATCGACCAACTGTAAAGCTAGAGTTTAGATACAAATAAATGTATTCACCTTTGTGGTGAATTTATTCATTCTCATCTGTTTCATTCATGAGAACAGAGGAGATAGTGGCACATGTGGGAAATTGAAAATGTAGACGAAGACCCCTGTAGGTTTGAGTTAGAGACACTGTTCTCTGCTGAAAGAATACTAATAGAAATCTAGCTATATCCTCCGACCTAATTTGAAGTTTCGCCAACTTAACTTGTGAAATGAGACCAACTTTACAAAACAGGCTTAATATAGGTAGTCCAGATAACTACTTTAAAGTGGTTTTAAACACAACAGAACTTTTTTTTGTTGTTATTTAATCAGAAAATCATTTTCAGGCCAACAACTTGAATTTTCAATTTTTACAATGATGTCTAATCAAAAAGATGATATGAATGGCCACAGTCCCTAAATTCTTATTTATTTTCAACCTGACATCAGCAAAAATAAACACATAATTCCCAACAAAATTTGTTTGGTTTGGGCCTGGACAACAAAAAGTGATAATAGAGTATAGTAGATTCATATTAAGTTCAGTTTTTATTGTTTTTTGTTTGCTGTTGGCACCTCCAAACTACTCTAATGAATTGAAGACGGACAGACCTTCAAATAACCTCTAAGAAAATCTCTGTATCCACCTGCCTTATCTTTTGTCATGGAGAATTCGCGTCCCTGCATCTTTAAGTCACTTTAATCTGCTAACAGCTCGGGCTTGGACTGCTCGCTCATTTCTTTGGCGCTCTTTCCATTGTCCTATATGTCATCTCCAGGCAGACACTGTTAAGATATTAATGGCTGCATGATGAGATGGCCTCCTTACAAGGCTGCCCTCACTGGATAATTGATCATGTGGTGAAAGACATGATGTGGTTCAGGTTTAGGTCTAGCTATTTCACCACAGAGGCATCAACTTATTTCTTTGAGGTGACACCCTCAGTCTCAGGTGGATTATCTGATGTCTTGGAAACAAAAGCTGAATTTATAAGATTTGATAGAAATGGAGGCAGAGCCTTGTTCACACTTGCACAAAGGGGAGAGAGCTATCCAGCTGTAATTGGCAGAAGGAGCAGAGTTACTGGAAGTCCTGGAGTCGCATGAATCACATTTGAAACTATAATTCTTAGTGTGTAAAACAAACAAGCTCAAAACATTCTGAGAGGTTCCTTTGATGACTTTTCTCTGCAAGTAACTAATCCCCGAGCCAAATGAGAGAAGTAATGAGCATTCTTCTCTGACATGAGTGTGTTTATAGGAGCGCAACTCTAGCATGTAAAGAGAGCACTTTTGTTTTTGGCATCAAGTAATTAAGGATCCCTCTGTCATTTTTTTTCTCCAGCTCTCAGCCAAAGAATGCAGCTTTCAGATCGTCAGTCGATCATCGCTACAACTTGACATTCTGACCCGGACATTTAATTTATTGATCTTCATTTTATTCGGATGTAAGGACCCTCAGCTCTTTTAAATTAATCCAGGTTAATTTGGCCGGGCCCCCTTATCCCACCCAGCATGAATGGGCCCTCTGTTGGGCAGAGCTGGCCCTGGCCACCCAGTTTTATGGGAATCTGCAGTGAATTAGAAAATCTGTCAATGCGAGAGGAGCTGCGCGGCGCGGATATGCCGTGTCACTCCACCTGTAAAAGAACTGCTCTTTGTCTATTATCTCCCAGGCTTACCTGAGGAGAGTTAACCTTGAGGTCAATAACATCTCCATGGTGTTTCATGACTGGCTGGGCCGGGGCCGGGGGGTCTGAGGAGAGCCATTGTTAACACGGGGGCTGCAGACCCACACTTCCTCCCTCTTTGGCTCTCCCAGTCAAATACCTCTGGGAAACGGATCTGTAAAGAGCAGTGACGGGAGCCATAAAGATGTGATCACTTTCACAGGAAAGAGCAGCCACTGTACTAGTTTGTCTTCATTGTGGTTAATACAGACGGCTCATTTCTTTAAATGAAGCTGCAGCATCCGGGTATGCTCCCTCAGGATGTAATTTCTGGGCTTCCTGCAGGACTTTTACCACCAAACCTTCCAAACTCACTGTTATAATTACACATAAAATATAACTCTACATTAATGCTCCATCCATGGCGTGCTCTCTACTCAGAAACCAGGGATGTGAAGCCTCTGGCTTACCCCCTTCCTCTTATTCCCCTTCTTATATGATTCATGCTCATTTAAAGTAGGGTCTTTGGAGTTAAGCATAGTGGTATTCAAATCTAAGCATCCCAGATTGAAGTATAATTTGCCTGTGCATATCTATTGCTCCCCCCGTAATCATCCATATGGTAGAAATAATTGTAAGATTGTAGGAAAGTTTTAGGCACTAAGCTGGGTAAATAACTTGTGTTTTGTCACAGCAGTGCTGCATTATTTTTCCTCAATCCCTCTTCTATTGTGAGTAACAGGAAAGATATTTGTGTTTACAGTTGCCAGAAATAGAGTTAAGAAGAGCGAGCGGGACAAACTGTACCCGTAACAAACCTGTTTGAAGATCTTTCATGGCAGCGTGAACAATTAGAGATTGTTGTCTGCGGCGTTTATCAGTTAATTTGCGTGTGCAGAGACCTTACACAAATTGATGCATAATCAAAAGCCGGTTGAGGGTGTCTGTTTTGAAATGCTCCTCTGTTTAGATGGAGCCATTTGAATAGGATTTGACCTGCATGTAAATGGAGGGTTGGGAGAAGTTTACACTGACAGCAGGCGGGCAGGTGCAGAGCACGGGAAAGTCCAGGTGTGCTGCTGCTGACAATGACTCACATCCATCCTGTGTGTTGCTGTTTGTTCTCCAGCTGTAAACCAGCAGAAAATCTTATTTACCCTCTAAAAATGACTTGCTTGAATTAAGTGTGTTTATCATGCAAGTTGCAGAGATATTTTCCACTTTCTTCGCCTGCGTAACTTCGTCAGAGCACACGAGGAACAAAGGATTTGCCTAATTTAAGTGGATGTTTTCAAGTCAGTCAAGCATTTGTCAACAAAGGCTAACAAAGCGGGACAGACAGCTCTGTGCTGCACGAGCTGACAGCAAATCAAACAGTGTCGGACTGATTGCTGCACACTGTCCAACAAGGATTTATTTTACCAAACAAAAGTAAAGACAAATGTCTTTTATTGAGGTGCTCATGGGAAATGTCTTTCTTCCCATGCTTAAACACAACCATGCGTTCCACGGTTCTGCTCAGCGTACACTGGGATAATCAGGTATTGATCTGTGTCGAAGAATAGAAAGTCTTCTTTCCGCTCCTTTTCTTGGAAAACGATGTTGTCATTGCATTCACTAACAGCCCCAAGGGGGAGGTGTGGAGGCAAGGGAACATGCTGGGCCAAGCACATCACCTGTTCCTCAAACCAAAATAGGACACAACTTGAGATTCAATTTTAGCAGCCAGTGGGGCTAACTGACGGCAGCGACAGGGGTGTAACGACTGGTGATGAGTGATGATCGCTGGCCTTCACTCACAACCAGCAGTCTCTGGTGGCCTCATTTCACTATACCTGCCACTTACTGTGGCCTGCCATCAACTGTGGACACTATTAATAACCCAGGATATGTGGATTCCTCTCCAGGCCTTATTTGAAATTATCAGCAGAGCAGAGGGGATTCTGCTCTTATTTGTTTGTGAGACAGACTTCTTTTATATCCTTAGAGTCTGAGCAGTTCTTAAGTACTGAGTCTGAGCTTTCACATCTGGGATCATCTCACTTGAGAGCATGGAAATTAGACCATAGCTAAAAGGACAGGGTAAGCCTTTGAGGAAGTCATAAAGTCTCCTGTTTCCTATGTAATCCGTATCTGAGAAACATAACCATAAGATTAAAACTCAAATAATCAAACTGGGCAGTAATCAAAATCTCAAATCTTACTCCAAGCAAAAGACAGAGCCCTTTTCCCTTCCTTGATTTCAGCAGCTGCATCTGACTTTTTCCTGCATTCAATTTGCGTCTCGTCTCGCTGCCATATTAAAACACAATGAACCACAAAACAAATATTTGTTTTTCTTTGCTCTGTGGAAGTAGAGGGCTTTGAAATCCAAACCAGCCGCCTCGTAGCTCAAACTGGTGCTGTGAAATCTAAAGTGACAAAGCATTTTTCTCTCTCCCTCCAAGACTTTTTTGAACCTGCTCGGAACAGCAGATGTTTCACTTTTTCATCATTTGGAAAATATACGCCTGTCTTTTTTCTGCTTTTGTATGTTTAATCCTTAGTGAAGGCTTGTGGTTATTTGTGGTCGTAATTAGGCTGTTTCCATTAAGGAATATTACAGCTAAATAGAACCATTACTCTAGATCCTACTTCGTCATAGGACAAAGCCCGACCACCACAGTGATTGGAAGGAGGCCCAGTCTGGATCTTAAAACAGAAAAGACTCACACCTGAATGAGACAGGGGCAAAGATGGAGCTCCATTTTATAACCAGGATCCAATTTTGTATCTTACATGGATCCAGGTTCTGACACGCTTCAAAAAGTAGGTAGCACAGCAAGTATGGTATCCTTCTCTTTGGTCATGTCCCAGAACTCTTTCTATGGATGGTTCTGATAAAAGTGGGCCAGATGAGATCTACAATCTAAAGCTTTTTGTGTATGCAGTGGGAATGCGGATGGGGGTATGAAACACACTATGTTGCTGCAATCTATTGAAGGTCATCATCCAGATCCAAGTTTTCGTCAGCCTAACTTTGCAAATATGTGTTAGACAGTCTTAACAAAGTGAAAAGAACTCTACATTGCAATATGTTACCCTATAATATGATTTGTTACAATACAATATGCTACCTTATGGTATGATGGGTTATGATATGATGCATCACCTTAAGATATATTTAGTTATATAATGTTTGATCACGATATATTACGATATGTTATGCGTTCAACAATGTTAAACATTACTGCAAGGCTTGCCATTATTATACAGTACGTTATGAAAGTTTGATATGTGAGGATATTGCCTGACATTGAATTACAATACATTGAGTTACATTATGAACATTAATCGTAAGACACAACGTTTACTGGGAACAAACCTACTCAAGTTTGGAAGCGTCATACAGAGCTCCTAATGAACATTGCTTTTATTAAATAAACAGCATCAATCAGAAGAATATTATGCATATACGGCTATTGAGAGGGGGGCCAGTGGGGGGGCCAGCAAATGTATCAGGGTGGCTGTGGCCCCCCTGGCCCACCTTGATGGGGCCACTGGAAATGCAATGAGATGTGATCAGAAAAGTGCTGTATTATACGGTACATAAGATATAACACAATGTCATGTGATACACTCACCGGCCACTTTATTAGGCACACCTGTCCAACTGCTTGTTAATGCAAATTTCTAATCAGCTAATCACATGGCAGCAATTCAATGCATTTAGGCAAGTAGACATGGCCAAGGCGATCTGCTCAAGTTCAAACTGAGCATCAGAATGAGGAAGAAAGGTGATTTAAGAGATTTTGAACGTGGTTGTTGGTGCCAGACGGGCTGGTCTGAGTATTTCAGAAACTGCTGATCTACTGGGATTTTAACCCACAACCATCCCCAGGGTTTACAGAGAATGCTCCAGTGAGTGGCAGTTCTGAGGGTCAAAATGCCTTGTTGATGCCAGAGGTCAGAGGAGAATGGACAGACTGGTTGGAGCTGATAGAAAGGTAACAGTAACTCAAATAACCACTGGTCACAACTGAGGTCTACAGAAGAGCATCTCTGAACGCACAACACGTCCAACCTTGAGGCAGATGGGCTACAGCAGCAGAAGACCACACGGGGTGACCCTCCTGTCAGCTAAGAACAGGAAACTGAGGCTACAATTTACACAGGCTCACCAAAACTGGACAATAGAAGATTGGAAAAACGTTGCCTGGTCTGATGAGTCTGGATTTCTGCTCCACATTCAGATGGTAGGGTCAGAATTTGGCGTCAACAACATGAAAGCATGGATCCATCCTGCCTTGTATCAACGGTTCAGGCTGCTGGTGTAATGGTGTGGGGGATATTTTCTTGGCACACTTTGGACCCCTTTGTACCAATGGAGCATGGTTTCAAGTCCACAGTCTACCTGAGTATTGTCCCTGACCATGTCCATCCCTTTATGACCACAGTGTACCCATCTTCTGATGGCTACTTTCAGCAAAATAACGCTCCATGTCATAAGCTGGAATCATCTCAGACTGCTTTCTTGAACATGACAATGAGTTCCCTGTACTCATTGTCATGTTCCCAAAAATATAGTCATAATTCACACAGTCATGATTAAAGAACAACCAATCCCCATGTCAAAGATCTTCTATTTTCCACCCCTGTGTATTCAACCAACCTAACAGTGGTTAGTTGGCAAAAGAGGGAAAGAGATCTAATGAATAACAACCTATTGATCTATGGATGACAACTGATAAAAGTTAAGACATTTGGTACAAAAATGTTTTGTTCTGTAGGGAAGACTTATGGCTCACGTGACAAGTTGTTTCCACAATACTTAGTAAACAAAAAGGAAAAATTCTCTTGGCCTTTCCTTCTGTTTTCAAGAACAACCACCCAGGAAAAAACACATCCATCAAGAAGTGAAGTGAGAGCAACAGTTATCTTGTACAATAAGTGGGGCCTTATATAAGGCACACATTGTCTTCCTAAGGCCCATGTTGAAAACTTTATTCTTCCCTTCCCTGTCAGGATCACGCCAACATTGACGCAGCTCGTGGCCTGAAGCAAGTTAAGTCACTGATACTGCTGCTCTGTCCTCCAAATGGGCGACACTGACACTAGGATGTCACCAGGACTTTGTTTCCTAGTGTGCCTCCACCTCTCCCACCCTCATCCCTCGGGGTTATTCCCAGCCTCAGCTCCTCTCACTCCTCCCTTTTGTATTGAGAGATAAACAATACATCCCAACTCCTCGGGGTTATTTTTACACCTTACGAGCTTTGTTGTCTTCGCTCCTCCCATGTTATTTTGTGAAACATACAGAAATGACGGGGCTGATCGATTGCAAGAAATATTTTGGGAGCTTTGGAATAAGTGCATGTGGCCTGCGGGGCTGTTCCACTAAAGACTGACGTCCTTTTTGTTGTTGTTGTGTGACATTACAGTTGCGGCCCATAGCGTGACAGCAAAGTGACAACAGCTCCTTTCAGATCATATTGTGACGTATTGTTCATAATCAGGGCCAGGCTGAGATCTCTGTGTTGCTTGTGTTGTGGAGGGCTGCTGTTGGCATTTGTCATATGGAAAAACCACAATTATTATAACAATTATTCCAACAACGTTTGATGGAGGATGCAACCTCCTTCAAATTTATGTTTGACTGTCCAACGAGCAGGAAGAGTTTGTTTTTGTATCTGTGGTTTGAGCAGTTCTAGGGGCTCCTTGAAATGTTATTTTTGTTAACTTGAGCCATTTGACAAAAACGTACTCCCTGAAACTTTCAAGTAAATACAAAACGCTAGGGATAAACATGTAAGTCCTGTTTGCTGGTTGTGAGTACATGAACTCGTTCTCCCTAACATTCTGTCTTGTCTGTGAAGCCTATCCACCGGTCTTTCCCCTCATTGTTATTAATGCCTTATATCCCTTGCTTGATCTTGACCCTGATGACAATGCTTTCCATATCCCAGTCATTCAGAGTTCTGTAAACAGACCACCTCTTTCATGTGAGCACAAACTACACAGTGAATACTCTCTAATAGCGCATATCAATTGCTATTAGTGAAAGGGGAAAAAGAGGGGGAACAAGACAAAAACAAGGGGGTCTGATTATCCCTAAATCTCTAACAGGCCAAATAAATAGTACCATGTGAGTGATTTGGCCCAGAAAGACACACGAGTCCAGAGGAGTTAGTGTCTTCCAAAAACCATCAGCGTTTAGGAGGGAAGTCAGAGTACCTGCCTTACCTCAGCATCCCCTCATCATTAAGAGCTTAGTGTCCCAAATGGATTTTACAGTCACTGCTCTCAGCCAAATGCCGGCATGGAGGCTTGGAGCTCTGAGCTGCAATGAAAACCACTTGTGGGGTCAAAAGTGAACTTTGTATTAAAGACAATTAAAAAAAAATAAGGAATATTCCTTTGTCGTGAAATTAAACAAATGGTTCTTAAAAATTGCTTATTGCCCAATAATCATTTGAAATTTCACCATTTGTAAGTTTTGCAGTTCCATCTACACAACTACACAACAGTGTTATTTTCATATTGATGTTTCTTTTAAACATGTAAGACTTGTGGGTGTTTGGCTGGGTATAAACAACGTAATGAGCAAACATTTGTTGTTTATTTGGATTCTGTAGAAATGCTTGAATTTGGACCAACCCAAAAAAACGGAAATGAGCTAAAAACTTGGTAACTAAGATTTAGATTCTATTACAGCTCTGTGTTACTTTCTGAAGAGGGCCTGGGCTTATCGTCATGATGCTAACAAAGGGCCTCACTCACAAACAGTGCTTACACACAAATTTCCACTTAAACTGTGCTCAAATGTTTGACACACAAATCTGTGATTCATCAATATTTTCTTACTTGTTTTAATTCTTACTTAAAAATTTAGAACCTACCCAGACCATGATGACCGACTGTCAGAAAACGAAAACACTCACCCCAACACATGACATATTGAGAATGTGAAACAAATTAGATTCAAGCTGTCAAGATGACAGCATCACAACCAGAACTGTTTCTACTAAAGTGGTGTTAGAGGAAAGTTACAGAGTTATCATTTCAATCAATCAAAATCATGTGGCAATCATGGAAGATTATATATATTTTTTCTGTAAATCCACCCAACAGCTGTTTCATAATGATTATTTGCGTCCAGATGTTGATCAAAAAGCATACACTAGTGTCTCTACAGGCCACAAATAGTACGGCTCAGAACAGTCAGTGTCCAGATTGCCTTAGACACTTCACAGAGCCTTTGATGCATTTTTCTTTGCAGCTACTTTGGAAGAAGAAATAGTTCTTGTGAATCTGTTGACAAAGAGGTCTGTGGATCATCCAGAGTAATAGAGCTGCTGTTTCTGGAAACTGTTGTTTCTGTCTGTCTGAGCTGGAAAATGTCTTCAAATTTAATTTTTTAGAGCTGGGACTAAAGAGGGAGACTCCAAAAATAACAGCTGTACTGAAGTTAAGGGAGAAATTACAGGAGCTGAATTTAAAGTTAGCAAACTATCAGTGTGTCGACAAAGCACTGGGGTCATTTTTTTGACATGGTTAACCAGTTCTTAAGATATTAATCAGTCATTCTGCCTAGCAGCTCTGTATTAAAAAAGCAGGGGTATTGTGCTTTTTGTGGCCTGTGCCTCTCGTACACCCTTGGTAGCTTTGCATGATTTACAGCTCAAAACATCCCTCTGTTCTTAAACTGGAGTTTTTCTGCCTCTGTCTGAAACATTTGATTCTAGCTTCTGTCTCTATAAAGCACCATGCTCCACAAACCCCCTCCTCTCTGATTGGCTAGCCTTCTTGTGGCCTGTCTGACACAGAACTATGGACAGACCTTGGTGTTTGAGGCCTGCTACTTCCAAGTGTCACAAACCATTTAGGGCATCCTTATGGGATGCTGCACTTTATATCCATGTTTGAGGTGTGGGAAAGACACATATCCCCTCTTTAACTCTTCAAATTATTATTGATACCAAATTAAATCCTCCATACACTGACACTTGTTGAATGAAAAGAAGGAGTTCCTTTTACAGAAACCCTGAGCAGAGCCAGTTTCAACAGTAGACAGCTGTCTCTTATGCCTGAATAATGTCTTATTATCTAAAAGTAAACAATAAAGGATTTTAAAATTTAACATTGACCACTGCTACTAGGATTAACTGGTTTGACCACATTGAGCTTCATAAATATTGGGTACACAGACTGACTTGCATCATCCCACAGAGAAATCATCCTGTCCAACTGTGGTCTTGGCATTTTTCTCTTTAGGGCAACATCTGCCTCTAAAGTCAGCCTCATTTGTGTGTGTAAATTAGCCTAAGCCATGGCCATGCTGGGCCCCGATACGGCAATGGAAATGAGTTACAGTGTGTCAACAGCCTCAGAGCAGTTTGGATCGACTTATTCATCTTGATTTTTCGTGTCTACTAGAAGCTGACATTTCCTCTCTGACAGTCTGTCACTCTCAGACTGATGCTTTTGCTTTATTTTGCTCGCACAAAAGGTCATTTCAGAGAGACAGTGGGAAGTGGCCAACATCTGCCTACCTGCCAGCCCCACTGACCCCCTGACATGAGGTTTTGTAACGTAATATCACAGATGAAGAGATAGTGACCGTATGCAGCCATTGGCCTTCTGTCGCAGTGTTGCAGGGACTCAAGTGAAGTCAAGTGAGTCCAGAAAAACTGCAATCTGGTCCCTAGTCATCAGCCTGTATCTTAAAATGCAGCAACAAATAGAAAAAGCTGCAGTTGTGTTGACTAATTGCTGCCCAGTCATCTCTGAGGGAGATGGAGGCTGTCTTTTATCAGTCGCCCATTAAAGGGGACAGGGGGCGGTGTGTGTGTGTGTGTGTGTGTGTGTGTGTGTGTGTGTGTGTGTGTGTGTGTGTGTGTGTGTGTGTGTGTGTGTGTGTGTGTGTGTGTGTGTGTGTGTGCCTGTGCTCATGTCTATGTGTGTCTTGCTTGAGCAGCCACATTAATCTCCATGAGTGAGCACTAGCAGGTGTTAACCTATGTCACTCCTAATCGCCATGGCAACAGAGTCATAGCACCTGGAGGTGTCTGTGATTCTGTGTCATGTTTTCGTCATGACCTCCACTCACAATATGTACACACAGAAAACACACACACAAGCTGAAGACAAAACAAACTCTCTTCCTTTTACAACATATCTGTATCTTTTTACTTATATATGGGGTGTGAGCTAGCTGTTCTTTAGCTTAGCATAAAGACCAGGCACAGGGGACCATCAATACATCCACTATATGCTGATGCTTGAGGCAGAAGACTAAACTGGTTATACTTCTGTCTGTGTGGTCAGGAGTGACAGCTAAGACATGCACATATATAAACTAATATTCTTAATAAATTAATGTTTAAAATCCTGTGTTAAAAAATAAAAATAATAATGCTAAAAATTATTTAAAAATTAGTAAAAAAAAAAAACACAGAGGTAAACAGTTTTTTTCAATCTGATCTAAATTTAAAATCTAAATTTAATCTTATCTTAATCTAGATGAAAAAAGTAATTAAAAAAAGCAAAAAATAGTTTAAAAAAAACACACACAGAGATGAACAGTTTTTTTCAATCTGATCAAAATTTAAAATCTAAATTTTATCTAACCTTAATTTTAGATTAAAAAAAGTAACAAAAAAAAAACTAAACTGAAAAAAAAAAAAAAAAAAACACAGAGGTTAACAGATTTTTTTTTACAATCTGATCTAAATTTAAAATCTAAATTTAACTTTATCTAAATCTAGATTAAAAAAAGTTTTAAAAAAATAGTTTAAAAAAATAGCAAAAAGAAAAAAAGAAAAAAGAAAAACAGAGAAGTAAACAGATTCTTTCAAGATGAATTTTTTTTTTAATATAAGACTAAAGCAAAAAGCTAGCTGGCTTAGCATTAAGACTAGCGACTGAGGGAAACATATAAGCTCAGTTCTACTTACAAGTGAAACAGGCGCTGACTGTCTTCAGTACAGATCAATAAGTAACACTGCAAAGCATTTCTTTTAGTTTGGGTTTTGTTTGAAGTTATGTGCCTGAAAACACTCCTAGCTGAAAGCAGGCTGCCATGTTTTTGGGAGATATTTTGGAGCTTTGGGGGGAGATTTTTCTTGGTTAAGATCTCTTTAACTCACTTCCCACAACATGGAACCAGATCTCTCTAAGTGAAATCTGAAGTTTTAGGTCTGAACTCCCAGTGACGAAAGTGATGCTTGAAAAAAATCCTGAAATAAAAAGTCAGGGAGTAACACAGCTTCCTGATTGATTCCGTTGTCTCCTGAAATAATAATCAGACAAATTCAAGAACAGCATCATTTGCTCCAAGAGCAGCATCACTTCATCCGCTGTAGGCCCCTTAAGCACAAGATGAGACTATCTTTTGGGATCAACCTCAGAATATCTTCCTTACAGTGTAATCATCCCAGCTGAGGTCAAGTACTGATGGTTTTGGGAGATCTCTCTTAATGCACCCTTAAGTCCTCTGGCTCGTTGGCTACAATCGTCTGGCAGACAGGAGTAAGCAAAGGGAGCGGATGGCTTGTGGAGGAAATGCTTGGGGAGGACTTTGGGCTGGAATGCGGCTCTTGCGCTCCCAGAAGGCCGTGCTGCTGAGGCCCCAGTGTGGCTGCCACACGCCGTGATTGCCAGAGGTCACCGCCACAGTCCGAGCCCCTGAGTCCCCAGACTCTTTAGGCATGATCTGGGGTTCAGATGTTGGAATTTTTCTCAGTTCGCTGGCTGACCCCCACATTGTTTCTCCACCCAGAATCCTCAGGGAGTGAATCAAGTCTGAGGATGTTTGCTAGCATGAGAAGTGTCAGAGAAGCCCTCTGAGATCAGAGATGGAAAAGAAAAATTAGGAATGAGATGGAGTGTGACACAGAGAGCGGTGATTTTGCCAACGTAGCGGCGTTGTTTACCTTCCGAAGAGGTGATGGTGAAACCAAGCGTAGCTGGCTAAATGCTAGGTGGCAGCTTTCTGAGGCCACCCCCTCCTCCTGGGCTTTCTGTCGGCTGGCCCAGCTGTCATCTTTCTAATGATTTCTTTATTTTGCAGGAAGAGCTTGTCGCCAGGGGGAAACGCGCCACTTCCGGCACGGGGAAACCCGACGCTGGTCCAGGCTGACGCTGGGACCCGCTACGTCTGCTGCCACATCACAAGGGACCAGCACACCCTTTCATCCTGCCTGTGTTTCTTTGCTTTCTTTCTCCCTCTATCCACACAGTCATCAGTATCAGCCTTTCTCTGAGAGCTCCCATTCGTCCTCAGGGGGTTTAACTTTACTTCTCAGCAGTAATAGTTTTCTTTTGACATCTAAATGATTATTTAGAATTCCATTTTAGGCTGCTGATACTCTGATAAGATCTAATTACTCTTCAGCTGGAGAGTAATGACATTTTCAGAGTAGCCTGATGCCAGTCATCATCCTTCTTTAATATGACTCTTTGAAAAGGCGACATTTTAAGACAAAATCAGGGCTAAATCTGTTTTTAAAAGTTATTGTTTAGCCACTGAACAACCTAGGTTTTTTCTAAAAAACAGGGTGGACTGAATGTTATTTTGATCACTTGGGATCTCAGATTTTCTACTAAAAACAATATACTTTTTAGAATGTCTTTATCCACTATCTTGGAATTTATTGTATGCAAGATGTGACAAAAACTTCTCAGGTGACACAGATTTTTACACATACATTTTTTTCTCATAATTTTCAACACTGAAATGTTTCTGACCATATTGAACCATGCAATTGATTTTGTAATGCATCCAAAATCCATTAGCGAGTTAAGCCCCGGCTGGTTGGATCGGGGTGAGCAGAGTGCGTGGTTACAGACCGACATGACTGATCTCACCCTGGTGAAGCTCCTCTCAGAGGGCGAGCCCGCACTGATCCCCTGAGCCCTCGCTTTCTTCCCGCCCTCCATCAAAAAACCTTGAGAGAAAGCCTTGAAGGAAAGAAAACCAACCCCCCTCCTCTCGGCCAAGTTGAGCATAATCAGGCCCAGCCTCCCCAATCAAGAAACCCAAGTTGAGCGCGACTTACAGCAGTTTCTCCCCCGCTCCTCTCCAGGCCCCGGCTGCTGATTGTTCCAGAAACAACAGATGGAAATTGTGAGCGTAAACATGTAAATACTGCAGGAGTCATGGCTGAGAGCAGCGCAGGGCTGAGGTTGTCTCTCACCATCACAGCGAGGCTGCTACAGCGTAAAACAGGGCAGAGCCTTTGGAAAAAAACAACCACTTTGTGTCAGAAGTGATAGTTGTTAGGGTGCAACACACGGAAGCATAAACACATACGCACACGTAAACACATGCAGTCCAGTGAAACAAACTTGAAAGAAAAACTGAAATTAAGCGTGCGAGAGCGGTCTAAGTTTAAACACATTTTGCTTGATCTAATCCGATGCAAAATGACGCAAACGTAACAATCAGTGGCTCGATTTGAAGAGAAAACCAGAGGAGGAAGTAGTTCAACAGAAATTCCTCAAACATCGAATGACTAAAATATGATTTTCCAACCTGAAAGAGAAAATATCTTGAACACAGACTGCCAACAAATACAGCATACTGTAGCGTATTCATGTGTTTCTGTGTGTGTGAGTGTGTGTTCTGTATGTAAAATCAGTCTGATTTTGATAGATCTTAATTGTGGTGGAGCAATCTGCATAGCGGTACCTGGGAGTCGAAGCACACAGCAGAGTGGAAATGTAAACATTTTTCAGAGACTGATTGGTATCCAAACCACAGGACCGTTACCTGTCAAGTCCGAGCAGTGCTTACCAGCTTGATGAGATGTGTGTGTGTGTTTGTGTAAATTTTGTGCGTACATGCATGATTATATATGATTGAAATGAGGCCTGCTCGAGACACTCAAAAAGATCTGGTTAAAATCAGGGGGTATGCTACGCTTCAGACCGACAACAGCATCATAAAAGCTTGATTCTTTAAGGTTTGCTTGTACAAGAGAAAAATGCACATTTGCAAAAAGATTAAGTTTAGATGAACCGGGCAATTTCTTTAAAGGGGACATATCATGCTGATCTGTGATTTAATACTTAGATATAAAATAATAAAGTTGAAAACAAGACCTTTCACCCCCTGAATTTTCAAAAAATGAGATATTGTATTTTTTCTGATATCCTAGAACGAGATTTGATGCCTCTGAAAATAGGTCATTGACATTTGGTTCGAGATTTCGACCTTCATGACGACACGAGGATCCTCTCTTTTTATTGGAGTAATCTGATAAAGCAGCTCCTCCTCTGTGAAGTCAGTTAGTCACACAACCGCCACCGAGGGATACACCCACCAAGAGCCGAGTATAAACGTATAAACTATACATGTTACAGTACTGGTTTGACTCACCACACTGAAGCATCCTGAGATGATCTGTGTCGAGGTGGATTTTCTTCCTCCTGAGCTGCAGAACCGTCCAGGTCTGACTCGGGGTCCAATACAAAAGGACATATCCTAGACTCTGCCATTTTATTAGTGCTATCAATGCCTTACAGTGAAGTTTTGGCAAACAGCAAACTCGCTCGGTCTGCTCCATTCAATATGGCGATTTTGTAAATACTGTCATGCTGCAAAAACCGCCCCCTGGCTCTACCCCCTCCGCCCCTCTGATAGAACTGACCAATCAGAGCACAAAGGGCTGTGACATTGCGAGGTTACTAGAGGTCATTCTCGAAACGGGGCGTTTCAACGAGATCTTCAGAATGGCCTAAAATGAGGATATTGAGAACGCTATTGTGGGGAAATAAAGGAACTAAATGACTTGTACTGAGGGCAGAAATGCTTTACAGGCATCCTAGTCTAGCATAGTGAAAAGGAGAAACAAGCATGATATGTCCCCTTTAATGATGATTTTTAGGATAAAAACTGTCACATCGCTGTGATCAAATTCAGCCCAACATGAAAAAGATATAATGCTTATCTGATTTCATTCAGTACACTGGTATCGTTTCAGTCCAACTGTATGGATCAAACAATGCTATGAAATTAATCTCATCATGTCACATCACTTATTTTCTGGACTGCATGCCGTCCTCAGCTGTGACTGGACGCTGCTCCCTACATATCCTTTCCATTGTGTCGTCTGCGAGCTGAGCGCTCCACCATTAAAGCCCGATGACTGACAGCTGTGCCCAGCCTGCAAACTCTGCTGGGGGCTTTAACACCATGGGGAGGCTGCCATTGATATCCGTTGTGTAATTTTCTATTGGCAGGTGTGTGATGGCTGTGATTAAATCTGGGCTTTGGCCCCTGCCATCAGCATTATTGTGTCGGGATTCCCCGAGTCCCCGCTCTCCGGATCCTCTGTCACATTCTGTCATGCCAGCTTTGGACCCTGCCAGCTGGCCCTGTGGCATGGCATAACACAGACTATGTTAGCCCCACCAGGGCCCCCACCTATGTTATCTGTCACACACACACATACACACACACTTCTAATCATGCATCCTTTTCTCCTCCTTTCCCACCCTCCATTTAAAGCCCCGCGCTGTCATCCCGCAGCAGTTTTATTTATTTTAGTCCTCTTCCGCTCTCTAAATCCTTGCATCTGCCCATCATGCTTTGCAGATCAGCTGGGTGCAGTAGAGGAGGGTCACGCCGGGTTTACGATGTAATTCGCGTGGTGGAGCTACGTGGGTGTTAGTGATTACTGCTGAATGTCTGGGACGTGCAGGTTCTGCTGTCGGTGGGCACAGACGGGGACGGTGGCTAAAGGTCAGACGTGTTAAAACAGAGACGCTTCCTATTGATGTCTGACTGGTGTGTTTGTTTAAGAGCGAGGAGGCGAGGAGAGCCGCAGACACCCTCATTGGCTTTGGCTGGGCCCACTTTACCTCACACACATAATTGAGAGAGGCTTCAGGGTGAGTTTGGATCATCTCTGAGCCGTCAACATTATAATTACACCGTTTTCCCTCAGAACTCCGACAAATTATTCTGAGGTAGACTGACCTATTCTGAGGGGGCAAATTCAAAAACTCCAACTTCAACAAAATATTAGACTTAGAATACAACACAAAATAAGCTGAATTCTTCATACAGTTTAAAAGAGTGTCTGTAAAAGACTGGCATGCTTCTTTAATCCGCCAATAAGACTGGTTATGTTACAGTTTCTTTTAATCTAAACTACAAATACAGGGTATCTGCAGGTTGGTCAAATTTAAGACTATTTAAGACTTAAATGCCACCTTGAATTAGATTTAAGGCTGAAAACGCCATAAATATAGGCAATGGTCGGGGGTTATTGGTGTATTGCAATCCAAACAGACATCATCCAGCCAACCCTCAATACATTTGCACTTACCCATAGTTCCAGACTGGCTAGCTAGCACTCAGATAATTCATATCACAGGGATTAAAGCCAAAATAAATGACTGAGAACTGTATTCCTAAAAAAAAAAAAAAAAAAGTGTTTCCTATTTTAGGAAAAAAGTCATGTTTTTCTCTTTTGAAGCTAAAGATCTGGGCTGACAGATATGAGCTTGCCTCTATTTTAACAAACCTGACCTTCAGTCAAGTGAATTTTATCGCTACATTGAGTAACAGAAGCAGCAGATGTCCCAAATAAAACTCTGAATAAGTTAAAGTATAAAAAAAAAGTCAATAAGTGAGAAGGTTTAGGGGAATGTCCCCCAGGGGAAAAATCTAGCTCTTCTAACATTAAAATGAAGCCTTTGGGGCATTTTTGAAATGAGATTATGACAAAAGCAGAGCTGTTTTTATTCTAATTAGGACAGTGGATCAAGAAACTCCCTCTGTTCTTGACCATTAGAAGCCTGAAGTGGTAACAACACAGTCAGACCCTCAAAGCAGTTACTGTAGTTAGAGTATAAACACAGCAAACTAATGTCTGGAGGAACTCGTGAAAAATAGCTACTTTGCAAAAATGAAGTGCGCAGAAAAGCGAAAGTGAAAGTCAAAAAACATGTCATGTTTGTTTCTCATTGTGGAGAGTTGGAAGAGAATCAGGAATCATATGGGCAGCAAAGCAAACCCAAATAAGCAACTGCACTCTGGAAAACTAGCGACTGATAAGAGAGGAGAGACTTTTTCTCTCCTCTCCTAATACCAAAACACGCATGCACAGGAATTTTTTTCTGGGTGGGCAGGAGGAGTGTGATATTGTTATTTTATATTTCTCACATGCAAAAACCTGTGATACATCGAGTATATTCCATTTACCCCCCAGCCCTACTTCAAACATACTTAAAATACACGTGTTCTTTGTTTTATTGTTATTGCTACAGTTAAAGCTAAGCCTTTTTACTGAACTATAGCTGGATACCTTGTGAATCCCCATGACATCAAAGATATTTTTACAAATAGTGTCTTCATCCTATTTTACATTATACTGAGTCTGAGAAATAAACAAGCTAACAAACTAATGATTTTCTATAAATACAATGGGCTTTGAGGTATATTTCTATTACAAAGGAGAAGGCTTTTAGATATAACTTATGCAGTTCTGTGTTTCCTAACTTTGACCCACTCAGTCGTTAAAAGTAAAAAGTAAACTAGTGCTAGCTTGTTAAGCTAATATGCCATGTAAGAACTGTGTTGTCAAACAGTCCAGTTTAAAGCCATTTCATGTGGCGCAGTGCCTGCACGTGATAAAACTTAAACGTTAAACTCTGTCATGTTACGGATTGTCATTCTCTGTTGCTTCTTTCTCAGATTGGGTAAATGATTTGCACACCAAAGCCCAAAGTAAAAGTCTGGACATGACAGAAGCAATCATTTACCTGCCATGTGGTGAAATGGGCCCCCTGAATTTATTTAAAAAATAAATGTAGCCAGCATTTTGGCACTTGTCTAATAAAATTCCCTATTTTTTGTTCTATCTGATCCTTCTATCCCCTTTTAATAATGCTGCATTTAAACTACTGTAAAAGAGACAAAAGGAAAAAAGGAAAAAAAAAAGAAAAAAGAAAAGGGTGAAAAAAGTGAACATTCGGTGTAAGTTTCTTTTACTGTACTGAAAACTAACCAAATGGTGACTTCAAAACTGAGGTCCATCCCAAGATGTCTGTGCACAGTTTCCACCCTCTGAGTAATGGACACCAGTAAACATGAACATACTGTGTGTGTGTGTCTATGAGCATTATCTCTATAGAGTTACAGTAGAACATTAAACGTCTATGTCTCAGCCTCCTCATTTAATCCAGTGAGCGCCGCAGTGTACAGATTCAAAATTAGCCTGTGACACGTCAGGTGCGTACAGTATATCATCAGCGCACTGACCTCCTGAACAGCACACCTCGTGCTGTGAATGTGTCAATATTATGAAGTGCTGTCATCTGATCTAATGGGGTCTGTGTCAGTGGACAAGCTGTGACCCATGCTTGCACACACACACACACACACACACACACACACACACACACACACACACACACACACACACACACATCCACCCACACTGGCTCGAGTCTGCATATTTTCGGCTATTGGTTCAGCAAAATTGATTATATGCAATTTGTTCAAAGCTGTAATAGCGAGAGGAGATATATCTGATTACATTTCTTCTTGCCATGAGATTGTGGCTGACTTGGTTGCTCTTGCTCTTTTGACAAGACCGTTTTCAGTCATGTTTGCAGAGTCAGCGCTCTTATCCTGTCGCGCCAAAATCATAGCCAGAATGTGACAAGTATCGCAGCTTTGCCAGCGTTAAAAGGAATGCAATGAGCCCTGTTGGAAAGAAAGACAAACCCTGGATTAAAACCAAAATCTGTGTGTGTCCACACCCTGAGTGTGTGTGTCCTCATTCATGTGTGAACACCACAGTGATGCCTGTAAAGAGCAACAAAAGCCAAAACACACAAGAGACATTAGTAGTGTGCTCAAAGAGTGCCTGTCTGCCTAATTTCAACGCTTCAGACGTTTACAAAGACCTGGAAAAATAGATGAAAATCATCGTTATTACCGCTTGTTTTTATTTCATGAGCCACAGTACAAAATCTGCTATTGATGACGCCTACATCTGACTTTCTTTATTGTTTACCTTTAGTATCTATATCTGTTTACCTTGGGTGTGGGGGAGTCCTTTGGGAGCTTAAAATAATTTCATAGATGACCTCATCCAGTATGAGCACTTGTTAGCTGAAGTAAGCGTGGAACTGGCTGGTTGAGTATTTTTTCTAGAAAGTGGATGTAAGTGATTGATTTTCTTATAAAGCTGTTGGCCTGAGAGTCTGGAGGGTTGTCACAGAGGCCTATTTAGTTGATGAGTGTCCTGGCACCATGTTCATCAAACAATACAGTTTCACTTCCAACCTATGGACAGTAGAAGCTCTGTCACTGGTCTACGACTCAAAACATGAAGATCAAGATACAAAACAAGGGTCAGTGTACCTTCATGGTCAAGCTTTGAATAGTAAATGTTGAATCAAACTTTGATGAAACCAGCAGTTAGCGGTAAAGAACTTCCAGATAATACTTCCTTATATCTTACAAACCTCCTTATTTAGTCAATCATTTGAGAATTACAGTTTTTAAAAATGACTAAGCAGAGATATTAGCTGAACAAGCAAAATTGTTTCTATTTCAGACTGAGGTTCATTGGTCATTGACTACCTCCACCAAGGAGGTTATGTTTTGGGGAGAGTTTGTCTGTTTGTTTGTCGGTGAACAACACAACTCAATCAGGAAATGTTCAATGCGGGATATGGAAGAAGTGATAAAATTTTGGAGGTGATCCGGATCACCGTCTGGATCAAGGATTTTTTTAAAGGATTCTTTATCATTGTGAGATAGAGCAGTTTTCATCATGTGTATATAACTCCATGATAAATAGTCAGATTTTTTTGCAAAACAATACAAGAAAAGGTCACCATAATTTCTGACAGATGTAAAAGTACTATCAAGATCCTGGCAATATTTTGGATACTAAGATCTGGAATATGAAATATGTACTGGGTCATCATCATTTTCAACACTATCAGGTAACAAATTATCGTACAAACCTGCAGCTTACACCAAATTGTAGCAGACAGTCTGCTGAAAGGGAGTATAACATTAAAGTAGGACTAAAGTGTTGTGTGAAAATCACAATATGCTTGGTGCAGGTCTGTGCTCTCTGAGTGCTTTTCTAGTTATTGGAGGGCCCAGTCATACTGGCCATTCATACATTGCCCAAGTAAACTTCAACCCTGAAGGTAATTTTGTTTGGTCAGTGTAACTGCACCATTCCAGGCTCAAAGAAGTGAGTTTTGGTGCAGTACACTTCATTCACGAGCACAAACCTGTGCACCCAACTAAGACATATCATATAATCCATGACGCAAAATTGTTGCAACCACTCCTCTTGATAATCATTTTAAACAATGGTGAGGCTGTTAGGGGCAGTGTCGGACCAACACAACTTTTAAAAAGCCAAAAAGAGACTAAAGTTGTAGTCACGTTCTCTGTGTTCTTCATTGTGCTGACACTGCTAATGCTTGTAAACAGATGCTTCGTGATGATGTAGGCGGGCCACGCAAGTGTTGTATTACTTAAAACAGGATTTTGGAAGTGATAACGCAATATAGGGTCAAACATTCCCAAACAAGAGTTGTGTTATCTGGGTGTCTTTGTAAAAAATGCTGCTGGTGAATACTGTCAGATCGGAAATCTGTTTGTGCAGTTCATGTGTGTCTGTGTTGGACGGGCTTGAGTACCAAGAAAAAATTCCATTCAGGAACCGGTTATTACACAGGTAATACCCTAATATTGACATAACATGTTCATGATTAAACCTCAGGCAGAATTCTGCAGACCACTTGCAACAATGCAGTAAAGTTTAGATTTACAAATAATGATGCATATAACGTGCTTTCTTTAACACGTCTCTGGAAAAGGAGGAGGTAAGTCTCTGATGACTTTTACTTCAACACAGAGTGAATTTTAGTGAATGTGAGAATGTGATGTGTAATTAACAAAATAACAGGTTACATTTATTTTCCTGGTTGATTAATGGTTCATTTTAATCTTATTCTTTGAATTTTCTGTCCTGCTGTGGATGATTGTCCTTTTTTTCCTAGAGTTAAAAGCGTTTATTGTAAATGAATACTTGCTATTTAGTTGAACTCTAACCTTCTGACAATATATAGTGCCACATGCATGTGGCTGTTTTGTTGTTGATTATAATATATTTAAGTCCTGTCCATACGATTTAATGTACACTTGGGAGTCTGTAAACAGCGTTTTCTATTTTGAAACTGAGTGGATATCTGTGTTCAACTTTCTGGTCTTGAAGTTGGTCTGATCTGTGCAGGCTGACACATGCTTGGCACAGGCTCAGTCAAAATTAGACTCGGCACATATCTTGAGCGTGGCGGAGCAGGGAGCCACTTATGGGATAGAGCTGAGACACGCCGTGGAACTTCCTGTGGAAACACGGGCATTAGCTGGGGTAGGCATGGATTGGCTCCAGAGTGCGTGGCACTGACCAAATGTGACACATACGCTTCCTGTGGAACCTGAGGGTCACATGTTGCATAAAAAAGTCAAACAAATCAGATACTTCCAGTAAATTTGATGAATGTCAACTCCGTAGAGACAGAAGTCAGTCAGGCTTCTTTTTTCCTGGATAGAAAAATCTTGTTTTTTGACCTTTCCATCGCAGCAGACAGCATCCAAAGCCAGCTCTTCATGCTCTTTATCTATAACACCTGAATCTAACGTCGTATTAAGACAATAAGCTAAAGGCCAGTGTTCAGAAGTAGTGCTATGCGTATACGACCAAGCTGCTGTGCCTGATGAGTTGGCTAGCTTGTTCCTGTTGAGTGAACCGAGTGCCTCACGAGGATGTCAAAACTATGACATAAAACAATCAGACAATAAGAGTCATGATTTGTTGCATGCAGGAAAAACCTGCCTGATTCCCTTCCAATCAGAAACACACACACACACACACAGACCCACGCTCAAGCTGTGTGTTGGCCTCAGTGAATCCCGACGGTAAAAGCCACATTAAAGGTGAGTGTTGTTATTCTGCCTTCAGTCCTGCTAGACTCATCAGTTATCCTCTATGGCCTCCAGGATGTCTGCCATCTCCTCCCTCCCTCCTTCTCTATCCCTCCCTCCTGTTTGTTTTAAGACAAATCCCTCACTCAGACAGTGAGCATGGAGCGGGTGCGTCTGACAAAAAAGTAAAAAACACATCTTTCATGTCTAAATAAATCTGACAAAGAGATGCTTTATGAACTGCTACCTAAGAGTAGTCCTAAAAGCTACAGTGAGCAAAGTGGCCGTAATATTTAATCCAATTGGCTTCGTCGCTCCTGAACCGTCTTAGCAGATGGTCGGCTGTAATATGAAAGTTATTCACCCACTCACTACGGCAGTGCGTCTGTTATATCACCATGTCCTGTTATTCTTTATGGCTTCCATAGGCACTAAAGAGGAGAGAAGTTATTTTCTTTTCATTACTTCTCTCTCTTGGGGGACTGGGAGACTCGGTCCAGCTCTTCCCCTTCAGTCCAGAAATTCTTTTCAATTAAAGGCCTATCCGTGCAGATGGTAGAGACATTACGCTCTGCTGATGTGCCGCCCCTGCAGTCGATGGACAGCCATTTCATTTACCAGGCAGTAAATCTTAAGGCACCTAATGCCCCACAGCACAGGCCGCCAGTGCCTGACAATACACACCAGCCCTGCTGGAGTGTTATATGTACTTTTTAACCACGCGAACCTCCGCTCCCTCGATCACACATGTATTGTCTTTGCCACGGATCAATTAAAAGGATGAGGTCTAAAAAAAGGGGCCATTTGTAGAGTGGACGTCCTCAGCGGCAGAGAGCATTGGAAGCGTGAATAATTTATCCCGAAACCCTATCACAGTGTTTGTATCAGTTTCCATCATAAAGCTTGGCGAGGGAGAGGAGGGTGGAGGGGAATACATCAGCCTGTGTGACAGGCTCTGCAGGGAGGGTACAGTAGAGGGTCTTTTGGGCGACTCCAGGCACATAAATCCATTCTCTGTCACCACAGGAAGGGGATGAGAGGAAATGGCACAGTGAGAACCTGGCATGAGGACTCTGCCAAACCAAAAAAACTACAACTTATAATTCCAGAAAAACTGCCTTTTTAAAGAGCAAAAACCCTGTTTGAAGCCATAACTTCTGTGGTGATAGGTTCATGCATTGTAAGGCCATAACACTCTATTATAATAACAATATCAGAAACAAAAGCCTAACATCGTCAAACTTTATGCACCATTTTTTGGCACACATGTGTGCTATAACTCACAGCAGAGTATGAACTTTTAGGAGGCTTCAAAATCCCCCAATAGTACAGATTGTGTAAGCTTTGTTTAGAGCTTTTTGTTTGGCTAGAAGAAGTAATATCTACTGCAGCTTCTGCAAAAATATACACAGAGAAATGAGAAGCTTCTGGAATCACAATTAATTTCTTCCAGTCTTAATCCAGACTTTGTTCAACAATGAGCGGCATGTATCTGTGTCAAAATAGACACCACATACTTCTCCCAGTCTGGGGAACTGGAATGAACTTCACCGCTGTGCGCTACATGTAAGGGAGAAGAAGGGCGTCTCTCGTTGCTCCCTCTGTGTTTTCCTTTGTCTTTTCACGGACACGATGAAAAGATCCCTCTGCATTTGGGAGTGACTATGCTCTGAAGTAATCTCTTCTTTATAATCCATATAGAAGGGGCTGATTGCTTATCAAAGGAAATTGCCAAGCGTGTTCATTTTGTGTATGTTTAATCATGTGTCTAAGCCTGAAATGTGATCATTTAATGAGAGACCTCAGGGAAAAGAAGACAGTGACAATGTGGAGCATAAGCAGAAATAAATGGAGTTTGACTTCTGAAATACATGAACATAAATCTCCTTTTTTCCCTCACCTGTACGACAAAGAATGACGTGCAGAGTGGGATCAAAAAGTAAAAAGAAAGTGCTGTTTCCTAAAGGAAAGCAGGCTCCATAGATGTAGATTTATACCCTTTTCTGGAGCAGGCAGAGCTGATTTTATGTTGCTGTATTTTGAGGTCAGATATTGTGTAAACACTGTCTTCACTGTTACTTGAATACAAACACAGATTTGATATTTGATACCTGGCATTAATGCAACATCCCTTATGTTGATTTACATTTCAATCAAACTTCTGATTTTAAACTCCAGGAATACAAGCATCCATGTAACGTTTTGATGTATTTACCCTGAGAAAACAGAATTTATATGTAGTGTGTTTTGATGAGGGACATCATTGCTCATTTGCTGCTCATTTCCTGTCACATTTGGAGACCTGTAAAAACAGAGCTCCTGGTGAGTGAGTGAAAAGCAGCGAGTCTGAGCTCCGGGCCAGCAATCACAGCCCGTAACTCCCACAGTTCCCAGCTGCCGAGGCAGTGGAAGAGGAGCCTAGGGGGACCGACTGGCTGCTACTGCCAGCGAGCTCACCGCGATCTGAGTCTGAAGCTGAAGCCAAACCTCCCCTCTGTCCCAGCGGAAAGTGCCATTTTCTGCAAGAGTGAGTGAAAGTCTGGTTTCAGACGGAGTGGGCAGCTTGTTAGGCTGCTTTCCCCTTACTAGCTCCCTGTTCAACAGGAGCGCTGGGATACTGGAGGAAATCCCACAGAGTTAAAAAGAGACTCAGTCAAAACAATGGCTGCTGTCGGAGCCAGAGACCACAACCATTTTCACACATTGTTCTACCTGCTGAAGGTGTTTGAAGGCACATAGCATATTTTATGGATGGGTGGAGAGGGGGCTGGGTTAATATATTTCACATCCAAGGGGAAACTAGCTAACAAGGACAAGTGTGAAACTCAATCTGGAGCCAATTAGCTTAGCAAAATGACTACAAACATATAGAAATGGCTAGTCTCATATGGTTCAAGGCTTACAGATCACACCAACAACTAGCGTTTTATTATTTAATTTATTGTATGTGATAATATATGTATGTATGTGAATAAAGTTACCTAATCATATTCTTATCCATTATTTCAAGTAAAAATCTGATGAAGATGGTTAGCCAGTAACATGTTCCAGATGGATTCTATTCATTCACTTTCTACCCCTTATCCTGTTCAAGGTTGTGGCTGAAGCCTATCTCAGCTGTCTTCAAGCAAAAGATGGGGTACACCCTAGACTAGGAGATGGAGATGGTCCTAAATAAACAGAGACTGAGAGATAGAGACATGCATTTCAATTCAAGCTACCACCACTGCCACCGCCAACCCTCCTGCCATGACCCTCTGCTACCACCAACCCAGACGCCTCCACTACCACCACTGCTACCACTACTACCACCAACACCACCACAGCTACCACCACAGCTACCACCATTAACACCACTGCTCATTGTCAAGTGACCCATAGACACCACTAATGCCAACACTCGTGCTTGCATCACCAACTAAATGTCAATTAACTGCTCCACTAAAGTTGAGCCCATCTCGAAAAATGGCCACCATCTTTAAATTCCATGTGAAGCTATTTCTTGTGATGTGACTCACGGAGACTGCTTGTGCTAATTTCTATACCAATATCACCAAGTAAACTATTACACCATTTAATTTTTTGACTAATCTGGTAGCCATCTTGAAAAATGGTTGCAATCTTGAATTTTTGAGTATCTAATGTCTTTTTTTATTTTTTTATTTTTATTTTTTTAAGAGTGGCTCTCAGAGAGTATTTGTGCCAAATTTCATGCTTGCATTACCTTGTTAAGGATTTTTCCACTTATCCACTGCACTGTTGATTAAACTACAGATATCACTGATGTTTATAGAGCTCCACAGTATGTGTTGAGTTTAGGCTCATGTATTGATGAATGAAACGGCAGAAAACGGCATCAATCAATCAATCATGTCTTCTGTATTTCTACAGAAGTTCCCGACACCTTTTCCCCTGCAGACAGAGGGGTTTGAGGGTAAAGTGTCATTTTACTCAGCATCCATAAATAGAATGAGCGGCACATATCCCCCATGGAGGTGAACACATATCATGTTAGCTGGGCTGAGTAGGTGCTAACCTGCTGCTGGCAACCTGCACACTAAACAATACATGTTACAGAGAAACACAGAAACTGAACCACTGCTGTGTGAAAAGTGAACTAATGTTATGTGGAGTAAAACACAGGAAAGTGTAACACAATCTAATGCTTATTGTTGTGAAGTGCTGGTTCCCTCGACAGAGTTACATTACCAGGTAATCAAATGACAACAGGAATGTCTTCACATTGTGCTGTGAGATGTGTTAGATTCTGAGCTTTCTCTTCCAAAAATATTTAAGACCAAGCCTAAGTCTTGTGTCACTCTCCCAGGCAGCCTCAAAAGATTGTCAACAAAAAATATTTTGGGTCATATTGAACTAGCACAGACATGTGGGCGTTAACTTAGAGGCTTCAGAACATCCCTAAAACCCAGATAAGTTGCTAGGTGCCACCCTGTTGGTTGTGGCTGCCTGTTGCAGCAGCTCTCCCTTCTTTATCCGTTTCTTGTAATTTTTTCGTTTCTTTTTTGTCATCTTTGTATTTGGAGTGGGCAGTTACTTTGTACGGCTCATTTGTTGGTCGTGGACATCAAACTGGTTGCGTCTTCAGTGATATTTTTTACTGCTCTTGCTCCTGTGTTTGTCTGGAGATCCTCCATGAAACCATGGCCACATTGTTTACATGTGAAATCAGCCTGTAGCAGCCTGTAGCATGTCAATGCTAACTAGTGCAAGGCCTGATGTTTCCCCACAAAGTGAGGAGAAGGAGGTGAGGACATTGTGCTGGTACTGAGGTGAGAGTTAAGAAATGACATCAACCTGTCCTTCCATCCATCGTTACTGGGAACGTAAGATCTATCTCCAATAAGATCGACTAGCTAGCCAACCAAGCAACAGAGGGAATACCAGAAGGCAGAGTAGTATCATGCTATTCACAGACATGGCTAACAGTGACATCATCTATTTTCTTATGGACCTTTTTGCACTTTCTACGCACTTTCTTACCTTTGTTTTCTTGATTGCTGCTGTGACTCCTGAAGTTCCTCTCTGGGATAAATAGAGTAATTTCTGTTCTATTCTATTCTATTCTATTCTATACATATTGTGAAAATTGTACTAAATTTTGATGTGTAATATTTTTCTTAATGCTTAAAAAGAAAGAAATCATTTCTAGGTCTTTTTATGACTGCTACAACTTTCAAAGAGTAGAAAACTGGGTTTTATTGAAGACATAAAAGTGTTAATGTTTCTCTTATAGCCTAGCTAGCAGTTTTACCTTGCGAACACTGAATTTGTAACAAATTACCCGCTACAGTTTGTCCTTTAAAAGCTCACTTGCAGAGTCTTAAATACAGAGTGTGCTTTGTGGTTGGGGCAGTAACAAGGTGTAAGAATTATACACATCAAGAGAGTGTCAATTACAGAAACCTCAACTTTGTTACTAACACAGAACAGACACGCCACCATTTTGAGCTTTGACACCATGCACGCCCGTATTTACGTGAGCCAGGGTTTAAAAAGTCAGTCCCAAACCAAAAAATATCCCGGGGCATCAAACAAGCTGCCTGAGAAACCACTAACAGGTCTGCTTCCTTCCTAGACAAAAAAAGTCCCCACCCCCCGTCAGTTAAAGTCTGCAAGCCATGCCAGCCAGCATAAAGACATAAAGACGTGATAACTAATATAGCCTTGGCTACCTCGGCGTGCCCTGCAGCCACAAAACCTATTGTTGTGGTGCTCTTTTGAAGCCTGGGAAAAATATCAAAGTGTGAGAGGCTGACAGAGCTTTGAACAATTAGACTTTGGCTCTGCGACAGGAAAACTTTTGACAACAAGAGAGTGCAAGAAGAAAGGTGACAGATTGAGATAGAGAGAAAAACTCAGGTGTGTGTACGTGCCGTGATTTGGGCTTTCCAAATATCTGACTGATGGTGTGAGGAGCAAAGAGGGGGAACCTCAGATATTACTGTCCTGAAGCATGACAGCTTGACAGGTCAGCCTCCATTTACAGGAAGGAGCAGGCCACTGTCAAGCTATGGCACATGAACCGCTACAGATACACACACACATACACACATGTATGCTTAAGGAATGTGGAAACAGTGTCAGAAGCTGGACTCAGAGCATCGAACAGCGCAGAAGACAGGCCAGGGTTGGTGCCAAAGACCTCCAGTCATCCCATTTCGAATTCGAAGGAGCCCGTCAAACTGATATCCCCGATCTGAGTGACAGGGAGAGAAAGAATGAGAGAGCCTCTGGTCAAGCTGCAGCCTGTGCTGCTCCCCTGTTCCCAGCCAAAGCAGGAAATGAAGAAATAGGATCACATCAAAATATGCGAGGCCTATCATCCCCCTGCACACCTTTCCAAAGGCCTCAGACAAGCCAGCATAGGATTTGAAGGATTAAGTTTTTGCCAGATGAAACACTTCGATGCGGTTTATTAAGAGATGTGTTTCAACGATGAGCCAAAAGGAAAGCACTGATGACTGAACTTAAATAAACCAAGTGTCTGGAGCGGTTGTTCTGTGACTGGCCGACCAATTTAACTTCCCTAAAATGATTATAAATCAAATAATCAGAGTGGAGACGCAAACACCAATCACAGAAGTAGTCTGTGCATCGCTGACATATTTCTTGAAGTCTCCGCAGGGTGACATGTTCATTCATACTTTCATTTAATACAACTTGCACAGGTGCATACATGTGCACAAAGCCCCTAGCCTACTAACACTTTTTAACCCCATATTTACAACACACGCCTTCAGAGATGGTAAAGAGACAGTGGGTGTTGAACACATGCAAGAACTGTGAAAAAGAGGAAGCTCGCATGTTGTGCAGGTTTCGGAGCAGGTGGGGCCGTTTCCCTCCCAGTGGGCAGTGATTACTGTTGGCTGAGGTCCACGCCGCCTGCAGCTAGCAAAACATTATCTATGGCTCAGTAAATTCCCTCTTATTTGATTTTTTTTCAGGTCCAGAGTTTCCCTGATACTGCGACAGAGGATAACAATGCAGCATTACACACTTGATTCACAAATCCAATCTTAAAGTTTGAAAACTTGTCCTAAATCCCTCTACATTGATAAGTTTTAAAATTTTGTGACAAGTTACAGGATGGATAGTGGAAATAGTGCTTGATGGCTGATTATTTTCTAGAAAATTGATTATGTTTGTAGATTTAGAAGCTGATGATTTGAATAGTTTTGTGTATTTTATCTCATCATAACCTGTGGATTCTTATGAGATACATGCTTAAACAAAAGAAAACACACATTCTCGCACACACAAACACACATGGGTATCAGAAGGCTGAGAAACCTTTTTTCTCTACTTTCAGTCACTTTTTTCCTTTAGACACTGCGAGCTCATAAAGAGGCCGACAGAGAGAGGATCTGGGTGATGTAATTTGCTCTTAGCGTCAGCGAGGAGCAGTCCGGTGATTTAGCAGGAGTGTGCTGAAGACATGACAGAGACTAATTGCTTTCATTAATCACGTTTTTCTGGGCCCATTCCGAGCTAAACTAATTGAAATCCTCTTACCTGTCAGGGCGCCAACCATTGTGCGCCCCGGCAGGAGTCACTCAGGGGGGAGGAGGAGGGTAAAGGTGCGGAGGGGGAGAGTGCAGGGAGAAGGAACGGGCAGGAAATGAAGCTCTAACTACAAATAAACCACGTCTTTGTCTAGACAAATCTCTTTTCAAGCCGTAATGCTCTCTGAAATGTGTTAATGTCATGTAAAGTCTTTCAGGGGGGCTGAAGGGCCGCGGAGAAGCCAAGTGCAAATGTGGCTCAGGAAGAAAGGCTCTTTTCCTGCATAAAATACCAAATCGAATTATTCCCCTGGCCCAGCTGCCAGTGGCGTCGGGGAGAGAGAGGCTTTAGGCCTTAATACCTTTGTGTGTGTGACAGGGGCCATTACTGAGGCCCCTTTATGAGGGAGCACAAAAAGAGACATCAGAGCAGACTGGGCTGTGCAGACAGACACAAGAAAAGACAGACGGACAAGGTAGAGATGGAGGAGAGAGGATCCTCTGGACAGCAACGCAAGAATAAATTACACTTTTGGTTTGTAAACAAAGATGTACTATTGTTAGATAAGTTTGTTTACAGAAGCTACAACCAAGATCAAAAATCTGAATGATTACTTTTTTTGAACATTTGATGTTTTCATAATTCTCTAAACTCAGAAATTTGTTACCATTTTTTGTGGTGGACACATCTGGTAAAAGAATCAAACCACTTTCTGAATAACTCGAATCATAAAGACTGAAAAGAATTTCTAAGGTGAAATAAGGACATGATGGAGGCTTCACCTGAATTCACCTGCTCATGTGAACCTGGACTCAGGTTTTTGTTGCTCAGGGTATATTGAAGGATAGTCGGATTAAGTATACCATGTTACACAATTTCTCCTGCTGGACATTTGCAGTGAGGACCTCAGCACGTAGGCATGTGGGCACTGAAGTAGCAAACATCCTTCAGAGACAGCATGTTTCCACACAGCAGGAGTTCAGAAAAAACTAGTGCTGCACGATTTGGGGGAAAGGTGCAATTTGCGATTAGGTGGACAATATTGGGATTGCGATTGTGCTTGCGATTTAATAAAAAAAGTTGTGTCATGATGAGTCTACAGACTTGCTTGGTTATCATGGAGAAAAATCAGAATTGCATGTGCTGACATTGCAATTGCGGTTGTGATAATCGTGCAGCCCTAGAAAAAACAAGAGCAAAGTCTAGATCCAGAGATTTCTCACAAATGTCAGTTGTGCTGGTTTGATTTGGAGCTCAAAACCAAATCTAATCATCCTCAGTTAGCAAAGTTTTCATGTGTCATAAATAGGGATGTAGGGCTCAACTGGTTTGACTATTGACCCTGAAATAAAATATAAGATATATCTTTTTCATATATTTGTATTTAAGATCATTAAGTGCTTCTGTTATCCACACAGAATGCCAACAAGTTGAAGCCTGTAGTGCATCAGCTTTATGCCCAATATTTACTGAGAGACGTGGAGGCTATGCTACATTAAATTCAACCATGGCTAAGGAACCTAGTTGACAGTGGAAGCCTGTTAGCAAAAACTGATGCTGCAAAAAAGGTTTAGGAAAAAGAAATCACTTTGATGCAGCTCCTGCAGAATCACCAGCTCAAATACATGACTAAATAAGGAAAATGGATGTTAGTTGAGTCATATTTTGTTTAAGACAGACCTTTTTTCACTGACTGGTGTGGACTTGTTCTATTTTCATTTTCACTATGATTGATTAATTGTTATTTAAATAAAAATGATGCTTTGAAGGGTAGAACACCTGAGGACTAAAAGCTGACATCCTGTGTTTCAAAATTGAAAGTGAGGAATGGAATTTTTGTTCATTTTCATTTATCTATTACTATTATTTCTGTTTAAAAAGGGGGCAATAAATTACACTCTGTAGGATTTTATACTAGTGATGCAATAAGCTATTTGAGTATAATTTTATAATCAAAAGCTCAGATTATATTGAATTGAATTAATATTTCATTTAAATTAGAACTGAAATTGATTTTGAATATGAATTTAAATATGTATTGAATTTAAAAGAGATTACATATGAATTGAATTTAAATTTGGATTATATATTAATTTGAAAACATTTCCAAGGGGATTTCCACATAAAAAATCAATATGATTATCTCAAAAACAAAACAGGAATCACTGCTACCTCACCTGCTTTACTGGACTTAGAACTGAATGCAGTGTAACGTCAATTGACATATAAAGAAGATATAAAGAAAATGACATCATCATCTTCAATGATGGCTCTCTTGGCAAAATAAGCACCATGTTTTACCCTAATTTAATGTTTGGGGATTTTTTTTTTTTTATTTTGGGTTGTGGTGAAGAATAATTTGGATCTTTGGTCCAGATGTTAATAAATTAAAAAGGAGGTAACAACTTTGATGAAAACATTGTTTTCCTCTTCGTGTTTTAGTTAGTGTTTACCTCTTTGTGTCTTTAATTCATACTCTTTATTTCCCTCATCTGTTGCAGATCAAGCTGTGATACAGCCCTGAAATCAAAAGGGGAAAATATTACGACTACCATAACAACTGCCTCCTACTGTAGAACCTCAGTGTCCTTTATAAGAAGTTGATTTTTACATTATTCGTTATTCCTTGTTTGTGTTGGATTAACAGAGTCACAATAGTTCAGGGTCTACACATGCCTGTCCACCTTAAAAATAATGTTCCTCTGCCAATCAACTGGGGCCTTCAACCTAAAGAAGTGGTCACACCTGTGTGTAGGTGGATACACTCACATGCACTCACACACACACACACACACACACACACACACACACACACACACACAGACCTCCTTTTGGCAGTGGTATTCACGACTTGCATAGAGGACAAATCCAAAAGTGATTGCCGTGTGAAAGGCCCTCCTCCTGCCTGGAGAGTGCGTCTCCGGTTACGAGGTCACAGACAATTAGAGAGAGAGAGGATCAGACAGCCCTACTGTTGTCATGGCGCTGCACAACGACTCTCTCTCCACACACACACACACCAGACACACATATACAGAACACTATCATGCATAAATACACTTTAATAAAGACAGTTCAGTGCCTGGATCTCCGTCAGCTGACACCTCATGCTTCCTCTTCCCCCTCCCTGTGTGTCAGACAGACACTGCCTCAGGCGTAGGATAGCAGACGTGTTTTGGGAGGTGAAAATGTAATTTAAGGTTCAGGAATGAATTTATTTGCCAAAAAAATATTATCTGTTCATCTGTAGGGTGTTCACTGCTTCCTGAACACCTTCTTGTCACTGTAGTACCTACTCTTGTGATGTAGCGAGGAGGAGAAGGGCCTGCAGGGACACGGGCCGACTCCTGATCTTATCGCAGCTACCATCCCGTGTTAGGTTACATCCATTTTTTAATTTAGCATACTGGGAGACAAGTCAACATGACAATGAGGCCTTTATGATCTGTGTCAGCACCAGCGCCAGGGATGAGTATTTCACCAAGTTGCCCTGCGTATCAAGAGTTTGTAATCAGGAAATGACTGAAGCCCCGTTAAAGGTGCTATACTCTCAAAACTGTTAATGTTGATTTTTGAAGAGATGGTTTATTTGGTGCTGGTTAATCTATTCAAGGTTAAAGTTTGTGATGCGTTGATCTTTTGATCTGTTCATGATTCTGTAAGGCTGCTGCACTGAGTGATATAGACATGATTTCAGGGTTTCAGGGCCTGTGTCCACTGAAAGCGTTTTCTGCACTGGTACAACCCAACATCTGTCAGTTGTTTCTGTGTTGAATTTTATTGAATAAAAGAAATATGAAGGTAATATGGCATTGTTCAAAGAAAGTGCAGCAAGAACTAGATACAACTCTTACACGTTTTCAGGCCTGATGCCATGTGCAGGTCATTACAGACACAGTCGTCATTTCCGTGGAATGGGCTGTGATTTGGAAAAATACATTAGAAGGCAATGGAAAGTTTGTGTCATTTTTTTTAAATTCTGTTTTTCCAGCAAATTTCACATGTGCCAACTTAGCAACTTTTCAGACCCCTCTGGCGATTTTTTTGAAGAAGTGACTAGTGACAAATCTAGCGACTTTCCTGGAGTTTGGAGACTCTGATGTGTAAGCTTGTATTGATCTAACTCTTCTCAACAAGCCGTGGGCCCCTCCCCTATCTACAATACTCACAGGGGAACAAGTCCTCCACGCCCAGCAGCAGTCTCATCTAGATGCAGCCATAGCAGGCAACTGCTATTTGAGTCACTTCTACCTTCACCAAGCCCAGATAAGAAGGATGCTGTTCCCACCATATTTACAGTGTTTTTTTGTAATACACTTTCTGTCTCACAATGTTCCTCCTCACTTCCACAGCATCCATGACAATTAAATGCAAATGGATTATTATGCAAATCAGGCAATGACGTCATTTAGCAATTTTTAGCTACTTCAGGGACAGCCAATAGCGGCTTTTGTTGCTGAGGAGTTAGCACCACTACCAACTTTTTGACAACTAAGATGGATAACACCCTGAAATAAATGAGCATGTGTAGCACTAGCATTTAAGATATATACATATAAACGTCGTATCCAGTCTAAATGGGTCAAACCTGGCACCAATAAGTGCCGGTCACATTGGCTTTCAGATAGAAGGCCCTGAACGCTGCCATTGCAAAAAATGCCATTAGTGGACACAGGCCCTTGAAGTAACAATATAATATTACCTCTCAGAGAATTCAAAAATGCATGTTTTTTTGAGCACTGGCTGATGGTTTAGAGGAAGAATAAATCAATTTCTGTTAAAGATTCAGCCCACTGATAAGATGCAGGCCTTCACACTTTGCAATGTGTGTAAATCCTTGAACAGTCAAACACGAGACAGGCGACGACTGCCTAAAACACTTTCTTTGGATTTGGAAACTGAACAATAAACAGCATGTTAAGCCTTTCTTTGATAGACAGGTAAGGTCAGGGAGAGGGACCAGGTTTCTTTAATCCTGTCTTTTTAAAGCTGAGGTATGATGGTAGAGAGTGAGCAGGGGTGGCATACGAGAGGGTATAGCAGGGGTGGTTGTGGGGTGTGTGAGTTTGGGGGCAGTTCGGTGCTCAGGGAAAAGGGAAGGGGTGAGGTGAGGTGTGGGGAAGAAGGGGAAGGAGGTAGAAGCCTTGGTTTCCTGTTCCCCAAATTCCCAGCTCCTGTCTGCCGAGCAGGTACACAAAGCCTCCCTTGAAGGGTTTGGAGAGGGGCGGCAGGATGAAACACAGCCACTGATGGTTAACAGATCTGTCCCCCTGGACGCTCCCCTCCCTTCCCTCTCTCCCCTCCCGCACTGCCGTTTGTTTACACTCCTGCGAGCCTTTTTAGCATTTTCTGGCCAGGCCAGGAGACTTGGCACGGCTCCATGCTGCTGATTGCCATATTCCCAGACCAGAAATGTCACTTACCACTTTGCTCTCCTTCATCCGCCAGTTAAAGCCTTTGTAATCCCCCAGAAGAGCGGAGTCACCCAGGATATAGAATATTTTCTCCTGTCCCAGTGGCTCCTCGCCCCCTCCATCCCCTCTGTGTTCCTGGGCTCAGACAGGAGCAGAGCAGAGACCATTTCAGCCAACTGGAACGGCGCATTAACATTCCTGCTGGGGGAAGAGAAGAGAGAAAAACTAAGAGACAAATGTGGCATACAACACTCCTAAGGCTCTTTTCTGCCTCTGTCTGTGTCTTCAATATTCAGAGCTTAGTGTTTATCAATAAAGTGAAAGGATTTTTTATCATATTTAAAATTGGTATCAATCTATGCTAAATGATCTAATCCTCCCACATTTTAAGATACCTATGTCAACTTTCTATGCAATATGTCAAAAGTATTCCCATTTACAGATTATTAAACACCTTTTAAAATATGAACAAAGTTACTTAAGATAAGCCACAGAGCACTGCCTATTGGAAGTACACTCCACCAAAGCAATACTTCTCATGAAACCTGATGATAGCATTTTCTGTGGAGGATCCAGAGTCAAAGATTGTTGCCTGTTTTCCTGACAAACGTCTTTTCAGGTTCTTTTTATGTAAGCTCACAAATTGCCCTCGCTGCTTGAATCTGAATCTAAAATTGGAGTAGCAGACTCAAGGACTGTGTACCATTTCAAGTTTATCCATTCTGTGTTTTATTAATTTCAGATTTATAAAGAGTTCCTTAAAATTCGGTGACCTTGCTTTTACAATAAGGTAGGAGAGGACAGTGGATAGAGCAGGAAACAGGGCGAGATTGGGGAATCACATGTGGGAAACGGGCTGCAGGCTGGATGCGAACCCAGGCCACCTGCTCAGGGGTGAACCTCAAGGGGTTCTACCTATACCGCTAAGCCAAACTTGGTTGAATTGCTGCATTACATGTGATGAAATGTTACAGCAGGTCCTGGAAGATGAGAAACTTTTTTTGTAGACTGCAACATCCTCAGTGAGGTGCAATCCGTAAAGATGTAGATTCATGTAGCTGTAAGGATTTGAAAAGAAGAACCACAATACATGCATCTTATCTAATTCACAGATCTCAGAAGCTTGGAGGCTTCAGTACACAAGCCTAGTTTCTATGTGACTCATGCCAGCAGCCCTCTCACCTCAGACAGTGTAATAAATGGACGTAGCCCCTGTGATGTCACCCATCTGTTTCTGATACAGAGTTTTGAAACAAATCACTGGAGGAAGCCATATTGAAAATGAAGCAGACTTTGAGCCTCCACATTAACAGCTATAAGGTGCCTGCCTGTCAATCAGCTGAGCTGTGCCTCTGATTGGACAAACTCATCATATTCATATCTTTCGAGCTGCAGAGTAAGACAAAAATTACCCTATGTAAAGTTTGAGCTGTTGGAGAAATTAACTATTCAGACAGAAGTCTTTTTTTTTGTACCAGGCTGTAATCATGTTTATTTCTGCTGTGAATTTTTTTTTTTTGGGTTGGGTTGTGTGTGGTTTCCAGTACTTTCAGGCCAGCTTCAAGCGACACTTGATGAACATTTCTGTCATACCATAGGAGGAGCTAAGCAAAGCGATGCCAGCTAACAGAGGGAAATGTTGAAGGTTGTTTTTCTATTGAATTTGGTAGGATGCTTAATGCTACTTTGAGTTGCCCAACTTCACAACAAAATACAAGGAACTGGAAGAAAAACCGTTCTAGTTTCATAACTTCAGCCTTTTTACTATGTAAGCTCAAAGTTCTGTACAGTTAAGGGAGTGGACAATTTTTCAGAAACATGGATCCAAACATGCTCCAATTAGAGTGCTAATTCTTCAGCTTTTTCCACATGATAAAGCTGTTTTAGCTCTGCACTGTAAAAAGTTCTTTGTTTTAATAGCACCCAGACAAATTCAAGTTCACACAATTTTAAGTGTCTTTTTCTCCTCATGTTGCACATCAGTTGAGCACCTCTAGAGCAGCTTTGGCCCATTTTAACATCTGCAGGTGAAAATAATTAAATTAATACCTGTAATATTTCAGGACATAAAGCAGCAGTGGGACAGAGTTTGAGGACCAGGAGGAAAACAAAATCCATGAGCTTGAACACAGCCAGCCTTCAAACAGGGTTCACCTTCCCTTCATTTCTCCTTATAGAATAAAAAAATAACATAACCCATGACTTATGGAGCATAAACAAGCCAAGGTGGGACGCTGCGCTGTTTTATTAACCGGATGACATCGAGTTTATTAAACTGGCTGAGAGGCTCCTTCTACTGCCAGACCAGAGGGAGCTTGGCCCAACTCCGAGACCCGACTTGGGAGAGCCAGCCCAATTAACACTCGAGAGCGAGGTCCCCCCAAACACACTCATGCACACACACTTTCTGAGCAGGTAAACATGCAGCATATGCTAACACACAGAGCATACAGGGAGGTCTGAAGGGGCAGCAGGCAAATAAACCCCACGGGATCTGGTAGCTCACAGCTCTGAGTTAGCTAAGAAGTCATGCGCGTGCATACTAACACACTCATCTGAAGGGTGGCCTTAGCTCTCTGTATAAAACCCTGCCACTCACCCTTAAAGGCATCAGTGTGGTGGGCTCAGTAAATATGATGGAGTGTGTGTCTTTGACCGCAGACGCAGGTGCAGTTTTGGTGTGGTTGAGCATCGTTCCAGGTCCAGCCCTGGCAACACAACTCCCTCTCATAACAACTAAAACACAACTACATGGTGGCTGATGAGCTGTGGTTAGCAGCTATGTGAAAGTGTGCCTTTGTTGCTGAATATGCTCCAAAAATAAACTTCAAGCTTTGGCAAGTACTCACTTTTTCAGCGGGAGATATTAGCACTGGATTCCTGGTTTGACTTCTACGGAAAAACTGCCTGAAATTCAAACAAAACAGTCAACAATCAAAGCGATTGAATGTAGAGTGCACGCTATGGATGACTGACAAGAAGCTTCAGTTTAAAACTCACTGACACACCCCAGTTTTCTACAATGCACTGGTGCTACTTATTTACATTATTTATATTGCATAAGATAATTTATTTCAATAACTTACTATCAATAAATGTAAGGGCATTCATGCGCTGGGAGTAGATACAACTAAGCTTGTACAATGTAGTCATAGGACAAACCAATGGAGAATTCAAGAGCAGAGTTGACTTTTTCAAAACTATAGCTTTTGGTAACGTTGCTGTTAATTTAATGCTAACTTAGCAGTTTAGACAATATTTAGATCATGAGTTTGTCCAACCAGAGGCACAGCTCACACACCTAGCAGGTCTGGCACCCTGTAGCTGTTAGTAAGTCAGCCTTTCCAATACTGGTATGCCACGATCAGCTTCAATATTCTGCATCAGAAACAGATGGGTGACGTCACGGAGACCATGTCCATAAATTCAGCAGTCTATGGTTGTAGAACTTAGCCTGTGCTCTGTCGCTCTCCTGCTCAGCTTTCTTCTACTCCTGTCTTTTTTCTATTTACCATTTCAGCTTCAGTTTCTTCCATTACAACAAAATAAATAAAATCATTTTCAGCAAAAAAAAATCAGATCCCACTTTTCATTGTTAAACTTTGTGTCTGGGGTTGTTCATGGAAAACAGCTTTTGGAAATAACTGACTTTAGGGCTGATCATCTCATTTTTAAACATGGATTATGAACAGGCAAATATTTAAAAGTGAGACTGTTTCAATATCACTTCTGAAGTCCTCACAGGGCCTCTGATAGAGGACCTAGATAGATCTTCCATGTGCTTATTTTGCACCAAAATGTCTATGCAAACAAATTAAGGAGAAAATGCTTTCAAACAAATACCTTTAAGGAATCTGCAAATTGTGTGCATTATATCAACTGATAAACCTTTGTGTTCTGCATGTGCTGCAGGTGGCAGATGGTCTTCACTTTAAACTGTGAGTTAAACCACTCCAGAGCAGAGTACTTAGACCTTATAGCTCTATAGCTAAACTAGCAGCTACGCTAAGGCCGCGGATAATATTCGCCTGAGGCAAACAAGACACATTTAACAACTTCTACTCACTTTGACTACCTCTGCTGTTAACTTACCGTGTTAATGATTCCCAACCTGAAACTCGTCTTCACCGTTCCCATAGTTTCCCTCTAACGCTTACATTTGTGGCAAAACCATGTTAGCATAGCAGATAACTTCCGCACTTGACGGTCCGTGAACGCCGCACAGACATTTTCAACTGCGTCACAGGTGCTCCGACAACAAGTTAAGCCGTCCATAGTGACTAAAATCTATTTGTGATTATTTTGATGTTACTTATTTGTTTGTTTGTTTATGTATTTATCAATTTTATTTTATTTTTAAATCTTCATGATTTTATGTCTCTTATCTCATTGTTCAACATCCTTGTAACTCTTCCTATTTTCACACGTGATGCTTTGCTCTTCTTCCAAAACACCTCCTTTTTAAAAATCTATTCCCATTATGATTTTATTCTTAATATCCCACTCACGCCATGACTGCTTTTCTCTTTCTGTTGAATGTTTATTTTGTTGTCCCCTGATTTTATCCATCCAACATTTGTTTTTAAAAATGCTATATGGGTAAAAGTTATTGTTATAATGTATAACTGCTATACGTTTAAAAAAAAAATATGTTTTTTTTTTTCAGAAAAGGGTGGGATTAAGACTTTAACAATTTGCCCTCTCTTCCACCTTTTGGATCTCACTTTGCTTGAAATAAAATCTAACACCACTTCCCAAAGAACTGTCTGTTTTTTTAACATGCAAAAAACTCATAGAGCTGTGATGAAAAATGCATCTGGCCCCTATGAATGGCCAACCCATTCATCTGTAAGGCTCTGTAGCACATTCCTTATCTCATGTTAACCAGGATGTGTGGCTTAGCCGTTTTTGAGCAGGCATTTCGCTCCGAATGTCTAAATTTACCCATGTTCAACTTTTTTAAAACTGGCGGTGTCGCAGCCAAGTCTCTGTTGGGAATTCCTCGTCTACGTAGGACAGGCATAGCTATGGACACCAGGCCCCTCTGGAGTTGACACTCCTGGCTGGGATCCCTGGCATCCACAGCTTCCTGATTACCAGCTGTCCCTGTCCCACTCTGCCTGTCAAATCCCAGTAACTGAGAAATAAACACACAGTAAACAAAGGACCTAGTTTAGCACCATCACCCGCCACAGTATGACAACAGGTTTGCCACCCTCCCTCCCTCGCCTGCTGCAGCTAACTGAACCATGCACTCTGAAGAAGGATTTCTTCATGTGGAAACCACTGGAGGAGGTGCTGCAATCAGTGACAGCCGGTTTGTCTATCCTTGCCTTAAGACAAACAGCCTCAGCCAAACCAAAAATAAAGACAGACAGACTCAAGCTGAGCTGAAAGTGTTTTTGGTTATCAGATTGAGCAGAAAGTTGTTGCAGCTTTGCTAAGGATGGAAGCTTTGTGTTTTCCCTCCTGCCTTTCTTCTTTTATTGTCTCAATCTGTGGACATCTGCTCACCCCAAAGACAAATTCCCCCTAACTTGAGACACACTAGCCACCAAGAGGAGAACACAGGCCTATTAATAGGCTTCCTGCTCATAAAAAGAGATGTGGCGGATCAGGTTTTTTGGGGGGAGTTTGATATGCATGTAATACAATATTAGTTCAATTGTGATGCTCCGTCAGAGGCCCCCCCTATGGAAATCTGCATGAAATCACTGTCTGGGCAAGGCCGTAAATCACCAACGGCGTTGTTTATTATTGCAGTACAGTTTTATGGAGGGCTGGCGCTTTGTTGGGACGTCCTGGAGAGGAATGCCCAACAGAGGACCTGCGAGGTAATAGCCTCCTGTATTTCCACAGGGGGGTTGGTGGGAGTTCATTGTGGCTCAAGCCTCTTCAGAATTACACAGGGACTGTAAAGCTTGATTAAAGCACAGGATCACTTATATGCAGAGTCTGAGACATATCAAAGGATGATAAATCTCAGAAAATCAAGGTTCACAGGAGAGAAAATGCAAGTCAGGCCAAACAGACACAATCTAGCTCTTATTTTTATTCCCATCTGTTTTGTACGAGTAGCCAGAATGGCTGGCCGACATGCCACAAAACACCCACTTTTTCTCTCACAAAATGTCTCGTCTGGTTGTCTGAGTTTGTCTGCCAGGTCCCTGAGCATCAGGAAAACTTATCAAAGAGAACAGACTTCTATTCTGTGCTGCAGAGAGAGCACGAGACAGCCAGTACCTTAGACACTACTTAGTCTTTCAGCTGTGTGGAAGTGGGAAAAGCACATTAGGGGTCAGTGGCAGCAGCCTGACCTGCTGCGTCCAGCTTGGCAGACACACGCGCCTCACCCCGGCCATCACTCCCACTCCATCTGAAAACATAATTGATTTGGATATTAAACGAGGCCGTGTGGCTCGAAATAAAATTCCACGCATGCTTAATTCTCCGGCGTGGTTAAAAGGCTGGACTTTTTCTTCCCTGTCCGGGTTAGTGTTACATGCTGAACTGTCTTAACTGTGACCACCTCATAAAATCAGCCCCATAAATACTTTTCATGTGTTATTTAAACTAGCTCAGCCCTCTATGGCCTGAAGCATTTGATTTATGCTAATTATGCATGAAGGCTGCTACAGACATTTGGGTTAAACTATCAGGAATATCTGACCTTGCATTTGCTTTGAAGAAACTTTGATATTTTTCTGTAGAAACCTAATAAAACATCAACAAGTTCAGATATTAATTCATTTTAGTTTATGTACAAAAAAGTGATTAGAATGTGATTCCTAAAATATTTATTACTTAAAAAAAGCTTTATAAAAGTAAGGCTAAAAAAGACCTTTAAAGAGTAAAGATGTTTAAAAACACTTTGAATATTTAAGCTGCCCCAGAAAATTAAAAGATTAAAAATTGTGGTCTTACATACTCAAAACTCGTACATACTTAAAAATATAAAATATTAGCATGTGAAATAGATAAAACACTTAAAAATAAGAATTTTAAGACTTTTTAAGGGCTTTTTTGCTAAGTTAAGAAGTAAAAAAAACCTTTAGATTTGAATACATTAAGAATAAAAATCAGGATTTTTTATAAAGTTTTAACCCAACCTCTAAAGACCAAGGCTTGAAACAGTTTTCTACTAAAATTAAACTTTTAGAAAAGTTCATGGGCTTGAAATGGCTTTCAAACTGCCTTAGTGCAAAAACTACAGCATGAAAAAATAATGTTTCATTGTTTTACGATTAGGTTTGAAAATATTAAGCACAACATATAAAGACTTGAAATACTAAAGGGCTTAGAAACAGATAGAATTTTTTTAAATGCTTAAAATTAGAAAAGAAAAAAATGTTAGCACAAAAAGTGTGGTAGTTTAAAAGGTCAAGTGTTATGTTTAAAAAAACAGCAAAATTCTTAAAATTCTGGATTTAACATGAAACAAAACAGAAGGGGTCGAGTAACAGTTCACAAATCAGTTTTATTAACTTAAACACAATCAAATAATAATGTCAAAAACATCTGTACACATATTTTGCAGACACAACAATCTTTTGCGTTTCACAATGAGGCCCGTGTAGTGTAAAGTATTTCCAGTTTGCATTTATGATTGCAACATAATAAAAAAAAGGCGTGCTGTATGAATCTATAAAACATTTCCCTTATTTACCTACCATTACCTTGATCTAGCAGCAATATGTAGATACCCCCCCTCCAGGGTGAGGGGGGAAGTTGTATGAGAAGATGGAGGAAGAGGAGTTGGGGGGTGGGTGGATGTGGAGAGGTACAAGGATTCCAAATTGAAGTGTAAAGGCCGACAGTGATCATGTGCAAAGGAGGGAAAATGAGAAACGCGACGAATCGGTTTCCGTTTAAAAAAATTCACAGTCGATAGCACATGTCCTGTATGTTCACAAACTCCTCGAAGCTATAGTGGCTTTACTCAAAATGTTCATTATGGTTTCCCCATCCACAGACGCTTTACAAAAAAGGGCTTCATGTGTTTCAAAGAGGGACACTGAATGTTCAAATAAAAACACTACATCATACAAAATTACACTGGCTGTACAAGAGTTGTTATAGCGCTTGTATAAAAGATAATAAAACCTATTCAAGCCTGCTCTTTTATATATTAGAGTGATTTCAATTTGTTGTTGAAATGGCTCACAGGAAGCTGGAATTTACACCTTCTCACTTCCACGCCATGTGTGAAACCCTTATCAGAATTAAGTTAGCTTCCAGATTGATGGGGTCAGGGCTGCAAGCTGGTGAAATGTTGAGAACACAAGTAGTGAGCTACCTTTCTGAAACATAGCAAAAGAAATCCCAATTTTAAAATCCAGGAGAGCTGTGTGACGGAAGTTTCCTGTCAGGACGAGAAAACATCGCAGAATCAGATGAGAGCTCATTGACACTTGACATCCATGCTTTTGGTCTTGACAAAACATTTTATCACAAAATCCCGTTATCTACATATTTTTTTCTGAACAAAACTCCAACACATCAACACTTTCAGGCATCGCACACGCTCCTGTGCCATGGGATGCCTTTTATTTTTTATTTTTTTTACTTCCATGAAAAAGCGTTGCCACCTTTCAAGAGCACGTACCTAAATGAATATAGGAAGGAATAGTCCAGTGATTACAAACTTACACACACAAAAAAAGATTTCCTCTATACACGATTGTCTCAGCATTGTAAATAAAGTTTTTGTTTGTCTTAAATTATTAGAAAACCCCCTTTTTTCTTTTTCCCCCACAAATGTCTTCCTCTTGCTGTGGTAGTACTTTGTAAAAGGCACAAGTCTTTTTATCATCGAGGTACCTTCTTGGTGGAGCAATGCCACCCACAAAGTCTCCGTTCATAAATAAGAAGCACAGGACTCCCGAGCCGACAAAGGAGCAGTCGCTTTGTCTCTGTCCATCACGTGACAGCGTGAGGAGTCAAAAGCAGAGGGATGAGGAGCAGGTAAAGGGGAGAAAGAGGGAGCCAGAGGGATGGAGAAATGCCACCACCAGTAGTCGTGCTCCTGTGTTTTTCTGTGGCGAGGCAGCCAAGGCCGTCAGTAGCTCTGCTCCCCTCACAGGTGTGAACCCTGACAGAGTCCCGGCTCAAACACGGGGCCGTAAAACACTTTGACAGCTCCAGAAAGCGGCCGATTCACAGTAACCAGGGCAAGCAGCTGCAGCGCCGTAAATTCACCTCTCTCCTTCGCTTCCAGATTTAAAAAAAAAAAAAAAAACAGTTTTAGGTTAAGACAAAGTGTGACTGTATGTCAGCACATTAACCGTGTGCTCAGCCTCTTTTTTTTACCCCATCCTCCTCCTCCTCTTCTTCTTCTTCTTCTTCTTCTCCTCCTGTGAAGAGGAAGACAGACGGCAGGCAGCACTGAGGAGGGTGGAGGTGGGTTCTGCAGGGTCTGCAGTAAGCATGGGATGGAGCTGCAGGGCGAAGGTGAAAGGTTGCAGGGCGGAGGCAGAGCCGGACGTACAGAGGTGGTGTAGTGCTACAAGTACTCCAGGTCTAGAGCGTGGTGGAGGGCCATGAGGTCTGAATGGCTGGAGATCCTCCAGAAGGGCATGTTGTGCTGTGGGAGGAATGAAAACAGAGAAATGTGGCAAGTTTTGTCTTAAAGAGACAGAAAAACTTAAATCAGACACTTGACATATACTCACTAGTCAAAATAAAGTAAACTTTGACCATCACTTGTGTGATACCAAAGGATGGAAAATAATTTAAGGTTGTAGCCCCTAAAATGTGTGTTTTTTTATCACATATGATTTTTTGCCTTTTTAATCAAATGTGTTTGAGTTTTGGTTGGTTAGTTTGTCAAAATGTACAATTTTTCACACTTTACTCGCGGCACTTTTCACTAATTTTGCCACATTTATGGAGGGTAATTTATTGTCAAAAAGGAAAAAAATAGCAGTTTGTATTGTAAATAATCTAATGAGTCGTCTTTAAAGAATGTACAAGAATGTAATTAAAAATATTCCTTTTATTCAAACACAGGACCCAATAAGTACAATTCCTGGATGAAAATTAGGGTTTTTGATTTTTATGTACTTTTTCCTCAGAAACTGAAAACCACCAAAAACATACAATTTCAGTCCCAAAAATGTTGACACTTGTTGCTTTGTTTCTAAATCTTTAACTGTTTGTCAGACTATACAAGTAGTTTTAATAGTTTTTGGGCATAATTCACTCTTTTCTAAAATTCTGAAGGTCTCCTTACTACAAGAAAATAACAAACAGTCAAAATAATGGGTATAAGAATTACTCCCAGCCCAATGTAGCATTAGCAACACATGCTAAAACACTCCCCTCACAGCAGCTAATAACCATAACTCATCATTCACTGGGAAATGTAGCTGTATTAACGACATCATTCCTCTAGCTCCTTAGTCTTCACTACTTCATAGTACAACCAAATCCTCCTTCTCTGCCTGTTTCTTCTCCTGCATTATCAAGTACTTTATTTCTCTGAACCCATCCGCTCGCTGTCTTTGACCACAGCAGAAATAAACTCTCCTCAGTGTCTGTTGAATGAACCTTCTGCCTGCCTGTGTGTGTTTTTAGGACAGTGCAAATGAGCTGTTGTTCCTGAGCCGAGGACGGGGGCAGAAACCTGAGAATCACAGAGAATGAAAGGAGCCTGTCAGGTAGAGTCCTCCGCTCACTTGCTGTGTGGAGCCCATTACACCCCCCTCTTATCAAAGGTACGGCCTCTCCCAGGCATATGTTCCGCTTAGGAGAGCCTGCACTGACCCTTAAAAAGCTCTTTGCTTTTTGTTTTGTAAATTGTCTTTCCTTTTAAGTTTAAAAGCTGGAGATGCTATCTGTGCCTCTTGTCCCAGGCGATGGTAATAACTGAGAGCGGAGCTGTTTCAGGCATTTTTTCCCTCTCTTTCAGATGAAGCACTGAGAGCTGAGAGGACTTTTGGACTTTTGTAGCTCCACACAGCGTCACGTCTGATGTGAGCCTCCTGACGGCTGAAACTGTTGTGTTATTTCACGTCCTCTCTGATGTTGACACAGAAACCTTTTACCGCATGGCGTGTCGTGGGACTCGCAGCACTCAAACAGGGGAAAAAAAAAAAAAAAACTCCTTATCCTTCCATCAATGTCACATGCCGTCAGCTCAAGACTGAGTGAAAATATTTGCATCTTTTTCCACAATCATCCCACCAGACTTTATTCCCAGGGTGTGTTTGCTTTTTCATAACACAGAGCTATTCTCTTACACACTTATCCAGGGGAAAGGTTGCTACTTCTTCCCTAATCGTTGCCTAATCACTCTTCATCTGTCCTCACGCTGCTGCCATTGTTTACTGAGAAACAGGTGAAAAAGGAGCTGGAGGCTTTTCAAAGGGAAACTCCTCATCTTCATGCTGACACTGCGGCGCGCTGACTCTGACGGTGAAAGACGCTCTGATGAATTACTAATGAATATGTTTGCTGTGTGCGGTATTTGGTTTACATTCAAACTTGGCAGAAACACTGAATTTACAAATACAGACGCAAGAGCCAACAGGTACCACGAGAAGTTCAGAGTGAGCTGCGTCTTGTACTAACAGGCTTGTGATTGCTGTAAATATTCTAATTCTATCAACAATGATTGAAGTCTCTTTGTATGTGCCTCACTGGGCCGGCCGAGCTTTACACACACACAGCATTCACGCGGCTCAGGGCACCAAGCAGGAATATATAATTATGCCATCTCTCCCCTCCCCTGCTATGTAAACCTGAGCCGGCAGAGGAAGAGCGCTGATTACACACTACAGACTTTCTCTCTTGTACTTGGACGCACTATAAGAGGATAAACGAATGAAAGAAAAGTAAGACTGCTGAGAGGCCGAGTTGCAGCGCTGAGTCCTTTCTTTGGAGCAGGTATGTTTTGTGTTCTGTCAGTATTCATCCTGAACTCCTGACCTCATAGAGAGCACAAACAAGCCCCAACATTATCCTGTTCCTTCATCTCTGTGTATTTCTCACCCAACGTTCCTACAATCTTCTTACCTTTTTCGAGCCTTGCTCCTCTTCCACACCGTCTCCGACAACAATGTAAACAACTTTCCTCCCGAACCTTTGAATTACTCTCTCGAAGCAGCTCTCTTTGCCTGCGAGGGATGAGTCAACAGCAGGATGTTAGAGGAGTGGACACAAACAGACACACACGCACTAAACAAGTTGATTCAAAGGCAGGGGGGTGACAAGAGCCCCCTTTAAAAACACCACACATGCACAGAATATGGCAGAGAGTAAACACTTTGAGCTCAGCCAGGAGATGTGATAAGATCAGGCCAAAGATAAAGCCAATCTGAAAAGCATTAAGTCTGCCCTCCTGCTCCGAAAACACAGGACAAATGCACTTAAAGCAGTTAAATCACTCCTGCACGCTGCAGGCTTTGGTTAGGAGGACCAGCGCGCTTAACGCTCAAAGGAACCTCGAGCTATACTCAGCTCCAGCCAGGCACTGACGGGGCCGAAAAGTGGTGCAGGAGTGAAGCTGGATGTTTATTTTGCATTTGAAACAGTGAAGAAGGGGAAGGACGGGAGGAAAAGAAAGAAAGGGACGGAGAAGGGGGGGGCTCTGTGCTGACATAAATGTGCAGAAGTGGTTTCATATGCAGGGACTGAACAGGAGAGGCCTGTGGAGGCCCAGCTCCAGGAAAATAATCCCAGGCTGATTAGGAAGAACATCAACCCTCTCTGGTGACTGAATCCTCCCAGTCCACACCTCTGTCCTGTCACTGAGGTAGCATGTGTGTCTTAGTCTTCAATAACCATGTTCCCTGATGTAATCACAATGTGCAAATCACACAGTTCAGGTGCAGTCCTCACCTATTTTGGTTGCACTATAAATATTCTCAATAGGAAAGACTATTCCCAGGCCGTAGAGCAGCACCTTAGCCAAGGCAGGGATGAGCTGCGTGGTGGTCACCAGGATATTCACACAGTTTGACCTGCAGTAGAGAGAAAACAGAGAAAAGCAACACAATTATTCTAAATCACTCTCACGGAGGACAAGACAAACATAATGTGCAGCACATCAGAGTAGAAAGTGTGTAAAACTCATCCAGCGCTGGAAGATCAGGGTTACATCTATTAGCTCACTTATCTTTCAAAGTCAGACAAGAAAATGTAACCAAATGACAAATTGCTGCATTGGTGTTTTCTTTAATAGCCTGGGAGTTTGGAGTTGACTTATTTACACCACATGTGTGTTTTTAGAAGTGGGGTATGGGACTGGGTACAATTTTCCTCACTGCAGCCCTACCTTGAGTGGATTAATGTTAGTGCTTTCAGTGCCAGTGTTAACCAGGAGTCCGTCAAGGCTTCAATTTCTGCTCGCAATTGCAACCAGGCTTCCCTTTTGGCCGGGCCCAGCAGACCTGAAACGCAGGGGAACATTGTTTAGGTTGGACCAGCACCTCGTAAAATACCACTGAAATTTTCAAAATTTAACCCTGACCGAGTGGTGTGTGCTATTAGAGCACACATGTGAACACGCGTGGGCTCTCACACAAACGCCTCCCATAATCATGGCACAACTCATTTCTACCGGACAGATCTGAACAGAGCGGCGCTGCTTCTTGCTGGGGATTACCTCCGACGTTATTTTTGTAGGTGGTGTAGATTTCTTTTACTCGTCTGTAGCGGAAGGCCAGTTTTCTCATCCAGTCCACGCCGCCTCGCACGCCTGTGGCCAGACACAGGTTGGCGCTGGTCGCCGCTGCGTGGAAGCCGTCAGCACCGAAGTTATACGTACTGAGAGGGAACGCAAAGACAGAAACCGTCACCACAGATCGCAGAGTTGAAATTAGCAAATGGTGAAGTATGTTTTGGCTGTTGGGGCATGAGTGAATCAGCCTTGTACCTCAGATCCTGGCCGTTGTCGTCAGAGGACACGTCGTCGATATGTACCTGGTCACATTCCTGAAACACATGAAACATACAACTTGAGTTGCAAAGGTTTCATGAACCCTTTGGATGTGTCTTTTTTCAGCAAGAAGCTTTTTTTTTTTCTTAAAACAACATATTTATTCAGGAATTTGTGCTTTGGCCGGACATCTCGGCCGTAATCCCTCTTCGCCTTGACTTTTTCTGAATCTGCCCCCCCATTTTTCTTTCCCTCAGCAGCTCTGTCCAAACAAAAACTAACCTCATCATCAGCGGGGAAGCACTGCTACCACTAGAGGGGTCCAAAGATATGCACACCCACAGACATAACCAATTAAGTCTCAATCTAGCAACTCTAAACACTCCACAGGTCTGAATCTGAGCAGCTATTCCTGAAAGCACTGATATATACACATACAGTAGAAGGATGTATGTGGGCTCACTGGTTGTATAAAAAGCCTTGGCACTAATGGTCTGTTCATGAGCGTGTGTGTCTGTGAAAGAGTGTGTGCATCTCCAAACATATGTGCACACTCCTCTTCCCCTGTGGGGGTGCCGGGCTCCTCTTGGAAAGGTGGAGGGATTCTGCAGCTCTGCGCTGATTCCACCGGTACACGGTAACACAATCCAGACTTTCTGGTAAATGTAACCTACTAGAAAAATTGAACCTGATGCTAACCGCCAATGAAATTATGACCTCTGATTGCTGCTGCGCCACACACCAACACAGCCCCGGGGCCAGGCAGCCGGCAAGAGAGCTCAGGAGAAAGCAGACTGAAAATCTGTTATTAGTTTTCCATTTATAGGAGAGCGCTAGTGCCTCCCCCTCCTCCTCCTCCTCCTCTCTTTGCCCTCTCAGCCAGCTTGAAAAGTGAGGGAGTCCTGCATTGGCATTCAGATCAACACATTGCACATGGATTGAGCAGAGCGACCAGCTAAGCTTATTTTAGATATAAAAACGTGGTTGTTATCGTGTAGGACTTGACTGGAGAAGAGTGAAAGGCTTCAAAACAGATGTGAAGGCAAACTGGCAGCTTATTTAGAGTGTACAGGAGTATATTTGAAATCTTGAGGAATTTCTCTGGAAAGCTACATGTTTAAATTAGTTGCGTAACCTCCAAAAAGTTTGACTCACCCGTTTTAAGTTAAGTGTGAAATAATAATTTCATGTGGAAATTAAAACTAGCAGGAGAGAATTCCTTCAGCCTCGGGTTTGAAAAATCCCTCCCCATTTTTAATTAAGTTTCATCCGGTTGTTCAGACACCAAAACACAGAAAGGACTTCCTTGTTTTAAGTCAATCTAACTGATGCCAAATGCTGACGTTATTGCATTCCTCTCTAATGCCGGAGCAGGGTAAGGGTAAGGGCTTTGGACTGTAAACCTTTTTTATTTTACTGGTTCCCCTCTGAACAAATTTTTCATCTCCCTGGATTTGTGGGGAGAGGGAGGGTGAGAGCGACGTGCGGAGAAACTCAAACCAGCTGTTCTTTAACAGAATTAAAATCTTGACCCCCAACCCCTGCTCTAATGCAGCCATTCTCTTGCCAAGCCTCTCCCAGCAAGCCCCAAGATCCAAAGAGGAAAAGACTTTGACCCTGTAACCCCTCTCCCCTCCTCTCCGGGGCTTCAGCACCCCGATAAGGAGGGGTGGAGAAGTAGAGATGGAGGAGAGTGGCGGGTGAAGGCAGGAGGGGGGAAGAGGGTCCAAAGTGACCTCACATGGAGCAGGCTCTTAGCCCCACGTTCCAGGACGTGGACTGCCAATTGGAGCCTGGCTTTTAGCTGGGTTGGCTTAATCTGTTTCCAGACACTCACCAGCAGATCTTTAATGGTCCAAGAAAGCAGCAGTTTGTCCCAGCCGGAAGATGTGCGGCCAAAAAGCTGGTGGATAACTCATGTTCACAAGTTACCCCACAACCCAGAAGTGTTGGTTTGCTTAATTCCTTAAGTAGTCCGGGCATGTCTGTTTGTTTGACAACAAAAAACAGCAGCCAGGGTTAAGCACCTCGTAAAGCCGTCTTTTAAAGACCTCCCATTCTGGTGCAAGTGACTGGAATGCTTCTATTATGCAGTAATTACCTGCTGATGAATCAGGGACAATCAGCCCACTTTCACTCTGATGCAGCCCCTCAATTCCTCTTGTTTTCTACATCACCGCCTAATTACACGCTGTCCCCCTGACAACAATAGCTCGACGTGTTTATTCTTTTCCCGTCATGTGTTTCTTTCAGACTGACAGCCAGCATGGATCAAAACAGTGATCAGCAAGCGATATGACTCAAAGCGTTAATTATGGCTCTACTTCAGGACTCCATCATGATCCAACACGTAAATATGTGGAAGTAATTAGAGTGAAGTTATTAAACCTGCTGCTGATTATGAAGGATTTTACATGGACTCTTCCAAATACTCAAAGTTAAACAAAATTAGGTCTGAATATTTAACAGCCAAGAAAAATAAAGCAGTTTAGAGTTTGAACACCTTCCATTATATTGATTCTGTCAGAAATTATGATTCTAGTTAAACAGCTGAACTGGCTTCAAATACTTCCAGATAGAAGTTTATCTGTGTGTGTGTGTGTGTGTGTGTGTGTGAAGGGGGCTGGTTTGGAGAACTGTGCAGACTCCAACAATTACGACTCCCAGCTGGGGATGGTGTAAACTCCTGCACTGGCGTCCCAGGAGGACTGGGAGAAGCTAATGGAGGAGGTGGCTGTGGGTAATGTCGTACAGTAACTCTTACACATTCTCATTAGGAGCAACTTCTGAAGGTCTCGTAAACACCGCAGAGGCATGGACGCTGCAGGTCAGAGCCGGCTAAGTACAGTCGTGAGTGGACACGATGGAAAGAAAATCTATGGGGCGACGAGTTTTGCTGACTTGACTCAGTGGAAAGCCTCGGAGAGAAAATAACATCCTGCTTTTATTTTGTTTGTGTAACACCAACAAAAGAATGACAGGCTTCAAAACGGTGGTACTTTGAGAGGCAGCCTGAGAAATTTCTCAGAACCTTTTGAACATCTCTTTTCCATCCAATCTCTCCGTTCTCCCCTCACCAAGCAAACAGTGGTCTCCCTAAAACCTACAATCACCGCTAACTCGCACCAGATGTTCCTACTGTACTCAGGAGTGAAGACCCTCCACCAGAAGCCATCACAATTACTCCTTATGCAAACACTACGTCGCTCTGTTAAATTCATCAGCTGCCTTCCTTTCTTTTATCTGAGTCCACTTGGCTACCACAGCGCCTGTATCTGTGCATGAAAACACCAGAAAAGTATGAAAACTGAATTCTTCTTCTTCTTCAGGATGCTCCCATCTCCACATCAGTCACTCTCTTCCTCTCCTTGTCTCCGTCTTTCCGCCAGTCCGCTGAAAACTCAGCACTGTAGAGGAAGTTATCAGAGCCCTTTTTGTTCCTGTGGCGTCTGTCATTAAGCAATCAGTGATGACGGCCTGAGTCTTCCTGCAGCCCTGGAAAGAGCTCTGAGTGGTGACTGCAGCAGTCAGAGGCCAGGGGAAGAAAGATGTGGCGAGTCACAAACGCGTGTTGCCAAAACATAAAGAGGATGGAGCTATTTAAACTCGAGGAGCTGTTTTCCCATGATGGTCGAGGTCAGCTTGTAGACACTGTCCACTCTTTGTCAGCTCCCCCTTCAGGTGAGCAGTCAGGGTGGGGCTGGGTGGTCAGAGCGGCACTGTGAGCGATAACAGCCGTCATCACAGCATTCCTCCTGACCCTACAGGCTAATGCCATGTGAAAAAGACTCATCCATGGTTCGCAGGTTCTCAATACCGCCACTACACCGGCAGCGGCTGTCATCCCCCCCGCGGTCTGTGACCCCCAGCAACTTCCTCCTTCGTTCCCACCACAGGCACCCCTGTCTGGGAGAGGGTGGGGGAAGGTGGGGTGAAGCGAGGAGGTGCAGGGGGGCTGTGATTACCTGGGGGTCAAACACAGGATGTGGGTAACAAAGGGAGAGTTCTTCGAGCCCACTTCATTCCAATCCACAATCTGTGCTTGAACAGCCACGGAATTCAAACAGCGGCGCCAAACAAAGCACAGGTACAGAGTCGTCCATGCTGGTTTACAGAATTCACACGATCAGGAGCAGGGGGTGATCAGAGCGAGCATGAGTGCACTTTTGCTCTGTAAGACTAAATTCTGACAAAGTCTGAAAAACTCTTCCAGTCAGTGGAAAAGTTGGAGAAGACAGAAGCACCCTGCAGGTAGGCAGCAAAAAATACAAATGAGTTATGTGTGATGGATGAGCTGCTTCTCACTTTTCCTATTTATGAGGTTGCAAGTCCAAACCACACCTGGAGGAGGGCGACATTAAATACAATATCAAATCTCAGTCATTTCAGCATTTTCCCTCCTCAACACTGAGACTGCTGAATCTTTCCAGCCGACTGTTGTTTGGACAGATCTCTGCAAGTTTCTGTTCCCCGCTCCGCAGAGCACGCTGGGCAGGTGCTGTCACTCTGCCTTTAATTTCAGACAAGAAACATCGTCATTTATCACCAGACAGTAATGTTATATTTTCGGTGCGCCCTCAGCCTCTTATTTAGGCATGAATCGGCTGTGTTAGGAAAGCGTGCAGTAGAGTGGGGGTGAGGTGGAGCTCAGTGGAGGGGAGATTGACAGGGTGGCTTTGAAACCTTCGTTTTTCCCTCTGTACTCGATCCAGAACACATCAGAAGTCCCGCCTCGAGACGTGATGGAGTTATGTCGAGGAGAATGACAGAAGTGCTGCATCAGTGGCCAGGCACATGATGAAATACCCACATCAGTGTGTGCAGTCGTACAGAAGCCCATCTGACCAAATAAATTCTGTGTGAAAAAAGACTATTTTAGTCCACGGCATTAAAATCTGAAGAACAGGAACGGCAAATTAGGGGTTTCATAGTTTTTAACCAGTGCAGATCTTGATCGTTTTTATGTTACGATGGAGATTTTGGAATATACATAAACATATGTGCCAGAGAGCTGCAGTGTTAAATGGCACCCTATCAACTAAACGACTGGATTTCCTCATCCAGTGAAAAGAACAGTTAGCATTATGTTCTACCTTACTGGGAATAAAACCACAAAAATACACTTTCAAGGAAAACACCATAAAGCTACCAATCATGTGGAATGGCGAGTACAGGATCTGACTCTCTGCAGTGGGAAATAAAAGCAACAGAACGGCTCCACAGTAAGAGGCTCTGGAGAGCCGTTTCAGCCACGAGGAAAAAGGTAACCATGCGTTTCACAGCATCTCTCATTAACAGGCGGCCGCTGGGTGAGAGTGACAGAGGAGGTTTCAACCCAGTGACTGCAGACTGGGAGCCATAAAAGGCTCCAGCTCGCAGTGTCACAGGGTGAGTCCACAGGTACATGTGTGGAAGAATAAGAATAATAGATGAATGAGGATTGTTTAAATGGCGTGTGTTAAAGGTGGAGTGTAAAAACTCTGCAGTGTTAGGTGTGTATGTGCACAGCATGGAGGCATCACTGAACTGATTTAAAATGTTCCCACCTTTAGAGACCTCTCCCCCTCTCGCTCCCTGTGAGTGCTTTGCCCCCGTGCCCTTTATCCTCCAGACAGGGAGGGTTGTTTTCTCACCCAGGGTAAGGGGGAGACATCAGCCCCCCGTACCCCACTGAGAAGGGAGCACAGGGGGCTCGGTCAGCGAGAGAGGGAGGCCCCCGGTTCCCACATACTGCCTGGTGTTAGCGTTCGGGCCGCAGCAGCGCACCTCCAGTAAACTCACACCCTGAGTCAGAGCCGAGCTGTCAGTCCGCTCAGTGAGCTCAGCCTCAGTAGGCTTCATTAAACACATCAGCACAGACCATCAATTAGCTCCACGCTCAGCTACATGACAGAGCTAGCATAGGAGAGGTGCAAGTTCACTTTTTCTATGGAGAAAAGCATATGTACAAAACATCTTTTATTTTCATGTTTTAAAGTTTCCTTTTTTAAAGGAAAATCTAAGACTCTTTGAAATTACATAAAAACAAAAAATGAATTTATTTTAAACTAATAAACTAAAAAATTAAACATATTTAGTTTTTTTGTTTAAAAAGATCTTGGCATCCAGAATATTGCTTGGATCTGGATCGTACTTTAACATCTGTCAGAAATTATTGTGACCTTGTCTTGTATTGTTTTGCAAAGCAATCCGACCGTTTATCGTGGAGTTATATACACATATGGTGAAAACCGCCCTATCTCACAATGATAAAGAATCCTTTGAAAAAATCCTGGATCCAGACGGTGATCTGAATCACCTCCAAGTTTTAATCACTTCTTCCTTATCCCATTTTGAACATTTCCTGAAAATTTCACCGAGATACGTTTGTTACTTTTTGAGCTATGTTGTTCACAGACAAACAAACAGACAAACTCTTCCGAAACCATTACATCCTTGGCGGAGATAATGGTTTGGTCATATTCATAATTTTTCTCCAGCTAAAAAAAAATGTAGTGTGACCTTCATGTGCAGAGCGACAAACTGTTTGACCTGTGTGAGAATTAAAAAATGAGTGTTTTTCTGTTTTGAAAGATATTGTGTTGGTTTGCCCAATTTGTGCTTGGGCCACTCACATTTCTTCAAAAAATTTTAAATACAGTTTCAAAAAAAAAGTTTGAAAGTAAATTCAAGTTCACTTTGAGCAACTGTACTTAAAGTTCTTCTCTACTATTTCTTTTTTCATTCTTTATTTAGAGGACAGTTGTGAGCAGTTTACAAACTATAAGTCATGCAGTAACAGAGGGTATAAAGGGTCCTTAGTAAAACATCTAGATGTCTTGAAACCTTTTTCCTCCTTAAAACCCTAAACATTTTCTTCTTCTTTTTTCTAACAATAAGCTCCTTATTACTCTATTACTACATACAGTCTGTAAGAGGGACGTGCAGTTACCCTGGTCTTCTTTCATATGTAGGGTGACAGTTCAATATTGTTTCAGAGCTGAGGGCCAAAGAGAATGAAAACAAAATACAGAAAAAAAAGAAAAACAAAAAAACTCGAACATTGTATGAAATGATAAAGATATAAGACATCTGTAACATCAACTGTTAATTTACCAATTCCTGGAAGTTTGGTTGAAACTGACGTACATGTGAGACCCTTCTCGACCATAATTGCTTAAATTCATCCATTTGAAAACAAAGTAAGAAGGAAATTTTTTCCATAATATATATTCCATTAACTACATCCTCCCACTCCTATCATGAGGGGTGGGGGTGTCAGGATGTAGCCAGTGTTTCGTTATGGTCTTTTTACATGCAGTTATCACAGTGCCAAATAAGTAGACCTCAAAGTGCCCGCAAGGCAGTCGACTTTTTCTCCTCTCCTAATTTCTACAGATAATGAGAGATTGTGTTGTCCTAAAAGGCCCAAACAAGAAGATCAATAAGAAAATCCCAGGTGTTGGTTGGAAGGGGAAGTAAAGACGGGAGAGGTTTACTTTTTGCCTCCTCTGATGTGTCTTTAACCAAACAGTGAATGAAAAAGGAAAGCACTGATCCAGAAAAGGGTTCGAGGGGAAAGAGGGAGAGGGAGAAACGTAAGGGTGAAACTGATCCCTGTTGACCCCTTCGGCATGCCCTCTTTCTTTTTATGACTTTCCTCTGAATCGTCACTCACCAGCTCTATCAACACGGCCCAGCCTCCACTCTCACACACTCTCTCCCTCTCACACACACTTGAACACATTGTACACGAGGACTGAGTGTTTGCTCTGGCTACTGCAGGCTGAGCACGTTATTCTGCCGTATTGTGATGTTAAAAGGCCTGTAAATGTTAAGAGGCCTGGTGCATTGTTTGAAACTGGTTATTTAATTACAAAAACAAGCATTTAACAGAAGCTGTGAGGGGACAAAACGTGCTGTTGTGAGTTTATATGTAATGTTCTTGTGCAGAGGCTGGCAGAACAACAGTGTTAAGACCTCGATGGAGCGCTCACACACACCACTAAGACCACTAACTCTGCACCTGTGTTTCAGCACTGCCTCTGGGGTCTCCCTTTATGGCTTCGACTAAATTAGATGGACCATATGCATTTCTGCACATGCTTAAATACATAACTGCTGCTGGCTGCGGTATTTATAGTTGGACTCTATTTAGCTCTATCGGAGGTGGAGGACTGTAAATCAGAAGAGAGGAAACACAACTGGTTAGGCATTGCTGAGAACTGGCACTTAACACTCGGAGCGGCCGAGCTCATTTTAAGAGGAGAGATCAATACGCCGTCGAGAGAATGTCACTCCTCCTCTGCAGTGATTGTTAATGACAATCACTGCAGCGTCTGCAGAGACAGCTTCATATTAGACGCTCTGAAGAAGTTCACAGCAGACCACAGATTGATATTTAAGCCATGGAAATACTCGGAGGAGAGAAATCTAAAGCTTTAAAGTGACAAAACAAAATCTAATAATTGTGCCACTGAGAAAGAGCAGAAGAAACCTACGTGTTTCATTTATTCATAATTCTATAAGCAGCCAGAGCTGCCAATTCGTCTGTGAACGGTTCCATCACACATGAAAAGAAATCAAAACACAGGACAGATGTTTGGGCAAAACCACACTGAAGTGTCGTCACAAACTGCCATCTTTTTAAATGATTGGGGCAGATCTGTACAATAAAGTGCAGCTCCAACAGATTCTACACAGCCAGGGCATAAGGAAATATTTAACCAGCCAATTGCAACCAATTAACTTTGATCACGATGACGGCGTTTGGAATCTCAGTCACTCGTCTGGGAGAGTATGAGCATTTTTCCCTGTCTCTCTTTCTCCCTTTTTCCCCTCCTTCTTGGGTTTGTTTCATGTAACACAGCAGAACGCAGTGGTGAGTAATGAGACTTGGCAGAGGGGCCACAGATCTCTTCACACTTAAGTATCAAACAAAACATTTCCTCTACTGTGAGGTCAGCAGAAAGCAGGACAGTGAGGGAGAGTAATCGGACAGCGAGTTCACATTCACTGGGAGACTCGAAGGAGGAGGAGGGGGAGAGGTGTAGAAATCTCTTCAACAACAAAGTCAGTGAAATCATACAAAGATTAATAGAAAAAGCAGGAAAATGAAAAGAGAAGTCAGGATTTGGAGCCGTTTGAAATCTGTGCTAAATATGTTGGGAAAAATGTGACACATGCTTATAGCCTGAGCTCTCCCCAGAGAGAAGTAGACACTCAGACACCCCACCACACACACTCTCTCAAACACACAACCCCACACCAACACAAACACACACCTCCCTATCCTTGATCCCTCTATTCCTGTGCCCCAGGGGCAGATTTTACACCAGCCGTACATGAATCAGGGAGGCAAAGAGGCGTGGGAGGGGAGACGGAGGGGGATTTCATGCTGTGACGAAGGGGTCTGTGCCGTGGGTGGACAGCGACACCGAGCACAGTGTGACACACAGACAGACACACACACACACACAGAGTGGACACAGAAAACACCAGAGCCTGACAAATTGAGCTGGCCTCTATAGGAGGGGGAGGAGGGATCGGGGGCAGGGCTGGTGACCCAGGAATGACGGCGACTGACAGCACATGTAAAATTCATGGTATCCCCTGGGCTCCAAGGTAATACTTCACCACTATGGGACATGATAACTGAGAAACAGGCGTCACGCTGTGCAGCAAATGTTGCTGCTTTCAGTACAAACTTTGCAGACTCCTCTTACACTCCTGTTTGAATATGAACTCCTCTGACCACAGAGATCATCATTTAATAAATATGAAAAGCAGACGAGAAGGAGAGCTCAAAGAAAGCAACAACCTACCTCTAAGTCGTTGAAGAATAAGTGTGTGTCAGCCAGGTTGAAGATCATCTCTTCCATTCTCAGGCCTAATGATACAGAGGTGGGCGGGTCCTGAAAACAGACAAAAACAAATAAATACCTCTCTTATGCACACTGAGAACTTTTTTTTCCATTTTGAAAGCGTTTAAGTGAAACAATAAATAACGCTGTTTCCCCTTAGTCACTCAATTAACGCTGGATCCCTTTTAAATTCCTCAGCAGGCCGTTCCCATAAAAGAAGACATTAGGTGGACTTGAAAGTTTGGGCCTCTGTTTACGACCCTCCGACAGGGACCAGAATAGTCATCAGAAATGCCACAGACTTGAATGAATGCAGTAAAAGCATGTCTCTTCTCAGGAGGGGTGGTCGATGCAGAAGAGTCGGGGTCACAGTCTCATCGTAAATAGCCCCCTCTCTGCATACTTGTGCTGATGCATCATGTGATTGCAGACTTTTCCCTTTGGAAAAACAGACTTGTGTGTTTTGTTTTAAGTGTTAAATAACTTTGAACTTCCTCTATCTGCTTCTCTGAAACTTAGCTCAAATTGTGTGTGTGTGTGTGTCAGTAATGTGACACGTGCTGTAATGGTGGTTATATTGCTCTGTCTGTAAGATAACACCAAAGAAGAGAGAAGAAGACTGTAAATAGTTAATGAATCTGTGACAATGTGGGTTATTTCACCTTTAAAAAATATCAAAAATGCAAAAGGGATTTTTACAAACACATTACTGTTGAGTAAGTATTTTTATCAATTATCTGTATTCATCCCCCATATTTTCCTATCTGTGAGTGCTGATGATGAAAATTAGTTTTCAGCTTTAAAAACATCTTTAAAGTGTAAAAACTGTAAAGTTAAACTTGCTTTGATTCCTGTTTTACTCTTAGTTTGAACTTGTTTTATCTTGCTATGATTGGCTCCTCTCAGCAGAGGATGAAGATTGACAATCCTAGTTTACGGGTGGATTTCGTGCAGCTGGTTAAGACTGCCTTAAAGACGGCTCAAGCAGCACCAGAAGCAGGGATTACAAACTTAAACCACCCGAGGACACACCTGAGCTTTCTCCTGATTAGCTGTCACACCCCACAATGCTTATGTTTTCACTAAAATGACAGGAGGACAAACCACACAAGTAGAGCTCAATCCCCACTTCTCGCAGCTCGCTCCTTCCTCTTAACCTCCCAGTTTGAATCAATCTTTCAGCCAGAACTCATCAAAAATAATTAGCCTCCCACATCAGCAGAACGCCACCTCCCGCTCTCTAACCTCTGCCGCTGCTCTGTGATTTAGCACTCTGGCTCAGTTCGGTGGGAAAGGGCACTCTTCTCCGGTGCAAGTGAATCCTTTCCAATTAAATCTAAACAATCAGTCAGTGAGGGAGTTAAGAATACAAGCAGGCCAGAAGGCCAAAGTGCTGCTGCTGTCACTGCTGCAGCACCACCTGTTCTGAGATGTCAGTGCCATCCACAGGGGCGCCAAGTCCTCCCTCCTCCTCCTCCTCCTGAACCCCCTCACCAATAACAACACCCCCCCATCCCCACCCATTTTAAGCTCGAGCTCTGGGCAGCCCAATGGCAGCACAGCTGGCCTCAGCCATCAGCTTTATGGGGGTGAGCTGCCTTGATGCCAATTAAAAGAGCTGATAAGAGCAGCAGTGTGTTTGTGTGTGTGAGAAAAAAAGGGGAGTAGGTGGGAGGTCAGGGTGAGGGAGGGAAAGTGTGGATGCTAACACTCTCGGATACACATCTATTTATAGACAGTTTAGAGCTGTGAGAAGGGAAAAGTATGTTTTGATTTTTTTATCTGTGTCTCAGGGATGGAGCTGACATAAATGACAGATAGGAGGAGAGAGAAAGAAGGAGAGAAGGGAGGAAGGGGGTTGTTGTGAGGAGGTTTGTGTCCTCACTTTCTTTACTGAAGATCTGTGATTCTGATAACGTGCTTTGTGGTTACTCTGCCTTAGCATGGCTTCCCTTTAAAAATGTAATACTGTCAGCAGGTTGGAGCATGGGAGGAAGAGGAACTTTGTTTAAAAAGTTGACTAAAAAAGGCAGAGAGGAAGAAAAAGAGAACAAAGGAGAAAAGAGAGAATGAGGGAGGCTCTAGCGGCTGTTACGTCCTATATGAGCTCTGATGGAGCGGGCCCTTATGGAGTCAGGAGCGTTTCCTGTTCCAGAGGAGCACACTGGGGACTCTCTCTGTGTGTGTGTGTGTGGTTGGAGAGTCCCTCATCACTCGGCCACAGCTCCCTAAGCCTCAGCTCTCTCTTTACCCAGCATGCAGGGCCCAGAATAAAGTAAATAAACAGTGGAGGGTCGCGGGGCAGCCCTCTTTCACCCCAAAAACAAAACACTGCCCCCATCAAACACCCCTTCATACCAGAACAAAGGCAAAGAGCAGCGGCTGCAGACGCTAAGCTATCCGACATATGAGGAGCAATATGTCATTTCTGACTTCAAACTCAGACACCTCAGAGCCAAAACAACTGGTGATTGGAAAAAAGCTAGTCTTGAACACAATAAAATAAAAAAAAGAGTCACCCATCTCCTTCAAAGTTGTGTATTTATGATTTTTTTCCCCTCATGTGTACTCAACCTAAATGGGAAAATATTAGCGGAAGCAGCACTTTGAAGGCTATATAGAAACCTATGACCCCAACCAAACCATGAGAATAGGATTCTGCCTTATTTCCCAAATTGTTTGCTTTGAAAGTTTAAATTTAGAGAGGCAATTTACATGGGACAACAAATAGCAAAGCCTAGAAAAGTAAACTCGTCTTTTTATGAGCACACACAGTGACATGGGAGGGAAAATGACCTGCCTGTGTGCTAATAACATATGTTTGTGTGTTTATTTGTGCATACATATGTAATAGACTTTAAATGAACTCTTATTAAAGCAGGTTTGAGGGAAAGTTTGAGCTCTGGTTTGAGTTTTGACTAGACTACATGTGGGCTTGGTCTCTGGGGAGGCAGCGGCCTGAAAAGGATGGATTGAGAAGCACTTAATTAAACTAACAATGTGGCATTTCTGAAGGAGAAAGGAACACTTAAGATGTGTCAATAGACATCCACAGTGCAACTGTTGTGAGCCCCTGCAGCCGAGCCCCGTCCGGCCGTGCATAGCTCCAACAGCTGCAAAGAGAGCTCAAATACTTGCCAAGCCTCATTGGACCTATTAAAAAAAGAAACAATTATCTGTACATTGAGTTCTGCTCAATCTTCTCACTGTGGACTCAAAATGAAGTGAAATCTATCCTCCACTCGATACCATTTCCCCCATTTTCTGACCCTTTTTTTAAAAAAACACTCATTTTAATATTTATGTGTTTTGCTGATAAAGTACACCACTACTGCCACAGTCTGATGTCACTCACCCGTCCATATCTGTTGGCATAGGAACCCGTAAGCAAGGAATGGAAAACGATGATTGTTTCATCCAGGTCCCAGATGAAAACTCGCTGCAGGGATGAGGGGGTGAAGGGAGGGGGAAAGAAACAAAGAAAAACAGGGAGAAAAAAAGAGGTGAAAATCAATGGGGCACTCTGTAGGGCTGCAAGGTGATCCTCCTGGTCAATAGGCCAGGAGCGTGTATTTGTGTGCCACTGGGACCAGGATCCATTTGCTTGGTTTGGTCACCGCAACACTCCTCCCATCACCCCACCGCACGCTTTCCATCTCCTGCCCTTTACATTAGAGTAATCAATAGTGACAAACTAATTAACTCGATATGTTAACATGCTATGATGTCAGGGCTATAATGGGTGCTATTAACCTTGTTCAAATTCATATGGTATTAATGAAGAGCCCTGTGAATTACCCAGAGATTATCCTGACACATGGTCACTATCAAAGAGTTTTATGGCCTCATGGTGCCACGCTGCCATTGTTAGTCACAGCTAGTGTCCAGTATTTGATGACTAGAATATATATATTATTCACCTCAGTGATGACTCACTTCATCTCAAGGCTTATTGTTAATTCACGAGGTATACGTGAGATCTTTACATAAGTTTAGTGGAGTCATATATTCCACAAATCATCAATTATGCATTTATAGCTGCGGAATCAAATATTTAAGAATTAATGCCCATCAAGTGTTAAAGCCAGTGTGGCAGCCATATAGTGAGTGGATTAGTGTTCGCAGGCCTCAGACAGGGCGAGGCCGTCTGTCGCCAAGGTAGCGGGCTCACCCTACCTCAAGGTCGGAGTCAGGCGGCGGTGATGGGTTGTTGTTCCTTCTTCCCCGGCCACGTGACTTTCCATCCGAGGCCCGACGCAATCGATCTGAATCTGAATCTTTAATGGGGGTTGATGGACTGTGGATGGTACTGTACTCCGCTGGAAGGAGGGAAAGAAGTATAAAAAAGAGAGTATTAAAGATTTACTATTAACTGCTTTTAAAAAGGAGTCTGAATGACCATTTGACCTGACCAAGGTTAAAATAGTTTTGGATTTGCCATTATAGATTAGTATTAGTTAGTTTTGACATTTTTTTTCCATTACTGTTTAGTTTTAATTAGTTTTGGAGCGGGCATTCCAGTTTTTATTTAGTTTTAATTTTTGAAACAAGGCTTAGTTTTAGTTTAGTTTTAGTTTTTCGTACCTTATTAACCAGGTGCAGGATTCAAAAAGGTTAAAGTAAATATTTTGTAATACAGTTTATTTTCCAGTCCAACATTGTGCTCACTGCTCAGTCAATGCTGATACTGAACTGTTGGCTGCTGCCTTAAACACAGGAAAAAATATAAACTTAATACAAAAATATAAACATAAATTACATAAAACAATATCATATGAGCTTTAATAATTAGAAACTTGGACTCTGTAACAATAAAGTCAGACTCACATGAAATTAAATTATTACAGATGCTCTGATTCATTGCTATTCTACGTTTTGTCGCAGCACAGCGCACAGCCAGTCAGTGCAGTAAACAAGCACGTCCCAGTACGTCGCTATGATGGTGCCGTACAGCACTGACAACTGCCAAAAACTGTCTGTAAAATGTAAAATAAAATGTAAAATTGGTTGGGAAAATGTGTCGGATTAATTTAAATACTAAAGGCTATTAATATTGTCAAAAACTATAGCTTAGGAAATTTTGTCTTTAATTTTTGTTTGTTTCAGTTAGTTTTGTGAACACAAGATACAGTTTTAGTTTACTTATCGTTTTTGTTTTCTTTTCTAGTTTTTATTAGTTTGAGTTAACTGCAATGTATATTAAATTTTAGTTTTCCTTTTTAGTTTCGTTTTAGTTAACTATTAAAACCTTGGACCTGACAGAGGATGCAGGTTTAAAGACATTTTTAGAGGTCATGAGAGCGAACAGGTCAGAGCAAAAAAAATTACATATAGAGAATGATACAGTGAATACAATCCAAAAATTTAACCGCTGTGGGTGAAAAAAGTCTTAAAGTACGGGAAAGATTGTGTGCTCTTGAACCCCAAATGATGTGAATTCCTCTGTTATAAAAAGACGGGATGGTATAAACCTGAGAGGATTGAATGGAAACTGTAAGAAAAATCCTTTAAGAGAAAAAAGATAACTTTCCTCTTAAGACTAAAATAAAGAAACCTTAGCTAAGAAATGGAACAAGTGGAGGAATATTTCACCACTTTCTTGTGAACGTATGGCTTTCACAAATGATGTTTAAGAGCAGATTCCAACTACAAACAGAACAGATGTTTTATCTATAATTGAAAACAAAGTATATAATTGCATTTGTTAAAGTTTGGTGTCTTGAGAGATGGTTGATAAAATTGGACAAACTCTTTAAGATAGAATCTTCTCTGGATTGCCAGATGATGCATTAATGTCTCATACAATCACAATCATTTGTGAATCTGATCCCAGTTTTTATCTTCTACTTTTTTTCACATGACGGCACGTTTTTAAATCTGGGCCTGTAGAGATAAATACTTTCAGTTTTCAGCTCATGCTTTCATATCAGGAGCAGTGTTAAGTCAGTGTATTTTTCCTTTGCTCACAGCAGGATCAAACCTCTTATTCAAGTTTCACAAGACATCCCACTGCCTGAGGTTTGTGTCCTACCTGCAGGGTTCTCTGTGAGCGCTTGGCTAGTGATCGCGACGGGTGGCTCCTGGAGGGTGTAGGTAGTGGTGGTGGAGGGCGTGCTGGGGCTGGTGTTGTTACTTGTCATGTAGGGTGAAGTGTAGGGTGAGCTGTTGTAATACTGAGCGTACTGCCCCTGACCGAAGGCTGGGTAACTGGGGTAGTCCTGTAGAGAGAGATGGAAATGGTATAAAAGAAAGAAGGATGAAGAGAGAGATGAGAGATAAAGAAATGTGTTGTGCAAAAGAAGATTTGGATGAAAAAGGAGGATTTAAAAAGGGTCAAACGCTCACAGAGCTGAGGGGGAGAAGAAAGAGGCTTGGCAGAGTAACGTGAGATATGCCCTGCACCAGTGTTGCTACTTTACAGCCCAGATTCCAAAACATAAATGCAAACACATGTCTGTTCTGTCCTACATCTGGACAGTGATCTGTCTTGTTTTTTTCTCTTATTCCTCTGTGGCATAAGACATTTGTGTTGGAGGAGGCACAGTAGTTAATCCTGCGTACAAAGCTTTTGACATCCGGAGTGATTTATGTTTGAATATGTCACGGATGAAATGTAACATATTGGGTATGCATGTTTCATAAAGATCTCCAGCTTGGAAAGAAGCCTGCAATTCAAACTTATATAAACTGATAGCTTCATACTGATAGCAGAGAGCAGAAAGAGGAGGGAGCAGAGTTAGTGTACAGATACCTGTTGTGCACTGTTAAAGCCGGTTGAGTTTGTCAGGGAGTTGTTTCCTGTGTACAATCCTGACGTTGTTGTAAAAGTACTTCCTTGAAGGGAGAAACAATAGATGCTCTGAGTTACACATGCAGATTTTTACATACAAAAAAATCATTAGATATGGTGGAGCAGGAGCAGAGGTAAAATGGGACATTGTTCAGAGGAGAAAAAGTTAGTTCTTTGTGAAACAACTATTTGTTGAAGAGAGAGGCCTGAGGGAGTGCTCCCACAGTGGCCTTATCTCTCTCCTCTTCCTCCCTTATCATTGATTGGATCAGGCCTGATGAATGACAGAGGGGGGCAGAGGAGGACGAGGGGTGGACAGAACCTGCCTCTAAAAGTCGCCCAAGCCCGCACAATGTGAGGAAGACAAGAGACTGTTGTGTGTGAGCTACTGGGGGGTGTAGGGGGGAAGAAACAGGGGTGTGCACGGGCAGTGTGGTGCGACAGAGATGGTTCACGTGGGAGGGTTTGCAGCCAAGACCCAGCACCAATGAATATGTATGTGTCTCTTTCACTTGCTCAAAGTAAGGCCCTCCTGGGTAATTAAATCATTCAAAGGGGTTGATAGCATCTAATGACTTAATAATATACATGACATGAGCTATAGCAGTGGTGGGCCCCGAGGACACGGCTCCTCTCTCAGTCTTTAGCAAAACATCCACCTGTACCATCATGTCGGGCTGAGGAGCAGCTTCAAGGAGATCACAGAGGAGAAGAGAGAGCAGGAGGAGAATCAGTAGCATCAGGGTTTTATGGATTTTATTATCACTGCATGACTGACTAGAAAAATAAAAGTGGATGCAGAAACTTTGATATTTTGTTAACTCCTTACTGCCTGAATTAATTAACAATTGAAAAAATAGATCGTTTTCATGTGTTTTTTTTTTGCATTATTATGTGCATATGTTAAATTATATGGAGACACAAAACAGTTAGAAATAAGTTATATTATATTCAAAGTAGGGCTGGGCAATGATTAAAACTTTTAATTGTAATTAATCGCATAATTTCCCTGATTAATCATAATTAATTGCATTGTAAATTCAAAATCTAACAATGAATTCAAAAGTAGTGTACATAGGCATCAAGGGGTTAATGTTAATCAAAATGAAAAGTGTTGTATCTTACTGATGAAATCTAAATATTAAAGACCCAAAGCTGGAAAAAAAGCATCCTACATACCTTTTCAAAAACAGCAGGTTGCTTTTTTAAATGTACACTTTAAAGGCTGCAGTCACTTCTTTGGTTAAATAAAGAGTATTTTAACTTTGTGGGTCTGAAAAGAGTTTTAAAAAGTAGTGGAGTGCATCAATGTGACATATGACATGTATAAAGTGACTGACCCCCTTTATTTTTTGATCATTTTTAAAGACTGTTTTCATCCGTGCTCATTATTAAACATGCAACAATGTAACATAATAAACTGTGACAGCTGTAAAGCTTTTGATACTTTGAGGAGTTGTATCACTCATCACCTCAGTGTCCCTCCAAAAGCCAAAAATCATCCCGAGCTTCAGTGAAAACGAAGGGGGAGATGAATTTACTGTTTCTAAATGGGGGCGTAATTACACCTTTGTTCCTAAAGACAAACAAAGGGAGCTCCTTTCATCCTGTGGTCATTGGCCCCATCAGGAGGGCCCTCCCACACCGTGACAAACGTGAAGCAGCTTTCAGAGCAGGGAACTCAGGGGAGGGGGAACATGAAGGGTACCGTATCAGAAAACAACATTAAAAAAAAAGAGATGTATTGTTGAGCCTTGTCAGATACGCTGTACCCAGCACTGTGGCTAAAGAAGAGAAACAAACACCTCCAAACTCCTAAAGTTTCCAAAGCCCTTTAATTATTTGTGCAGTTTCTCACCCTCTGCTTCCAGCATTGACACACACAGCAGATTTTTACCTTGTTCTCCATCCATGCCTCTACAAGTTATTTCATCATAACTGCTCTTTCTGTCTTTGTAGATTTCGTTTGATATTTCAAGGCCTTTAGGGGAAGTTTTAAAACTTTCTGTTCTCTGCAGAAAGTTCAACATCAAGTGAAAGTCTTGGAGAACAATAAGACAGATACCAGGAGGAGTGAGGCTGCGAAGGACAACAAATTAGCCTAATGCACAGTTCAAAAAGTCGTAAAAGCTCCCACTGGCAGGGTTGGAGGGTTACTGCTGGGGAGAACAAGGAGCCACATAAAAGCCGAGGGGACCCCTGCAAGCCAGGCGAGAATGAGCCCATGCTGTTGGGAGTGGTGGTGCGGGTTATATTCTGGGAGGCGGGGGTCTTGTGGTTCCCCAGGGGGCATGTTTTCTCTCCCTCCCCCTGTCCTTGCTCCAGTTAGTTCACTCACTCAAGAGCAGACATCATCCCTCCTCCCCTCCTCCTGCTCCTTCCCTCCTGCCTTCTGGCTCCACAATTGGAAGTCCATTTGCTCTGCTTGATCAGTCCCCTTGCCATGGGCTATGTCTATCATCAGTGCACAATATTTGTAGCAGAAGTTTGTATGCCCCACTTGGGAATAGGCTATCAGGTCCAGATGGGCTCTCCTTTTAAAAAAGACGACAGAGGCTTCAGCTTCCTCAGCTCGCACTGAGACAGAACACTGGAATCCAATTATTCACCTAATAAGCATCTGCTCGGCCCAACTATCAGAAAATATCTCCTCAACTTCACACACCTCTAATGTTTTATACTTTTTTTCTAAAAAAAATCCATAAACTGACTCAAGGGACTTCACACAAATATGCCGTCGTGATTTTAGCTCCATGGCATCAAGAACAAAAGCAAGCTGCAAAAACATTAATCTAATCGTCCTCTGCTCTGACAGCTGGCCACAGGCTGGTGGCAGGGACACGGATGGCGAGGGGGAGTATCAGATGTGTGCAAAAAAAAAAGGGTCTTTGGTAGGGACACCCAGGCCTGAGGCCTCACAGGCAGATCAATAGGCCAGAGAGAGTAATGATGATGGTGTGGCAAAGGGCCAGAGCCACAGTCAGAAAAACTCAAGGCCAGAATAGTGGTCAATCTGTCATCTGACAAAGCTGTCAATTACTAACACACTTAAAGCTACATGGGGCTCAGGATGGACACAGATAGTAGGAGCGTGAGGGAGAGATGCAGAGAGATGGAGGGCTAGAAAGAGACGGAGCAACAGCATAATACTTGGAAGATGAATGGGCACATAATACTGTCATCGTGAGTTAAACCACTAAGAGCAGGATAGCAGCTTCTGCATTCTGCCGCACATGCTCCCTCTCTTGTTCCCTCTTCTTCTCCTCTCCCTGTCTCGCTCTGTCTCTGCCTCTCCCTTTTCAAGTGCATCGACTGCACGCTGCAAAACTCCGGCTGTGGCTGACAGTATTTGCCTAAGAGGCGTGGAAAAGAGGCTTCCCCACGCCACATCTGCTGCTGAGCTGGCATTATTTATTGTGAGATGCTGTGGAGGCTTTTCAGCAACATGCGGAGATGTTACGACTGTCACACATTAGACACTGCAGAGGAGAACAGGAAGACTTTGGTAAACGTTGGCCTGTGCTGCCACTCTCGTGCAGAGGGGATCGAGGTTTAAACTGATACAAATAGAAAGTAATAGAAACATCACAGAGCAGAAGGCCCTTGAGTTAAAAGTACGGGGAAGTGGGAGGAGAAAAGGGGGAGTGCAGGGTGCAACAACTCATCTTTATCGTTTCCAAGGCCATAAATCTCTTTGGTCTCAGCTCTTAAACAAATACAAATATGATCACAGGGAGAGAAAAACAAAGACTGGGGAGTGGGGAGCGACATGGCTGGTGCCTTCTAAGTGCTGCCATTTTTCCATCTGTGTTGATTCTTTTAAGAGGAGAGGAGAAAGAGGCAGCCGTTGTGGCTACACAAAACGACTGCCAGGATGCAGCCATCTTCAGGGGTGAGAGAGAGGGCCATGCTGTGAGTCAGTCGAGGTCTGAGTGCTATTAAATCAGGGACAGAAACCCTCTTCCTTTTGTGTTTTTTTTTTAAAGAGTCTAAGAAACCTTATTTGGGTGGGCTAAGAAAAGAGAGCACTTGGCAGAAAAACTGACAAAGTGATACAAAAACAGAGAAAAGGAGACCAAAAAAAGATGAGTACTTGAGGTTTTAAGAACAGAAATAGATAATGCAGAGAGCAAAACAGGAAAAAACATAGTGGCATCCATTCCCTGTCATTTTTTTAGACTGTTGGTAGATCAAAATCTGCTTAGTGGTTTTGTAAACCTCACACAATGTCAACCATTTCAGCTGTTCTGCTTCTGCTGCTTTAAAATATGGCATGCATCCATCTTAAAAAGACAGTGAAGGCATCCCACACTGCAGATTAAACTTCTTTGTAAAGATACAAAAAAAAGTTCAAGTCGTCCTCACCCTGCATCTGGTAACTGTAGGGGGCCTGTCCCGTCTGCGGCGTGGTGAAGCCAGAGCTGTAGCTGAGGAAGCCCGTCTGTCCCGGGGATTGGGACTGACTCAGACCCCCCTCCGTCTTTATGCCTGCCCACAATGGACCTAAATCAGTTAGTGACACCAGATCGGTTTGATGCACAGACAACAGTCAACACAGGTTTAAATTACACTGCACACTGCTTCTGTCTGTTAGCACAACAAGCTAATCACAAAGCACGAGAGCTGATTATCTGATCAAAGATTTTGCTACTGCAGAATACTTTTATCTCACTGTGGAGATTTCACTTGGCTGTAAATCCAAAACGCCTGCTGGAGCCATGATTGTTGATTTAATCCTGCCATTTGTGTTATTATTGTTATTACCATCCAAAATAGGTCATCCTTAAAAAGTTGCACAAGTAATAAAACCTTCTGCTTGTGTTTGTGAGTTAAAGTTGCCGTTGCTTACACTAAATCAGTCACGATGCAGCCTCTATGCAGCAGTAGGTTGCAGCACTCCATTCAAATAAACAGAGTAAATTCCTCCACATATTGGAGAGTCTTTTGGGGTCAAAACACTCCAAAGACTTTGGACAAATAAAGCCTTCTGTGAGCCATGTCCTCGCTGCTTTCTCTAGCGATGCCAGAGGAAAGCAGGTTTTGTTTTCTGATTTTTATCTCTAATCTTTTGGATCTTTCTGAACAGCTTGACAAGCAAATTCTGTTTTATTGCATTGAAGGAGAATGTGCAAGCTCCAAACATCAACTCTGCTTCGGAGTTAGCTCTGATTTAACGGAAGAATTTTGGGAACTTAGTTTGTTTTGAGAAAGGTTTTGTCCAGGCCAAAAAAAAGGGAATACATTTAGTTGTCATTTACTCCTCCTTTGCATGCATACGATACAAAGAGCATTAATAGATGACGTGCATTTTGAAGCGAGGAAGGAAAAGCTTAAGGTGTGTCTTGGAGAAATCTTACCATAGGCCGGGATGCCATAGGGCTGGCCAGGCTGGGGGTAGCTAGCATAAGCTGCGGCCTGCTGCATTCCTGTGGTGTACTGCGTCTGCCCGTACGCAGCCATATTTTGGGATGAAGGGGTAGGAAGAATATGCGGATATGTTCTGCTATTTGAGAAAAGAAACAAAAGACACAAAGTGAGAGGGGAAGGCAGGAAGAAAGGGGACAACGTTGTACCCTACAACCATAACACAAACTCTGCTAACTGACAAATTCCTTGTGATTGTGCTACTTCATTTCAAACACACAGCCAAGCTGTGAGGCAGATAGCATCGCACAGCTCGTACACACAGTGAAAGAACAATAAATGGCGAAGGAAATTTTCGCAAGATAATAATTACAACAGATTTAAGAGTGCGCAAGCTGCAGACATCCTGGCAAACAAAGCTGCTCGAAAACCCCCGATCTAGCAGAAGGATCTAATTAAAGATCCAAATGAAGTTGGATGCTGCTTATTTTTAAAAGAAAAATAAAAGAAGCCTTACTTGGAAGGGTAAATCTGCGGAGAGAACTGGTGAGTTTGTCTTGGGCTGAAGCCACTGGTTCCAATAGCTGAGGAGAGTTGAAAAGAAAAGAGGCAAGCACATATTTAAACATTAAGAAATAAGGTAAATATTATCCTAAGCCAATAGAACTTCTGGATTCCAAGGAAATAGTAATTACATTGCATTACTCTATTTATTTCGCTAACCTTATTTAAGGTTGAAACCCGGAGAGTAATAATGAAGTCAAATAATCAGGTAAGAACATCAGGTCTTTCTGCTGACCTGTGTATCTCTGAGATATGTCCTCGCTGCTATGACAACCGCTGGTGTAAAGCTGCCTCCAGCCTTTTAAGCCACAACCACATTGGAAGTGACATCACTGATTGCAGGTAATGAGTACTACTGCATAATCACTCCTTCATTAAGTGTACAACTCTGCGGTTCCACGGCGCTGTTCATGTGTTAAAGTTTAGCCACTAATAACACAGAGAGGTACAGCTGATTTCAATCTGGAGGAGGAACTATATGTCTGTTTATTCTAAGTGTACCTCAAATAAACTCTTAAATAAGTTTTTAAATTAGAGCTGTTGTAAATGTTACATGTGGGTTTCAATTCCAAAACTGTGTCCATGCAAGAAGAGAAATAAAGTTTGAGCCACTTAAAACTGAGCATAGAAAACTAGTTTATTTTGAAGGATCCTGAAAAATAATACTAATCATTTAAAGCATTTTTTTTGTAAAATAAGATTTTAAATAACTCCTTAAATCAAATAGAATTGAAAATTCTCACAAAAATTCACTCAAAAATCGAAGCAATCGAGGCAATAATGAGTAAATTCCTGCTGCATTTCTTCCGTTTGACTGCCGTGCAGTGTTGCAGTCTTGAAACATCTGTCTAATTGGTCGTGACATGTAAAATAAGGGATTTGGTTGCGGGGGAGTGCTAACTGCATGTAACTGTACGCTGTAACCCCTCACACACGTTATTAATATTGAACACTTTTCCCACATCAGCAGCACCTGCCGCCGGACAAAACCTGCTCTTCTGAACGCAGCTTTGGGTTTCCCCGAGGAGGATATGGGGTGTAAGATTACTAAATTTCATTAATATTGTCAAAGACAAAAGTCATGGCAGTGATTTATTCGCTTCTGGCTTGAAGTATCAAATAGTTAGTTAAACAGTTAAGGAAATACGGGTAAATTAGCAGCCAGATAATACCACGCACGGTTGGATGTGGTACTTTTGAAACATGTTTACAGAAAATATAAAAGTGTCCTGCAGATTGACACGGACACCAGTGAGGGTGGAAAAAGCAATAAGCTAAAAAATTATCACATTAGAGATTATTTCTTTAGCAATTCTGACAATGCTCATTATACTCTGAGCTCCTGGTTTCATTTAGCCGTGCCCCTGTGTGTGCGTGTGTGTGAGTGTGTGTGTATGATGTTCCCGTGCTGAGAGCAGGGTGTGAAAATCCTGGCTCTGACAGGGCGATAGGGTAACAGCCCGTGGAGAGTGAGGGCCACTGGGACGCCATGTCACTCCACCGGACAGACAAGCTCAGTGCATTACAGGTCATAATTCAGTCTTCAGTGGCATGGGAACCAGCAGGGATAAAACACACACACACACACAGATACAGTGTGTGCAAGCAAGCACAGCACATAAATATGCTGACAAAGGTAAGGTAAAAGCCACACACACACACACACACACAAACAAACACGTGAACTATATCTGTGTTTTAGCTGCAGGGACTCTTCCTGAGGCCTGGGTTTATCGGTCACCCATCTGAAGGCTCATCTCTCACTAATCAGTTCTGCAGCTGTGTGTCTGTGTGTGAGAGAGGGAGCCAGACACATCACTGGACACACACACAGGCACACACACACACGCACACACACAAACAGTACTCCCTCCTCCAGCCTCACCTGATCCTGAGAAGCTGTCTAGAGAGGTGTCTGCTACTGAGGTGGCAATTTCGCTGCTGCTCATTGGCTCGGTTTTAACTGCGAACAAAGAAGCCAAATTGTCACCAAAAGCACCGAATCAAGTCTGGAAAAAAACAGAAAATAAATCAGATTAAAGTCTCTCTGTCACAGGCTTTTAGATTTTCACATTCAACAAATCATGTTTTGACAATACAGCAAAAAGTGACTCAGCTAAAATAAAAACAGGGTGGTATGAGACACAATTCTCAATTTGAAGTAAAACGAGAAAATGTAACTCTATTACTTATACGTCACATATATCTGAACAATTCAGACTTATTTAAATTTTATTTCTTATTTTGTTCAAATCTTTTTTTAGATGCTACAAAACACTTTTTTCTTTATTCAATCTGTAAAAAGAATTCTACTCTCAAAAAGTTATTTTCTACATTTAAAAGATTTGTTTGCTTGAGTTTAAAATTCAACTTCAGTTTGACAGTTCCTCCCACTCATCCAAAAATACCGCTGTCTCACTAAATAATTTGCCTGTCATGATAAATTACTGTCTTTTCTGTACTTCAATGTAGCATGAATCGCTTATAAAAAAGAGCTCCACAGGGAGGTAAAAGTACAATTGAAATGTCAAGGAAATGTATGGTGTATAAAATCTTTTTAAGAGTGTAGCGAACGCTGTTTGACCTTGGCTCCATCATACAGCTCAGCGATACATCTATAAAGACAATTTCACAGCTTTCTGACAGCTCAGAAATCTTTGAAATCAATCCATTTCTCTCCAGGCCAGCTTGGATGATTTTTTTTTCTTTCTTTTTTTGGCAAAACAAATTGACAATGCGGGCAAGAGAGTGGAATCCCTCATGGCTGAAGAAGCTGCTTGCTGTCATGTTTTACATGTTTCAGCTATGCTTGTTCAGTGCAGAAACACATGTTGACAATGGGGCGATTCTTTCGAGCAACAAACGAATGTAGAATAGTGGTTCGGTACATGCATCAACTAGCACACACAAGCCATAGAGCACAAAATAAGCACTGTGTTCAGGAAACAAAACGGGATGTCCAAATGAAAAAAGAAACAAACAAAAGAATTCACAGAACGCAAGTTCACAATCTGACTATTCAGTAACAATGGAGTCAGATCCAGAGTGTGTAAAACCATGCTCCAAACAGAAGACCACAACAACTACAGCAAAGAGCTGAATGAAAGGCACAATAGTTGAGGCAGCTTTAGGAATTTGCAGATGATGAATCATCTTGTTTAAGACTTTGGTTTAAAATTACTAATTGGAGTAAATCTGGTTAAAGGATGGGCTAACTTACAACAAATATTGTCCTTTCATTGTGTCACTAAAAGTCGACCAACCTGCAGCAGACTGTGAGTTAGAACCTAACAACCAGTCTGCAGTGGTAAGCATTGTGATGCTATCACCTACAGGAGACAGAGAGTGGCAGAGGGACACATGAAAGTCTGCACCAAGTGGGCTTTCCGTCTCAAGAACACACACACACACACACACACACACACACACACACACACACACACACACACACACACACACACACACACACACACACACATTAAAAACATAAACCCTGAGTTGTACACAGACAGAGCTGAAGATTACGTGACGGAATAGCTCTTCTGTTGGTTTGTCACATGAGTATGAGTGCTTCACTAAACAAAGGCACAGATCTAAGCACAGGTGAATCACCTGAGTAAATAACTACATACAGTAGAGACCTTATGCAAAACTCTGTCATTTCCATACTGTGGGCTTTGAATAATTACATGGTTACTTAAATAAACAGCTAAAAGACAGAGGAAAACAACAACTGGAGCTGAACTGTGTGAGCTATAAAACACTGTCTGTCGATGTACCGCTGCAAAAAAGGCGCAAACAATCCAACATCACAACTAACTCCAGATTTAAATTCTATACTCAACACTACATCACATCTCTATCAATAAAATTAACTCCTTTTTTATAAATTATGCTGAAGCATGTTCAACATAGTGAGAACTAAAGCAGACAAGTACTGCACGCACATACCTTCAGTGCCATTGGGTGTCATGGAATTGTTATTGATGTGCGAGTTGTCGAGGTTGGGACCATTAGGAGATTCACTGCTTCCACTTACTCGGCTGTGAGGACTGGCTAGATCCTGCATTTCCATAGACCTGACGAGAAACACACACACATATACACATATACACACACACACACACACACACACACACACACACACACACACACACACACACACACACACACACACACACACACACACACACACACACACACACACCAAATCAAATTACACATATCACTCTGGTTTCACGGAAGACATGCAGTTCTGATTCACAATGCAGTGAACACGATATGTACAAACCAGTTATTCAGATTTAGATACATTATCTGTAAATACATAAATAAATAAAATTTATAATGGTATAGAATTTATAAAAAGAAACTGAATTTACATTAAAAATGTAAAAGTCAGTTATTTTGTTTTTTAATTTTTCAATATAAAATAATGTATTATTTATATAAAAATTGTCATCACACTGGAATGAAAACTGACACACACACACTCTGATAAATATGCACAAATAAACAGGCTGAGAAACAGTAAACATTATGACGAGACTGATTCTGATTCTCTCATTACAAGAATCACACTCTGCTGTATTTGCTGTATTTGCTGTGCAGTGTTGGTATCATTCTGTGTGGTATCCAAAGACTGTTAACAGATGTTTGCTGGTTTGAGGCGATGCTTAATGTGCCTGTTAAAAGTGCAGCCTGATTCTACGACAGCCATGCCTCAGTGATGGGCAGATGAGAAGCTCATGAGGCATGTGTTTGCTCTGGCAAGCTCCTTAATTGTTTCTGTGTTTATACAAAAGACCACGCCACTAAAAACATTATTCTATCTTCTTGTTTGCGTGCTCGGAGGATTTGATCGAGTAAAGACAGCAGCAGAAAATAAAGACGAGTGATTTTTAAAAAAAAGTACAGCCACAAACTCCAGACCCCATTTGTCTCTGCCACTTTGCCACAGCGCGTTAATGAAGTTAGGACAAAATGTTTTCTACATTATGCTGTCATTTCCAATTATATTCCAGACTTTGAGTGTCTCTGCTATCAACACACATCAGCTTTTTACACGAGGCCACAAAGATGAATGTCTGAAGAAACTCTGAGCAGTCTGAGTGCTATCAGATGGCACACAGAAACCAGAATTATCAGATAAAAAGATTAAATTATGATAAGCATTTACTCTATTTAAGATGTTATTTCACTGTTATGATATTATGATACTTTGTAGTATAGCTGGGAAGATTAAGTTATTTGTTGTGGTTTAAGTCAAATTTAATTATTATCAGAAAGAAAATATATTTTAAAGCATTACATTACAAACACAAAAAGCTCAGATAAAAGACAAATGTGTAAAACTGAAAACAATGGTTCTAAAAGTTAAGTCAGCCTGACTCATTTCTCTTTTCCCAGAAGTATATTCATTTACTTCTCCTCTAAAAATGTCACAAGTGAACACGTTAAGAATCATGCATAATCCTATTTCTAGATTTACACTCACTATTTAATCCTCTTCCGACTCATTTGTCCAAACTTTTTCCTCATTAGCTCACAGAGACAGTCTGAGAGGCCTGAAAAAACCTGCACGGTTACTCTGGAGTGTCTTTGTAAAATCTCTGAAGCCCTGCAGAGTGCTACAAGTCTCTGATGCTGCTGGCAGCGGCTCAACACTGCTCTTACCTGCACCCAGCCGGGCTTAGAGTCCTCCCAAACCACACTCCACCTCCCTGCCCTCTGCCTCCACCTGCCCCAGCAGAAAACAATGTCACTCCTTGTTACTGCAGCTCGATGTCACAGTCCAGAGCCATCCATGACACAAAAAGGCTTGTCTGAGAAAACATTATTGTTATTCTGGAGCAGAATGGGAAGAGAAGGCTAAAGAGGGAACAGAGGCACACATTGTCTCCTCTCTCCAAGCCGCGGCCACTACTCTGCTGTTGTTTCCTCCTCCAGGTCCTCCCTCCTCCTCCTCCTCCCTGAGCAAGGGGAGCACAGCCAAATGACGGAAAGGTGATTCATCATTGGTCTACGACAGCTGCAAACTGGATTAGCCCTCCCCCAATCAACATGCAAAGAGGCTTAGCCAAGGTAAGCAGGAAGGGGTGGGTGGTTGGAGAAGGGGGTGTGGGGGTGAAGGTAGGCAGAAGGGGTGAGTGGGTTTTAGGGGGGGAGGCTACCCGCTTTGCTGCTTGAGGTAGCCTGCTCCTGGAAGGGAAGATGGGACTTGTTGAGTAGAGGCAAGTCAAGCGTGACACCCCCAGCATCTTCAGCAGATCTTTCATCTGCAATTGACACTATCTGAAATTTATCAGCACTCCCCCCTCCAGCACACTGACAGCTCCTAATGACCGTCAGGGCTGCTTCCCGCAGGCCTGCCCCAGCCTGGGGCCATGGCACAGAAACACACAACTCCTCACTTCACCATGGACACAAAGACAAGTGGAGAACAATACACACACTCACACACACACACACCATATAACTCCTTCCTTTCTTTCTCTGTGGCTTCTGTCTCTTTTTTTTATTCTGTTCTTAAACACATAACTCATGTCTGTACGGTGCACACACACTTACGCACAGGGCACTTCAGAGGCCCCCAGATCAGTGGTGCAAATGCGCACACACACTCACATGCGCACGCGGGGCACTTTAGAGGCCCCCAGATCAGTGGTGCATCTCAGACAATGAACGAGACTGGAAACAAGAACACGCAGAGCATATGGAGCCACATATGTTTCCTATGACGCTGCGAATGCCTCTATTACTCTCCGTTAGCTGACAGTTACATCTCGCTGTCCTCTCCCGCTCTGCTCGTCTCGCTGCGGACATCAAGCAGAGCCATATACATGTGCGGCTATAACACTATATTAGAGCCGACACCGGCCCACCGTGGGGATACAGGGTCCTAAAGAGGTCAAAGGTATTCAACTGGTCAGGGACAGGAGGAAAATATGATTTTTTTTTCTTTTTCAAAATCCTGGCATGATTTTTTTTTTATGGCTGACTGTTTACATGAGCCAGGGTAACCTGAGCTGCATGGTCTTAAGTTTTTTTTTTTTTTTTTGTGCAGGCTTTGCTCTTCACACCAAAGGAAAGCCTTCATGAATACCAGTCCAACTTTATATTTTGACTCCTTTCAAACCTCTAATGTTTTGCTTTCTTTTGCAAAATGAAAAACCATTCTCACTTTAAGCTGCGGACAACTGCAGTGCCTCCTCCTGGCATTTCCCAACGCTGAAATATGCGGGCGATGCGATGTGATGCGAAAAGAAAAAAAAAAAAGACAAAAAATATCAATGGAAAAGAAAGTCCACAGAGGTAAAAGCCATAAAGACGAAAGAGAAACACACTCTGCCACAGCACATTAACAGCGATCAGAGGGCTGTGGAGAGAGTGTGTTGTGGTGGACTAATGTGGTATAATGTGTGTGTGGTGGTTGGTTTCTCTGTGCAGCAGTGCAGGCCAATGCAGCCATTCCATGCTGGTGTGTGAGCCATAGCCAGCAGGTGAATCCAGCCAGGTGAAGGGGGGAGGTAAAAAAAAAAAAAAGACAGAGCTTTGGGGGACAGGGATTTAAAAAGCAAAAACAAGCCTTTCTTCCTCTTCTGCTGAGCAGATAAATATTTATTGTTTGAAGGAGAAAAGGAGCTGCATTCAGAAACTTTGATGTGCATCTTAGTTCAACCTGAACAGTCTTTGAAGCTAACAGGAACAAAGCAGAGCGAGATGAGACGCTGCAAGTGTCATCGAGACGAGGAGACAGAGAAGTGCCACGACACGTCTCCAGCACGGTTGTTAGCTGGCCCCTTGTTTCGCTTTACTTACTCCAAGACCTGCGTTTCCAAAAGTAAATAAAGCCTCAGCCGAGCTTTTAGCATAGATCATCCCAGCATGCAGGCTGTCTGACCCAGCACAAATCTCTTCTTCACCTTTGAAATACTGTGTTTTTTACCATTCAGACAAACTTTGCATTTTTTTAATGTTGTAAAATATTAACTTCTTGTGCTTTATTTATTTACCATCCTTCACTCCTCCCCTCTGTCATAAGGATCACATCCTGCTGCCTTTTGAAATTTTACAGTCTATCTGAGCCATGTGCTGCGAGTTACAGCTTTTTAGAAAACAATGCTTTAATCAAAATCTAACTTTAAAACAACTAATCCCCACTTAAGCTGGTCAGCTGAATCCACATGGTGGCCCAGGAAAAATAAATCCACTCTCAAAGAATGTAGATGCAGGCAACAATTGGACACAGATGTGAGTAGATTTAGGAACAGTTTACAAAATGCTACACTTCACTTGTGTCCTGATACGAGGTTGAAAAAATGACAGCTGCCAACGAACGTAACGTTAAACAGCTCTGTGTTTTTTTATTCGGAGAGTTGATGTTGTATTGATAAGACAAAAACAGCATTAAGGTGGTCTGACATTTTGTAAGGTGACTTTTTTTTTAAACTCCTGTTTTTAAAGGCTAAAAAGATGTTTGTTTAAATATGTAAACACAGCAGTAGAAAGTTTAAGAAAAAACATGTGTAATCCATTTTTTCTGCAAAAATAATATGAAATATTACTCTCTATTTTTTTTTATCCTGAAAATTGATGAAAGGAAAAAAAATTGTATCCAAACAGAGGCACTGTACCACTCTGGAAATGAAACTTGCGGCGACAAATTGTCAAAGCAGAGCTTCACACATAATCACTAGCAGTGTATTCATAATTGTGTTGTAATTAAAAGCACAATTATTAACAGATGTTCCGTTTGCTGATGTGCAATTTGCTTCAATCTGACATGGTGCTCCAGCAATTCTCTCAATAGCTACATTAAATCTGTTAATACTGTGCTCTTCAACCCTCAAGATTATTTCCAGAAGGGCCGGCTCGCCTTTGAGGGGCCATCAAACAAGATTTAAGGTGCACATTTTATCACAAGCTGCCTACCACCGTGACCACCGCAGCCCTGGAGGGGCTTTACACACAAAGATGAAAGTCAGTGCGGTGACAAATCTTGAGGGTTTTATCACTTTAATGCTCAGGGTATGTTATTTTAATTCTAACAAATTAGGGAAAGTGATCTACTGTGTTTGTGAAATTATCATATCCTCAGGATGGAGAGAAAATCCAATGAATGAGGAAATAAAGTAACTATCTTTTTTTAAAAACAATTAATTTTGATGAAATCTGTGGTTAGACTTCAGGTTTCCTGATTATCCTGCTCTGGTAAACATTCTGTCATTAATAAACAATCACAAGACGAGATTATTGATTGAGGATCTGTTATTACAATCAACAGAAATCCTTTAAAGCTCATTTCCTGCTCTTACAGCCTCATATTAAAGGACCAAACAGTGATGTGTTAACAAAATAAAAAGCCCACAGTATTTAGTAAACAACCACTGTCCACTAATCACCCTCCTTAATAAGACGTCCCCTATTTCCTCTGTCTCTCTCTCGCGCTCCCGTTTCCTCCTCCTTCAATTAACCCTCTGTCTTTCACCGTTTTCAATCTCCTCTCTGAGAGAAGACAACGAGGGCTCGGCCCCAGCGAGATACATCCAGAGAAAGACATCAGGCCTTTAGGCAAACAATGCCATCGCCACCGCCGACGACTCCTGCTCTAACACACACACACACACACACACTGCTAGTACACATGCACGAAGGGACCCTGATCTCCCTCTGCGCAAAGCAAATACACAGAGTAAACAGAGACAAATCAGCCGCCTCATTATCTGTTAATTGGATAAATAAGGTTATTGTGTGAGTGAATGGCTGCAGCAGGCAGTCACACACACTGTCATGTTTGTCTACACTGAGCGGAGGCCACTCTGCCAGTAGTCTGCCTCTGCTCACCCTTTTATTTCCTCTTTCATCTACAAACATACACCTTACTTCACAGCTAAAAAGAGCAGCAGCTCCTGAAATTACAGGAATCACAGGATGAAAAAGCAAAGAGGAAAAAGTGACATTTAGAGAGATGAAAAGTGCTTTACACACACACACACACGTAATAATCCCCTGACTTGCAATGTAAGGCTGCGATCACACACTCTACATTAAACCAGAACATCCTTCAATTAGAGAGCACGCTGATTACAGCGGCTGAGTCATCTTTGCTACACGCGGGACGCTGGCGAAGCGGAGACGCAGCACGGCCGGGAGTCCAGGCCTGTTGTCTCTGAGAGGCTCTCAGGTCTCCCTGCAGCATTCCTGGCCTCAGCAGATGGCATTAGATGTCAACTGCTTTAACTGTGTTGGTGTTGTTTGTTCTGCCAGAGAGAAGAAGAAGAGGACTCCTGCAGGGAGCAGTGTGTTTGCCTCGCCTGATCAAAAATGTAAACTAGGGCAAGCTGGAGAAGTAGATCACATATGTTTCAAAGAGGATTTACTGGCCAATGGCAGACAAGAGCATTTTTCTGATTTTTATTTTTTATATGGAAGATAAATTTGCAAATTTAAAAAATATATTATTATTTTAAAAGTGTGAATATTTTTCTACATTTTTTCATGAACTGATCTGTAATTGCACAAAAAATAGAGTGTAGATTTTTTAAACGTGAAATTAAAAATGTATAATAACCAAAGAATAAATGGTAGGTTTGCTGAGTTTGTAACTTTGAGCTTTCTTAAAATAGCATCATCTTTCTTTCTTAAATTTACTTTTTAACCAGATTTTAATTAATTTTCAATTGATTAAAAGAAAAAAAAACACTCCTCCTTTTTCCGTAGCTAAACATCTAATTCTTTTTAATCCTACAGGTGAAACATAAAGACCACAAACTCCCATTATCTGATTTTTATTACCATTATTCCAATATTTAATTTTTCTTCTCAGTTTTATTGTGTTAAACAGTTTTTTAAGCAAAAAGAAATTTTTGTTTACGTTAAAAGTTAGAGCCATAATTAAATTGTTGCTTCCTATGTTTTCCTGATGTTTAGCCTTTACTTGAGAATTAAAAAGTAAATTTAATTTAAGCATATGAATTAAATATCTAAGATGAGTCCACACAGTGACACACACACACACACCCTTCAAAACACTGAAACTAGATGAGTAAGGAAAAGCCGGTTGGTAGAGGAACATGTTGAACAGTACGTAGGAATTAAAGACATACTCACTGCAATAATGGTTGAATCCGTGTGTGTTTATCCCTTTTCAGATCGTCTTTTTTTTTTTTTAAAAGTCAACTACAGAGAGATCATCAGTCCAGCAGAGTGGACTGCAAACTTTCTAAAACAGCTCGTCGTGTTTGGTAGGATCTGTAGCACAATGAATGTAAACTACAAAATGACTTTCTTCTTTTTCATTTTAAGGCTTGGAACCCATGGAGCCCCGCGCGCTATCTCTGGAGACCCGGTCCTAGTGAGAAAGAGAGTTGTCCGATTACTGCTTCAGGCAGTGACTCGTGAGTGTCTGAGGGAGAGGGAAAAAAAGAGAGGGAGTGAGGGAGCCGGGGAGAGGGAGGGAGGCGGTGAATGAGGGGAGGGAGAGGGAGGCTGCTGCCGTTTTGAAAAAGCAGAAAAGTTGCTCTGCACTCTCTCTCACAGGAAGACTTTGGGTCTGGAGGAGGCACAGGGGAGTTGAGCCTCACACCAGCTCCCCATATGTCATTCACTCACAGCTTTAAGCAATAGAGCCCTCTCCAGATCGTATCAGTGGAGACTTAAGACAATGAAACGGCAGATCTCTCCACAGGCCTGTCTGTCCACTGGAGCACACGGCTCTGCTCACACCCCAAGGGCCCTCACTTTTCCTCTCCCCCTGCTTCTCTCTTGTTTTTGTTATGTTCTTTTTTTTCCAACCATAAGCCACTTTTTCCTCACGAGTCGGTTTTTGCTTTGTCAGAGAGGGTAAACAACAGCTTAGGTCATTAGATTAGGTGACGGGGAGCTGAGCGGCGACCGAGCAGCTTGTCTCTGTCCATCTTCCTGCTGCAGCAGACTAGTGGAAGTCCTCCGTCAACACATACACGGCGCGTCTGTGTGCGAGGTAATGACTGCCTTCTGTCTGCTCCAGGTTATTATTTCAACTGTGCGAAGCTGCCTCACAAGGCCATGCTGCTACTGATGAGCTAGAACTGGTGATTTATTCAACCTGGTGATGAGGCTTGTGCTGCTTTTTGCTTCAATATGTCATGCCATTTTTCCCCCAAGAATATCAATCTGTGTAACGGATGGTTGAGAGGTCAATGGAGCGTTTGAAATTTTGTTTGATTTCAACATAATAAAACTGTGGGTAAAATAACAACAGCAATACTGAAAAATGATTACCTAGGAAGGGGAAATCATACATTTAGTAAAGTAAAGAGGTGGTGAGAGAAGGAGAACACCCAGGGCTAGAAGAATAGTTTACTGTGTTAGCGCCTGGCTTATGTGTGCGCTCTTGTCCGCTCAGTTACCACAGGGTCAGCTGGTGATGATAAGATTTAAAAAATTGAAGATGTGTGTCACAATATGACAGGATGAAAAATACCAAAGAATTCAGCCAATTTCTTCTTGATCAGCCTCAGAGTTCACAACCCGTACTGAAAGCAGATCAGCACCAAGCAGCCACTGTAGCAGCAGTCAACAAGGAGCTGACAGAAATAGATCTGAGCTGCAGCGCTCCTGATTTAAACTCACTGCAGTAATGATGTGGACGTTCTGCGAACGCAAGTGCAACCTCCTCCTCTGCCCACAGGTAAATCCACGTACGCTCGTGTTTCAATATCTTAGCATGGAATATTTTGCACATTGAACAGATAACTCAACTGACTAATAGAAGCTCAGGGAGGCTCAGGTAACTATTTCTAATAGCAGAGGAGGGGCACACATGCCAGCCGAGCCTTTGCATTGTCTGTCACTCTCTCTTTTCAATAAGCAGCTGTATAAAATTAGCCTCAGATGCAATTTTGCAAGTGAGTTATTTTCAAATTGCATGGTATAATTATCCAGTGTTGTTTATGTCTCAAAGACTAAACTCAGATTTTCCTGCAGGACTCTTCTGCATGCAGAGCTGCATGGTGTGTTTTGAATCAGGGCTTCAACAGAGCCAGCGGTATCTGTGGATGTTCGGTGATGACAGTACAGCATGTTGTGCTATCAAAGTTTGTTGCATGCTGAGTATCTCAAGCAAATGTTGGTTAAATTGTTGACTTAAGATGAAAACTGCTGGATTACTATCACACTTTTAGAGCTCCTAATACATAATACCTCATTAGAAGCCCAAATTAGAGCACTTGAATCGTCTTTTCTGCAGCTATAAAAACTGTGTACTTAACAGGACCTTCTTCATCTGCCAAAAGGAGGCTTAACAAAAGATGCACTGATACCGTTCGACTGACATCAGTGCTAAAACGCCACTTGCCAAAAACTATATCAAGTCAGAAATTTGAGAAGTGAGCTAAGATTAAATGCGAAGCCGTTCTTTATTAAGGATTATCTTGATGGGACTCAATGGTCTTCATGTGGGGTTTCAGAGATGCCTGCCTGCAATTTAGAGTGAGGAGAGATCTGCACTGTCCTCTACTGCCAACAGGTTATCCACTCAGCTTCTCACACATGGAAATAGACTCTCTTCCAAGTGGCTGATTCTCTTTTGGAGATAAGAAACAGAGAGTTAAAGCTCATTTCACTGCTTTGAAAGATTGAAATCTTCTTTTTTTCTAGTACGTTTTTTGACAAAGAAAACATAAACAGAGTGAAAGGTGCAGGGACGCTGTGACAAGGGATCAAGTGGTGCAGATGAAACAAAATGCTGACACCCCTGTGACACAGTTGCGATATTTTCATATGCATATGCTGCAAATTTGTTTGGTTAGAACCGCTACAGTGTTTATACAATGTCACACATCGGGGGATCAAGTTCCTTTTTTGACAGGGGTCTCAACCGAGCGTTACAACCCGAACCTTCCCCCAAGAAAAGGAAATCTGAACTTGGGATAACTTTGGATAAAATAACAGTTTTCATATTTATACAAGCATTACCAGGTGAAGTGTTCACCTACTGACTAAGGGGAAAATACAAAAAAAATCCTTAACTACACAAACCTCCTACCCTCCAGCCTTGCCCCTGACACAAGTGGCACATTAAAGTTTGCTGGATGGCAATTTGTCAAAAGGCTCTGTGAGTGCTATAAACTGTGTACTCCTGAGTTTTTCACATGCTCAGTTTCCAATGGAAAACAACAGACTCAGTCATCTTGATCAAGAAAAATTCAAGATCATTTTAGTTTCTATCAAAATCTTCCTGTGTAGGCTGCTCTGGTTTTTATTTTCACTTTATAATAAACACAGCAACAATGAGAGAAAAAAATAACAGCGCAACAAATGTGATTTTTAAGCCAAAAAAGTCAAGATGTCTTTCTGTAGTTTTAACTCATCTTTCTGCCAAGCTCTGTCATCAAACCCAGAAGAAAAACTTTGATGATGACAAGTTACACCAGAAAAAAAAGAAAAAGAAAAAAAGGGTTTCAAAAGTGCAGACAGATAATTTTGAAGTCCCTTAAGATAAATTAGTAGCAAGTCGAGTGCTTTCAAGTGGTGAATGAAAGTTACAAGTGAGCCTGGGTTCTTTATAAACAAACATCAGGTCAGCCGGCCTCATGAGGAGCCGTGATGAAAGTGAACGCAGCATACCTCAACATGAAATTACATCGGAGCTTCCCTCTGCACAAAGAGGAACAAAGGAAATGGTAAACCTCAGAGAACGTCAGAAGCTGAATTTGACAGCAGGACTTTGTTGTCGTAGCCATTTTGGATCCAAGCGAAACAGGGAGAACATGCTCTGAATTTAGAAAAATATCTATATATGTAATACACAAAATAAAGCAAAAAATCTTGTCTGTATCACTTCACTTAAAAGAGCAGTCTTAAATGTATCTAATAAGTGAAAAACTGAGTGTAACAACTGGTGTTTTGTTAAAGAGGACTGGCCAGGCACATACACCATCAGAGACAAGTTATACTTTATGACCAGTGAGGCACACCTGGGGAAAGTCTATGAGGACCCCGAAAATCCTCAGACAGACACTTTATTACTCTCCAATGGCCCCAAAAAAGCCAAACAAGCACACTTTAGAGACCTATTACTCAGAATAAGACATCACTATGGCTGGAAGTATCACCAAGGGCAATAGGCTGAGAATATATAGCCTGTTAAGAGATAAAGAGAATAATAAGAGTAAATTCAGTTTAAATAAATGAGGTAAGGGCAGTTTGTTTAAAATGAACACTAAAAAAGCCATGATGTGTTTTTTCTGTGAGAAAAGACAGTTCTAATAGCTTAATACATTAATACAAACAAGTCCCACACTGATACGTCACTCTCTCTGACAGTGGAGGGGGTTGATGGGTAGCTGGGACTAGCAGGTAACTGAGACTACACCAATATAATATGACACTAAAGCACACAAAACAACACAAATGAATGTGATAAAATGTGTTAGAATGCGTTACAACAGAATACCATACAATTAGGGATGGGTACCAAATCAGGTACTTTTATAGGTACCGACCGAATTCTGTCAAAAGTACAGAGTACCAATTCATGTAAAATCAAAAGGTACCATGTTTAGGTACCTAGATGCATCTTTGTGACTGTGAGGGCGTGGATGAGAAGGCAAGTTTCCATGGTGGACATGAACACAGCATTCTAAGGTTATATACTGAAGAATAAGTATGTTAAGTTGATTTTTTTAAACATTTTATTATTAGAAAAATTGATATTCTTTACCACATAAGCACAAAAAGTACCGAAAATTGGTACCGTTGAGTACCGATACCGATTGCCAGGTACCGGGCATCGGTACCTTATAGTTTCAAATGTGAAAGGTACCCATCCCTGCATACAATACAGTATGATACAATACTTAACGAAACGTCATAACACGAAACCAAACAACACAAATGTCACAATTCGACAGAACGCGACAGGATATAATGCAGTGCAATCCATAACAATAAGACTAGGGATGCACCAATATGAAAATTTTATACCGATATCCAATATTAATATTGCTGTTATGGCTGATAACTGATATTTACTAATATCAACATTGGACACAGCTGATGAGGTAGTTCAGAGAAAAAGAGCAGAGTGATCGTGAGAAAAGATGACCATGGAGAGGATCAGAGGATGGAGAGCCCGGGATGAACGCGATCAAAAAGTACGTTTTTTTCTCCTTTTTGGATCAAAAACAGGGAGAGAGACATGAAAGAAGAGGGTCCACTCTTCTTATGTAGTTTTGGAGTTTACATAGTCAAAGAAAGCTATATTATTTGGGTCTTGAAAGATAGTTTAAGATGTTCTGAAAATGACCGGCAGCTAATGAGTAAATATCAGCCAACTTTTACACATCGGCCGATGTAGATATGTCAAAAAAATGACAAACATCGGCCAACACTGACATTACTAACAATATATCATGCATCCCTAGATATAACACAATAGGATACAGTACAACATGACACTACACATCAGGATGCCTTACAAAGAAATATAAAACATATATTTAAATTTTATACAGTATAATACATTACAAAAACTTTCAACTTCTTGTTGAAGTTGCCTTTAAGTTTGATAATTAAACATAAGTTAAGAAATTAATTCCTGTGTAATGGAGTTTAACATCTTGCACACTTGTGTTTTACTTTCAAATCTGTGAACTTGAGTACAGTGACTTTTGAAGCTCATGTCAGATGTTCTTAATAGAGTAGGTGCTGTGAGTTGTGAAAGTTCCTGGGAGTAATCTGGTGTACAGTTTAAAGACTGAGCCTCATCAGCATTGCCACTAAATCTAAGTCAGCTGCACCCTAAAATACCAATATGTTTGGTAATAAATTTTCAGCACCCCTCTAATGGCAGCATTTGTCAGGGCTGCTCCAACTGTCTGGGACGCTTCTGACTTGCGCGACCCGGGCGGCCAGAAATGTGGCACTCCCCGTCTCCTCCACAGCTGCCTGCGCAGTTGGGCCCAGGTCAGCAGAGCACTGGGGGCCAGGCTGCTCATCAGCAGGCTTTAGTGGCTCCGGGCCCATGAGGAGGGAGGGAGGGGCCCGTCATATCACGGGGAAGTTATGTTCAGCACACCACCAACTCCCAGTGGGTTAGAGCACAAAATGCAGCGGTTGTAGACTTCTGCTTTGCAACCCCACCCCCTTAGGGTGCCTCCCTGTTCCTGTTGCCCCCCCTGAGTCCCTCACCAAACCCCCACTAGTCCAGCCACTGTGACATTTGTGAAGCCAGGAGTCCACATAACAAAAACACATTAGGCAAATGTCTGGGGTCAAACGTCTGTTTGAATTGGCCAGATGAAAGCCACTTAGATTGGGTCTGTGCCATTCTGCTTAGCAACTAAATACAGTTACAAAAGAGGCAGAGCTGTGCAAGCCAGCGGTTTGTCTCACTGACAGAATACGCTACCACATTCAAGTTCTGGCCCTGTGTGTGCCAAAGGACGAATACAAGAGCTTTCACAAGGCTATTTAAGCCTGTGGTGTTACCAATCAGCTGCACATCCTGCACAAAAATAACAGAAATAATACAGACCGGAAAATAATTTATATTTAACCTATGTGCACATTTGTTCTGTGGTATCAGCAGTGATGAATGGACATTCCCATTGGACACCAGTTTTCAGTAATTTTTAACCCCTTAACAGCTGGGCTTATCGGGCACTTTAAAAAGACGAAGCTCAGATTATCCAGGCACCAAATGTCACTCGTTCTAAAGAACAGCAGGAAACATGCTGAGCTGCACAATTTTTTTACAGCCCAGAGGACAGTGTGAACTATTAGCGGCTTGCTGAACTACAAGCTGCCTCCAATCACACTGCAGCCAGACTTGAGGCATGACAAGAAGTTCGGAAATAACCAATGCTGTAATCGCAGTTTGAGAGTATGCGAGGAGAGCGCTGACATTTATGCTAATACCTTGAACTGAACCACCTCTTGGTGACTTCTGTGCATGTGTCTGGTACTTGTCGCTGCCGTCACTGTGAGTAATGGAGACAGCCTTTCATTTAGTGTTTTTACTACAGCACAAACGGCACTATCAATAAGCAGTGAGCAGGAAGAGCTGTTCATGTTACTCTTCAAATGAAAACGAAATGCATCATCAGAGTAAGGATAGCAATAACCAGGAGGAAATGACGGCTACAACAGTTTAACTTCAGTGCCACATCAAAACTTCATTCAGATGACACAATGCAGAAAGACATCAAAACTAACTGGACTGAATGATATCCCATCTTTCTGATTGTTTCCTCTTGATGTGTGTAGAGCAGCAGTGGGACCCCTAGAAGGTGACTTCCTCCATGAGGAAGTGGAATTTGCAATGCATTTCTTAAAGCACACTCTCCCTTTGTACTTTGTGAAAAGATGGTGTATTTCATCAAGCTTGAACTTCTTACAAATAATCTTAGGGGAAAGTTTAGTAATCCTCCTTTATTCAACATTAACCAACAGATGCACAGGAAACAGAGGAATATTTCACATCAATTTCCTATTTTACTGCCGTAAACAAAGTTGATTCATAAATTTGAGGGACCATAACATCACTCTACTTCATCCTGGCAGGATGTACAGATGCAGGTCTAACTCTATTCCAAAATGCAGCCAGAGAGCATGAAAATATAGAATGTTTATTTGTAATTCCTTCCTCTTAAAGGGGACATATCATGCTGATCCCTGATTTAATACTTACATATAATATAATAAATTTGAAAACAAGACCTTTCACCCCCTGAATTTTCAAAAAATGAGATATTGTATTTTTTCTGATATCCTAGAACGAGATTTGATGCCTCTGAAAATAGGTTATTGACATTTGGCTTTGAGATTTGGACCTTCATGACGACACGAGGATCCTTTCTTTTTATTGGAGTAATCTGATAAAGCAGCTCCTCCTCTGTGAAGTCAGTTAGTCACACAACCGCCACCGAGGGATACACCCACCAAGAGCCGAGTATAAACGTATAAACTATACATGTTACAGTACCAGTCTGACTCACCACACTGAAGCGTCCTGAGATGATCTGTGTAAAGGTGGATTTTCTTCCACCTGAGCAGCAGAACCGTCCGGGTCTGACTCAGGGTCCAATACAAAAGGACGTATCCTACACTCTGCCATTTTATTAGTGCTATCAATGCCTTACAGTGAAGTTTTGGCAAACAGCAAACTCGCTCAGTCTGCCCCATCCAATACTGCGATTTTGTAAATACTGCCATGCTGCAAAAACCGCCCCCTGGCTCTACCCCCTCCACCCCTCCGATAGAACTGACCAATCAGAGCACAAAGGGCTGTGACGTTGCGAGGTTACTGGAGGTCATTCTCCAAACGGGGCGTTTCAACGAGATCTTCAGAATGGCCTAAACTGAAGATATTGAGAACGCTATTGTGGGGCAATGAAGGAACTAAATGACTTGTACTGAGGGCAGAAATGCTTTACAGGCATCCTAGTCTGGCATAGTGAAAAGGAGAAACAAGCATAATTTGTCCCTTTTAAATCCACTTCCAGAAGTTTTTCCTGTAAATGTTTTATCCTCTTTGACGTTAAAACTGTATTGCTGCAGAGCAGAGTTACTGGAATCGCTGCACCGTGCAGGAAAAGGTGCCCAGCTGGAGTGCAGGAACAGTTGGACTCTGGGAGGTGAATAACCGCAACAATGGGCTTAAGAGTGAGCATGACGCTGGAAATGTATTGACATGTCAGATCTACGTGCATTAAAAAGCTTTGAAGACGGGGGTGATTGATTGTTAGTTAACTTAATGTAGCTAGTCCATAAACTAAATGGATTCCTATTGATATCTCACCTCTTTTAAAAGTCCATCTCATTCCATCTATTGTGAAACCTCTTTAAATATTATCTGTGGACTCCAAGGCTCTTCCTGTATCTAGATTTGGTTTTCAAGAAGCAATATCGATTGGACTTTATAATCAAGACTCCAGGATTTAAAGTGAAGATTGAAACTGTTTAAGAAAGAAAATTAAACTGTACTTTTAACATGTATATAAAGACAACTGAATGTATGGAAGAAATACAGCGAGAGGTTGGAGACAGAATTTGAAACTGGAGTGAAGTTTGCTGCAGCTGCCAAATGCCTCGAGGGAGAGCCTTTCCTGAACTTTGTACTTGACACCTCTGATAATGAATCTACCTTTTCAACTCCTGTGAATCACAGATAAATTATCACTTTAATATAAAGAGTTCCCTGATTAACCTTTTCTCACATGGTGAACAGAGACACGATGAACTGTCGGAGACCCCTGATGATGAACGAATGAATCATCAACACCAGCAGCTCTACATGCCTTTGTTAAAAACACAAACCAAACCACAACAAAGAAATACCCGGCCATCCGGGGCACTGCCTCTAACTCCAAAACAAACATTACGTCGCTTTTTTACACAGAGCTGCTCCTGGGTTGAGGGGGAGAGCAGACAGTTTGGAAAACAGGAGAGAAGAGTGTGAAACCATCTTCCTCTTCACTTTGTGACTCAATCTCTGAAGCCTCAGGTGCTTTTTTTTTTTGTCTCTCAAAACATCCAGTCAGATCTTTCGTGAACTTTCAATCCAGCATAAACATAAGAGTCTCTCCCTTCTTTCTAAATGAATGAATTAAATTGTTGGTAATGCTCTCTGTGGTGACTAGTAGAAGCTACAAAGTCCTATATATAGCTCTGCAGCCTGCCATGGAAACAAACAACCGCCGAGCCTCAGGATCAGTTACAGGAGTAGCAACTTTTTATAGGTCACCAAAACTTCTAGTTGCCTTGGAAACAATGTGGAAGAATAGTGCACTTTTGAATGCAGAACAGGTAATACTGGTCAGGGCAATTAGAGGGCCCGCTCTGTTGAATGGGACTTATCAGAGAGCTGGATGGGGGTAATTGAGGGGTTTTGCTCCTTTGCTGGCCTCAGTCTGTTCTGTGAATGCTGCACCTGGACAGAAGCACCTTGAACAACTCACAATAGAAAGAAATGCCCGTTTGTTTTCTGACAACCAGTGTCTGATGGGAATGGTTTGATAAAAAGCTGCCATCTAAACATTAACTGACAGTTTGACTTGGGTTATATTTGAGATTCTGCAGCCAAGATGAAGTAGAGAGTGAGAGATCTGCTCTTCCAATGTTTGCGTGCAGAGTACTGAGTTCATTGCTCTTGCTTGTTAAACATCCATTTATACTCATCTGTTGCTCATCACTCCTTAATTTTATTTATGCATAACAGAAGCAGTAATATTGTAGTTTTTAGAAGGCATGTCTTTGCATTGTTCTCTTTGTTCCCCAGGAGCATTTGTTGTGAAAACCAGACAACACTTCTTCCACATCTGGTGTAAGCTTGTTCTCTACCTGTCACTAAATAAACCAAAAGGCCGACCTGCTTCCACAGAGACTCTCAGAGCACCCTGGCCTGTCCATAGCATGATGACTATGCAATTTACAAAATTACAAGCTAGCTGAAACCCTGCCCTAAAGAAGCCCCAGACTCGGCCTGAATTATTAATCGACTATTGATGAAGGCCTGATAAATGCACTCGGCTCACCGTCCCAATGACATTCTCGTCTCCTGCCCTGGGCCACTTCTCCTGCTCTGCCGGCCTATACGTTTCTGTCAGCTGATACAAAAGTTATAAAGATGTGAAATGTGCTCATTTAAATCACAAAAGGTAATTGTTTTCCGACAAAGTATCAGTTTACACATCTTCGCTGTTTCTCCTACCTCTCTCAGCCCAGGAACTCAAATAAACACACTTCCATGCCAGCTAATTACAGTTTCACACTGTGTGACAGTCGACAATCTTCCCCAATTCTGTTGGCTGGACACCAAAGTCTTCTAATGTGCTCACACAAGGGGAATCAACATGCCAAACTGATGGAGGAACACAAACAAGAGCAGAGAATTACAGGCATAGGTCTGATTACTTCTCTGCCTCTAGGTATTGATATAAAATCCACAAAGCTTTAAGAAACTACAAAACCTGAAGATTTGAGGACAGCTGAAACTGTGACAGCTGAAAAGTAAAGCAGGAAAAACTTATGGAATGTTCACTAACTCACTAACTCTGACATCTTGGTCTGATTTAGTGACATAATGCACTTTATCAGATGACAGTCGAGCCCTTCTTTCTGACCTCTGGGCCTGGTCGTCCATATCTCCAGCACCATCGCCTCGAGCAGCTGCAGAGCACTTAATAAATTGCACCTTTAACAAAAGGAAAAGGTGATGAATTGAAAAATGTTTAGCCTGGTCATGCATTATTAACGCAGCCTCTCCCTCAAATCGGCCGCTGATAAATAATTAAAATTAATCTCATTACTGGAGTTTTCATTATGGGATAATTTAATTAAATGAAAGCCTTGAGGACCTCTGAGGGCCTGGAGCCGCTAGGGGCCCCGTGCCCTGCTCCTCTAATGGGTCGAGGACAGGAGAGTGAATTGGTAATGCACAGGAGCGCATACATTATTTAATGGATCCCACTGAGTCAGGACGGATCAATGATAACTTGTCATCTCGTCAATGTGTTGAAAGCATATCGGAGCCTGCAGCAGGACAAATCCCAAAACTGGAAGAGAGGAAAAAATATTGACACAAATTACAGCAGTGTCGCCGTCTGTCATCACAAGATGCTGCACAAATATTCTTTGTGCATATTAAAATGTAAAACCCAATAAAGCACGCCTGTTTTTATACAGATTACACAGCATCAGAGGGCAAAGAGTAAGACTTGACATCTGTTGCCTGCATCACAGCTTAGGTCAAATGTGCTGGAGTGAAAATAGTGAAGGGTACGAGGAGTTCATCTGATACCAAACAATAAATGATACCAGAGCCAAATGGGAGCCATTAAAGACCTTCCTGCTGAATGAGAGGAGGGGCTGAAGAGGAAGAGGGTATCTGGGTTAGTCTAGTCTCCAGAAGCACTTAAGCACTCTAATTATCACACAGGAGTGAGGATGCACACATGCAGCTTACATGGAGAGAACTCAGAGTAAAACACAGCAGCTTAGCTTGTGTGGTGCAATATCTAAAATGCACAAGGAACGGAAATATCCCAAGAATCACAAATGAATATGATTGAATTGTTTCAGCTTTACAAAATAAGGCTCAATTTGCTATCCATGTAATGTCATTAAAGTCTAAATTGGCTGTTTCCTGTTCTGACGGCGACTTCTCTAAAAGGCAAATTTATGATGCAAAAAAACTGCAACTAATATTCACAGCAGAAAGACAAGAGTTATATGTGACACAAATGAAATGAATGTGATTATTATGCCTAAATAACACAGAGGTAAATGTGTGATAATGAAAAACATGTGACAGACAGTTTCAACTCATGTATATGCATCTCAGGCCTGCATCTCAAAGAGGAAATCTTTAACATAAACATTAGCATTTTGTGAAAACAACTGAGTAATTAGTTTAGGGCATAATAAGCTGGAGGAGGCACACAATGAAAGAAAGCATTCTGCCTTTAAAATGAATAAAAATTGATTGTGTCCCAATAAAAAACGAATTGGCAGAGTGTTAACTGGATTCCACATAAACGTCTGTAGCAGTCCCTGGCCGCTTTATTGTGTGCTAATGCAATAGAGAACACTTAGCAATAAATGCTCCTCTCTGATGAGCTCACAGAGGCTTTCCAAGATGGCCTGATGAAATTGTAAAAATTAGATTTGCGCTAGCTGCTAATGACTCCTAAAACAAAGGAAAATCTTTAAATAGAATTAGCCTGCCCTCTTCTTCTCTAAATACATCATATGTAAATTACTGTCATTTGGAGAAATATGCTTGCCTGGAAGGTAAAGCCTTCATTAGAGATCTCTGTAGGTTTGGGACTCAAACGGGAGCTCCTCCAGGACATTTAAAAAGTTTGAGTGCTGAGAGGAGGTACAGGTATTGTTGGCTCATGACAACAGAACAGAGATCCAACTAAGAAATCTATTTTTCATCATTTAAACAGATTTTGTTCCAAAGCTGAGGGCAAAGATAAATGCAATATGGAGGAGAAACCTGTGGGAATAATTTGGTTGTTTCAATCCATATGAAGCTGTAGATTATGCGGCCCTTGAATATGTGATAAAACAAAACATAGAAGAACTAGCAGGGGAAGTACAGTTGCTGTACTATTATGTTCAAAATATTAAACTACAATAATATCTGAGGAAAGCTGCATGGTGGCACAGCAAGAAGGTCACCAGCTCAAATCATGGATCGAGGTGAGTGGACATTTCTGTGTGGAGTCTGCATGTACTTCTACTGCATGTGTTTGTTCTCTCTCTCTCTCTCTACAACAGCTTCCTCCCACAGTCCAAAAACATGCTCATCAGGTTCAATGATGATTCTTAATTGCCTGTAGGTGTGAGTGTGCATGTGAGAGGATCTCTGTGTTTCATCCCTGTGACTGACTGGAAACCAGACAGCTGGGATAGGCACCTGCCATCCACAACCCTGGACAGGATAAGTGGATGAATATATGAGATTTGCACATTAGCTGCCATTATTTTGGTTAATGAGTGTCAGGACGGTAAATTGGTGTCTAATCATCATGTATTTGTCAGTAAAACAAACTCAAGTAGTCATAGTTTCTGTTAAAGGGGCTGCGAAGACTATCCAGAAAAGCTTCTTTTTTTTCAGGATGAAGACTCCGCTTCCCATGAGCACAAGCACCCACTGTCTCAAGGGTGTGAGTCTTACCAAGGCATGTATTTGTGTAGCATCTGGTCGAAATAAGTCAGCCTTACTGATGGTTTACTGTCCTTTATTTTCCTTTGTGTAGTAAACCAACGTAAGAGCTAGGCAGAAACAAATAAAAGACATTGACGTTTGACGTTATTTACCTCATACCTACTATCGGCCAGTGCTAAATAAATCACACTTTTCTGCTTCAGCTTTGTAATCTGTAATGTACTCTTTTTACGTTTCCCTCGAGTAAATTGTTTTGTGATGACGTCTGTGTTAACGTGAATCCCGTTTTTTCCCGTAAAGACGCTCCTTCAAAATAAAATACTGCCAAGATGTTCTTTTAAAAGAACATACAAAGGAAATGAAATAAACATCAGACATACAAAGAACACACAGAAAAACTACACTTCTGCCTTAACAATTTGTTTTGAAGAAAATCAATGGAGAGCAGATCTTCTATTCAATGATACTTTTCTTTGTTCCAGACAACTTCTTACTGGATACAAAAAGAAGAGGTAATGCATTTATTCACAGATATATAACGCTACTGTGTGAAACATGACAACAAGCAAACTAAGTAAAATTAGTTTGTTAGTGAATTCTGGATAAGTCCTACTCGTGCTCATCGACTAACTCCAACATCACCAAGCAGAGCTAACGTAACCTCACTCTTCATTTTATTGATAGACTCAAGTTTGAACAGACCACTGCAGAATAACTGCTGACTGTGTGTTGGAATGAACATTATCTCAAACAGCTCAAGTAGCGTTTTAGCTCCATGTTCTATCAGACTCGTTTAGCTTTCTTCTGCTGTGACGTCCTTTTTCTTTTTGACAGTTCAGGTCCAATGCCTGCAATTGCTACAAAATAAATCCATACTATCATTTTCAGTGGCTGGCATGGTGTTGTCACAGGGACTTCCAAATAATGTTAGTCAGCAACCAATTTTGTTGTCTCACTTTAATGTGCAACATTTACCCATATATGGAGAGATGAGACTTTTTCAAAACCTTTTAGAAATTTTTCACAGGGACTTTAGATAAGCATGTCGACTCAAAGTAACGACTGTTCTGTACTGTCACCAAAAAGACCAGATACAGGATAGAAATGAAAGAAAGTCTAACTCACCAAGTTTCTAACTGAGATCTAACTTTAACGCTCCTGTGATGAACCTTTGTTTGGGCAAGTTTAGGCAGTCCTTATGTGAATGAAGCTGTTTTATTCAGACAGAAATATCTCACCCTTTTTCTCAGGTCGTTGAATGGATCAGTCATTTTGAATATCTGCTGTAAAGAACGTTAAAAAGTGGTTTCAACTGACACCTACCCCCCACAGCAGTTACAAAGTTACAAGCATTAAAAAGTAAAATATCAAAATACTCAAGTTTTTTGGTTAATGGTCTTCAATAAAAGCTTTTAGGTCAATAAAAGCTGTTACTGTTAATGTTTGTAGGGTTAATTACCATTTGACAACTCCTCACAGGAGCTTTAATACCTTTTCTAAACACACAACAGTAAACAACTAATCAGGTGGTCTCCCTCTTGTTTAGGGATTAAGAGGAATAAGTTCAGGTCATATAATTTGAGTGATTTGCAGAAAATAATCGTAACAAACAGTCTTAATATTGGAGTAACAGATGATGAAGACAACATGGAATAGATTTGTTGCTCCAACTAAAGGATTCAACAGTGTTTAAACAATTCTTCCCACTTTTTCCCCCTTTAGAGATCCTCCAGTTAACCACTCAGTGACCATTCAATCTGCCTCCTATTGTTTGTGCAGGTAAGAACAACAGACATCTACAACAGCTCAGCAGGAATTATGCACCAATTCAACCTGCTAAGTTGTGTTTGCAGGAGCTGCTCGACTGTTTTAGAATATAAACACACTCCTGCCAGTTGCCTAGCTTCAGGTCATGGGCTCTGTGTGTTCCTACCAGGTAGGTAATTCACTTATCTGGGCATTGTTCTCTGTTCATCCCTGTTTGAATCACCAGGCTTTGCTCTGAGATTTGCCCAGCTTTAGGTAAAACCTCCACCAAATATAAGCACAGACCTCACAGGGCTTCCCAGAATAAAACCAGGCAGAAAGGAGGTTTGGAGACTGAACTGCGTCTTCGTAAAACATGCACAAATGGACGGTCGCAAATCTTCATTATGGAGTCGTGAGTCAAAGCAGAACATCTGCAGTTTCATTCTGGGCCGTGAATATTTGCTGGACACATGTCTGTAAAGCTGCGATTGAGACTTGCTCTGTGCGGTGGTGAGGTCTGACAGGAGGCTCACATATGGAGCAGCAGCCAGACTGCAGCTGTGGGGTATTTCCAGTGTCTATAAGCACCTACCTATTAATGGGCTTAACGCAAACCGTCAAACCATCACTGCACATTTTTAAGACTTTGAAACTACAATTTTCTTTTTTTTTTTGAATTTATCAGACACGAGTCCTGCGGATATTCTACTCATTTGAGTTTCTGTTTCCTTGCATTGAAGGGTTGTATAGTCAAGTGTTATCAAAACCATTTTTTTAACATCTACTGCTTTACTATTCTTTAATGAAAAATAAAAACATGGAGCAAATAAATGAATTTCATGCCAAAAAGAGTGATATATTTATTTATGCTACGTTCTGCAGGTGTCATATTTGAAGTGTCTAAACGGTTAATTGCTCCTGATGTTCTTGAAGGAGTGAAGCAGCAGATTACTGTAATTGAAAGTACATACTGCGACAGAAATAACTGTTCTCACACAGGGGCTAGACCCTCTGGTGCCTTTTGCTGTCTGTTGGCGAGAACTAAATATATTTTCTGCATTCTGAATGGCATTCCTCTCGAACGCATACGTGCCAGGAGTTAACAGTGTATGAGAATAAATAGCTTTCTCAGCCAAGCCTTAAGACATGCTGAAGATGGACGTATATCTTTATCATTTTTTAAAATTATTTGTTTGTAGAAATCTAAACCATGAGGAAGCAGCATAAAGAAGAATTCCTGTTAGCGTCTTAATTTTGTCTTTTATCAGTTGACGTTGGTAATAAGTTGGATAAACTCGCACTCATACATATTGACAGAGTAATGACCCTTTTGGCAGAGCAGCAGGGCCTAATTTCTAAGGATCCAAACACTGAGCCAGAATTATGTCACTCTGACCACCTGTTCCTCTGAAAAACGTCACTGGCCTTAAGTAGTTCCGGCACACATCCAAAATGTGAACTTCTGAACTGGAGTGTGTACTTTCTCATTTGTGTAGAAGCAGGAGGCGGCGGCGTGTAGCAACAGCTACTCTAATTTCGTGGCGGCAGAGGAAGGGTTTACATAAGGGATGTGCTGTTCTGTGCCTGTCACTCAACCCGGCGCTGATTGGCAAACCTAAGATTGAGCTTGATGCTGTTTCATGTCACCTAGAGGCTAATGAGAGATTAAACATCAGTAGCATAAATGCCAAATATTTTTCCAGTAGTCCCACTTGGAGTTATACTTGCATCTGTGGAAAAAACCCAGGCAACATTCCCTGATTGGGTGAGTGGAAATAGCGCTCATAATCGGGAGCTAATTCATGCGTTTGTGTTTTCTTTGTCATCTCGAAAGCATCCGTTCAGATTAAAAAACATGAATGACACATGTGATAATTAGTCCGGCCAATGCTCACTTACAATATCCACTAAAAATAGAAAAAGCAATCATCTCAGAAAAGACAGGCTTCGTGTTTTAATAATTGCGGGTGTATTAGTTTTGACAGAGGGTCACAAATATAATAGCTGAGCTCAACGGAGCTAATCCTCTCTCCGTCAGGGGAAAACACTAAATGTGCTTTTGCTAACACTGTCTTTCTACGCGAGCAGCTTCCATTGCAGGTGTAGCAGTACAGTATATTTCTTTTGGATTGGAGGAGCTTGAAAATAGCTGTGCAAGCGTTTGTGGGCCACACACAGCTGTTGGTGGTGTGGTGCTGCTTACATCACTGGAGTGTATGCCAATTAGCTTTTCTCCCTATTCGAGGGCATTCGTCATGAATTAATGACGCATATAAAAATAGGCTGTGTAGCTGAGGGCTTGCAGTAAAAGAGCTCACATAACAATAAATGGTTTGTTAAAAGACAGACATAATAATAGATTATCATCTGATAAAAGAGTAATTAGCAGTTTTCAGTATAAATCACATTAAGGCATGTTATTCTGCAGGGGGGACCACTGTACTGTGGTACTGTGGCCTCGATGAAACCCCCCCTCACACTGGAGCCGACGTGCTGACAGTGGGGATCAGGGTGGTCAGAGTTATTCCAGGGGTCCTGCCACTCAGCCCAGACCTGACCTGTACAAGAGGCTGATAAGCCACAGACACAGAGCGGCGGTCTCCACTCTGTAAACGACAATGAAACCTGAAGTAATGTTTCAATCTGAGGGCCGGGGACAGAGGAAGGCAGGCAGGCAGGCGGGCAGAAGAGGGCACTGTTTGTCCTCACTGTTACAGCACAGTACAGTTAAATCATTACAGTGTCTAATAAACACAGGGTATAGGACTAATATGAAAGCAGCAGTAAACTCTTGTAATTTCTGTGTGAGTGTTTTGTGATTTTATCTAAAATGTTGGTTCAACAACTGGGCTGAAGCATGGAGCAGACATTTGTCAGCAACCAAAAATATTTCATAAAAATAAAAAACAGCAAATTTACTGGTTGCAAATGCGCAATTAGATGGAAAAATTCCTCGCACTCCCAAATTTTAGGGGGAAATTGCGACTGTTTAGGGGCAGTTTGGAGCCCTGGTTTAAGTGTATGGAGGTCTGTGCAGCCCTGTTGTAGTAAAGAGAGGTAGCCACATACCTCGCTCCATTTGCTCCATGTGTTAAGGTGTCTATCATGTGTGAAACAAGCTATTTTTCTTCAGCCGTGCCTTTTTGACTTGGATGACATAATGCTTTAGAGAGTGGGGTCTGCTGGTGTGGAACTTTCCCCACTCTTACTTTTACACATCTTTTTAAGAACAGCAGCCTTTCACACAGAGTTCAGCAGGAAGAGGTAGTAAAAAGAAACGGCCAGGACCTACAGTATTTCATAATTAATAGGTAGCAGTGAGGGGAGAAAGGTGCACGCTGACGCAAAAAGATCAACAACGTATAAAAGTGATCGTTCACTCTCAGGATGAAAAACCTGGTGCCATGTGTTATTCCTTACACCAGAACAAAATATAACAAATCTGAAATATGCATCAGGCTCTTTACAATCTTTGATTGCTCTGCTTTATTTGGAAGTCCTACAGAGCAGCGACTCAGCTCGACTTTATGATTTAATTTGTTACTGAGGTGGTCCCATGCTTGTAGAGGGTCACCACCTGCAAGCAGTACAGTAAATTACTCGCAGGGCCTAATTGTGCATGTCCGCTGTATCACTATAAACCACTAGTGCTGTGCTAACTCTATTGTCAGGTACTTCATCAAGGCCACCAGATTTATTTCCCTGCACTAACTCTGGGGACAACCACAAGCAGAGGCCTGGGTAATTGGATCATTTTTTTGCATCTAAAATTAACCACCGATTCCTAGTGAGCTTTGGAAATGATAACAATAATGATATCAGTCAATACTGAGGCCTTCTCTTTCATTCTGGGAGTTGCATAATACTTAATCAGGCCAGATGTTGCTTATACTGAGCTCACCTGGGGAGGGCTAAGGTGCCATTACGCCAGTCAAATATTCTTAACGCTTGATAAGTCACAGGTCTAAAGCAGGAGCTTAATTATTCAGTCTTACCTCAAACATACGCAGCAGCTGGAACGGGAGCAGGAGCAAGAATTAGGGTACGTGCATTCTCTCCAGCAAGGACCTAAAGACGAAAGTGACAAAGGAAGGAAATCAATCATGACAGTTACATTTATGATGGAAGACTTAAGATATTTTCAAACAAAACCCTGGCATTCTGCATTTTATTACCTCAAAGAAAAGTCAAGAGGGGGTACGTTTGAAAATGTAAAATTACATATACACATATCAATAAACTTTTTTCTTTCTTTTTTTTTTTTTTTTACTTTTTCTGCACAGTTGTCACTTTTAGTTTCACCTTTTGAGCTCTTATATTTTTTTTCCCCACTGAATTTTTTTATTTTATTCTCAGCTTGATTTCTATTCCTTTAACACCTATTTGTAGCACTTCAAGGTGTTATTTTCAGTGTAAACTGGGTTATAAAAAATAAATAATTTGTATTATTTTGTTCTTATTTATTGTACCTTTTTTGTGACTTGGTGCAGTGATCACAATTATTATCCTGATTCTAAAATAAGAAGAACTAAAAGCGTTTATTTATTTATTTATTTTATCTGAATCAAATTGTTTACTGTATTTGCTGAGATTAGGAGTGATGTATCTTTTGTTTAAAATAATAAAAACAAAACAACAGCAAAAACAGAAAAGGAGCACAAAGAAAGCGATAATGATAAATTAGACTTCCATACCTCTGACATGTCATTTGTGTGCATTTAGCACTAACTACTCTGATATTCCTCTATTAATTTAAAAAACACATTTTGTGAGTTAGTTTGGACAGATTTTTAAATGAACAGCTTCAGCACTTATCATTGTAGATTTACTGTATCAGAAAACTACATTCAACAGCAATAATCTCATTTTAAACAATTTCAATTCCCTTTTCTTCATACAGTGCCTGCATATAGCACTCTGTAATATAACTCCTTTTTGTCAGTGTGAAGCAGTGGGCAGTGAGAGCAGAGTGAGCACAGAGCATGCAGGGGGAATGTGCTCTGTGCTGGGATGTCAGAAGCATAATGGCCAGCTGAGTCATAGGTTATAAAAAGCTGTCATTAGGGATTTCTGTCCTCAGCAGCTCATCACACAGAGCTGTGAATTATTTATTACGCTGGAAACTCAAGTGGCCCGTTACTCAAGAGCGCCTGGTTTCCTGCACGGCCATTTCCTCAGGCTTGTTTAATAAAAGCATTTACTTGTTGTAATTAAAGTCCTGGAGAGGATCTGATGTATAAATAGGAATTGATTTCATTAACTCAGCTACAGTGGGGATTTTTTTAATGGATATAACAAATTATAATGTGACGTTTGAGGCTCTAATGAGAGGTTTCATACCATGGAAGTGTATAATCAAAGTGTTTATATGATTAGGATGGACCTTTTATTTACTTTGCCTGCAGTCCAAATGACCAGCCAATCAGCAGTGACATTACGTTAGAGCTTTCTATTTCTATCTTCAAAAGCCCAAAAAGCCTCAGGCTGAGAATTTGGAAAGTTTTAAGAATACTTTTCAGCATGCCGAGCATCACAGCAGCCACACAGGTTACACTTTCTGTTCCAAAAAATCAGACCCCCCCTTAAATCAGTTTCACTTCATTTTGCCTCCTCAGTTATTGATAGCAAAGTCGATGCAAATCAGCTCAGGCGTTTTTCCTCTCTCTGTTTTGTTCTCAGTATATGAAAATGGTTAAAAATCCCATGGGTCAGTGAAAATGATCCCTCCACTCCAGTCGCCTGCTCTAAGTCAGCCAAAACATTCCAGACTTCAAAAGGCGGCTCTGCCTACCAGGACCATTCAGTGTCCCAACCTCCATGGCCCAGGAGGACTTGGTTATTTGGATAAATTAATTTCTGGAGTCTGCCTGAGTTGCAAAAACAACCTCCTGCCTGACAGCAAATTAGTCTAAGAGAAAAAGCTTAAAATACATAAGGTAAAGGAAACTAAACACATTTTTTCCCTTAACACAAAATAGATTTCTGTTCATTACCTGCCCTGCTGAGTTTGTGGGTTTATATAGTTTGAGAAAGTGTATAAAAAGAATAAGAAATATAGTGGAATACATCTGTAAACCTATCTGCTGGCAGGTGAAGAGTTTCAATAAGCAACATCAGCACACAGGCTGTAAAACACACAGGCTGTGTACGATACACAGCTGACAGGCTGTGCACCATAAAACAGACTGATGTTAAAGTTTAACAACTGTCGGTGGTATCGAAAAAAAATGTACAAAACCCAAAATCAGTTGAAGACTCTGGCATTTATGAAAGAGAAGAAAATAAACCCTAAAGCCCAGACTGTGAAAAAGAGGGAGGAAAATAGTTACAGAGGGAAAATTATGCAAACAGATGAAGACAATCCAGAATTAATGGTCCGCAACATTTTCAGGCACTCAAAGAGCTGTCCAAGGACACCATAGGGGAGACTGCATGGCCCCAGTAATTGGAGGAGCATGTAACTTCAAAAGTGAGGAGAACAGACTGGAGAACTTTCCTCTGAAGTCGAGTCTTAAAGAAAACGTGAAGCACATGTAGAGTACAGTAGGGAATCTGCTACATGTGTGAATGAAAATGGTTCTCCTCATTGATGCAGACATGACACACTGCAGTATTCCTGCTGTGCTACCACACTTTTAAACGGCGAGTGAATTCAGACGTCGAGGCTTCGGGTCACAGCTGTTCAGGCTCAGGTCAGAGACTGAAAGTATGAAATGCAGCAAAAAGAAATAAAACTGGGTCAAAACAAAACAAGGCATTCCCAAATACCAATAAAGATGTCTATAAAATACATCATTCAGAGGATGTGACTACACCCTATGAAAAATAAAAAGCTTTAAAATGTAATGGCTATAAGTCACAATAGATGTGTCATTTATTGGGTTATGAATTTGAACCATGTTCTGATTCTTTCATAAAATAGATGAGATTTCAGCAGTGCAGTCCAGGGACAGGTGAGGGGGACTGTGGCCTTGAATTTGAGTATTCTTCTAAAATTGACTAAATGTGGGTGTTATATGAAAATCTTTCTGAATCCATAATGCAAACATTTAAAAGGGAGAATAAGCTGCCTTCCTTGCAAAACATGAGCAGACAGTTACAAAACACTCAAGATGTATGAATCATTCTCAGATTGACCTACAATAACTAGGGATGCACAATATGCCAATATCAATATCAGATGTGTAAAGGTGGGCCGATATTTACTCATTAGCTGCCGGCCATTTTCAGGGCATCTTGAACGCTCTTTAAAGTGATACTCCGGGATGGAACAAGTTGGGTCCTATCACAAGGTTTAGGGCAGAAATTACCCCTACAGCAGTGTTTTTGTGCAGCAGAAGCCCAGGGCGCTCACACCAAACACCTCCTCCCTGCTCCTCTGCCGGTTTCCTCTGCACTCAGACGGGGCCATATTTTACTTGACCAAAAACACAAATGAACTGACTCCCACTGAAAAAGTCTGATATCGGTCTGCATTCACGCTTTATTCAGAGAATTTTCAGCGCGTTACTTTCACACAAAAACACCGCTAAATAGGGCTTTAGTTCTCACCGTTTAGAGAACGCAGACTACCTGCGTTTGTTTATATCTGGCACGCTACGCGCGCGGACTGATACACTAAGCGGCGAGCGTCTCGTAGCCAGCTGTGGCTCTGCAGCGGAGGTACCGCCGTTTTACGCCACGATGAGGACTAGAGCCTTATTTAGCGGTGTTTTTGTGTGAAAGTAACGCGCTGAAAATTCTCCAAATAAAGCGTGAAGCAGGGAGGGGGTGTTTGGTGCGAGCGCTCTGGGCTTCTGCTGCACAAAAACACTGCTGTAGGGGTAATTTCCGCCCTAAACCTTGTGATAGGATCCAACTTGTTCCATCCCGGAGTATCACTTTAAGGACCTCAAAAATATTGTTTCCTATGACGACGTAAACACCAAAACTACCTAAGAAGAGTGGACCCTCTTCTTTAATCCTTTCTTCTTGTTTTTGATCCAAAAAACAGACAAAACATACTTTTTGGATTCTGTTCATCTCAGATGCTCCATCCTTTGATGCTCTCAATGCTCGTCTTTTCTCATTGTGCCACTCTTTCCCTCTGAACCATCTCGACACATCATCTGTGTCGAGATTGTTTCTGTTTTATATTTTTTTATGATATTGGTTAGGCCTGTCACGATAATCAATAAATCAATTAACCCAACGATAAATAAAAACGTCCTCGGTAAGTTTGCCAGCCTCGATAAACTGACACGTGCATGCATGTTTGTTTTCCTCCACGGACAGAGCTGAAGCGAGCGTCCTGAGGAGTAAGGAGGAAACACACGCTAATATGAGTGATGGCACAAAAGATATGGTTCTTAAGCCGCCTGCCACAGTCCCAGTGTGGGAATATTTTGTTTTTTATCAGAATGAACAAAGTGTGAGCTCATGAACACCAACGAGCTGATATGTCGCATTTGTTTGAAAATAGTGGCGACGAAGAAGAAGAAGGGGAGGTGCAGCGGAGCCTTGTTCTTTGACAATCCGCTCTTACTGAGGCTTTTGGTCTGCAGAGTAAATAAAAATAAAAGCGCCAAATGGTGGGCGCTCAAAGACAGCTACATTGCCAAAGAAATGCAGCCCTTCAATACGGTTGAAAGCCAGAAATGTTAAAAATGTTTGACAGACAGTACGGATTGACTGGGAAAAAGTACATGTTACAAACAATTCAGGAACTGCATAAACTCCCTTTTATTTAGGCTATAGTTTTTATTGTTTTGTTTTGTTTTTTTGGAGTTTTGTTTTTTCTTTGGAGACAGGGTCTCTGTTTTATTGTTTTTGATTAGTATTAATTATTTTCATTGACATGTATTTTTTCTAAAAAAAATCCATTTCATTTTCATTGTATTTTTTTCTCTTTCTTGTTTGTTAAATTTATTATATTTTTTGTTTAATTTATTTTATTTAAAAGATGCTGACCTTTTAATTAAGAAATTAAAGTTTCTTACTTTTGATATGGTGTACTCACTTTATTATCATTTATCATAATTACATCAATGAAAAAATTGGAAAAAAATCAAAACAATATTGATAATAATATCGCTTATCGGCAATAATATTTTGGAAAATTATCATCTAGCAAAATGTGTTATCGTGACAGGCCTAATATTGGTAAATATCTGCTATTGACCATAGCAGCAATATAAATATCGGACACCTGCATCGGCCCAAATTTTCATATTGATGCATCCCTAACTATAACAGGTTGTGCCAACCCTGTTAAGCTGAATTAATACATATCAAAGGGAAAACATTGTGTACACTGTATTTCTGGATTTTTCTTGTCTGTAATTTTGTGAATTTCAATGTGTCTTTTGCTTATATATCATGAATCGTTTGACTGCAAACATCAAAAGACACTTGAATTAATATCTATACAGATTAAAAGCATGACAACATGATGAGATGGGTTAGGAAAAAATCAGATTTGCCCCAAAATGTTTGCATACCCATTCACTCTTGCACTTTCAGTATGACCTCTTGTCTAAACTGAACCAATACTCGCTAATGATTCACTACTACATCGATCCAGGTGCATAAATTTGGCAGATTCTCGAACTGACATCTGGAAACTGAAAGACTTGTGGAAGTGTGACAACTTCTTTATGTAAAAGAAAACACCATCTCATCAGAGAAGAACCAGCTTTCACAGATCATCCACTGTTTCTTAGTGCTGTGCTGCTACACGGCCCACTTCTGCAACTCTGGACTGTAATCATGATGGCATAACTTTGACATAACCTACACTTCTGTCTTGATGATGTGCTTCAGCTATACATCATGAAAATGAGCCCAAGTTAAGAGGAAAATGAAGACAAACTATATCATATTGGAATGGGAAAAGCAGAGGGGGAACACAATCTTTCCAAGGTCCTTTGGTCTGAGGGAAGAACATCATGTGTGTTTGAGTCAATACACCAACTGAGGAGAAAATGTCCATTTTTAACCTGTTATCCATCACTGTCAAGTGTGGTGCACAGTGAAAGAGGAAGTAATTAGACAGAAAAATGACTGCTGCCTGGGGCAGAATGAATGAGAGTAAAGCCCAGGTACAACTGATGTTAACTTAAGGCAAATGATATTTTGATAAATGTGCTGTATGCAGCTCGCACTGCCTGCACAGACCTATTTTGGGGAGTTAAATTATGTTATTCTTAAGTGTTTGTGCCACTGAAGGAAAATGTGAGACAAAAATGCACTATAATGTTACACAATGCAGCTACAGGTTTACAAATAAGACGGTTGTAATGAGTCAAAATGTAGTAGATATGAGCAAACTACTACAGGGTAAGCTAATGTTGCTCTGCTGTATAATTAGCACTTATGTAAATTACTCCTCCCTTTGGCCGAACACTGAAAGTAACATTTAAATGACGTTGTTTTAACAAACTGATTAATGTGTGAAAATAAATGACATAAAAGCACAGTTCAAATGTCATTTAACTTTTCATTTTTTGTCGAATATAAGCTTTAATTTCGTCAGTTGGTACCTGGCTGCGGATGGATCCCAAACCTTTATGACGGATTCTTATGACAGAACTAATCCTACATCTTTGATTCATTGTCCGTCTGTTGCTGCTGTCTCCGCCCACTTAGAAACGTCTTCACACCACGCTATCGGTTCCCAAACAAACGAGTGCCAGTTATAAAAGACAGACAACCTGAAACAGTAAAAGAAACGCAGGGCAAACACAAACTAACTCGTGTCATTAGTGCCTACCGTGCTGTAACGCCGCTGTCGCCTCATGCAACAAGTCTCTTCGTCCAGGAACATGAATTTTACGCCTTCCGACCCGTCAACGTGTGCTCCTTCTACTCGTCTCGCTTCTAAGAGACTTTGCCACCGATAAACCCTAAATTAAACAAAAAACAAGCATAAGAAACGCTTCTGTCTGCCCAAAACTTTTTGAAGCACGCAGCAGAGTCGGAAGGTTACACTATATTGACAAGATAGATCCGCGTGTGCGCGCGAGCTGCCCACCGGTATCAGATGTACCGGGCACGAGGAAACTGAACCCAGGAGAGAATTAATATGATAGACTGTTATCAGTAACGGTTTTTGAAGAAAAAATGAAACAGCTTGAAATTATATTAACTGAAAATAAAAATAAAGCTTTGCAAAAGAAAAAAAAATAGGTGATTAAAATATTTAATTCAGCTTCACAATGTGTATTAACAACTCTCTTCATTTCTTGTTACAGAACTTGAGAGATGATGAGTTATTATTTGTGCTTTCGTGCATGAGTGTCTATCGCTCCATTATCCTTCGGACATGAACTACAGCGCCACCCATAGGTTTCACCACAGCAAAAATACCCCTCAGGAATCTCTCAAAATATAAATTCTGTAATTGTCCATATGCAAATATAAGATAAATGAGTTCTAAAGAAGCAATCAAGGAGAAAAAAAAAACATTTGAAACAGAAATTGAATATATTTTCTAGAAGATTTCTAATCTTCTTTTACCTATCTAAGGATTTTTGTGCCTAAACAGTTAAAAAAAAAGTTCATGTAGGTAAAAGAGAAAATATAAACTAAATAATAACTTATAAACACACAAGTCCCTATGATAAGGGGTCTTAAAGAGAAACTGCTTCATCAGAGCTGAAAAAATAATGACTACACTGTCAAATGTACAGTGTAACCTTTTTTTTTAGTGGGAATATGGCACAACTAATTTTGAGGTATATATATTGAATAAAAAAGGTCAAATGAGGGGAGAATTCAACAATATTTGTGGTATCAAAACAAGTACAGCTCTTTATTCTGTAGGTATTGTTGGAAGAAAGAATAGAAGCATTACACATGAATATATACCTAACTAACTGGTATTCTAGTGTTTCAAATCTATTTCTGCTTTGAATGAATGCAATATCGTACTTCTGTGAATGGCCTCCACATTGTAAAGCACTCGTCATATTACTCCTTTGATAATATCAGCTCATCGGGCTGTAAGATTGGATGGACAGCAGTTAACAGCCTTCAGCAATACATCATAAGACAATTCTGATGATTTGTTGCATCAATTGACTCTCCCTGTAATCTCATTTGGGTTGGAAAATGCACTCATCCAAAGGTTCCAGTCCAGGCCTTCATTTCCACAGAGCAGCCCACACACCTTCTGATAACGGGGTTCGAGTGGATGCAAAGCGCCACGTATCCTTGAGAGCATTTTTTAATTTCTTGGTGCTCCATCTGTTGAAATGATAAAGTGCAGCCATAATGGAGTGCAACAAGATTAAATTAATCAGGTTTGTCCATTACACCGCCGCAGGCTCTTCACAGATGATTGCAATTTTCTCTGTCAGGCCCATTATTGTAAGATCTGTTTAGTGGCTTGATGCAATTAAAATGGACTTAATGTAAATTTAACAATACAAATAACACTTCTGTCTGTGTATGTTTGAGAGGGGAGCGGCTGCAGGGTCCTGAAGTGCAACAGTAAACACCCACTGTAACCATTTTTAACTTCAAACAAACCAGAGTGCTATTTGATTAGCGCGGACGCTGTGATCAATAACTATGTTTCATGTTTTCATGTTCTCTGTGATGTCAAAGGATCCTGTTGCACAGACCACCCTTGTCCAGACATGGGCAGTAAGGAACACAACACCTTCCACAAGCGTATCATGATGTCCATAGATCATTTGAACCTGCGGTGGAGGGGGGAGTTTAATGGAGTCGCTCTGATGAAAGCGTATAAAGTGCACGCCTTTACTCTCGTGTATGAATCTCAGGGTTCACTCCAGTAGGTGAGGCAGACTTGAGAGAATTTTTTTATTAATTTTTCCCAGAGCTGATCTAATATTTTCCTGATTGGTTGCTTCCTCCTGCTGGATCAGGTCACTGCCAAGGGACAAAGCCTACAGGATGTGTGCTTAACAGGAGGAGATCTCGGCCTAGCTCCACAAAGCTCCCAACGCCACTTAAACACGGGAACGGCGGAACTGTCACGCTAAAAATGTCAGATGCTTTTTATTCTCAGCACCTCTATAATTTTTGATTTATGCCACACAGTAAAATAAAACAATGCTCTGATGCTCCTCTCTGCTTATAGATACTCCTACACTCCTGAGGACTGGGTTTCTGGGGGTACGAGGCATTTTTCATAGAACTATCTGGAACCTCTGCGCAACATCTGTTTTAGGTGATTTCACTGGATTTTAGGCGGCTGAGCTGTAGGTTATTGTGGCTAAATGAAGAATTACCATAACCAATCAGACAATGCACTTTATTACATTATATGCTGCATTTCATATTGAGGTCAGGTGTTTTATATTAGCCTCCTATCACGTTACACGCAGAGTGAAATAACCCAAACTGGAGAAAAGTGCATATTTTCCCTGATTAATAAAAAGACAAGGTGATAGTTGTTTTTCTTTAAAGTATTTTCTTTTCTCACTTTTTTGAAATCACACGATGAGGTTAATAAAACCTTTGCCCCGCCAAGGTACTCTGAGGAGGTACAAACAGTGTTGGAGGTATCTCTCACAAGAGGTACATTCCAGTGGTCATGGCAGGCCAACAACAAGTCAATCAATCATGTTTTGTACTCCAGTAATTTAGCAGGCATCACCCTGTCTTTCCTGTTAGCTACAGGCACAACAGTGATATATGGAGAGAAAAGAAGGACAGCAATGACGAGCTGAGGACCAGAAAACATTATAGATTCATCCATCCCAAATCACAATCCCATTAAAAACTTAATCATGAAAATGCCAGTCTTTTAGATAAAGGGTTAAAGTGTCATTTTTAGCACTGATATTTTTCTTTGTAATAAAAAAAAAAGTTTTTTATCACTTCCAAAACTTATCCAGAAGCAGGGATTCCTTTTTCATCTTGTTTTCTTCCGTGGTGCGAGGTATGTTGAGAGCGACTTGACCTTCATCAATCTGTTTCAAAGAAGATTCTGGCCTGTTGTGTTTAAAGTTTTATGTATTTAATAGCGTGTTATGTGGGAGGTACCCTGAAGTCAGCACTCTGTGAGTTGTCACAGAGTCAATCAGGAAGCACAACAAATGCAGTCAAGGCAGTGATAATGAACGTGACGCATGGCGTTCAATGTGCGCCGGTAATGGAATACCAGTTTGCTGATTCATCAACAGCCATGCCTTTCACACATTGCACAATCCAAATGACAAGTAAATCAAATATACATATTGCTGAACTAGATAATGCAGTAGATCCCCCAGGTAGCTGAGTAGTTAGCAACTTTAGCCTGACAACCATCTGTTGTGTTTGTTTACTGTTAAGTCCTGTTTGACTTCGGAAGATTTTGTAAGCTTTGCAGTTTTGAGATTCAGGACTCTGGTTTTTGGTGAATGAAATCTTTAAGAGTGTAGTTTCCTGTGACGGCCAAGTTCTATAAGGAAACAACTCTTTAGCCTGTCATCATTTTTTGTCATGTGTGGGGTCTCACATTTTTATTTTCTGTAAAATTTTATAAAACCTTTCAGTGTGAGCCAGGTTGGAGGAGACCAGCAGAAAAAATCTTGGAAGCCTGATTTAAAAGGCAGGATATGATCAAAAATATATTACAAGACACAATATGCATTAGAGTGTAGATTAAGTATGTTTTTAATGAACTTATAATATTGATCAGAAGCAATGTGTCATTTTAATAATTAATTTGGTCCTTGATTTGTTTGAGTTGCTGACATCCTGCCAACAAGTGAAATATTTTGATACATTATTCTGGTGGTATACGCCCTCAAGGGGAAGCCTGTACAGTTGCCAAATCAAACACCCCTGCAGGTATGCAGAACCCTGAAAAATGCACTTCAATCTTTCCTCTATCAGCGGTTACTCGGAGAGGAAGCACGGCCAATGTTTGAGAGTGGAGTGCAGAAATAATGAGCCGTCCACTCCAAAAAATGTTTAATACAAACATACAAGCACCAGGACCAAATGCCAAAATCTCCCACAAGAAGAGCTTACGAAGGCCAGGTCCAATGGGAGAACATAAAGTATGGGAAATTTGTAGCAGGGGGAAGTACTCCAAAACTGCTCGGTACAATTACTCTGCATGTAAGGATCTTTTTAAATATGTGATGAAGAGAGCTGGCAGTGAATGTAAGACCTCTCCTTACCCTTTTACTCAGTCAGAATGGTTTATGAGATGCTCCTCCTGATTGAAAAAGGCATCAGGACCTTGCCAAAGTTGGCAGTTTTTTATTATATAGAAAATTTTCTTCACTGCAGGGAGATATGTTACCTTTTCTGAGTTTTCACTTTAAAAAAACAAAACAAAAAACTTTTAGTGTTGTAAATCAAACTCACTTATGTAGGAAATAATGTGTGGAGGTAAAAAAAAAAATATAAGAAAAAACAGGCATGGTAAAGGTTACCTTATTGGCTTGTCTTGGGTGTAATATGATTTGACCGGTGTGCCATCTGCAAGCAACCTCTTAAATCTCATCCTTTACTTCACACTGGCACCATTTTCTGCCAGGTTTGTCTTACATATCTGTGGTTTTATACAATAACTGGTGAATGTTCAGACAAGAGCACATCTTGTAAGAACATTAAACATGTCAAAAAACTTGCTTGCAGACTGGGTGTTTGCTTTAAAAGCATTTATGTGCACATTGTCATTCAAAGGTGCTATCTACCAGGAGGTAGTGTTTCATGATGATGTAATAATTTTCTTTTTAGGGAGGAAAAGTCTTATTGGATTTGTAAAGCATCCACCCTGCTGTTTCTTAATAAAGACAAAGTAACCTCTGCCATAAAAACAGGTCACAGCCCATATGGTGGAGCTGACTTAATAATAAACCTTCACCGGGACTTCACTGTATTGAAAATATCTATACCCTGAAGTGGGAAACATGCATTGAGTAAAAATGTGTTTGCCTCATAGCAATAGGTCAGCTATAGGTGTGGTTGAGTCCGCAGACGGATAGTGATCATGTGGATTAAACTGCATTTAGCCACACTTGTCTCATGGGATTTTCCTTGGCTATGTGCAGGCAGACGCCGAGCCAAAGGCCAGCTTAGTATTTTGACAGCAGAGCCAGAAAAAACAAAAGTGTTTTGCTTTTCCAATGCAAAAAAAGGAGGCAGAAAGAAACGAAGATGTAGTGGAGAGAAACGGTAGTCCCCTCAGCCACTGCCTTACTCAATCCATATGCGAGGCTTAGAGGCAGGAAATACCCACAATTCAGTGTAATCAGGGTAGAGGCCGCCTATACCCCATTGGAACAGACCTGGTGGAACTGATTGGGCACCATTAGGGTAGGCAGAAAATAAATGTGCAGCACACACAAAATGTTACATTTTCATACAGGCAATCAAAGTAATGGTAGGGAACAAGGTCTATCTCCCATGAAAATGTAAGTAGAAATGGATTTGTGAAGGTTTGTCTGTATGATTTTTGGGTTGCCCTCGAAGCTAGCAGCTCCAGTTTGCTGCCAAAAGGGATGTTAGCACCAAGAGTGTACAATTACCTTACTTGGAATGATAAGGTGTGTCCCAATTCAGGGGCAGCATCCTTTCAAAGGGTACATTTTAAAACCAATTACATGATTTGACTTCGACTGTCCAGTTTAAAAAGCTACTTCAAATGCGGCCAACAAACTCTCTTTTTTTTTTTTTTGCAAAATTGGCATATCCAGTGACTCTTTGAGCACCAAGCAGTTAATCTGTTTCTAGGATGCAAGGGTGCTGAAAGTGTCAACATAGGCTCTGCAAGTTCATGCATATTTTTTCACACTTACAGCTACTTTTTTTTTTTTTTTTTTTTTTTTTTTTTTTTTACAAAATTAGCACTTTATTTTGTTTTTCTACATAACTTACTCACAAAAATATTTGTTTTTTGAATGCAGCATGGATATTTGATCTACAAGTGAAACTTAATCAGAGAAATTAACAGTGCTCTTCCTGTTGTATGACAGTTATTTTTACATCGAGAGAGAACTACTGCAACATATTACAACACTTCTCTAGCATACTAGCTGTAGCCTTGTGTTCTCTAAGCTAGTAACTCTTTTTTTTTGCCAAAATGAACAAAAAGTGCTAACAGCACACATTTGCTGTTGTTTGGATTCACACATTTTCACGTTATGAATTTTTTGTGAAGAAACGCGTAAGGAACGGCTTTACACTCTGTGGGCTTTAAATGACAAATTAGCCTTTCTATTTCTGTCAGTTGCATTGCTATTTTATGAACCATCTCTTTACTATAGCCCAAATATTTCAACCACCAGCAGAACTTTAACAGGGTAAGTGACAATGTTCCTTCCAAGAGTTGTCTGACAGTCCAGGGGGTTGTTTCATATTGAGGGAGAACTGCTGGCATGTCAAACCATAACAATACTTCTCCCAAGCTAGCATGCTAGCTGTAGTCTGTGTCAGAACTAGAAAGGGGTTTCCCAGCTTAAGGAACAGGGGCTGGCTGGCTTGTTGTCTGTAAAGCTTGACATTAATGGAATTTGACGAGTCTGCATGTTTACTGATGGTTGGTTTTTGGTTCTCCCCCTTTTTGAGGAATTATTGGGGAGGGTTAAGAGAAACAAGGGGAACGACAGCTGATGTGGTTTGGTCAAAGGGAAAGGGAACATCTGCCTTTGATTTAATGTGTGGCCCAATAAAGAACCAAAGCACTGGTGCAATATCTGTCTTTTTCTCTCTGACTTCTTGCTCTTTTTTTTTTACACACACTTCAAAAAAGCATCTTTTTGCCGATCATAACGCAGTGCAGGATTTTCTTCATGATCACTTTTCCTATCCTCTGCCCTGTAAATGTAAACACTGGCCGTTATATTCTGACTAGGGGCGAGGGCTGGAGTAGTTAAATCCTTGATTTGTACCTCTTGAAAACTCTCACAAGTCCCCCGTGCCCCTCCACCCCCGCTCTCCACCTCCTCCTACACAATTCCCAGGTCAACAAAGCTCTCAATATGAGGCGCGTCTGGTCTACTGTGACAGCATATGGTTATCCACTCAAGGTGTCCGGAGACACTCGTTCTTAATACTTTTCCAATAAACAATAGAGCATGCAGCACATTTAATCAAAGCAGGAAGAAGAACTGAAGAAAAACAAGTGTCTTTAAGTGTCATTTGGCTTATAATCTAGCATCTCCTTAATGCTTGTAATGTTATACATATTGAGCAAGTTGGATCTGACTATGATCATTTTTTTCTCCTCGTCTGCAATCACAGTATCCCTCTTTTGCAGTCAAGCATTTGGCAATAAAAGCATCCATACTGTAAACACCCCAAATTGGAGACTGATTACATCATATTTTGAAATTGGGGGGGCAGGATGGCATCATGTGACATTTTATGAGTACTGTCAGTTATCTTTAACAGACACTAACTATGGAGATGATGTTTGTTTTAAGAAAATAAGTGAGTGATTTGCCTGTTAGAGGACAATTCCTGTAGAGCTCAGTGCCTGTGAGCAGATGTTTGCAGTGTAAACACGACGTGGATATTAGAATGACGTAAACCCAGAAAGTCTGCAGTCTGTTACTGCCACCTCTGCTGCCGAAGTTTAACAATAAAGCTGATCTGATTCCATCACAGAGAGTCCTCTCTGTGATTATATTGCCTGATAGGATGATAGACAGATACTGCCCATCCTGATTTTGAGTGTGTACTTTGGTTGTTATGGAGACAGAGAGACAGGCATGATGGAGACGTGTGCTCAGACTGATAGCATCTCTGGAAGGCAGTTCCCCTGGGTTAATGGGGGAGTTATCTTATTAGAGCCCCTCCTCTGCTCCACTCCTCCTCTTTCTGGCACAGAGCACCCATCATTGTCTGTTTTCTCCTGGAAGGAAAAGAAGCTAATGGCCTCTGGAGCGCAGAATGCAGCCAGAGGCCGGACTGTCCATCAGGACCACCGGCAGAGTGTCTGTCAGCTTGGCTGGATGGTTGGCCTGGAGTTTGTGGGCAGTGTTAAAAGTATCTACTTTTAACCTGTTATGATCATGGTTACTTTAATGGTATCTTTAATGTCTAACACTATATTACTGTAATGTTGCATTTTTCACAACACCATTGGTATTTTGTTGCTTAAAGCTCCCCAGAGGACTTTTGAAAATGGAAATGAAACAGACTGATATGAAAAGAGATGCTTCTTTATAACCTAAAATGACTTCTTGACAGGAATTACACATGTCCAGGATACAGTCATCACAGGGGAACAGGATAGAAAGAGGGAGCAAAAATCACTTTAATCAGAAGCTTTTTACAGGAGCTTTAAAGGTGCAGTGTGCAGTTTTTAGCAGCATTTTGTTAGACTTAATGGAAATAGAATGTTATAAACTTAATTATGTTTATTTGTTTAGCCTAACTGCATCAAATCCATGATAAAAAAGAATTTAATTACAAGCTTAACATCAGAATTTTCTAATGCTATGCAGCAAAAGAGGGGCTATTTCACCATGTTTGATAATGTTGAAATAAATGGTGAGATATTTCCTTAATGCAGGGGCTACAAGAATAATCCAAAAGAGCATTATTTATTTTTCATTAAGTCTAAATTATTAAAGTGTCTTTTCTTTTTAGCAACATCTTCATGTGGTAAGATGTAAATCTGGCTCGAGTAAGGTTTACCGGCAGAATAATTATCTTTGATCCACCTCTCAGACTCATGTCCATTTTTCTCCAACCAACCCTCCATATCCCTCTTCACCACTTCTTCCTTCCTCACTGCTGTTTTCCAGGATCGATAATTCTTAGCGGGTGCCTTATATTTCCTCTCAACACACATGCAGGGCCATGAATCACTGCTATGCTTCTCGGACAGGAAGGATGCTTGGAGCAGAAAACATCTCAAACAAGTGCAGGTCAGGTGGAAAGGTGAGGACAGCTTAACGAACTGTCCCAAATAACATTCCCTCTTCTATTGCTTCGTAAAAGACTTTTTTTTCCCACTTTGGTGCTCAGTCAATGGATGGGTAGGGGGTATAAATTAGAAAGCAACATTAAACTGTCAGTAGACTGTGAACAACATGGACTGGCTTTACAGACAGGAATGCGCTTTTGAGACACCAAACTAAGCAGCTTGTGCTGCTTAGAGACACGTTAATGAAGAGAAGCCCAAGAATTATTTAAAAAGTGGATTTTTAACAGTATTTTCTTCAAGTGTGGAGTTTTTGAATAGACTTTTAATATGTAACTACATTAAAACTGAAGATTAGACTTTCCCTTTACCTTTTCTTGTCACAAACTTTTTTAAGGAACTTTATAAATGAAGTTTTTATTCATTTTATGTAATCTGTTTAAATCATCCTCTCTTAAAGATGCATGTGTTCATCCCTTTGTTCTAAACTTAAACTTGCTGTTGTGTAAATCATCCTGCCCCAGCACTTTCCTCCTTTTGCCGTCAGATAAAGTATTCTTACTGCACATATGTTCGATAGTGAAAATCAAAGGAAGCCATCTTTGAAGTTTTCAGGAACATGCATCTGTTGTGTTCGCTCTCTTCTCCAGAGCTGCCAGTTATTTCCCCACGGCTCCTGAATGCAGCACTAAGACATTGACCTCGGCCTCAGTAATGGCCCCTCGGTGGCCATCCTCCTTCGCTATGACCATCTCCTGCATTGCTGAGTCCTGAGGTGCTCGACATTTTTACGCTGTAACTTATGCAACTCAACCAGCAAGGGTGCACTTGAAAGATGTTACAAAAGTTAAGGAAAAAAAGGGAAGGATGCGGACAGTCTTTAAGATCAGAGTCAACCGGGGCCTGCATGAGGATTGCTCGGTTCAACAGTGATCACAAAACGTGGTTCAGGTTTTTCAGAGCTTCAGAAGTGATGTGGGGAAGGTGACTCACTCTCAGCAGGGGAGGTTGATATATGGAGTGAGAAGGGAGACAGTTTGAGGCTCTTTGAGGGGTTTATGCGGAAACTTCTTGGACAAACTCTCGCAGCACCGCGTGTGACCTCGTGACCCATGTTCAGTCAGGAGAAGAAGAAATATTTTTACTTTTTCCTCAACAAAAGATGCCCCAAAGCAATAGTGTAGCACCCGCCAAGGCTTCGGTTTATACTGAAAGCACGAAGGGAAAAAAGTGTTAGACAAGAATCACGCTCTGTGTAACCACATATTTAAAAAGTTATCATGTCCAATGGGGCATGCAGTCCTTCTTGGGCCTCAAATCAACTCGTTTTGTTTCTTTAGGAGGTGAATAGTCGCAAAGTGGGGCCAAAAACAAACAAATAGCACAAAAAGTATAAAGTTTGATGGGTTTTTGTGCCATTAATTTATGATTTTGAGTCAGAGGTATTTCCTGGGGAGGCCTATGTTTTTCCTACCAGGCTATAATTGTGGTGATTTACACCAACGGCTACAGAAACATTTAATTTCCCCCTTACTCTGCTCTTCGCTGCAGCACAGGCAGCCCATTGTGTGTCTGCATTTCGATAAAGAATACACAGATAAGTGGAGACTGGTAGCAGACAATGGCTTTTCTATTGCAAGTGTGTGTAATCGTCTTGTGGAGGGAGGCACTGTGTTTTGGCAAATTGCATCAGATTCATCAGGCTATAGGCATCCCTTTTCCTGCTCGCTCCTCAGGTTTCCTCCACCCCATCACAGTGAGGGAGCTTTACTATGCTGCTTGCCCTCAATAGGCAGGGCCGACACTAAGATTTCAGATGCTGGCCAACTTCTCAGAGGGAACAGGTGTCCCCTCTGTCTGCCTGTGGTCGAGGTCCCGCACTGGAAGCATGGGAAAGGGCAACCACCGCAGAGGTTCTACCCCAGTGGACAGGTAACAGAGAGCCTTTCAACTCTGCCTGAATTCAACTAAATTGGTGTCCTTTTAGAAACCACGGGAAGCAGTTGGATCTACCAAATAAAGAGCGGAAATTTGCAGAGTGGTTCCCAGTTGGCTCAAAGAGTATGGGACTGTAACAATGGGAAAGGAGAGAAACTATTTTGATGTGTAAATTAGTATGTGTAGATTAAAAACTGAGGCTTTGCCCAGGACTGATAAACTTTATTGCTTGATGGGACAGACCTGACAAACAAATCACTGACTGACATTTGCTGCAGTCAGACACATTGATGACCATTGTTTCAGGTATTACAGGTGCCATTTCCTTGGGACAAAAATCTCTCTCTGACTGGAAGAGGGATTGATAGCTGGTGGTGGGCAGGTCATTTTGAAGAGAGATCAAAAGAGCATTAGTGTCAGCCCTGAAGCAACCAGCTCATCAGTGTGACCTGTGAACACAGGTGCAGGTGTGGAGGAGGTAAATATCTCAAAGGCTTTACCCCTTAAACCAGCAAGAGTGGGGGAACTGGATAGTGGTTTATTACACAGCAGCTTTCTGTACAAGAACCACATTAAACAAATCATGTATCCTGGATGCAAAATCAGCATCAAAATAACTAAATGTACAGTCCACAAAAACTGAGCACTTTAATTCCTTTGGAGCAAACCAAATGCCAACAAAATGATACAGTATCCCAAAAAATCACAATAAAATTCCAAATTTCCACGAAAATTATCTGTGAATTCCACAAATACCACATCAGCAGAAATAAACTTCTGGCTAGAACGCAAGGCAGAGTCATGTATCTATACAGTTTGCAATACAGTGATTTAAAACTACTGCTAGCGAGCATCTCCTTACCGGCTAAGGCCTAAGTCAGATAAGACACACGTGTATTACATATATTACTTCATCATCAATCAATAATGCCATCTTTTTCAATTAGTGTAGCTTGGCTTGACAGACACAATTTGACTCTAACTTGTCCCTCAGCAAATTAAAGAATAACCTGTGAGCACCAGCCATGATGTCAGCGTAAATGTTTGTGTGGGGACAGGGTGAAAATGGCTTGAAACGTCATAGACCTGATCATTTTTTTCATTTTTTTTAACTGGCAAAATCAGGATTGGACAAAAATATATTCCAGATTCGGTGTCCGATTTTGAGACATTACTCTAAAAAAAAAAAAGTTCAAGCAGTAGTTAAAACCTTGATATTAAAACACGCAATGTAATATTTTGTATTTTAAAGATCATGAAAACTGCTCTTTAAAGGCTGTGTGATGTTACAGGGCGGTCCAGAAACATCAAAAAGAAACCGTTTTTATCTTTCTCTATGGTACAAAAAACCCCAAAACATTCAACGTTCACTTACTGAAGCTATGCAAATTTGACTGTGATGACAAGAAAGGCCCAGGATGCTGAGTTGGTGAGTATATCACAACCATTTGATTACTACAGTACAACATGTTACAGAGAAGGGGTTAGAGAAAAAATCAAGAATCGATACTGGGATTTTTTGTTTGACAAAATCAAAATCGTGATTCTTTGTCAAATTTTTTTTTTTTTCAAATTCATTAGTTCAGTCTCTGTTTATAAACTGGATTGAAAAAAAGTTCACACTTTTCTCCAGCAGAGGGTGAAATGTTTCTCTCTGACTCACATTATGTGCATTTTATGAGAAATTATGGCTCCTGATATAGTCTGTGGACATTATCATCATCATTTAACTTTTTTTCCATGGTCTGGTGTTAAAAAGCAAACTAAAAACCGCAAAAATCACAAATATCGTTAATATCGAAGAATTGCAATTTGAATTGAATAAGCACCCCAAAAATTGTAACACAATCGAATCGCGGGAATAGCGTATTGTCCCAGTCCTATTATAGAGTGCTAAACTAGAGCATAGGCACTCCATGTTTGATTCTAGGCTGAAAACACGGAAAAGAGCTGAATGAGAAACAATTAATCCATTCAAAATATTTATCAGACACGGTTGTAATGAGAATACATGTTGAATCTTTTGACAGATTCCACTTTCACACTAAAATACTGTCATAACACAAAACCTAATAACCAAATTTCCCGGCTCATCATTATGTCACTTACAGACACTAACAGTCCTCCTACTTCTTTCAAAATAACCAAAGGTAATGAATAATTTTAGTGCTGAACAGTTTTTAATTTTTACTCTCACTGACAACACTTCCTCAGCAAACCTCTCACCCATACATGTAGCCCAACATAGACATCTAAATCATCAAAGTCAAGCATAGCCTGTAGGAAGCTCTGGGGTTACAGAACAAAGGCGTTTGCAAATGTCATGTGTGACCTCCACGCTCACATTCTGCACAGTGATAATATATATCGATGGGAATGCCATTAAAAAACAGTTTGGAGCTCCTCCTGGATTCATTTGCACTGACCCAGAATGCAGTATTTTCTTAACACAAGCAGCAGGCTGCTTTGATGTTATCTCCCTATCCAAACAGTGGAAGGCCTGCTGCCCCCGCCCCGCCTGTGGCCGCGGAGGATGGCGTCGATTAATCACAGTGAAGCCTGCGAGGGCGCGCTCATAAATCGCCTCGCTGCTCCTTAAACAGGAGAGTCCCAGGGCGCAGCGCCGTCATTTATCAACACTCTCCACTCCGGATGAGGAGTAAATAAAACTCTGAATTTGTAACTGAGGGAGAAGGAAGGGGGGGTCATGCGTCCTGGGATGTTGAGCATATCAACTGGTGTAATGGTAAATAAAGAAATGCCTAAACTCTGACCCCTGAGCAGCCATCAGTTTAATTTGTTTATTTACTGAACATTTTCTTTGAATTCCTTCTTCTTTAAAATTAAACCTCACGAGTTATTCATCAGGCAACTTTTACGTAGACTAAACAGTTATTTATGCAGCAACTGAACTTAAAATGCTGCACAAAAAATCTTACTCTATCTAACCCATTTGACTTTCCTGAAGCCTTGTGAATAAATTTTCACATATTTAACACAGATTCTTACCTTTATCAACATTTGACCAACAGGGATGTCAGGAAAACCTCAAAAATGTCTGCAGACATGATATTTCTATTAGATATTAACTGGACTGATAATGAAATACATCTGAAACTATCAGGAACACATTCAAGCCCAGTGATTTTTAAAAGAAACACCAAACATTTAAAATAAAAAACGAAAAACCTAATAAGATCGAAATTAACCAACTGAAAATAATTCACAAACCATACATTTTTCTCACTGATGTATCTTTACAGGGCATCTTTTGATAACCTGGTTCAGCTGCCTCTTTTGCAATGCAGCTTGATTGTCAGATGTGAGGCAGAGAAATAAATCGATACTACAGCTGCATAATGTTTCCCTCAAGTGGAGGTTTGGGTAAATGCATTGGTTTGGGACCTAAAACTGTACGCATTGTGCTACTTTGTGCATTCCTAGCTACATGTTCTAAGTTGTATAAACTTAAAGTCTCACAAAAGCATGTGGCTTTCAGTCAGGTTTAAGGCATGATGAGTGGTATCAATTTGGAAAATATGAAAGTTTGAGGATTTCATGATGAGGCATGCTTTGCAGTAACTGTCAGTAAGATCGATCAAACTCTTCTCCATACACTCTGAAGATAATAAAACATGAATACAAGTTAAAACCGTTTTCCCAAGATTCTTTGTTCTGACGGGCTGTGCATGTAAACATCGCTCCCAGTGTCCGGCAACACTGGAGTTCTGTGAGAGTCTGGGAGAAGCAGCAAAAAGCACTATCTCCGTCATCAGCACTCACCAGGCCTGTCCTCACACTGGCAACCCCACAAAGCCTGCCCGGAGACAGATGACAGCGCCACAAAGACAGCACAGGTGGCTGGCTACAGACCACCTGGAGCAGAAAAGCTCAACCACACTAAGAATTCTGGGAGACAACTGTGGTCAGGGAAGAAAATTTGGGGGTGGGAGCAAATTATGGAGGAAGTGAGGGGGTGGACAAAGTGAAGAGATAGGAATGCCTTCCTATCGTTTATTTCCTCATTTGGGGAAAAGACAGAGTTGTGTGGCAAAGTTCTAGTCTTTAATCTAACAATTTCTCTGAAGGAGGGTTTATAACAGTACAAAATTACTGAGTTGAAGCTGTTGAAATTTGGTAAATATGCTTCACTACTTGGTTTCTGTGAGTTACAGAAGCTTTTTCATTCCACTCTCATTCCTCCATGGTACATACCAAGCCAAAAGAAGCCAGTTAGCATAAATTAGCTTTGTAAAAATACCAAAACACTGTAACAACAAGTTACAAAAGTGTTCATTGACCTGTTAGCCAAGCTGTGCCTTCAATTTCAAACCAAGCATGGAGAAGCTAGGTTGCAGCTGGTTGAAGCACATATTTTACACACATTAGATATCACCTTGTGGACACAGGATATTAATTTGTGTGCGTGAAACGTAAAATAATCACCTTTGCAAGACTTCAGAGGCCTCTGATAACTCTCATGACTTCCCCCTGGGAAGAGGGAAACATTTCCTTTTAAGTTGCTCAAAAAGTTTGAAATACACCTTTTTTGTTCCAAAGATGAGTCACATTGTTGTAGCTGATAACAGGAACATTACAAAACTTCTACTATTTCACGATGAAAGGCATTAAAATCCTTTTTGTTGGTATTTTTGAATAATTTGTTTTATGATTGTTAAGTAAAGATAAGTAAGTGACACCTCTTTCCACACAATTATTTATAGTGATGGATAAGCTCATCAAAGTTTACTCTGATCCATCACCAACACCACTGAAGGACTTGTCTCAAATGTCAAAATAAAGCGGCTTACATCAAATCTGACCCCTCTCTCCTATTTCCTCTAACAATACCGTTTAATAACGACATGGTCCGTCACGCCCTACATTGGGATTACATGCTCTCCTTTTAAGAGTTCTTTTCCTGACCAAGATGAATCTCTCTTCAGGACTCTTATTCATGTCCACCTTTGAACTGCAGTAGATACTTTAGTGCCGTGACCTCTATTCATTCCCCTTCATAGAGTGCCGTGAACATTTATCCAGACGCCACAATCCCCATGGATCAAATTCTTTCAAAATGATGGAGAATTTTTTCAGGCCAGTGGGTCTTTAAAGCTGAGATAGACTTTCAGTGACGTAGAAATAAGTTGGACAGAGCGCTGGTGTGGGAATGAATAAAAACACATAAGTCTGCTCCTCCAGCAGTAGCACATGTTTGATTTTGTCCCCCTGCTATTGTCTGTACTTTTATAAAGCCCCATCAGTTACCACAGCACCTGCTGCTTCAAGGGCGCTACATTCAAATACTGTATCAGAGCCATTTTCTTCAAGATTCTTTATGATGACCAGGGTGGGCAGCCTGAATGCTATGTCATCACACTCCTGTGTTCCTGACTGTATTAAAACACAGCACATATCCATGCACTAATACTACATGAACCACTAACGTAAATAGTGATGGAAAATAGGACAACATTGTAGAAAAGACAACCAAGAAAAGATAATAGCTAAAGAAGAAATGTACAGCATGCTAGCTCATGCTCCGGTCAGAGAGTTCCACTGTTCCTCAGTATTTGTTCTTTCACAACATTAGCCAGGGATTTCTCATGCAGCTATTTAACAAATAACAGCTCATGGTTTAGCAAACTGTTGCTGTTGTTTTGCACAAGAATATCTTACAACGTATTAGTTACAACTAGATTATGGCTAATGGTAGAGTTCAGTCATATTTTTGAAATTAATGGAATTCCTAATATATCTTGCAACACTACTTAATTAGATGTGCTAGCTGTCAGTGACTTCTTAGCTAGAAGATAAACAGAACAAGCTTGTTTTTTGCTAACCTCAGCAATCTTCTCTACAGCCACTTCTAATTATGTAACACTAGAAAAGTGTTGTACACTGAACTAGCTTGTTGTTTTATCAGTTAGTGCTTTTGGAATGCTAAGACTAGCAATCTTCTTACCCTGGCTAGCTATCAAACATATTGATGTTGTCATACACCATGGATAAGAATCTATTAGCTGTCATCAGATTAAAGCTAATGCTAACATTTCATTACTCTTGAGCTTAAATTACTTTGGAAATGTTCTACTTTTACTGAATTGTGTAACAGACAATGTGGTTATAGGAGCTCTGAGTAACATTTAGCTTATTTATTGCAACATTTTAAGATTGCTAACATTGGCTTTTTTGGCAATAGCTAATGGGCTATTTGACAATTTAGTTTGACAGCATATTTTGCAACCTACCTGCTACTATTATACAGATGCTAGTGTTAGCATTCAGCAACATTTTAACTAATGTTTGTGTATAAATTTAGGCTTTTATACCACATCATGTAACGTTATCAAATGGAACTAGCTTCCAAACACATCCTTGCTAAGACCCTGTGATTGTTAAGAGTACGCTGGCTCTTATGAGCTATTAGAGCTCCTCATTGTGGTTTCACAAAGCCTGAAATGTGCCCTGATGTTCCTAAAAGGTTTTACAGTCTAAGGTTCACTTTCTTATAAATTCATAATCAATGGCAGGAAAATGATCTGCGGATTCCCCAACATTTTTACATGTTCAGTTCAAACTTCAAGACAGACTAGTAAATCTTAATTTGACATCCATTTATATTTTTATCAGAACATCCCCTGTGTTCATGCCCAAGTTTCACCTCTTCAGGAGCTCTTCACTTCTGTGCTGCAGCAGTAGAGGACTTGCACTACCAGGGTCCCAGCTACCTAGTAAGGACCCTGCAACTCCTGCATGAGGCCCACAAGTCTGCAAGCCTCCTCAACAGCTGTCATGAAAACCAAACAGACACTCTTAATTGGTGTTCCAGACTCAAGGAAACTGGACTAAAATATTTGCATAATTTCACAGAGGACTGAGGAAATTGTTAAAACATGTGAGCCCTGGCTGTTGAAACCCTATACCTGTAGGCCGAGTGGCTCTTGGGTGCCACCCAGCGCCAGTGTTGCCAGGATGGAGTGATGGGGAGGGAGGCGAGGAGTGAAAAGGTCACACTGGCTGATCCTATTAGAGTGTCTCACCTTCTCATACTTCTCAGAGCCAGAGAAGACCTGACACAGGCTGAGCCCAGACTGCAGTATCAAATGAACACAACACTGCCTGTTACTTCTCTCTTTTAAATTTACATTCAGTGTAAACATAGATATATGTGCATTTTACGCTCATTAAAACCTCCATATTCTTTTTATTAATGGCAAGCTATTATAGTTGTGCTTTTTTTGCAGCAAAGCAAGTCAAACAATTGGTCTGAAGAGCTGTAAAGTTGGTTCCTGGGTGTCCAGATTGAGGAAGACCTGACCTGGAGCACCAACATATACATAATAATCAAGAAAGCAAAGCAGAGACTTTACTTCCTGAGACTCCTCAGGAATAACCACCTGCAACAAAAACTGCTTTTCACCGCTGCTCCATTAAGAGCATGCTGATACACTGCATGTGTGTGGTATGCCAGCTGCACAGCAGCAGAAAGTCAGGTACTCCAGAGGGTCATCAACACTGCCCAAAAGATCATCGTCTGTCCCCTCACCTCCCTGGATGAGCTCTAAAACTCATGGTGCCAGAATAAAGCCCACAATATCCTCAGCAACCCCTCACACTCAAGACATGACCTCTTTGAATTGAAGATTCAGAACAAGGAAAACAAGGAAAACAAGGACAAACAGACTGAAAAACACTTTTTACCCTCAAGCAATAACTTCACTAAATGCAAAATAATGTTTACTGTGAAATAAGTTTGAATGCACTCTGTGTGTAGGTGTGCTGCTTTTTATTTAGTTGTTTTCGTGTGTTTTTATTTAACTATTTATGCTTTGTTATCTCTGTTTCCTGTCTACACTTACACTTCAGTTTTGTTGTACATTGTGCAATGACAAAAAAGATCTATTTATTCTATTGCAAGGTATTAACAAGTGAAAACAGAGAAAAGACGCTTTGTTTCCCCATTAACAACCTTTTAAATTAAAGTCAATAAAATGATCCTTCCATCTCTAAAATTATCTAAACTTTCAGAAATATGGCATCCCCTTCTTTTATGATGCAAAACAAAAATTCATGCAGAGCTGCTCTACAGTTCATTTAAATCACCACATGCCCCACATTTCATTTCAATTCATGGTTGAGTTTCAATTAGCAAAAAAGGCTGGGAGGAAATTTGAGGATTTGGAGGTACTGGGAGATTTAACTGAACCATGAAGTATGCATTAAGGTAATTAGGCCATTAAATGAGGCAAGGTTTAGAATAAAAAGTGGGGTCAAAATGAAGTAAAACAGTATGGACTGAATAGACAGAATAGATTAAAACAGAAAACAATCGGAAAAATAAAATTAACCTTGCTATTGTGACATGTTTAATGAAATGTAGCAGATTGTGATAAAGTAAAGCATCCTGTGCCTCCAGACTTTGATGTTCTTTCAGTAGTGTTAAAGTAAACTGGTTGATATTAGTATTAGAGCATCTAGTCCGTATCCTCCTCCATCCTGGTTCCCACATAGTGAACCAGAGATGTGGGCGTTCAGTCACAGCTGAAGCAGTGCAGGGTAATTAAACTTGTCTGAGCCATGTGGAAAAGACATACAGCTTTAAATGGCCTCACTGGAGATAACATGATAGATCACATGGGAGATCCCCGTTTACTGGTGATGCCAGCTGCACTGAGACACCGCAGAGGCTTTGTCACCTTGTAAATGAAAGAGGAGAGACAGAGAAGTGCAGGAGAGTCAATGAGTGGCAATACAGTTTGTCTTTTTGTTGCACACCAGAGGCAGCAGGGAGCAGAGAGGGGAGCACAGGGTCTGAAATTGCACGGTGCTTAATAAAAACATGGAGGAGGCAAGTATGAGACGCATGAAGTAGCTCAAACAAGCATCAGGTGTCTCTGGGATTTCAAAGGAAATTTCATGCTGCAAAAGTGTATTTTATGGGTCTCAGCTAAGAGAGGTTGTGAAATACAAGCCTATGATTGTTGACATTAGATATTATATATTATAGTTTCTGTTTTTTCAATATGGATGCAAATGAGCCAACAACATTTAAAAACTCCAATATAAATGAAAGGGCAAATTATATCACCACCAGAGCTGGACGTTATTATCACAGAAAACAACTCCGTATAACTGAGGACTGATTAGATCTAATCAAGTGTTGATAAAGTGAGTAAACGGATCATGAAACATCCGCTCCTTATGAATACAACATAATTATTAAGCGATTATGGTGATTACACACCCACAAGGGTTTGTAGTGTGTCTTTATTATCACACAGATTAATCAACGCCACAGGCTCATGCAGCAGTCTGATGTAATATTCAGTTCAAGAAAGATACTACACGGTGACTGAACAATATTTCTCATACTTTCTTAGTTGACAATCTTTTTTTTTTAACCATGGCTAAAAAGTATTGATGAACTAAATGGAGCCATGTAGATAGAAAACACAGTAGGGCCAAACACTGAGCCTTGTGGTGCCCCTTGGGTGATTTATGGTGATAAAAAAATCTTGATTTATCGCTTTTATCGCCACCGTGCCGGTGCACCAAATTGACAGGGGTGATTTAAAAGCCTTGTACTTTTTTATATTTGAGGTTTAATTTTTAAGCCAGTAAAATATTTAGACTTTAATGTATTTAATATATTTACCATACTTGTTATTTTAATGTCATTGCAAATTCTACAGGGCTTTCAGATAAGTGTTTCCCACTGGCTTAAAACATGTTCCTAAATTTTAACTGTGGTAAAAATTGTCACTTCTGTGGATATAGACTAGTTCTAAATCAGGATTAAATTCATCAAGTTCACCAAAATATCTACTTGAATCAGTACGATGGAAGACAACAAAGCAGTTACCAGTAATGTAAACATGAGAAAAATGCAATATTCTTTACAATCATTCAATTCAGGGACATCATGCACGAGTAGTTATCCTGATGTTGGTTGTTTCTCTATTCTATAACATCAATTAATCTGTATCATAACTGTGATGTAGTGATGAATAAAGAGTATGTGTGTGTCCTGCACCAAGCCTTGAGAAAACCTACATGGATTTAAAGCCTCATCAGCCCAAGGGTGGAGTGTGGGGTGGGGGAGCAAGGGGTCTCTCTGGCTGTCCTTGGGGCTGCCTGTTTGTCTCTTTCCACACCGCAGACTAGCCAAACAGCAGGGTCCTCCACCTCTCCCACGGGTCAGGTCCCTCTCAACCAAGGCAGGCTTTGATCTGACGGACAGAAGAAGGAGAAGAAGGGGGTCTGAGAGGGCTTTGGGAACTCTGAGCTCTGTAAGTGTGAGCAGACAGAAAGGCAGGGGGATGGTTCAGGTCAGGCAGGGTCAAAGGCCAGCGTTCATCCCAACTGTCTTGTTTGTTGACTACGGAAATACAGCTACCCCACAATTAAATCAGTGCACCATTAGAAGAAAAACACAATCCTACATTTATATGGTAACTCATGGAAATCACAGTTTAAAATTGATGTTGCATGGGAGTTCAAATCTGCTATAATAAATATTTAAAAAACGTGTTTAGGTAGGTATGAGCCAGTTAAAAGACTACGCAACAAGTGTATTTATAACACCTAAGTTTTCCAGTTACTGCTTGTTGTTTGGCACAGTTTGAGAGTACTTTAATACCAAGCTTTTAGGAAATGTTCGCTAAACTTTCAAGTCTTGTGACTCAAAAAATGAAACTGAAATTCAGCTAAGCAGGAAAAATCACACAAGTTAATGTGGCAATCTAGCATAATATCTGTGAGAAATAACAGAATAAGCTTCTAGTTGAACACATGAAACCAAATTGGTTTTGGACAATAACTTCTTTTTAAAAAAAATGTTCTTATTTTAAAATCTTAATGTGCTACTATGTTTTTATGCTAAATGCTAACTGTTGGGAGCTGCGCATGTAATGGGCTGTGAGTTTTTGAGCTATTTTAGATTCTTCACTGCATCGAAACACAAATTTGAGGACTGAAATTACAATACAACAATTTTTAGCTCTCAAATTTATGTTTTCAGGCAGTGAAGAATCTGTTAAGCTCTAAAATTCAACAGCCCATTACCTGCGCAACTCTCAACGGTTAGCCATTAGCATAAAACATACAGCTGTATGTTTACGTAAGTACGACGTCTCTAAAACAATGAATGTCAGGGCTGCTTATGAGTTTTAATAGCTCGACTAAAAACGTGCTTTATTTATGTGGTTCATCATTAGCAGAATTTCTGTAATAGAGCTTTATTTTAATTGTCGATTTATTTTATTTGTCCCTTTTCGACAGCCGTCACAACATGAGGCAGGAAGAGCGAGCCTTGGATGCCTGCACGATCTGGTTACTCACCTGTGTGACTGGTTGCGTGTCTGTGTGTATGATCACTCGGTTTGCTCACAGATCTCCACATGTGCCCCCTCATCCCCACACCTTTTCCCCACGGGCTGCCACTCCGACCGCCACACAGCCATCAGCTCTCCGCTCAGTTCAGGACGGGACAGCCCCCTTTTTGAAGGCTGAGTAATTAACGTGCCATCTGATACACCATCCAGCCATACAGGCTCTCCAGAGGGACACATGCACACACACACACACGACCAACCTGCACGCACACTTGCACGCTAACACGCACAGGCGATCCATCAAACAGCGTTAACTGGCCGAGTGTTGCTGTCAGCTGTGTCTCGGTGTATGATGGTGACCCCGAGGTTAGCCCGAAGAGACCATCATGAGCCATGATGACAATCCCCTCTTCAGCAATTTGGAACTGGACGCACCATAAAACTAATCCCAAATATGTGACGTCTGATTGAAGGTCTCTAACACTAAGCCTGTAGGGATTGTTTGGTGTGGGAACAATTGAATCCTTCTATTTGTCTCAGCTGGTGAATGTAACAAATAATTAAATGATTTAGAAATCATTAAACCACTTGTGGTGATCACAAAATCAGGGATGTTGGGGTCGTTTGTCATGCATCTGTGGACTCATGCTCAAACTTTTTTTTTTTCTTCTAAGGCCAGCTCAAGAGGGATGAGGACACACCTGACCAGACATGCCTATTTTTGCTCCCATTTTTAAATTTTTATCAGCTAAGAAGGAATGAAGACACCAACTGGACAAGTATTTGTATTGTATTTTGCTATCTTTTCATTGCCTTGCATTGTAATTAGTTTGATTATTTTTGTTGTGTTATTTGTATTTCAATATATCGTAATAAAAAGTCCTGCTAGACTTGCATTTTCATCCATTACTGACTACTTGTTCAAAGTACAGGTATAAAAATAATTATGGGGTTTTAAAGGTGGTGGGGCACTTTCAATACAACCAAAAGATAACCAAAAACTAACATTCCCTAAAGGTTAGGGGAAGGTTGAGAGATGTCAATTTAACCAATCATCAGAAACATCAGAGCTTTTGTTCCTAGAACATTCTGGGAAAAAAAAAAATTGTTCGTCGGGAATTTCAATATCTAAGCAATAATACAATCCTTTGGTTAATGCACATTTAGATTCACTGCTCAATTGGTGAGGGTGTTTCTATACCGATCAACTTTCCACCAAAACAGAGTCCAGCCAGTCATGTAAAAGGATATACCAATGCTCAAATATTATGTGTACTTTGGATTATTAAGGGCTATCTATATAGGCACTGTGAACATGTAGAAATCTATTGTTGCGCTTTGTCTAATATGTTACTCTTTGCACAGAAATTAACGCTATCATGCATGAAAGCAACCTAAGACATAAGATTGCTGTTAAACATGTATGTCCCACAGCTTTGTTCAGAGCACTTAGAAAAAAAAATGGATATAAAGACATTATCTAGAAAATGTGAGCTTAAGGTATTATGAATGATTCAAATATGCTGAATAAAGATGCTGAGTATTTATGCTCTTTGCTAGTTGAGATATGGTCCCACAGAGAAGTTTCCAAGCTGCTGTCTACATAAGAAAAAGATACAATGTTTACCTAAATTTGGACAAAAGCTCAACCACATAACACAGATTCATAAGGTAAATTGTATAAATGTATCCCCCTCTCTTTTTAAAAGGCACATTTTTGATTTTGCACCTGTGTACACAGGAAAAGCATTCCCCCAAAGTAATAAACAAGAAACAAAAAAACCCACCACAACTCAATCAATTTTCTTCTTCCACCAAGACTTTTTAAGACATCACGTTCTGCACAAGGACCATGAAATCACTTTGATTTCTCATGTGGTCATGGAGAGTTCAAACCTCTTTGAAAAGAGGTTGGATTTGGGGTTTGGTTGCTTGGATGTGACCATCAGAGAAACTTTGACGGAGTATTTTCTTCACAAGGTTAAAGGTGATGTTGCGATGTCAAAATAAGAGTAATGCCTGGGAAATTCATCCTACCTGACATTTACTTGGACTTGTAAAAACATGGGGGGAAAAGTGTCATTTTTGTGCTGAAACAAAAATGATTGAAGCTTTAAAAATAGGAAAATAAATTGTATGCATAAATCTTGTCTCTTAGGGTTGTCCTGTTTTTTTTTTTTTTGTCTCTAAGCTCACTTTTGATGTGGCCAACACTGCCATGGGCAACGTGTCAGGGAAGAAAAAGAAAAAGACAAGAGAGAAGAAAAAGGAGGGCAGAAAAAGATCTAATCCATAGTTGCAGGTGTGTTTCACCTTTGTTGCCCCAGCAGAAGTTCACAACAGACTTGATGACAAAGGGCTGGGCCCCATGCAGCCCCATTGTGGCCTGAAGAACAATATGGAGGCTGTGAAAGGCTAATCCCTCCGGACCGCTGACAGGTTGGGCCTTTAAGCAACCTGGGACTCATTTCTCCACTGGGCAGGGCCGCTGTCTGACAGGGATGGGAAAACCCGGGCTGCCTACAGCCGCTGAGCCTTCGCCCAGAGCAGGGACTGGGAGACCATTGTGAAGGGAAAAATATTATCTCTATTGTCAGGCTGTGGTCGTCTTTGTAATGTCAGAAGATGAACTCAGGGAGAATATGGCACCGGAGGGGTGACTGGAACAGAAATAGAACAGCTCAGACTGTGTGAACAAAATCTAGAGTGGTTTAAAAGGTTCAGGTCTTCAAATTTGAACCCTTCATTTGTCTTGTCACTGACTCATTTATTATTTGTAAAATCTTAGTAAAACTGCTCAAAAATAGCATCTAACAAACAAACAAAAATTGTGAATGAAATTTTTCATGTTGAAGCAAATAAAGTAATTCTTAACTTCACGTGTGTGCATAATCGTAAATCTGTTTGCATGCCTGCAAGAGCATATCTCACAGCACATCTTACATATCAAGAGACTCAGACACAATAGGAGAAATATGCCGCCAATGTGCACGTAAAACAAGCCGTCTGAAAGAAGCTGCTGGTGTAAATCTCTCAGTGAGAGAGACAGAAAGGCGAGGACAACATAATAGGCCAGGGGGCACCGCCCAGCCCTCGTAAACAGGGATAACTCCACATGCCCCGAGAGCAAACACAAATATCTCTTTCTTCTACGCTCACACTGGCTCCAGGACGCCACCGAAGAAGACAACAAACAACATCCAGAGCTGGTATTCACCTTCACTCTGTGGCCCAGTTATTGAGGAAGTACAGGGCAAGGCCAAAAAACAGCCACAGGGTTTGTGTGAGGATGTTGTTTTGTCAACCTCCTCCCCCTCCTCGCCCTTTATCGCCAGTTTACGCATCTTCCCTCCCAATCTTCTTTTGTTGTCTTTTTTTTTTTCTGTGGATGATTCGACCTTCCCTTTCACAGTGTCCAGCTTATCCTGCCACAAAGAGCCTCCATTCTCTCCTGAGAGGAGGCTGCCAGTCCCGCGCTGTAACCAGATCACCTCTCTAACAGAAGAGTGTGTCATCTCCACAGAGGAACAGGAAGTCTCGTGCAAGAGACAGATCTCCATTCTGTCTTTATGTCTCTGTCTCTCTGTCACATTCACACACCAGAAGGCATGTAAATACATACAAACATAAAAACATGCATATATAAAAATAGGTGATTCTACACTGAAGGTATACCAAGAAAGAGTAAAAATTCTGCTTTTTTTTGTTTGTTTACATAATACAACAATTGATTACGATAATTGGCGAGCTTAGGCTCTGATGAATTCTTAAATATTTAATTCAGAATAAACTCTTGGATTGTTATTTTTTTCAACTGTTACGTACAAAAGTTGTTACTATTTTTTCAACATAAAGCCATATTACACTGACTTTAAAGTTATTCAACGATATCATGTAAGACTTTGCTATTTAAAGAATGTCCCCATCATTTTTATTACAGTTTGGCCAACATTTAAAAGAATTATGGCACAAAAATCACATGTAACACAGCTGACAGGACACATTAGGAAAAGAACAGCGAAACAAACTCAGGTGATGGGTAACACAGCTTACATATCCCCATTTCTGGACTTTATGGTACCTACAAACTTTGAAGAACATGTCACCACCTAACTTTGATCACCTCATATATCTGTGCATTTTCTTTATATTTTGGTCATCGTAACATCTAAAGTAATCACACAAGGAAATTCTGACAACACAGTTGATGAACAGATATTGCACACCATGTACAGACAACCATTCTGATGAAATATTGATGAGGAGGAAATGAAACATACCACACTTTCTTCAAAGTTCCCACCAAAAGGGATGTGACCTCAAATGATTTGGGTCATGTGACTTTAGAGGAAATGTTACTTATGTTTTATTCTTTTCTTTTTTTTTTTAGTAATCGGTAACACAGTTGACACAGATTTCTTGGATACACACAAAGAGAATCATATCATTTAAAAAAGTTTTAAAACCGTTTTATCCTGTTGGAATAATTATTTTCAACAAATTAAGCTGAAAATGATATACACATACATATTCGAGAGTTAATTTTGAAGAGCAAACCTAACATGTAAGAAATGAGGCAGCACAAAAATGGTGAATTCCAATACATGACTTGCAATTTTTTGTTAAATAAATTATGGAATCTGTTAAATTTCTGTATCAAATGGAAGTGATTTATCACTCAAATGGGCCAATATTGGTAATTCCTTTAAACCAATATTTATTAAAATTGAAAAATATACTGTATAAACTTGAAATGTACCTGTAATTATTGAATCACTCACATCGACACAAACATTGGATACTGGCGATTCCATAAAAACAAAAACAAAAAAACAAAAAAACAAAAACAAAAACAAAAACAAAACCCAAACAAACAAACAAACAAACAAACAAACAAACAAACAAACAAACAAACAAACAAACAAAAACATGTTGTTTGATATATTGGTACCTTTGAGGGCCTACTCTGGGGATTTATCTTTCTCTATGACCTCAATGACTGATTAATATTCGGATATACTTATTCATTAAAGAAATTTTTGTAGTTTGTTTTGTCGTTGACGCTGAATGTTACCTAAAAAATAGAATGCAAAAATCTACATTTTTAACTTGAAGGAATCAGCTTATTGACAATACTCACCAAAGGCTACACTGGTGATTTTGTCTTTCATATGTTTTTTTGTTTGTTAACAACAAACACTGCTAGCGTTAGCAAAAATACACATCCTCCATCCATAAAAACAGGATTAGAGAATAATAAACTGAAAAAGTTGTATACTGTTGTTACAAAAAACCTAAAGTTACAATAAAATTGTGCGGTCTTCATTTTTGGTCTTTTTTTCAATTCAATTCTTCCGGTGTTCAGCTGTGGCAGGTTGACACCAGCAGAGGGCAGCATGTGATGCCTGTTATTAATCCGTCCTCTGGCAACATGATGGTGTTAACAGAGAAAACTTAAAATAACTCAACAAAGCTGTCAAACGTATCAAAACTTGGGGAATAAAAAGCCTAGATCAAGCAAAAATAAAAACTCATGAAACATTTAAAACTGTTATCTTCATCATTCACTCACCTTCAAGAAAGAACACATTTCCCACCACCTCCTTAGGACACACTTTGAAGGGGTCAGAGTTGGTAATCCCAAATTCAATCTCTATGCTGTACTGCAACCTGCTTAAAAAGAAAAGATCACATCTCCAGCAGTTTTGAAGAAAAACAGCACAACTGTTACCTTAAATGTGTGTTCCAGGTTAACCTGGGGTCAACACTTTCATACCTGGAAAGAATGTATTCATAAACAAAGACTGGTCACCACAGAGGAACTTATGGTGAAGTGTATACATTAGACACACATGATTGAACTAGTTTGGGATTTACATATCCCTTCCCTCATTAGCAGCACTGAGTGAGTGGATATTGAATGACAAACATGCAGAGAGAGGGTTTGGAAAGATTAAAGTGTGGAAGCTGGATTCCTGCTGACTGTACGGGCTGAAGTTAAAGCTTGTGGTGCTGCTACAAAGGCAACCTCACTGAACCCCTGATGTTGGTTTTGGACCCAAGGTTCCTTCCTGTTCATGCAAATTCTTCAGCAGAAAAGTTCAGGAAGGCATGTAAAAAGTGGGACAGGCTGAGATATTACAACTGTTGACTTATATCGAGGCAATGCAGCTGGAATTAACCAAATTTTAACCTGAAATAGATTGAAACCAATAATTAAAAATGTACTCTGACAGGGAAGGCTGTGTCTAAGAGCATTTACAGCATTTGTGCTGTTACGTTTTTATTGAATGCAAATCTTCGTTTTTAAAACAGATTTTTTTTTAACTGTTGACAATATTTGGAAGTAAAAATTAAGGAAAAATGTGTTGATGACTTTCCCTGAATCCATAGTTTAATATGCTGCACTCTACAAGATAAGTCTCCTTTTTGTGGTGACCATGTTGACTTCTGTGGAGATATACTGACCTCTGCTGGACAAAAATGATATAGTTCTATATTGTACAATACAAATGTATACCCTAAGGAAGAAAAACCACAGCTTTGTGAATACTGACTTATAACATCAATTGCCAAAAACATAATTATTAAAGATTTTTGTTTTTATTTTTTGCAGGAAATTAAAGTGTGTAAAATAATTGTCAAATTGCACCAAGGGGGAAATCTCAAAGAATTGCATTGCAACATCGCAAATCTTAATAAGTGTTTTTGTTTACTTTCTGGTCCAATCATTTAAATACACTCAGTATAGGTTACAATCACTGGTAAAGCCAAGTTATGAATCCTAATTCAAGACTTAACAAGCCACAAATAAGGCCTGGATTCTTCGTAATGATTCAAAAACTGTGTTTCTATCAATTGATTTCAGGACTTGTCATCTGAATATGACTTGTGCCAAGTGGGATGAGATTTTTGACCAGATGTGAGACAAATAACCTTGCTAAGATTTGACTTTTCAGTGCAGGGTTTTTAGCTTCAACTTTCAGAGATTTCAAAGCCTTTGGGGGAAAACTGATTCGTGATTCAATCTAATATTAATAACAGGAATGTTATTCTGTGTTTTTGTAAGATGTGTGTTATCAAAAATGATGCTGGGTGCTTTAAAGTCAGGCTGAAAATTTCAATCATCCATGAAGCTTCATCACTCTGCTGTCTGCTCCTCTGAGTTTCATGTAGCTTTAAATGTTTAACCACTAGATGACGCTCATGTAACGCAACATTAAAAGAGTGGAAGCACATCAATGTATTTTCATCTTATTAGCTCCGTACTTTTTGACACCCCAGTTAGGACTGCTGTAAATTTGCCACCAACTTTTATTGGCTTATCTGTGAGATAAAAAATTCTTCCTCTAACGAGCTGACATCAGCTCGCTGTGAGTAAATGCAGAGCCAAACATCATCATTTTTAGTTGACATGTCATGTTTTGATGAATGTCCTCTCATTTTCAGTGCAGTCAACACGCACATGAGACATTTACAAGTCTCTCTTTTCTGTCGGTGGCACATTTGGAGTTGATGGTGCGAGGACGGAGCAGGCCGAGTGTAAGAAAGCAGCAGCTCATTAGCTGTGCAGCCCCAGCAGAGCGGTTTCTCTCTTCCTCCCAGGAGAGCAGCTCAGACTTCTGGGAAATTCACCGACACACCAACAGCTGCAGCGCCACATGAACCTGATGAAAAGTTTCTCCTCTCTCCGTCTCTTTGTCCATCTCAGAGCTTTGTCAGTCTGTCCTATCCGTCTGTACTCACATCATTTAGAGGGTTTAACAGAATGAAAGGAATCCGATCAAGAGATCACTGTCCAACAGAAAGTCTGGGTGTTTATGAGCGTGTGTGTGTGAGCAAGGTTGGCTTCATATGTGTGTGTTAAAGAGAGTTGGCAACTTCTCCCTGAACTTTTGACCAACACTTTCAGGAGGTTTTTGTTTTGACTGAAATCTGAACAACTGCAGCCGTCTAATGGCACAGCTCAGGATCTGTGGAGGCCTGCTGGCACGGACACTTAGGGGGAATTTTTGTGTCAGTAATTTCACAGTTTATGACGATATACGCAATTTTCTCATTTACTTATCATGTTCATGGTGTACAAATATGCATTAAACAAGTGTAACAGCAAATGCAGCTGCATCTGCATTGTGTCAGATTTCACAATAGAGCTGAAAAGAATGATAATATGTGGAGCACTTCGTCTTGGTTTTGGTTTGTTTTCTTATGTACTTGTTTAGCTATGTCAGACCTTTTTTGGTATACCAGGTTAAAAAACAAATAGACTTTACCTCCATTAACTAAAATCTGTAAAAAAAAAAAAAAATTTCCACCCCATATCATGTTTTTTCAGCTTCTCTTCTTGGCCTCTCAGTGCCACAGTTGCAGGCTAGCACCAGTTAAAGTTAATGGTTTAGCTAGCAGCCTTTTACAAACCAGCATGACTTTGTTTAGAGCAAACACACAATAAACTGCAATTAAACAGATAAGAGTCTACCTGAAGTTTTGCATTGAATTTAGACGTAAAGCTCTTGTTAGGAACTTTCAGTATGTATGACTTTGTTGACCCTGTGCACCAAACAGAACCTCTAATCTCTTTGCTAAACGTACCTTATTCCAACACATCTTTAAAAAAAAAATGTCCGTCTTATGCTGCATTCATGAGACAAATTGGAAAATTAAGTTTCAATGAAACGTGAAACCTGCTTTAGTTGCAACAACTTAGAAGCCTTTTCTAATGTAGATAATGCACATCTTTTTTTTATTCATTTATTTATCTATTTTTGCTAGAATTGAATTTATAATATGGCAAAGTAACCCATACTATCTCTGGCCCCAACCTGCAGACCTTACCCTAACCCAAACCCTTAACCTAACCTAAAGACCTAATCCTAACCCCAAACCCTGACCCTAAACTCTGAACTGTAACACTAACCTACAGACATAACACTAACCCAAACCCTAACTCCTATCTCTAACCCCCAGCCCCGACCTAACCCTAATAGTTTTTGTTTGCATACACTTGTTAGTATAAAATTCAATCCTTAATAATGTATCATTTGCATTATGTTTAGCAATATTTTAGCATTTATTATCATCTCACATTTAACTTTAAAGCAAGATTAAACAGGACTTTCCTAATAGAAAGCACCAACCAACAATGAAAGAAAAATTTCTCCTCTGAAACTGGGGCTGTTGTAGGGGCATATGATGCATAATTGTTGCATAATTTATTGTTTATAATGCTTTTTTTATTTTATGCAGACTGATTCCAAGGGTCAAAATTGATACTACAGATGATGTCCATCTTCTTGCTAATAGTATTGTTGTTGGGTTTTCTTGCGCCCCTGAGAGGTGCTGATATTATATTCAGTCTGTTTAATAACTAAGAAAAAAAAACTCCCTATTGGAGCTTTAGATTTGGTATGGAGCTAGGATTGAAGATATTCATGGATAAGAATTTCATGTGGAGTGTAAAGATATCACACATACAAACAAAATAAAAACTGTTTCTGCAAACTATAGAAAAGTTTTCCTGTGTATTAAATCAAGTAAAGTCAAAGCCTGCACAAACATGCATACACACTTAAAACTGTCTATATACTTCCTGGTGGCAGAGCTACTCAAACAGTACCATATATCTAAAATATTGTTGGATCTATTTTTGTAACAATTACAAGTTACCAAAAAACAGACTGAAAAATTATATTGGCCCACATTTACATTTTTACATAGAATCAGCATGAGTCAGAAGTAAACGAGCTTACACACAGTGTAAACATGCTTCAACACTAGCTACATGTGCACAAAATATTCATTTATAAGAAGAGACTTGGGGATTTGTCTGTACTCTCTAAAGACATGCTCTGATATGCACAGTCTCTGAGTGCTGGAGCTCAAATCGAGTTCAAAGTCATTGTTTTGTGCGCACAGGGCGACACTGTGCCACAAACCTGAAGATAATTCACCAAAAATGGCCTCTTTAAGGAGAGTTTTAAGCTGTGGCTCCACACAGTCTGACAGTGGATGAGATGTCTTGGCCGTCCTCTGGCCGTCCAGTCATCATAAAAGGCCAAGTCTGTTAAAGCAAAGGGAAACATGTTACACGGCGAAGGAACACGCCCAACAGAAAACAAACACCTAAAAAAAAACAGACAAAAAGTAATATAAATAAACACATAGAAAATAATGACCTTTAGTATGTTTGCTGAGCTAATCACTCTATCTTGCCTGCTTTGAAAACTCGTGTCGTCTTACCAGGTTGACCGGGTGCGCAAATCTGTTCTCAAAGCGCTCCTCCTGCAGCAGCTGTCTCAGGTGAGAGATGTAGCTCGAGGCGAGCCTCAGCGTGTCCAGTTTGGACAGCTTGGTGTCCGCAGGAACCCAGGGCAAGCTGGTCTTCAGCCTGGTGAACGCTTTGCTCAGCACTCTCATGCGCGCCCTCTCCCTGGCGTTGGCCGCGTTCCTCTGCGTCTGGCGCGCGTCCCTCTGGTGGTGCGCTTTGGAGAGTTTGCGCTCCTGTTGGTGCTTTGTCCTCCCCTCCACGGCGTCCTCCTTTAAATCCTCGCCAGAATACCGGCTGGGATTATAGCAGGTGGTTTCGTGCTTTCTTCTTTCCAGGATCGTGGCAGTCCTTCTGTGACATGTCTCATAGTCCTCTGCATCACTTGTAGCAGAGCCGGTGGACATGGTGCACCACCTGTGCCTCCGAGGCGCACAGGAGAGGCTCTTTGGAGACAACAGGGGCTGAAATCTTAACTATAAGGGTGCTATGCCCAACGACAAAACTATTTAACTCCAATGAAGGAACCATGCAACTTATTTCTGAACTGAATCAATTTCCCAGGATCAAGTCTGGGAGTTGCAGCCTTCCCCAAAACTCAAACATGCCTCCTTTCTTGGCTGCACCTCTAATTTAAGTGTCCAGGACTTGGCATCTGTAGACTTTTTTCTGTGCATTTCTCCTCCCCCTTTTTCTCAAAGCCACCATGACCTCAGTGGGACCACAACTGTCTCCTTGTGTATTTTATTAGGACCTCAGTGGCTCATCTGCAGCTTGATAATGACACTAATCCATGTAATAGCGCAGAGTATCACAGCTAAATCTGGTGGGAGGTACATGCTAAATTACTTTCAGGATTGATTTGCCCTATACAGAGATAATCCCTTTGAAATGTTGTGTATTATATAACTGTAAATACACACTTTTTGTTGCTTCATGTGAAAATGTACACAAACTAAACATTTCTGAAGTTTTTCAGTGCCACAGATGTGTTTAGGTGATAGAAATGTCTTGATGACCTTATCAAAAGTGCCTAATCCTCTGTTGCTTTCACAGAGGGATTGGGTTTCTGCAGATGGAGCGGCCTTTCACACGCAGCCTGCGTGCACCAACGCCAGCTGTTATCGGTTCCCATGACATCTGGAGCGTTGGCATGACAAGGGTGTGGCAGAGGCAAGAAGGCAACGCGTTACTTCTTCCCATAGAATCATAAAACCTTTTGAGTGTGCATTGTGTCCAGATTTTCTTTTTGTTCTGAAAACTTGAAGCATTCCTGACAACATCCACAGCGATTCCAGCAGCAAAGAACATTTTCTAAGCAAGGATTGAGATAAAGTGTGAAGGTTGTGGAAAGAGGTAAAGAAACTGAGATTGCTCCTGGCCTCTGAGTGACTACATGTGTTTGCAGAGATACCATAGTGCCTGAAAAGCTTCTGAGAAACAGAAGACAGACAGAATATCTTTCGAAGTCAACAAAGTAAAAAAGAAAAAACAAGACAAGCTTTGGGTCCAAACTATAGGAGAGCTGGGAGGAGTGTCAGCCTGATATCTCTGGATAAATGGAAACTTGTGTTCACACACAGCACTGACAGAAACCCCTTTTTGCTTTCTCAACATATTCCCAGAAAATCCCAAGTCCCTGATAGCTATTACTCTACATAATATGTGTGAAATCTAGATTTTTTAGGAGCCAGGCTCTGCCAAGAGTTACTCAACTGCAGCTGAAATACATGCTGGATTTTGGTAGCTTGCCATGCCAGGGTTAGAGGAGAAAAGGGGGACTTACTGTCCTTATGAAAGCTGTACTGTACTCCACCAGCTCCATTTATCAGATAACCAAGCAACCGAGTCTCTAAAAACACATTTTACTTCTTTGTCCTGATGTTTCGATGGAATTCTGCAGTGCTGAAGTGCTTGTCACAGGGGTTTGTGCTGTTTTTACGTTGCCCACAGCTTAAATTTCTCTCCTCTACAGCCCAATCATGCTGCATGACATACAAACTTTCCCCCATTTCCCACAATCTCTTTTCACACAAAGACCCAACATCAGCAGAACCATATATAGGAGTATTTTCCCCTGGTTTATCCTTGAGTGAGTCATGAGTGTTGAGATATTACAGTCAGAGCTTCAGGCCGGCTGCCATGTCCTCCTCTGTCACTGCATCCATCAGCGATCCAGACAGCCTGACACACCTGAAGGACCAATCTAAGAGATACAGAGGCTGAGTTTACCCTTTGTTTTATATTCTGTCATCATTTTGTACAAAACAGGAGAAAGACCAGCATTTTGACACATATTTCAAACTGCTGCTTCGCTCGTTGTCAGCAGGAGGCAGGCTGAAATAAAACAAAGTTTATCATTAGTCATTCCTCAGCTGGAGCTTGGAAATATTTTTAAAAACATGAGTGTAATTGATGGTTACATGCTTGTTGTATTTGCTCTGGGAATAATTAAATTCAGACTCCACAGTAATAAATATCACAGGAAACTTTGACTTAAAGGGAGTGCTAGCATTCGTCTCTCAGCAGAGACTTTCAGAGGTCCTGACCTCAAACGGGGCCCGGTGCTGGAGAAGCAGAGGGACAGGTGCAGGATGATGATGTCAGAGGCCTTTTCTAAAGCCTCCTGTGATTCCCATGAAGCTACTTCAGTGCACAAAAGAGAGGGACAAATTCATCAAGGTTTTTTTGAAATTTTTTATTTTCAATGATGATGTAACATTCATTTAATCAAGCACAAACAGCACGAGTTAATAAGAGACACTAAATGTAAACATGGACCTGATTTGGAGAAACAATAGCACAGAGAGGAACAACACTCATCTTGGTTTCTTTTACATGAAAGTAAAAAACTTATAGCTTCAGCTGCCTCCTTTTTCCCCCCCAGGATGTATATATCTTTAAATGAACGACACATGACTGATGTTATTTGAGACTTTCTTATTCATATGCAGCTGGGATAAGGGTGCCATTTTCCAAATAAATAAATTAAAGAAAATAAATAAAAGAAAAAAAGAATAAAACATCATCCACAGCTTCAGTCAGTGCTTAAGCTCTCATTAGGCAACATCAAAATTAGCATTTTACTACTTCTTCATCTTCATCTTCATCTTCAACTTCATCTTCATCTCAGTATACAAGAAAGTAATATGAGCATTCAGCCAAACCCTTATCAACATTATCATCTGGCTGGTAAACATACTCGGTTCTGATTGGTCAAAACCTAAAACAACAGTTGAGTCATATATTGTAAGAGCATAGCAGGGGCAACCTGCTCCTGTACTTTACATACACTGATGCTGATGTTATTCTCTGCATGTGTTAAGACTGACAACTGAAAAATGCAAGTTGTTCAACTCAACCCTAAGATTTGAGATTTAATCATAATGAATAAGTTTAGTTTCATGGTTATTAAGACTACAAGTAGGCTGATAAGGTTGCCCTATCTTAAGCTGCTGGATATTGTTTTTAAAGATATAATCACATTCAAATTGATACCTGGTGTCCATTTGTATAGAATAGAATAGAATAGAATAGAATAGAATAGAATAGAATAGAATAGAGCTTTATTGTCATTGTAACAAGTACAATGAAATTGAAGTCACAGCAGCAATCAAGAAAACAAAAGTAAGAAAGTGTATAGAAAGTGCAAAAAGGTCCATAAGAAAATAGATCATGACAGCTTGTCCATCATTCTCCAGTTCAGCCAGCCTCCACCTCCACAGGGTCCAGGACTGAGCTTCTTCAGTCATGCTCCATCTCTGTCTCCTGTATCCTGTCTGCTCACAGCAGGTGAAGCTCTTCCAACATGGTGTTGGTGTCTGATGTTAGCACCGTTAGCCATGTCTGTGAATAGCATGATGCTACTCTGCCTTCTGGTATTCCCTCTGTTGCTGGGTTAGCACAGCTAGCTCGTCCATCTTATTGGAGATAGATCTTACGTTCCCAATAACGATGGATGGAAAGACAAGTCCATGTCGTCACTTCTTAGCTCACACCAGAGAACCAGCACGTCGTCCTCACCTCCTTCTCCTGAACCTTGTGGGAAAACATCAGGCCTACACCACTTAACATTGACATGCTAAAGGATGCTAACAGCTGAGTTCACATCTAAACAATGCGGCCATGGTTACATGTAGGATCTCCAGAAAAACAGGAGAAAAAGTAGTAAAAATATCGCTGAAGCCGCGAAAGTTTGGTGTCCATGACCAACAAATGAGCCATACAAAGTAATGATCCACTCCAAATACAAAGATTACGGAAAAAAGACAAAAAAAATTACAAGAAACGGACAAAGAATAGAGAGCTGCTGCAAAAGGCAGCCATAGCCAACAGTGCGGCGCCTAGCAACCCTTATATATCTTTAGTTGGTGGCTGGTGAATAAACTGGAAACTCTAATGCATGATGAGCGGGTTTATGCAAAATGGAATCCTGATGGTACTTCGTCTCACCCTGTCAGGATTCTGTTTTGAAACGTATTATTCCTTACGGCAAAAATAACAATAAGTACAGCCTCATCGCACACATCGCTACAGAAAGGAGTCCAACACATTTCACCATCCCCCGTTGACAGTAAAGCAAGGTATTACTGCCAGTTAACATTTAATTTCCCAGAATGAATCCTTGATTTTAATCCATAATCTTGTGTTTTATTGACTGGGCTTTGTATTTTTGTGTTTCCCGTCTGTAATGTGTTTTTGCTGCTGCCTCTCTTGGCCAGGCCTTGCTTGCAAAAGAGGTTTTTTAATCTTGATGTGAAAACAACCTGAGAAATTACTGGACCCAGACTATTACTGATAGAGACAGTGAAAGCAACTTCCTTTCCTGCAATTAAAGTGATAGAGTGAGACAGAAAGTGCATCTCCAAAGTTGTGGATGATTCAGTTTTAGGTTTGTGTTTTGTGTTTTTCTGGGTTTTGGATTTTCTTGTCTCAGTCATGTTCTTGTGTTTTTGAAGTTTCTTGGTAATTGTTCTTTGAGATTCTCGTTGAATCTGCAAATGAGTCCTCCACCACTTTTTTCCTGCTCCTGGATTACCATGACACAGACAGTCGAGTAAATAACAACAGTGCTGAAAGTTAAGACTTTTGTATCATTTTTGCTTAAAGGTGGGTTGAGAAACAAACTACAAACTGAAAACTGAGAAAAAATAAACACAAGAACGAGTGAGAGTAATAATTTATTGAAATAGATCACAGACATGTTTCAGTACAAGACAAGGTAAGGCAAAAAGAGAAATATTGAGTCATATATGTGGCACAAATGAGTACATATTGCACATAGAAACACATCCATACATCATATTAGCAGTGAGTATAACAGACAAAGATGCATTAAATCCACAAAGACGACCACTTTGATAAATAAGATTAATGTATAGTTCACTTTAGAGCTTAATCTTAACATGTTTTACTATATTGTGCTGTAGCAGAGTGATAATCCAAGTCTTGACATAACTTTTGAATAACTGACTTTGTTAATGTAAAGGTATAAGAGTTGATTGACTATTGTTTCTTGACTATGTAGCACTCCTCAGTTCTTCTTGGCCTCAATGGCCTTCATCAGAGGGACCCAGCGAGACATGCTGTGCACTCTTGGTTTGGTCTGACTCAAGCTCGGCCACATGCTGCCCCTGACGTTCACAGGGCCGTCGTGCTCATCAGCCTCCGAGGTGATCTCCATCTTCTGGATGATGAGCTTCAGGAGGTCGTGCTGCTTCTCCATCATGCTCGACATCTCCTTCATCCTGAAGGGGAACGCGTCAGAGACAGAGCCACTGTAAACTGGAGTAGATTGATAACCAGGCGTACAGAGAGCTGAGTGCTTCAGTGTGCTTTATATAGGGAGGTGCACAGTGAGTCAGAGCACTCCTGCTGCACACTTTGTTTCTTTGTAGCCACTAGGGGCCACTGCATCACCAAAGACTGTGATTAAACCGTTTCATACATCTCAGTTTTTGCATGACTAATGATGTGGAGAAGATATCTAAGGTTCAAGGAAGCAGAAAACTAACTTAAATGTTTTTGTCATGAGCATCCTCCAGAGTTTTACCTGTTCTTCTGCTTGGTGAGCTCATTCTGTATCACAGAGCAGCTTTGAGATTTGGCCTGCACTCGGCTCCACACTTCCTCTGTGCCCTCATCACCCATGATCAGGCGCCAAATGAAACGCTGTCAAAGAAACGACTTTAATCAAGAAGAAAGATCATTATTTGTTTGGTTTATTTGTTTTCCAGGCATGCTGCCTACCTTGGAGCACTTGCGGTTGGGGTAGACGGTGATGGAGGGTTTGTCGACTCGTTTCAGAAACCAATAAGGCAGCTTGTCTTCCAGAGCAGTGTGGAGGTCAATCTGGGTTTAGAAATTTAGATTTTTAGACATAGATAAAACTTTGTGGAACAATCCTTTTTTGATAAGCTCTGTTTGATCAGAGGGATTGTTTTCATGGATTTTTATGGATTAACATAGTCATTATTTACCTGCATGGCTATTCGTTTCAGGGCAGCATTTCTTTGAACTTCTGCAATGTCTCCAACAGCCAAACCAATCTACAACACAAATAAATCAATGCAACTCTTGATAAAATGAATCAAAATGAAAAAAAGAGATAAACTCTGAATAAAATGCGATTAATGAGATGCTGATGTCCACAAGTCCCAAGTGATGGATAGAAATGACCTCACATACTTACCATCAGGTTCGCCAGCAGGATGGGTATGAGCAGAACAAACTGCACAAAAATCATGTAGGTCAGGGGGGCAAAAGGTAGCTCTTTCTTCAGGTAAGGTTCCAGGAAGTTATTTTGGTAGTTTAGCTCTCCGACCATCATCGCAAAGGTTTGCATCACTGAGAGCGGCACGTTGACAAATTCTTTCTGAAGATGAAAAAGGAGTGCCAGGTTCTAGTCTTATTGAGCGTGTTACTGATGTTTAAATCATTAAATTTGAGTTTTTTCTAAAGAACAGTAGAACCATCAATAATCATGAGAAATTAAATCATATGATATAATTGGTATCTTGATAGATAAATAAGTAGATAGATGCTCACTAGCCTAGATTGTTAAACTGGGCTAGATAGCTAGCTGGGAAAAATTATTTTCTGAACTGGTTGGTAGGACCATACTTCTTTGACGATGTTAGGCTAACCCTAACCCTAACCCTACAGTAACTGATCGAACCCTAACCCTAACCCTAACTGATCGAACCCTAACCCTAACCCTAAACTGATCCAACCCTAACCCTAACCCTAAACTAATCCAACCCTAACCCTAAACTAATCCAAGCCTAACCCCAAACTGATCCAACCCTAGCCCTAACCCTAACCCTAAACTGCTCCAACCCTCACTCTAACCCTAACCCTAACTGATCCAACCCTAACTCTAACCCTAACCCTAATCCTAAACTGATCCAACCCTAACCCTTACCCTAACCCTAAACTGCTCCAACCCTCACTCTAACCCTAACCCTAAACGGCTCCAACCCTCACTCTAACCCTAACCCTAACTGATCCAACCCTAACTCTAACCCTAACCCTAAACTGATCCAACCCTAACCCTAACCCTAACCCTAACTGATCCAACCCTAACTCTATCCCTAACCCTAACCCTAAACTGATGCAACCCTAACCCTAACCCTAACTCTAACCCTAAACTGATCCAACCCTTACCCTAACATAACCCTAAACTGATCCAACCCTAACCCTAACCCTAAACTGATCCAACCCTAACCCTAACCCTAACTCTAACCCTAAACTGATCCAACCCTAACCCTAACCCTAAACAGATCTAACCCTAACCAACCACAACCCCGGAAAGACTTTATTAACATCACTCATAAAGTGCTTGCAGGGACTTCAAAAGCCAAAACATGATATCAGCATTCCCATGAGATGACAGCCTATAGTGATAGAAGTGTTTTTTGCAATACTGCAGCCTCTGGGATTGACAGAACTACTTTAATTTATTTTAGTTTCTTTTTTCCTACCTGGTTGAGCATCAGAGCGTAGAAGGCCAAACCGAATGCAAACAGCAGGTAAATGAATAGCATTACAATACGCATCAGTGTCCTCATGATCTCTCCAAACATCACAACGTAAATGCCAACTCCCTCAAATCTAAAGAAACCGGGGGTGAAAACAGTTAGTTTTCTCTGCACTGTAAAAATAAATCTTGTTGAAATTAGTTAAAAACTATGAATTTGTTGATGTAAATCTGCACCTCTGAAGGTAAAGAAGGAATCCAATCCAGGAGGACAAAACTGCGACTGCGCCTGCTTGCCAGTGCAGCGAAGAATCTACATTGAGCATGAAAGGAATGATGAAACTCAGGGACAAAATGGCCGACATCCAGTCACTTTGGTTGGAAACGTCCTTGAAGTAATTTGAACGCTTGAGAGTGAGGAGAGGAGAAAAACAGCAGCATTATAAAACACAGTGATGGACCAACTTTTGTTGTCGTCATCATCATCATACAGACTGCAGTGTGGAGGTGACTGTGGTCATTCAGCGCTCATCTATATCAGAGGTTACTCCATCCATCACACCTGATTGCTAATGCGTCCACACAGACCTGACGCTGAACTGATTTATGGGCACATGCTTCTTATGAGGTAATGACACGTGCATTACAGTACCTGCTGGACCATCTGCACCACTTCTTTTATTATGGAGTAGATGTTCATGATCAGGACCATCACCATGCTGACAGATATGAGGGGACTTTGCTGTGTAATGAAAAAAGGACATTTAATCAATCTACAGACAAACAAAAAGTGACAACTTGGGTTCATTGAAGCTTTAATGATTTAGTTCACTCTGGTTTTAGTAGATTAATTGTTATATTTTTAAAGATCTACTCTTAAGATTAATTTGAAAATGCCTAGATAAAAACTTAACAAAAGCGTCATAAGACTCAATCTTTAAGACTGCCTAATAAACTGTTGTGGCACCAGTTTAATAATGGACCATGGCAAGATTTTTAACTGAGACAAGATGCAAAAAGCTACAGTTAGGTAAAGATAAATAAATAAAAGGGTATGAAAATAATATAAATGTCTTGCTGAGTAATGCCCTCAGGTTTAAAGGTCAGTGTCAGATAGTTGCAAATATGAACCCTGCAAAGTTACAGCAGGGGGCATGTGACACTCTTCTGTAGCTTAAAAAAGAACAAACAAGCTAAACTTGATCAGTCTGAAAACTCATGGCACCTTGGCTATATTCTTTGCAGATGTAGTCTAATGGGGAACATTGATGGATTAGTTCTGTCTTCTTCAAAGTGCTGAACACATACATCACGTTTTGTTATAATTCTCTTTTCGAGGAAACATTACTTTTTATGTAAGAAATGTTGTTGTTTTTCTGGGACCATGGGGTAAATCTATTAATTAAAAAAAAAAAACATTCCATGCACAGGAGGTAATTTATGTGAATTAACTGTGATAAAAAACAGGAAAAGTAATTTCAAGGCTTCAATTTACACAAAGGTCTTAGATTAACTGAAAAGAAATCATTTAGAAATCATTTTCAGCAAAGAAAAACACTGATCTCTCGTCTCACTGCTAAACTTCATCATCCAGCTTGGTGTTGTCATAGGAATTTCATATTGTAACTCAGTACAGTCCATAGACTGTATATAGAGTGGACAGTGTGGCTCTGCCATTTATCATTGTACGGGTTCAAAGCCAAAATTTCCCTGTCACAGGCACAGCCATTGGTAGCAATTGCAGCCAGAGTCTGCAGTAGAGACGATGAGGGATTCTGGGAGAATCTGAGTGGAACTGGGTGACAAATATAATCGTTTTTTTTGTTTTTTCTTTTGAGAGTCTAATCACTTTTTGACTCTACCTCCCAACATATTTTACAATCCCCCCCAAAAATACACAAGCCTTGTTTCTAACCTCTTATAACTAATGAAAACGAAACTTTTCAGAAAAAAGACGACTTGAATACAAGACAGCCAAATGATATTTTCAAATCATCACAACAATCGAACGTGAGAAACATTTCTACGAGGTGTATTAATCTTTGAAAGTTTGACCACAGCCTATCTGGAATGACTGGAAAGCCAGATTTTTCAACCTGTACTGCAGCCAGCCACCAGGGGGAGCAGTTTTTGTGAAGCCCTCACTTTGAGCTGAGCAAACAGACGTCCATTTTTTTTACAGTCTATGGTACAGTCCTGGTCTACCCGACCACAGATACTGAGAAAAAGCATTTCGAAATAACCTGTTTTGGTGCTGATAATCTCATTTTAAGTTGTGAATTGCCATCAGGCATGTATATAGCAGTAAGACTTCTTTAAGATGACTTAGAAAGTCCTCACAAGAACTTAAAGTTTCTCAAATGCTGATCATTGTTGTCATCTGTACCTCATAGAAAGACACAGGCTTCATCATGATATGGTGTTCTCCTGTAGCAGTGATGTTCAAGGTGGGCCTCAGGCTTATGATCAGGTGAGTGAGGGGCAGAAGACCCAACAGGTAGAGGAACATGTTGAGCATATGAGCTGTGCTCCCATAAGCAACCCTGTAGATCAAAACACAAGGAGGCAGAAAGGTTTTAAATTAGAACATCTTTAACGTAAAAGTAAAGAAGAAAACAGTCGGAAGAACATATCGTCTGTCTTCCAATGAAATCAGACAAAAACCTGTCAGCCTCAAGGATTACACCTGTTACAAATACAAACCACTTCATTGCCAGGTACTTCTTGCAGACAGGGTGGTTGAGGAGTTCAATGCGGTTGTACTTCACCATCGCCTGCAGATAGAGAAACAGAAAAATAGTCTGCTGTTAATGGCACATTTTCTACAAGCAGTCTGACAGCCAGAGCCTAAAAGATTTAAATGTGAAAGCATCGTATCGATCTCCACGAGCATAATGTAAAATGACATCAGCAGGCACAAACATGCTATGAGCGGTTCCTGACAAATCGTGGCCGAGGAGGTTGTTTGTGTTTGTAACAAATAGAATAATTCAAAGCCACTGTGTATTAAAGGAAGCTGTGAGCTACAAGCCCTTTACCCAGGCTTTGCAGAGTCACCTAATTACATCTGTGATCATTAGCATTCAGATCTAATCTATTGTAAACTAATTACTGCTACATTCAATGTCACTCTGTGAATTAACATGAGGCAGGTTTATTGTCTACACCTTTTTCTTTCCACCTGCAGGTGTGCTTAGGAAGTGACTTGGAATGACATACCCGGGGTACCAACATATAATTTGAAATATTGAATAGCTACACTGCCTGGTCCAAAAAAGTCACCCCCAAAAAAGAAAGGTCACACACTCCAGTATTTTGCTGGACCGCCTTTAGCTTTAACTACAGCACGCATTCACTGTGGCATTGTTTGGATAAGCTTCTGCAGTGTCACAAGATTTATTTCCATCCAGTGTTGCATTAATTTTTCACCAAGATCTTGCATTGATGATGGTAGAAGCTTTCTCCAGCAAATCCCAAAGACTCTCAATCGAGTTAAGGTCTGGACTCTGTGGAGGCCAATCCATGTGTGAAAATGATGTCTCATGCTCCCTGAACGACTCTTTCACAATCTGAGCCCGATGAAACCTGGCATTGTCATCATGGAATACGCCCGTGCCACCAGGGAAGAAAAAACTCACTGATGGAAAAACCTGGTCATTCAGTATATTCAGGTAGTCAGCTGACCTCATTCTTTGAGCACAGACTGTTGCTGAACCTTGACCTGGCCAAGTGCAGCAACCCCAGATCAGAGCACTCCCCCCACAGGGTTGGACAGTAGGCACTAGGCATGATGGGTGATCACTTCATCTGCCTCTCTTCTTACCCTGATGACCCATCACTCTGGAACAGGGTCAATCTGGACTCATCAGACCACATGACCTTCTTCCATTGCTCCAGAGTCCAATCTTTATGCTCCCCAGCAAATTAAAGCCTTTTTTTCCTGTTAGCCTCACTGACTGATTGCTGACTGACAATGGTCAGACTCTACCATCATTGATGCAAGATCTTGGTGAAAAATTAATGCAACACTGGATGGACGTAAAACTTGTGACATTGCAGAAGCTTATCCAAACAATACCACAGTGAATGGATGCCTTAATCAAAGCTAAAACTGGTCCAACAAAATATTAGAGTGTGTGACCTTTTTTTGGCCAGGCAGTGTATTTTCTCAATTAGAAGAAAAAGCTGAGGTGAAAAAAACTCAGTAAGATGACTAACTATTAATCTGCTGTTTCAGCACCATGGAGAGCACCACATTCTAACATTTTGACATTTTCAGCACTAACTACAACAGTTTCACCTTTTAGGTCAAATGCAACACCAATTTCACCAAATCCCTGCACAATTGCCAACTTTTACACAGGGGGGATTATGAGTTATCATATCCCAACAAACAAGTTAACTTAGCTGCTTACTAGCCACTTAAAGGGTACATGATTGATGTTCTCCTGCAGCTAAAAGCTATCTGAAGAGGATAAGTTGCTCACGTTGAGTGCAGCCAGTGGAGGTGTCTTTGTGGACTTGTCAGTCACATATTTCATCTGAACGATAGGAGCCTGGAGGAATCCAAAGTCGTATTCGATCTACAAAAAAGAAGAATAATTTGAGGTCAAACTGTTGGGCACAAAAGATATCATTGCGATTTTCTTAGCTGTGCAACTTGTAGTTGAATTACATGGTACTCAGGGCTGTTGTGGTCTTCATCAGATTCTTTCACACAGCTGTCCAACAGATGCTGTTGAGAAAGCAGAAACACTCGATGACAGAGAATTTTAAAGGTGCACATTATTTGAAAAAATGACTTATCTGAAGATAGAGATAAACTGCAGGAAGGAAGTGATTGAGACTGCTGTGAGCATGGTTTAGCAGAGATTTACGACATGTATATTTTGTCCTTTGCTAAGTTGCAACCTTGCAGGATTCAGGGAGAAACTCAATCATATCTAGGATGGCACATCGCTGGCCGGAGCCCGGGATGAACAGCATCAGAGCTTCACCCAATCTGTAATGAGGAAAAAACCAAACAAAATCGATAGCATGCATTAATGCATACAACTTTTTAAACCTTTGAGTTACCTGTTGTCTTTTTGCAGAAAAAGTTGCAGCAAACAGAGAACCATGCTGCTTTTCACAATATTCAATCTAGGGCAATTTTTTTTTTTTCCACAAAATGCTTTATTTCAGATCTTGCTCTTAAGTCTTAATCACCCGTTGTATTATTACCAGTACAAAGAGCAGAAACAGGATATTTTTGTTAACTAGTGAAAACAGATTTGGAAAATCGTGCTTTTTCCAACTACCTGCAGTGTGAGTTGTCTAGTTTTTGTTTCGTACCTTTCACTGTCAATCACTGCGTTGACCACGTCCTTTCTCCCGTTCTGCACTGCCTCGTGGAGGAATGATGTGTCGTTTTTGTTCAAAACAAGATCTGCCCCACGGTTGAGCAGGAGCCGCACTGCAGCCACATGACCTCCTTTTGCTGCGACATGGAGTGCAGTGTTCTGATGTATGGATATATGATAAGGGACAGTCATAATTAATCAGAGAGGATTCTGTAGTAAGAATATCACTATTCCATATATTAGTAGCTAATTTCTTGAAAATGACAGAAATGATGAAAAAACTTCCTGGAAATCTGCCGGCAATATCTAGGGATGAACGACTATGGGACTATGGACTATGAGAAATAATGATGTCCAGATGAATGGTCAAGCAAAATTTGTGCCTCCAGATTGTTCTTTAAAAATCATAAACTCATTTCTTGGCTCACCCCAGAAAAACATATTCAGCTGTTTTTGTTGAGTCTCAGTTTTACTGTAAATAGTGTGTAACACAAGGGCTACCATTATCAATCCTACTCAAATGAACACAGATGTATTCCAAAAGTCATCTGCTTTTGGATCCTTTTACTAAAATAAAAAAAAAACAATAATCAGTGAAAAGTGACACAGTTATTTAAAGTAACAATCATCCATACCCCGTCCTCATCAATTTTATCCAGTAGTTTCAGGTTGGCTGAGAGGAGGATGTCCATGGTTTGTGTGTACCCTGCTGCCGCGGCATGGTGCAGGCATGTCCAACCTTTATAATCACTGTGAAAAAGATGAACATACATTAGAAAAACATAATTTAACATAAACCTGAACTTTCCTGTGAAGTGAAACCACTTTACCGCAGCAGTAAGATTCAGGCTTGTGATGAAATCCCTGGGCACAATGACGAGGATGACTGAGTGTTATAGCCACATCAAAGACTATAAATCCTGAGATACCATTAACAGAGTCATGAGAAGTTTAAGTCGTAACTGTACAAGATCAGAGTCATATAATGAAAAGAATGAAGCTAAAATTTAATGACAACAAAGTTGTAATTTCAGTGACAAAAGTCTGAATGTTCAGAGTTATACATTTTTAAGACAGTTGTCCTGATAGAACCAGAATAGAGCTGCAACTTAACGCTAACGCTAGATGTTAGCTAAAAGTGGAAGAAGAGCCAGCCACCTGGGCTCAAACAAGGAACATGGAGCATTAAATGAAGCTTAATCTAGTTTCATGATGCTCAGACATCAATGCGTAGACATCAGGACTCTGAGAAGACAGTACAGGTCTCCTCTGTTAAGAGATCAACACTGACTTCAAGGAAAATGACTTAGTCGTGCAGAGAATTGTTAGCTAGTGGATGCTGAAAGTCCTCTCCAATATAACAAGTGGACTCACCATGACTGAAATATATGACTTTAATGTCTTTCAAGTATCAGCTTTTGGCCCAATATCTTATTTTACAAACACAGCTTTTTTAATTTCAAACACTTTATAACTATGATAGTAAAGTGCACTGTGCTTATATGTGTGTCCATGCAGTGTGTGTGCACCTATGAAAGAGAGCTCCTTTGCGCAGCAGCAGCTGCACCACTTTGGTGTGTCCCTCCTTTGAAGCCAGATGGAGAGGAGTCAGGCCCCGCTCATCACCTTCATTTAGCAGGCGAGAGTCTGTGATGGTCTCCAGTAACCTGTGACACGTATTGATGCGCCCGTACCTTGAAGAAGAGAGGGATGAAGTGAAGCATTAGCTTTCAAAAAGGAACTTTTCTCACTCTTATGATCTGTTGATCTCTGAAATGGAAATGCTTTTTGTGCACAGTCCACAGCACAGCAGAGCCACAGGAGCAGTTACGGCAAACTACATCCTCACAATTTAGTGTCATGCTTACAGACACTTAATGTTGCTGCAGCAGGACTTGAACCTGTGGGTAAAATATGGGTTTAAAGTGTTCAGGAATGTTAACGACTAATGCCAGTTTGCATTGGTGACACATTGGCTTGTACTGCGATCTTTCTTTGTCTCTGAACCTTTTAAGAAGGTCAGCAGCACTTTGTGTCAGGGTCGTGGGATTGGTGGGGGAGAGAATGAGCTGTACAACCTGCAGCATGATATCATACTGTGGCATTCATTTGCCCTCTAACTCTAATGAAAGAGGTGTTCATGATAGCAAAATCAATAACAGTAATGTTGAATGTTCACTCACTTCATACTATTAGTAACATTTCTTTACATGTGCCTCGCTAATTGAAATCTATTCTTGTGAAAATTCTTCTGGGTCATTGTGTAACTGCTATGTCATGGTAATTAATCATGAAAAGGCTTTTGAGTGCTGCTAACTGGATTAAAACTTGTGAGGTAAAGGTTCTACATAAAGCCAGGTGTTCATTTTTCATCCAATCACTGTTGTTCATCTCAAAGACAAAGCCTCACCTTCAGGGAGATCCTGAGCAGAGGCCTTTTTTATTTAAGTTTTATTCCCTTGTGTTGTCACTAATCAATATTCAGCTCTCGTGCAGAATAACTTGAATTAAAGTGACAAAATGAGAGCTAAAATGCCATAAAGATGGATTTTTCTCGTAGTTCAGGAGGATGTTGACAGGAGCAATATTTTCTCTTTAAAATATTGCTTTATGGTGAGTAATTTCTCCTGAGTTTTAATGCGCATACTGAAGAGGCTGCAGAAGTCACATAAGGTGATACTTTTAACTTTATGTGAACAACACTTTATCATGTAGCAGTGTTGAGTTTTTTAGTAGTTTTCAGCCATTATTTGCAACTATTTGCCAGTGATATGCGACTATGAAGCCTCTATATTAATGTCACCTCATGACTTACGTTTGCGCTCTGCCCCTGGAGCCCCTGCAGACCAAACATGTGCCTCATGTTGTGCTGATATTAAAGAGCCTACACTTGAACCTCAGATCTCAGTATCAAACGCTTTTGTGATGATATTGATTTAGACAAGAGATATTTCAGCTCACTAGCTGGGGCAGGCTCCATCCTCCTGCAACCCAGAAAGGAAAAAGCGGTTAAAGATAATGGATGGATGGATTTATCAGCTCGCCACATTTTTAATGCTTTGCAAACTAATTTGCAATGTCATCATTAATCACCACAGAATAGATGGCTCACTATCAACAAGCTACTATATTTCTTAATTTCTAGTAATTTCTGAAGCCTATTAATTCTACAAGGAGACTGTGAGAGGCTTCAAATGCATCAGTTGTTCTTGGATGTGGAGTCATGAATGCATTTTAGGCGCAATTCATCAAACAATGTCAGAGAGAGAACGAAACCACAACAAGTTTCCTTTTTGTGCATAGACACAAAAGTTTGTTTGAACAAGACTATTACTGTTTCTACTGATGTTAACTTCACACAAGATAATAATTGAAAATCATCCCGTTCACAGGGGACGCAACATTTGGGAATGACAATCATCTTGTTCTAGTGATATGGTAATTTATACTACAAGATATCTTTTTTCAGTGGACATGATGATAACTTGTTCAGACTACTTACTTTTCAAGAATCATCTACTTTCTACTCTTTGCTCAAGAAAATCATCTTGTACACACCATAATTGCATGTTTGCACAAGATAATATCTTATCAAAACAAGACAATTATTTTTCTCACAATACATATCAGGATAATCTTTCTGTTCCTACAAGATAAACTGTCTGCCCAAGTAAGGGTAGATAGAGGTAAAGGTACCAAAACAGGTACTTTTATGGGTACTGACCGAATTCTGCCTGTAGTACCGACTACTAATTCACGTAAAATCATATGGTACCATCTTTTGGTTCCTAAAAGCGTCTTTGTGACTGTGACGGAGAGGAAGAGTTAGTGATTTTCCATGCTGGACATGAACACAGCATTGTAAGGTTACCTATTGAAAAATAAATACGTGAAATTAAAAAAAATTTGAGATTTTGTTAAACAAGTTCATATTTGTTACCACATAAACACACACAAAAGTACCCCAAATTGGTACTGCTAAGTACTGATACCAACTGCCAGTTACCAGGCATTGGTACCATATCGTTTTAAATGTGAAAGGTACCCATCCCTATGCTCAAGATTATCATCTTGTGCATACCATATGATGACTTGTTTCCACAAGATAATCATCTTGTGTGAATAAGATAATATCCTGTTTCCACAATATCATTATAGAAATTATCTTTAACAAGATAAGGTATGCTGTTTGCACTAGAAAATAGTTCTGTTATTACAGTGCAATAACTTGTTAACCCAAGATACCTATCTTGAGCACACAAGACAATAACCTGACACAGTATACAATAAAATTATCTATTACCCACAACATAAGCTGCCTGCTTAAGATTTTCATCTTGTGTGTTGACTTGTTCCCACAAGATATTCATCTTCTTTGCTCAAGATAATGCCTTGGACAAAATCAAAAATGATCCTCTTTCAGGCTTCAGAGGCTTTCCATACACTGGGATTTATGAGAAACACGAATGAGGACTACAACTTTTCTGATTATTACATTTTGTAGTTCTTCAACCCACTCAGGTCAATGTCAAAAGCAATGATATTTTTATGACATTTTCTTGATCACATTTGTGAGTTTTGTTCAACTTTGAGGTTAAATCAGAGTTGTTAAGTCAAGCGGTATGGTAGGCCGTGCCCTGTGGGACCAATCGAACTCACTGAGCAGCAAAGTGCAGAGCAGACTTCTTGTCCTTGGACTTGCATGCGAGGCCGACCACCCCCGAGAGGCCCAGCATGTTCTTCACTGAGTCATGGATCCCCAGTCTGCACGCGTAGTGGAGCGGGGTGCAGCCCTCGTTATCCTCGCAGCTGAGCAGAGCCTTTACGCTGCTATGCTGAGGTCAGACAAATAATCACAGCATTTATGTATTCATCCATAATAATGTACAGTAATATGCATACTTAACTGAGCGCACATACAAAAAAATCAAGTGTGCTACAGCAGTTGGCAGCATGAAGGGAACAAATTATATAACAACGGCTGTAGTTATACACACATACACCCACAGAGATTATATAAATAATAATGATGTAGTGTAAAAATACTTGATCACAGATAAGAGTGATTCCTATACCCAGTGTAAATACCAAGTATCCTCTGTGGCTCATTTTAAAGGCATCATTGAAGCTTTAGGTAATGCTCACAATGTTTTAAATGATCCTCTGACTTAGTGAGAATGAACTTCATCAGCTGGCTGAATGTGTGCAACTAGGCTCAAGGCGAATTGATCAAGGACAGTATTGCAATTAAATCCAAGTCTTAACGATGACTATGACTTAGCAGAACACAGTCAGTTTAACGAGTCACAAACAGGCACCATTGCTTTAGAATACCTGAAGGACTTCTTCTGGGAGGTTTTTCAGACCTTTGGGCTGCAGAATGGCCAGGTGAAGAAAGTTACAACCACATCTATCCTTCACATTTATATTTGCCCCTAAAAGACAAAAACACACAACCTTTCTTTGTCAGGCGGTTTAGAACTTTTACGAGTGTTGTTGATGGTGCAGTAAAGGGGCTCACCTTTTCTTAGCAGCAAAGTCACTGTTTTCCAAGCGCCGCAGCTAGTAGCAAGCAGCAAGGGAGAGTTCCCTTTACAATCGATGCAGTTAAGGTCTGCCCCCTGAGGAGAGAAAACACCTTATTGATTTCCACACCAGCTGGAACACACACAGTAGTTCAATAATTTCAAACCAGTGATACCAAAAGTAACGTGATTATCAAATTCCGCACTGAATCTCACAAGTTAAACAAACACCTTTAGCCTAAACTACCCATAATGTCAAATCAAGAGTAACAGGTACAGAGTCTTGTGTAACAGGTACATTCCTAATAACACTAATCTTACCTTACCTACCTTTAAGGTCCCATATTGTGCAAAAATTACTTTAAGTCTTTTAGAGAAATTTGTGGGTCTTTGGCTTTCCTCCCAGCTCACAAAATGTGATATTTATTGACAAAACCTGCACTTAGTAGTGCTTATGAATGTAAAATCCTGATCTAAAACAAGCTGATTTTGGGGATTTGCTGACGTCAGGGATTCCCTTTTTTGACCAATCAGGAACAAGTCTGACCTGATTGGTCCACTGGAGCAGACACCCCCGAACCCCCTCCTCCCCCACTCCCCTCCCTGCTGCTGGAGAGATATCTCTCCAGCAGTAGGGAGGAGAATGCTGAAGTTAAAGGGCCATCGCTGCTCTGTTTTTGGCTGTAAACGGCTGCATAGTTCCATGCACAAGCTTCCCATCTCGGGAGAAGACAAGTCTAAGTGGCTAGAGTTCATTTATGAGGGAAATGTGCCAGCTACACTCAGTAAAACTGTGCATGTGTGTGCTTGTCACTTTACGGCCGACTGCTTTTCCAACTTTGGACAGTGCAACAGAGGGCTAGCGAATAGACTGGTCCTGAATCCAGGCGCATTACCAACCATCCACCAGCAAACCTCTGACCCTGGAAATGTGAGTATTTTAAATGCTGTGTGCTGTGGAGCAGATGTAAGAGCTTGTCCTGAGTGTCCCCCCTGTTTCTGTGTTAGGTTCAGGATGCTAACTTTAGCTGCTGTTAGCCTGTTGTTTGAGTCTGTAATCTTACGGTAAACGAACTTCGCTGTTTTCAAAACATTGTGCACTCGGAGCTTGTGGTGCAGCTCTCAATGAGGCGGACGAGCGGGGCGGTATCAGCGGTGGCTCATTTGCATACGAAGGTCACGCCCACTAAATCAGAGCGTTCTGAACAGAGGGGCTATGAGAGCCTGGAAACAATGCTGCTGTGCTTGATTTATTGGCTTTTTGGACCAAAACATGTTACTACCATTTCATGAAGACATCAATGATCCATATTAAACTGCAGAAAAGGAGCATAATATGGGACCTTTCATTTTTGCCATTTCATTAAAGATGTCTTTAATTTTCACATTTTAGCTCAGCTCTTGTTCATGAGGTATCAAACATATTTTTGTCTGTGCTAATGTGAATTGCAACCATTGCACTGCTTAGCTAACTAAATCATGCTATAATAAATGAGTCACTCTCCAGGCAGAGAGGTGTAACCATTGAATGTAAAAAAAACAAAACAAAAAACAATAGAGTCGCCATCTCACTTGGCTCATCTGCTCCCCCGGGTGAATGGCTGCAGTATAGGTCAATCCCTCTGTCTCCCCCATTCACTTGAATGGGGAAGTGGTTAAACTTTAGAAACAAATACACCTTATAGAAATGTTACTCACATCAATATGCTGTTATTGAGCTGCAATGTACTCAAGTCCTTTTTTTCTGAAAAGTTTCGTCTTCATTAGTTATAAGAGTTTAAAAACAGGATTTTATGTCATGTTTCACAATGATCGACAGCTGCCGTTCTTGCATAGGTCTTTCAGGAACAGTAAGATATAGGAAGGATATAGGAAGTAGAGCCAAGAATGTTTTTTTGTTGTTTTTACTGCGACTCCATACACATTCTTTATTGCACAGACTCCAGTGGCAAATTTGCAAGATCATGGAGCTTCAGACAGGGGTATTTTTGCATCAAAACCATACAGTGGCAAACAGTGATGCCACACTGTCAGTTCTGTGTATCTATGTCTATGTGTAGTCCATGGGCATAACTGATAGCATCAAAAACAGGTTAATGACAACATAAGGCTCAAATTTGTCTCTTTGCTTTCATCCAAGGAGGGTGACGTAAGAACAAAATTACTGTCTTATCTTCCCGCAATATTTGGAGTACAGTGTATGAAATATCAGCTGATGATAAGCTTTAGCAAAAGCATTAGCTTGTTTGTGATATCATTTTAATTAAATCCCCTCAAAGTTTATTTCCTGTAATAGTCTCTGAGATAAATCTTTGGCTCTGCATTTTATTCTTCAACCACAATTATCCTATGACTTGGAACAGATGGTAGCAGATGGTCTACAAGCAAACGATGGCACCTCTGACATCTATCAAGACAAAAGGTGTGTCCAAAGCGGCAAATATTGTTAAAAGTAGATCCTGTACTTTTGGCAATAGGTTTATAATACTGTCTCTGATGTTGTAGGTGGGGTTGGTGCATGACAGCTGTGGTGTGTGTGTGTGTGTGTGTGTGTGTGTGTGTGTGTGTGTGTGTGTGTGTGTGTGTGTGTGTGTGTGTGTGTGTGTGTGTGTGTGTGTGTGTGTGTGTGTGTGTGTGTGTGTGTGTTTGCCTTGTTTACCAATGAAATTAGGTACTCTGCCAGTTCAGCGTGGTCAAATATTGTAGCCCTGGAAAAGTAAACACAGTTGTTGTAAAACCAGCCACACAACATGTGATTTGTGAACTGAGGCCTGAACTACTGTCATGTGTTAAACACAGGCCTGTGTCTGATTATAATTCTGCCTAGTCACTGCATGATGTTACAAACAGACGTTTCCTTTTGTGGTTAAAAATCCAGCACTCCCACTGCAGCAGCCCACTGCATTTATTCATTTTCATAACGTCTATTCTGTTTACATTCTCCAAAGATAGAAGTTTAATTGAAAGAGGGTTTTCATGTCTTAATGATGGTCAGCAGAGACTTGAAAAGCTCAAACATAAAATTCACAAATTTAGCTGAAGACAGAAGCACGACTGTTTAAAGTAGAGAAAAGCAAACAGAGTTTTATCCTTACCTCCCCTTCTTGATATCAGTTTTACTCTGCGGCTGTTTGAGCTAATACAAATAGCTCTCAGATAAAACAAAAGTTGGAAGCGGAGCTTACTTATGTATTCATATCATAATTTGGTGCCTAATTAAAAAATCATTATTCAGCTCGTCATACCCAAGGGTTTTATATCTATGTCCCTCTTGTTTGTCACAGTATTGATATTATGCAGATGGATTGGTCTTTATACAGCATGAGCAAGCAGTTCAGAGGAACTACGGATATTATAATTACATGACTGCAAAGTAGCACAGTAAAACTTGGCTTGTCTATGAAAGTTTAACAGTAATCATAACATTTCATTTTCCCAAAATTGTGTCACCTCTCTCTCTCTCCCTCTCCCTCTCTCTCTCTCTCTCTCTCTCTCTCTCTGTCTCTCTCTGTCTATCTATCTATCTATCTATCTATCTATCTATCTATCTATCTATCTATCTATCTATCTATCTATCTATCTATCTATCTATCTATCTATCTATCTATCTATATATATACAGTTTAAAGACAGATTTTTTCCATAGGTTTTGGACATAGATATTGAAATGTTGAAGCCCTTAAGTAAAGCTATCAGGATGTGTAATTTGTTGTTTGTGTTGTTTGGTGCCAATTTCCCCCTGCAGGTCATGTAAGGTATCACAATTTCTGTGTTGTATGCCATGCTATTGTTTTTGGCTAGTGTGGTCACATGACACACCAACTTCACATGGTAGAGGCTGTGTCAGGAGAAGCTGCAGTCATTGCTTTGTGATCACCCTGCAGCTCCAGTTACTTTTCTCTTTCCTCTCTGTTTGTGCCTTGGAAAGCTTTGCTTGCAAGTCAATCACATCCACAGCTTATTATTTTGCTGTAGTTGTATTTTCTTTCTTTCTTTTTTTTTTTTTTGCAAAATCATTAGATTCCCTGCATTTAATGAAAATGACCATATAATATTTTTTATTTGTCGCTTGTAATTTTATGTCCTTGCTTTGCTTTGCATTATTACAGTTTTACAGGACAACAACCAATGTCCCCAGAACAAAGACCAAAACTGTAAATAAGATTCGAACTCTACAGCGTCTGACCATCTCTTGATGTTCTGTGTTAGCAGTGTTGATTAGTGTACAAACCATAGACTGTAAAAAAAATGGATGCCTGCTTGTTTGGCTTGTACTGAGGTCTCCGCAAAAACTGCTCCCCCTGGTGGCTGGCTACAGTTAAGGTTAAAAAATCCAGCTTTCCAGCCATTCCAGATGGGCTGTGGTCAAACAATAAAAAATTAATACTCCTTGTAGAAATGTTTCTCACGTCCAATTGTTGTTGTGATTTGAAGATACCATTTGGCTGCCTTGTATTCAAGTCCTCTTTTTTCCTGAAGTTTCATTTTTTATTAGTTATACAATGTTAAAAGCCAAGCTTTACGTTACATTTAACGATGATTGACAGCTGCCGTTCTTGTGTTTTTTTTTTTCGGGGATTGTAAACTATGTTGGGAGGTAGAGTCATGAAGTGATTAGACTCTCAAAAGAAAAAAAAATATTAATTTTGTCACCCAGCTCCACTCAGATTCTCCCAGAATTCATCGCAGACTGTACTGTGCAGACTCTGGCTGCACAACTGCTACAATGGCCACTACTGTGACGGGGGTATTTTGGCTTCAAAACTGTACAATGATAAATGGTGGAGCCACACTGTCCAGTCTATATACAGTCTATGGTACAGACACACACCCAGAGGACAGAATAGGGTGTATGATTCATTTGTGAATGAAAACACATCACATTGAAAAAGACTTATTAAGTTAGCTTTGACTTCATAACAATAAATGCCCATATTCACAAACTCATGTTTACTAGCTAGTCTTCTTTATTCCAGTACTAGAGAAGACAAGTGCAGGGGGTATGAAATCCTAGCAAGCTAAGTGAAACGTTTGCTTGAAAATCATGAAGTTTGCTTGACACTACTTAAATGCTGTCTGTCATTCAGATAATGTGAATATCCATCAGATTTCCACTCCACATTTCAACACTTTTTTTTCACCATTAAAATAGAAGTGCTTAAATATGCAGCACTCCAAGATGAAGAAAAGCAAAACTGTACCAGCCTCAAGAAAACCCACTTTGGTGGGAAGAGGGTCATTCTGATAGAGATAGAAAATTTGGTGTCAAATAGGCAATATTGATGTAACATCCCCCCAAGGGCTTGTTGCAGTACCAGTGGATAACATCAGGCCTCAGACAAATACATTTCATTCTCCAGAACAACAATAAAAGGAAGTGATTTGTGAGGATAGTATAATCAATTGACTACCATCGACACGCTCTGTGAACAACTTGGAGACTGAGAATAGAAGAATTGAGTGAGCCTACCTGTGCAGGGGGGTCTGATGTGCACCATCGGTCAGGTCAATGACGTCTTCCACTTGGTCAACTGAGGACAACATCAGCTTCACTACCTCAGTTGCTCCCTGGGTGCAGGCCAAATGAAGCGGTGTAGATCTGTCATTCTGAATTCAAAAGCAGGGGAACCAGGGGTGAATAATGAGTGTTAATAATAAATATTCACACGCTCTTCAAACATGATTACGCCTGATACATACAAAGGAACTATGACAGGCTGAATTAGATGGACCAGAGTGTGAATTAGCATGCACGCAAGCACTTATAGGATTCATTTACACACATACATATTGTACACTTCCCCAGTGTAACATTAGTCGAGCATCTCCAAGACTTGCAGGCCGAGCACTGGAGGATGTAACACAAGCTTATAATGAGATAACCAGGACTGGAAGAGGGGGAAGGCCAGTGATCGCTCCTCTCAGCTCCACTGTGTAAGTGGAGGTAATTTGTATCAATTTCGGCAACCGAAGCCATTACTGTAGTCACTACTGTGGCTGCAGCTCTGACTACTACCACAGGTCCGGACAGAACCATCACTGCCAGATGGCTATGATAAGACTGACATGTTCTAACAGTAGAGACTGGCACCCTGTGCCAAAAGGGAAATGCTAAACAGGTGTAGGCAAATAGGTTTGAGACAGAAAAAAAACCAATGCAAATATGAAATAGCATGCATGGACAGATGGCACATTATTAGCGATAGTTATAAACTGCAGCTTCCAGGTGCTTATGTTGTTTATAGTGGTAGGAAAATCAGAGGTGACAGCCAAATGAAGGTCTGACAGTTTCAATAAATGCACAAATTTACATGGTATTTTCCTTTGTTTCAGGATATCAGCAATTTCAACACCTGTTTCTTTACACCCGCCAGAGATGCAGCTTCTGGGTATATCGGACAACTTTTCAGGGCTATTTTACCACTGGTAATCTAGATATGTGATAAAAGATCAGCATGCACTTTCTGTGAGCTGTTGTTGTTTACAGTTTAACGAGCAACTTGTGTAAATTGAGGAAGGTGAAATGAGATGTGCTGTCAGTGACCTGATCCTTAGTTGCATTTATGTCAGATGCCTGTCTCAAAGATGAATTAGAGCCAAGTAGTTATACAACATAACCAACAGAATGTTCACCGCAACTTTTGCCCTCCCCATTAACTTATTTTTTCTTGCTGCTAACAACCAAAGCTTCTAGAAAAAGTATGACATGGTGCTGTGGAAGACAGAGACAGAAATCACAACACTTAACAAAACCTAAAATCTTCTCACTCACTCACATTTTGTAAATCTAAATGCAGATGATGATTTTACAAACACTTGGAAGCCAGTACCTGTTGCTGATCAATTTTGGCCCCCATGGCAATGCAGAGACGGATGGCCTCAATATTTCCACCACGTACAGCCAGGTGGAGGGGGCTGCTCTTGGATTTGTCCAAGTAGTTGATGTGACATTCAATTTGGTGGCCGATCTTCTCGCCTGCCGGTAGAACATCAAACAAACAGTCTTGAGAAACAAACTTAAAAATGATACTTTGAAAGAAAAGTTTCAGGAGTGTACTTTTAAAAGATGGATGATATGACAGCTAACCAGAAATGAAGCCAAAACAATTGGAGCTAACAGAATATCCTCTACAATAGATCAATCATGTTAATAGATGGGATGTGGGTGAAGCTACAAAACGAAAAACATAAAAAAGATGTTCTTTTTTATTCCACAGCTGTAGTTAGCTCTTTTGCTAACTTATGTTTAAGTAGCTATTCAACGAGTTGGATTTATTACAACAAATCTTCGAATAATTCCAACAATTTTACTTCTCAGTCACAGAGAAAGTAACTCATTGGCTGCCACTGACAACTACAGACATCAACTGGATTATAACTGTTAACTGCCAATGACATCTATAGACGTCAGCTATGTTTTTCAACAGGGCGGTCTGAGGATGGTCTGGTGGAGCTTGTCCATCAATATCAGACTTGTAAACCAGCGCAAGGGTGATCTTCAAATAATTTTGGAATAGTTACCAGGGAAAATACCGCTTTTGGTTGAGACTAGCGCTTAAAACCAATCAATGCTTGTTTTCTCTGTTTTTTGGCAAAAAGACAGGCATTTTTGGTAAAACCAGCCAACATTCTACTGCCCAGTACTAAAAAATACAAAAAGGTAGAAACAAACTTTTTTTTCCCAGAAGAAAGAAGAGAGTCTACTCTTTCTTTTGTTAGTTTTGGTGTTTACATAGTCATAGAGCACAATAATCTTTGTGTCATAATGCGCTAAAATGACTGGCAGCCAATGAGTTAATTTAAAGGCCTGCTTTATTTAAAAGCCTGATGGCAATGACTGCAAAAACCGACCAAGGCTATATCTGAGGATTTACAGTAGCAATAAAAAGTGATATTACAGTGTGATTAACTGCTCTGTTGACAGACTGGCTCCCATGGTGCTGTGCATAGATTCGCTGGTGAATGAATGGTGGTAGAAAATATAACAAACACTCGACAGCAGTGTCATGGAAGTTTAAAGTGCTGGATTTTAGCCTGCACAAAATCCTCTTTAACAGTGGACTACACAGACCAGAGAAATCTGTGGTCTTTATGGATAAGTAAGGAAATTCCTTTGGTAAGCAGAAAGGGAAGATCTAGCTGTTGGGGGAAGCTTGATTTCACTTTTGGGTAGAGATGTGTCATCCATTTTTACATAGACAATGGTTTGGGTCTTTATTGTTTTTGCGAAAGGAGGCGTTGAGTACTTGTGTCTATTGATGTTAGGCTGCCCATTACTTCCCTTAGTGAGTAATCACAGGAAAAACCTAAATATTTTTGTACTCTTGCTAAACCATTCTCCTATAACACAACATTTACCAAACAGACCTCCCACTGTGGATAAACATCCTGTCACTCTGTGGCATCTGGCCTATGTGTGAAGAATCACAAGCAGTTTCCAGCTCTCAGGGGAGCTGAGGTAAATTCTCTTGTTATCTATCAGTGTAATGTGCTGCATGGCCTTGTGGTAACTTTCTCAGGTTTGTCAGCACTTTAACATTTTCTTATGATAGATCAATCCTGTTGTCGTACCAGTTTTCAGGATCACTTCCATGGCTTTCTTTGCACCTGCGAAGGCAGCTGCATGTATAGGAAAATGGCCAAGCTTGTTTTGTTGGCAGAGGCGCGCTCCATGCGTTATCTTTGACAGAGAGGAGAATGGATGGAGAGAAAGACAAACAGAGATGATTCTTTGTCAGAGACAAAGCTGCAGAGGGCTGGCAGTCAGAATAAAAAACAGCCACATACAGCTGGACAGTTATTCTCTACAGGCTGATGCAGGTAGACAGGATGAATACATGAGTGTGAAAACATCACTCTTGTTCCTACCAATATGCTGAGTGCCTCGCAGTTATTGATGGAGCAGGCCAGAATCAGTGGGGTGTTCCCAAGGTCTCCCTGTAGATTACTGTTTGTGGTGGTGTAGTTCAGCAGCAGCTGCAGGATGAGCAAGATAAAAACTTTAACAGTTAGTGCCTTCATCTTCACGTCTCTAACTCTCTTAACATACACCCTGTGTCCTCCTTTATCCTCCCACATACTGTTACTGTGTCAGTTTGTGGACAACAGCCAAAGGCTGCGGGGACGACAGCACAAGGTCTCTCCAAGTAGACAGTTGAGTCAGGCTTTTTTTCAGATATGTGAACAGTTGTCGACTGACTTTGGAGTGAAGTTGCTGCCCTAAGTGAGAAGTCCATGTGCAGACAGGGAGGTTTTCAGACTCTCTTATCCATATGGAGAGAAAGCAGTAACATATGTACAAAATTCAGAATAACACACTGATAGAGCTGCTGTGTCCTCCCAAAATCATCCCCCAAATTATTTTGACTCCATGAGTAAAATAAGCCTCCATAGCATTCATGAAACTTGAGGTTAAGTGAGGCGTATTAAGACTTGTGACCTGCTTTAATGGCCAAATGACACGTCTGTACCTAAATAAATCTAGCACATGTGCAATAACCTTGCGAAAACACAAAACCTCTGGAGCTAATCCACATCTGATAAATTGTTATTTCAGCTGAGGACTTCCAGCGTCCTCACCTCCACCAGGTTGTTGTGTCCCAGGCTGACAGCCAGGTGCAAAGGGGACAGAAGGGCCGTGTTGAGGATGTTGGGGTCAGCCCCCAGGTCCAGCAGGGCCCTGCAGCTCTCTGGCTTGTCCTTCTCCACCGCCCAGTGCAGCGGCACGTTGCCCTGATCATCACAGCTGTCTCGCTCTGGGAAGAAGTGTGTGCACAAACACTCCATAAAGATACACTGCATATTGATACACATAACACATATTTTGCTAATGCCAGAGTGCATCCTGTGATGGATGACAGAGGTGTGGCGTACCCTGTGAGTCCATGACAGAGCTGATAAATTGGATGAGAGGGACATAGCCCCCTGCAGCGGCGTGATGAAGGGGACTGGCTCCCAATTCATCTTTCTCACTCAGGACCTCTGGGCTCTTCCTCACCAGGTTCTCCAGGAGAGCCAGGTCACCCTTCTCCGCCAACTAGGAAGCCATATGGAGGATCACATGATGGAAGAAAAGAGACAAAGGGTGATTATGTACGCAGACTCTATTTTTCTGTTGCAGATTTCCCCTCAGAGGACATAATGGCTGTTTTTAGGCTGTTTTACAAGCATTAGCGGCTTTCATTACCTTCTCTTTGGTACAACGTGCATTACATAATGTCTGTATCTTCTTGCTTCTTTAATTTAAATCCTGCAACTCATGTAAGATTAAAATACAATAGGTTGCTGTTACATCTGTATTCAGCAGTTTAAAATGACTTCAGGTCAAACAAAGCAGGATTACCAATTGGGTATTACATAAATGCACCTCAGATTATCAGAGAAGCACATCTCAAAGTGCTTCATTTTAGACTTCTCTGGTTTGATATGTCTGTTTATTTCCAAATATGCATTTGAATGATTTGTATGAAGCAGCCTCACCTCAAAAACATTAAGGCTTGCCAGGGCTGGATCTTCATCCTCTATCACATACGTGTAACAACTGGTCTGCCGGGCCACCTCCCTGCTGAAGTTCATCACTCAGGAGGCGCTAGGTATAGATGAACCTCAGTTGCCTACATGAAGTGTGATGCCGACGGATGGAGATTTCTGTTCACAGGCAGAAACAAATACAAAAATAGAAACCAGGGCTATTTGATTCAAAGGGAGCCACATAACGGAGGGTAAAAATCCTACATTACAAACCAGACAAATTTAGATCTAATGCCCTGAGCTATAGGCTGCTCTCACCACGAGGGGATACAGATGACTTTGTCTCTACCCAAAAGGGCATTCACATCCACTGAGTGTTTAGAGGTTGAAGCCCCTCTGTTGAAAAAAGCAATTATCTGTCGCAGCAGGGGGAAGCTTGTTCCAGTGGGTCCCAGGTGTCCTCAGGTGATCCTGGGTGAGCCAGACTGAGGAAAGACCTTGTAATCATCACATCACAGATGGAATCAGAGGTAACATTTGTTGTGAGGATTGATGGAGGACTTTCAGAGGGGGATCCCTGAACCTTACTACCTTGCTTCTAATTTGTCCTGTGACTCTTTTATTTATGGAGCCTCTTTTTTTATCTTGTGTGCACAATCTATTATCTTGAGCACACAAGTTGTTATCTGAAGTAACAATTATTGAACATTTTTGGACAGTGGTAAAGCGTCTATTATTGGAACATTCGCCCCATGTTGTGTTGATACGTGATAGCTTCACATTATCAAATTAAGTCCTTTTTCCTGGTGAGTGCTTTTGAACCACTTGATATGTTTGTGAGGAAATTCAAGGTCAAGACCGAACACTTTAGCATTCACATTGGTTCTCTTGAGTGTAATTTACGCTAATTGCGTTGCTATGCTTTGCTAGCAAGTGAATCTTAGCTTCACCATGAATTCTCCACAGTATAGTTCATCAACTGTGTCAGCTAACTTATTCCTGGGTTTTAACAATGCAGTGGGGAATATTAGCCAATCAAAAGCTGCTGTGTGAGACTTTGTATGCTCATTTGTTATCAGGATAAGCAGCATGTTGGAGCTAAAAAAGTATGTTCCTGACTGTTTTTTTCACACAGTGAAAGGAAGTTATACAACTGTGACGGAAATTAGTTATAACCTGGTGGCTGGAAGGTGAGACATATCCCTGAGTGGGACTTCAAGGGCTTTCAGATACTAGATATTAATGCCAAAAGAGCAGCAAAAATACTTTGTGTTGACAGGATTTTTTTATTCAATAACACTAATATACTTTAATTTACCAGATTTTGTTTCTGTACCTCTCTTTATCCATATTTAAGTAAGATCAAAACCCAGGCAGTCCTGATCTTCCACTGGCTCCTATAAGGTAAGCAGTCAGGCTCTCCTGAGATCTGAGATCAATAATTAACTGTAACCTCTGTGTGCTGTGGCCACCATGGCGATCAATCTAATTCACTTCTCTTCAGGCAGCTCTGCAGATTACCAATGGATTTCCCTGACCAGTAAATAAAAAAGAGGAGTCATACTGTAAAGGTGTAGCTCTTATTGGGACATGTGGTTTTTGCTCCAGGGAGCTGAGACAGTATACGTGGAGAACCCCACAGCAGGTACATGCACAGACTATAGATTTTTTCACGTGTTTCTGAAAATAGCAGAAGAAGACCTGATGATGCGGAAACATTCAAGTAACCCATGCTGGAAATAAAACACAGTTTCCATCACAGATCTTCTGCAAAATAGAATTTAATATCAGCTCCTCAGCTCTTCCATATGTTCTCTCTAGTACTACATTTTCTTCTAAATCTGTGGATTTGATGACGACCAGCTGTTGGTCATCCTCCCCATCACTTCCGAAAAGCAGCAGTAAATAAGTGTCATTGGTTTGTGTAATTGAGACTCCCATTCATTTGTTTGCAGAGGGCGAGTGTGCAGGAAGTGCACTAATGGACGGTGGTAAACGCATTCCCCATACACTTGTGAGACCAGCTGCAGACACACATTTAACACAACTACATTGTCATTGTCGTAAAGATTGCTCCTACAATTTAAATTCAACAGTGTACCAATCTATAACATTATATATTTACATATGATATCCCACATTATGCACATTATAGATATTTTCTCTGCAAGAAAACAGAAAATTTTTATGTACCATAGAAATTTTGAAGAGTTTAGAATTTGATCTTCTTCCAAACATTAGCTGCATATATATATATATATATATATATATATATATATATATATATATATATATATATATATATATATATATATATATATATATATATATATATATATATATATATATATATATATATATATATATGCAGCTAATGTTTGGTAAATTGTCATCCAAATTCAAAGTGCCAAATCATTAACAGCAGACAATAAATCATGCATTATAAAAACTCAAAATTTATCAAAATTTAATTTAAAAAAATCACACCACAAAGGCATTAAACTTGAAAACATGAGATGATAAACTTACATTTCAAAAAATGAAAAGAATACACAAGTTTGTGCATTGTCTCATTTGTATGGCCACATATTAAATTATTCTCACATTTTTACAACAAAAGTTAAAATAGTCAAACATCCTCAATAAAACTTTCAACTAAATTTTGTTTTCTGAAGTAAAAAAAGAAAAACTAGCATCAAGGAATTCTCTGAAAACTTAAATTTCCCTCATAGTTGTCACAGAAAAGCAGAGAGTTGCTCTGATTTTATGTACTTACTGTTTTTGTGTGATGCCTGTGTCCAGCTGAGCAATCAGTACTTCTCCTCTGAGCTGCAATAAGGCTTTAAATAGTGTGGTGGAGTGAGCTATCACCCATCTCCTAATGCAGACAAGACGCTGCCCCTTGTGACCAAACAACCCTTATGATGTTTTTCATAGAGACAGAGGCCGGCCCTTGTTGTAATGTGAGAGGAAATTTGACTGTCTGCAGTACATTTGGAAGAAAACATGATACTTCTGCCTCCATCATATGAAGTTAGTGTAAATGGATTTAATGTGAGATGTGAGTTTTAAGCACAGACAAAAGAAAGGGAAAAGTAGTTTTTCTACTATTTCTAAACTTCACATGTTAAAAAATACTGCCATGTTTGAGAAACTGATCTCAGTACTCAATCTTTTTTTAATCAAAAATATTCACAATAATTATGCACCAACTCAAACTTTTACTTTGTGAACAACAACAATAAACCCTTTACTTCCTGTTGTTCAGATAACCTCCTCTGCTGCTTTTCAGTGCACAACTGACAGGACAAAAAGAAAGACATCCTCCACGGCTTGTTGATCACAGGGATTAGGGAATATTCCGGAAGGATTTTTTTTATCATGCAGGATTATCAGATAAGGTATATCATTAACTCTGGATTACACTGATGGTCAAGAAGTCTTATCGTCATGGGAGTAAGATTCATCTGTGCCTGAAGACAGTTTCCTGACCACGCTAAATGGAGCTGACATGCCATAAACACATTAAAAAAACATGTTAACACCACTAAGTGTAACTTCTCTACTTTGTCTAAAAGCTACAGGAGACTTTTTAAAGCTTTTTCAGGCACAGAAGTTGAAAGAAATAACTGTTTCATTAGGGATACATAATTTATGTTGATCCAATAAACTGTTGTCTGATAATAATTCTAGGGGTATGAGGAGTGCCATTAAGTGCAGTGAAAACAGCACAGCCCCAGCCACAAAAAGCTGCAGAGAGGGTAAAAATGTCATCACCTGTGTGGATATTTTTTGAAGAGAAGGGCGAACAGCTCATTCAGAATGCTGCAGCCAGAGTTCAGCCCAAAACAAAGCGATCAGAGCCCATTATTCCAGCTCTGAAGTCTTTACACCAGCTCCCAGTCAGCTGTAGAGTAGATTTCAAAGTTCTGCCACTGGTCTATATATCACCCAGCGGTTTAGATCTGGAAAACATGAAAGAAATGTTAATAGAGTATAAACCCAGTAGGTCTCAGGTCAGATAGTGGAGCTCAGAGTTCAAAGCCAACATGATGAAGCAGAAATGAAAAAAGGGACTTCATTACGTCTGTTGGCAGTGCTAGTCGTGTACTTATTAACATGCTTATTACTTATAATGACAGCAACTTATGAAAAACAGGATCATTATCATGGCTGCATGTGCATAGATAATGACCCCTGTAAATGAATTATCTTGTGCAAACAAGATAAGATAAATTACATAATGGGACTTCATGGGATCCACAGGAAATAGAATTGACCTGATAGTAATATTGAAAGTAGGAAAGTGAATTTAGGTTGTTGAGAAAATGTGCACCTGTTTCCTGCTTTTGGATGTACCCCTCATTTCTTCACAATGATTAATCAACAGCTGAATCTGGAAACAGGCAGACAATTATTTAATTGTATTACAGTCATTATTTATCCATCTTTCACTGTCAAACAACAAAGTTTCCATCATAATAAAGTCTCTAGGTGTCTACACCTGGATTCTGGGCCTCACCTTAAACCTGTAAACTGATCTGGCCCCAGTTATTGTTCTTTCTGGTTGCCTGTGAGATGTTTTTTTGTAAGGGAGAATAGTTGCAGGAAAAACACACAACAGGAGTGGAGCCAGTGTCACAAAAAGGCACATAATGTCTCCACCTGAGCGTGCAGGTATCACATGTGTAGACAATATGCTTGTGTTTGCGTTGGAAATTTGCGTGGAGCCATTATTTAAAGCACAGGTGAAAGGGAGGACAAGGAGGATGAGCATGCATGTGGTTTGACTGGATTTGTTTCAGGGGCTGACTTCAGTCAATATGTGTTTTTGGATGTAATGATTTGAATGTTTTGTTGATGAATCAGAGGGCATGTGTGTTTAGCGAAGTGGCTGTCACGTTCGGATGCTTCACTGCACCTGTCGACCATCCAGCAACTGCTGACCACTTTCTAACCGAGGCGCTGAGAGCTACAGGCGACTGAATTATACATTCATGACATTATGTGGAGGACATAAACGTAGCAAAACCATCATCTCTTACATGCTACTCCATATGCTCACCCATGCATTTGATACCCTTATTACCCACACACATTAAAAGTTATTTCCAATTTTGCACCACTTCCCTGATTTACATACTGAGTGTTTTGTCAGTACCAGAACATCCTCCGGCAACATGGAGGATCATTCTTGACGAATTGTAAGTGACGTGTTGGTGTAGAAAAGCCTCTTGTTGGTGTAAAAATATTCAAAGGACAGGTTAACATGTTGCTACACAGGAAAAAGTGGCTGAGAGCAGCGATATGCAAAGTGCTTCACCTGCAGAGCTGTCAATCAGAATCCACAACAGCCTAAGTGGGGTTAGTGTGAGTGTGAGCGTGTGTGTGTGTGTGTGTGTGTGTGTGTGTGTGTGTGTGTGTGTGTGTGTGTGTGTGTGTGTGTGTGTGTGGTAACATGTGGCACTGCGTTGGTGTTCCATCACTTATAGATGAAGTAACCTCTTAAGAGTGGGGCCGTCCTTGGGGAGTGTGCCCCGCTGCCAGCCTGCTTTTTGACACTCTATTTGTCCCCTGCCTGCAAACACACTCAGCATGTCTGACTTTTCACATCAGGGACTTAAATCAAACAAAAACTCTAACTCCATCAAAACAGACTCCATCAAATTTTTAGTTTGTGATTTTTTTTGTCCTCCCTGCCAGCATAGAGCCTGGCAGCACGGCACAGTGACAAAGATGTATATTTCAATGTAAATGTTAACACAGGGAATCTCTTTAGTCATAGCAGGGATTAGATTCTTTCTAAGCATATAATTAAGAGCTCAAAGGCTGCTTCTCAGGCTTTCCTGAGGTTCGGATTTAAGCCGGAGACACACATCTGAATGCTTTCCTCTAATGAATAAAAAAATGCATTATGCTCTCATTTCCCCTGAGCAATTATAACACTGTGAATGGTGTTTATACTCACAGGAGTACAAAAGTACGATTTTCTAAGCTTTCCCTTACGATACTGAATGAATGATGGATAACTGCACGGCAGGGCTGGCATCACACATCTGAAAATGTAATTTACTCTGGATCCTCGCTATGGTTTATCTTCATTGTATGTAAACACAATCGTGGTCGGCTTTTCTTCTTAAATCACTTGTCCTCTGACAACCTTTTCAGTGCAGACAACACAGGCTGAGGGGGCCATTAGCGAACAAACTTTTAGGCGAAAGAATTTAGTATTCAGTGTGCAGCACTTTTTCAGGAGTAGAGTGTTTGTGCTTACAACAGAGGTAAGAAATGTTGAGACATCTTATAGAAAGTTGACCTTGAATAATAATGGAGAACAAACGAAAACACATCTCTCTCTCTATCTATCTATCTATCTATCTATCTATCTATCTATCTATCTATCTATCTATCTATCTATCTATCTATCTATCTATCTATCTATCTATCTATCTATCTATCTATCTATCTATATCAGGGATCTCCAACTCCTAGCCTAGAGGGCCGAGAGGCTGCAGGTTTTCTTTCCAACCAAAAACTCCACCAGCTGATTTCACTGATTAGTCCCTGCTCTCTGCTCAAAGGGGAGGTAATGAGTGAAATCTGCTGGTGGAGTTTTTAGTTGGAAAGAAAACATACAGCCTCTGGGCCCTCTCGGGTAGGAGTTGAAGAACCCTGATCAATATTGATAGATAGATAGATAGATAGATAGATAGATAGATAGATAGATAGATAGATAGATAGATAGATAGATAGATAGATAGAAAGATAGATAGATGGATGGATGGATGGATGGATGGATGGATGGATGGATGGATGGATGGATGGATGGATGGATAGATAGATAGATAGATAGATAGATAGATAGATAGATAGATAGATAGATAGATAGATAGATAGATAGATAGATAGATAGATAGATAGATAGATAGATAGATAGATAGATAGATAGATAGATAGATAGATAAAAACAAAAACCTACAAGATGTTTCGGTGAAGTTTTCCAGCATTTTTTCCTGAAGTTTTCTGAAGTTTCTAAAAAGAACCTTAAAGCTCCTGTCACAGCCAAAATACACCAATACTGGTCCGGCACTGAACAAGATAGGTTTCGAGGTTGCTGCCTATACGCAACCTTCCTATTTTTTCTTGCTGCCTAATCTGTGACGTGTTAATTCGGGATAGTGCAGATCGAGAGGGACAGGAAGTTGTGCTCTGAAACTTCCTAAAAAGAGCCAGCGACATTCAAAATAATACAAACTGTGTAAATAAGACTATAATAAATAAGACCATATTTAGCTTAACTTAAACAACAAACCGACATGATGAGCGCAGCTAGGCCAGGAGTTGACAGGTTTGAGGTTTTTCAGCCCAACATGAATAAAGTGAGGCCCATCAGTGGAGTGGGGATTGCAAGAGCTCCTCCTGACAGTCATGTTTTTTTAAATGTTGTCTTCTTTGGGCTTCCATATAAAAGCATATATGGCTGTTTAAAGTGTGCTGAAAAACCTGGTCTTTGTTTTTTGGACAGGACAGCTGAAAGGAGACACTAAATCTAGGAAGCAAAGGGGGAAGACATGCAGGGTTAATCCTGAGAGTTAAACCAACAACCGCGGCCTTGAGGTCTTCAGCTTCTGTACATGTGGTGCATGTTTTGAACTACAAGAGCACCCAGAAACCAGGGAAGTAAATCTGACAGGATGATAGTTAAATATTAAATAATTTGCTTTTAAACTATGATTTTTGAGAATGACATCAGACCATGAGTTGCTCCTCAGCTTGAGTTAAAGCTAACAGCTATGATCAATTATTTACAGGGTTTCAGAATAGAGATATTGACTTGTCTTCTCTGTTGCTGCATGAATTACGGCTTGAGTTTTTTTTTTTTTTCTGAAAGTAACTTTGAAAAGTTTTCCTTGTCAGGCAACATGACAGTTTTTACTGCTACAAAATCTAAAAATTTCACAGCGTGACAGGCAGAGAGGTTAACAGATACAGAGATGATGTTCGTTCCCTCCAGGAGACTTTTGGATTCTATTTGTATCATTCTGTCTCTTTCTCTCTTTTTATTCTTTCTCTCCGAGCCCCAGCTGGTCTTATCTAAGCTGAGGTGAGCTCTACTGCGTTGTCTTGAGACCGCCATGGGCATTATGACTGCCGGAAACCCCCCTGAGGGCTAAATCCTTGATCCTGGAGTCAGTGATTATCCGTGTGGATTCACACAGGTCAAATTGGAAAAACAATCATGGGCTACAGGCTGCTGCGGCTTGTGAGGTCAGAGACAGTATCATTTCCAACCTAGCCATCCATCTGCTCAGTTTGGGAGGCCGTGCCCTCAACACTTGTTACAGGAGTATTGGTCTTTATCTGTAATCCTTTCTTTTTTTTTGCATAATTCTCCAAATTGTGTGGTTTTTGTTTTTGGTTCTTTTCCTAAGCTTGTTTTGGTGCTGGATGTTACTGCCATGTAATCATGCTTTGTGACTCTCTAAGTCAAAGATACACTCAGAATAACTCTCAAGTCACACAAATCATCAATATCCCCTGTGAAGGAAAAGGATGTATGTTGCAGCTGCTTCCGGAAAGCAATCGATGCACTTCACATGCTTCTATCTAACTTCTATCAGCTCTGCTCAGTGACGTACCTGGTGGACCACTTCCCCCGAGCCAACCTTTAATCCTCTTTAATTGCATTCATCCATCTGTCAATGCCGTGCTCTGTGCAGATCATTAACAGTAAATGTACACCTCAGACACCAGCCTGTTAGCAGTTCACAAAGTCAGAAGAACAAAAGTAAGATCTCAGAAAACCAACCTTATATACGCCATTTTATTTATTATGCTTTATGTTTTCATCTGTGTATCTAAATTTGTTGGTGATGGTGGAAGAGGGAGATCAAGCTTTGGCTGGATTAAAGATGAGCTACAAGCTGCATTCCTGAAAAATCAACATGACACTTAACTCTAAGCTGCTATAAATAAAAAAGGAGCATAAAAAGTGGTTTAGTTGGTGCTGACAGTTTTAATGTAGTGTTGTTTAAATCTCTGCTTCATAAAAACTTGGATAAGTTTGACAAATGTGAACTTTGGAACAGGTGGTGTGACGGGCTCCTGGCTTGTGTCCATTCTCTATACATCAGAACAGACACCCACTCACACTCATCTGAAATAAGAAAAAGACTCATGATTCTCCAACTGTTGCTGCTGAGTATCTTAAATCATCGTCCTCGAATAACAGGTGTGACTCTTATTCAGGCTTGATGGGGTTTATGACACAGGCCTAAGGAAACTGTAGCATCCTAAAATACTAAAAGTTGATCTTTGAGCTATTTAGTTTCAAAGTTTAAACAAAGTTTATGATGAACCGACATTATTGCATTAAAAAGCACAAACACCATCTAAATGTCAATCATCTGCTGTCTAGTTTTAATTAATTTAAATGATGTGTACCTGACACTGCTTTGATGTTTAATGTCAATCAAGCAAAACAAGATTTCAAGCATTTCAGAGTCAATAAATAACTTAATAGCACAATAGCTGCCTTTGGACACAGCTAATGACAAAATTTAAAGAGAGGGTATTATGGTTTCCCATAAATTGATGTCCTGTCCAAAGGTGCGGAAAATTTTCAAACTGCCACATATTCATATGTTGTAGAAAACCAAGAATCTGTCTTTAGACTGCTCTAAAACTCAACACAAGATGTCCTTAACATTTTCACAAGACTTGTCGAAATGATAACATCATCGCCTTAAAATCTCTTAGCTGGTTTGTGACATGCTGTGAGGGTTGGGCCTTAAACACCAAGGTCTGCCCAAAGTTCTGCCCCCAACAGGCCTTGCTGTGTGCTGGCCAATCAGAGGAGGGGGTTTGTGCAGCACCAGGCTTTAAAGAGAGCTTTAAAGTGTCTCAGAAACCAGCCAACATAGGGGTTTTCTTAAGCATCAGTATGAAAAAATAGTGACTAACCAAGGAAGAACATAAGTCAAGCCTGAGGGCACACAATAGCCCAGGTTTGATCATTAGTGGAGCTACTTTAGCCTGTGTTTATGGTGCAGAGATCTTGGCTGACCAGTGATTTCTGTCACTTAGAAGGTGAACAGTGACCTCCCTGCTCTGAAGTCATATAAAAATACACCACGAGTTATCTCTGCCAAAAAGGTTGTGTTTTTGGGAGAGTTTGTCTGTTTGTTTGTTTGTTTGTTTGTCTGTCTGTGAACAACACAACTCAAACAGTAATAAACGGATCTTGATGAAATTTATAGGAAATATTCAAAATGGGATAAGGAAGAATTGATTACATTTTGGAGGTGATCTGGATCCAGGATTTTTTTTAAGGATTTTTTATCATTGTGAGATAGGGTTTTCACCATATGTGTATATAACTCCATGATAAATAGTCGGGTTGCTTTGCAAAGCAATACAAGAAAAGGTCAAGATAATTTCTGACAGATGTAAAAGAACGATCCAGATCCTGGCAATATTCTGGATACTAAGATCCTGAATATGAAATATGCACTGGGTTAACATAATTTTCAACACTGCCAGGTAACAAATTATCGTACAAACCTGCAACTAACACCAAATTGTAGCAGACAGTCTGCTAAAAGGGAGTATAACATTAAAGTAGGACTAAAGGGTTGCATGACAATCACAATATGCTTGGCGGAGGTCTGCACTCTGAGTGCTTTTCTAGTTTAACCTGGAATCATGCTCATATAGCTTTATGTGTTTTCCCAACTCATAGCTGCAGATCATTCCGGCAGCAGTGGAATGATAATGGCCGCTCGAAGCCAGTGTTCGTAATTCACTGCTTAGAAACACTAGTTAAGGATCAGTAAGCCGATCATGACTCATGGTTTGTTCCCTTTGCTCTGCTCAGACAAAGCTTGTTAACGCTGACACCAGAGGGGATATGCGTGGGTAAACTCAGCCACAATCAGAACTGACCACAAGGCAGTGGGTCACTAGAGACCAGAGCGGTTTACTCATAATTGTTTTGCATTAGCACTCAGCATTTGTTTTGTGTTCAGCTGGGAATTACAGATTTAAAGCTAGATTTTAAAAAAGATAAGTGTGGGATGGGTTTAATCAGATGATAATAAGTGAAGACAAGAATCCAGGGGGAGTTGAATTAAATTTAAGAGAGGAAAGATGTGAAACATGTGATAGAGATGAGAGGAACCGCTCAAAAATGACCTGCTTTCTTACCCTGAGTGATTGAGGATGTATGAGGCAGTTGACTGACAGGCATTGTGGGTAATGAACTGTCTCCACTCCAACACAACCATTATTTTGAAGGTCGACCGACAGGTCAACACAGCCAGCTCTGCTGACTGAAACCTTTGTAAGTGTTTGGTTGTTTCGCTGTCTCACTTCACTGAACTTCTCTCTGCGGTTTTGTCACTGATGGCTTTCCATACAACGGGATGAGAGGAGTCTGCAGACAGTTTGAAACGACTGTGATAAACAATAAAAAAAAACAAATACACATAGCAGATCTACTTCACTGCTGTTTTCTCTCTCAGCTTGTGATGTTGATGTAGGGAAAGGAGGGGTTGTATCACCCAAGTGTGCAGGAGTCAGACAGGCTTTCAAAAAATGAGCTGCAACACAAAGCTAATGAGCATGACACCACCTTGTGGAGACTACACAGATTTAACAAGAACACACAAGCAGAGGGACTTCAACACAAACTACTGAAACTCTTTTGACAGGCAATTCACGAACATCATGTGCTTACAACAGGCAGAATGCTACACTTTTAATTAGAGAGGAAATCCTGACAAATGTGTGACTGTGCTCGAGGATGCTGCATAAACCTGAAAACAGTGACAACTCTTATTAAACATTTTTTACCCTGTGGCCACAGATTATCCACATTTTTTCCCCCAGAACTGCCGTATCAAGGACACTAGTTTTGAAATGTGTTCCACTCCACTAGTTAAGAGGCAACACCAAATCAAACAGAGCTCCTACACCAACAAAATCCAATCAGGATTGATGAAGTTCAAATTGATGGCAAATCTTTATGAGCGCTGGCACTCACTGGAGTGATGAGAGGTGCTGAAAAATGAGGGCTGAGAGGAAGAGGAGGTGGAGGGAGAGACAGGGAGGTGGAGACAGCTCAATGGAGGGAGTGAGAAGAGAGGAGTGAGGATACACTGGGAGATTTATGACTTCTTGTTTCGAGCATACTGCTGAAACAGACTCATAAATGTTTTTGATGGTCCACAAATAAATAACTCACAGCATGTCTGCTCAGCACACAATAAATAATCCTAAAAGTTTAATCATTCTCTATCTTTCCCATTTATTTTGGGGATATTTATGTGAGTTAATATATTTATTCTTAGCCCATAGAGGCAAAAGCTTAGGCTACATTTTCATCTTATCCGATGAGTCACCTTCAAATCTGGGAGATTTTGAAGTGAAGTTGTATAAAAAAAGTAAAATTGTTGAGCCAGCAAGATTGTGAGGAGCCAACACTGAAAACACTTTTTTTTTCTGCTGCATCTGAATTTGTTTGCCATGCTCACAAGGCAGCTTTTTCCTCTAACATCACTCTCACAGTTTGAAGCTCAGTAATGATATACTTTGCTAGTGCTGTCTCACGATGCCATCATACATATATAATTATTCAGTAAACAGACGGATAATGGACAGCGAAAACCTCGAGGGATGCTGTGTAAGCATTCAGCTAATTATTGTCTCTACTTTAACATTACTTTTTGAAAGTGTTTCCATATTGTAATGAATGATGTGAAAAGACCAAAGTGTTATAAATCTTTGTTTTGATTCTGATAATAGCTAATGTTAGCTTTCTACCACTTTTTTTTGCAACAGTCATAAGTAAAGGTAATATCCCATTTTCTGTAAACCTTAGCATTGGCCAGTTTAGCAACCTAAATTATTCTATGCAGCCTCTTAACTGTATGCTAACCATTAAATCATGCTTTAAGATAGCAGATGTGTATTCTGTAGCTACTAGCTCTATTAGCAGTGGAGGTTTCAATGCTTATAACGGCTGTTGTGTCATAGTTGCAGTTATTTTATCTATTTATTTATTTTCAAACTTTCTAAATGTTGTTGTTTTTGTAAAGTTAAGTTGTTTTTACCGGCAGTATTGTGATACACATTCAAAAGATAATGTTAGCGTTCAGCTACTTCTGGGCCAGTAATACGTACACCAGGTTGTGTCATACAACTCCTTCCAGGCTAACAGTATGCTAGCAAGATTGTGTCATATAAAGTGCTGAGAGGTGCAATCCCTAGCTAACCACTTCCTATTTTTTTCTAAATGTACCACATTTCTATCATACGACACTTTGAAGCAGGTTTTTTGATTTTGCGCAAAACTGCAAAATTAGCCAGGAAGTCACTTCACGCTAATTTTTGCTTTTCTTTTTTGGGGGGCATGTTTTCTTAAATTTAACAGGAAATCTGAAAAAAAGGGAAGTTCTGTACTTTGACATTCAGCAACAGGCAGAGGCAGTGAGTAAAACCTGCTGTGTTTAAGCTCAGTACATGGGGCGTGCTAAAACTACAGGGCTAAACTGGCGACTTCTAAAGAGTTGATGTCATATACTTAAATAAGGGCCTGGTGTTTTTAAGTTTCATTGACCCTAAGTTACATTTCAATCCAAAATAATGGAAATCAAACCTTTCTCGAAACAATTTTTACTTTTTTAAACTTTTTTTACTTTTTTTTTTACTTTACTTTTTTCTTTACTTACTTTTTCTTTCTTACTTTTGTTTTCTTAAATGCTGCGGTGACTCCTGAATTTCCCCTTGGGGATAAATAAAGTATTTTCTATTTCTATTTCTATTTCTATTTCTATTTCTATTCAAGACCGGGATTCCAGTCAGATACAGCATTGAAGCTTCCAAATACAAAAGGGATATCAAAAGTAAAACAACTGTCATGAGAGTACAGGGAACTGATTCTGCCTTTTTTGTTTTCTTTTACAGTGATTTGTTTTTCTCTTTAAAGCCATATTGAACCCCTCCCTTAATTCAAGCCGCAAACAGCTTCTCACATACACAGGTCAGGGGAATTCCTGTGAAGATGTCCTTTGTGTAACCCATGAAAACATATTGGGTTCAAAATGCCTGTGTGTACATTTATGCACCATAGATACACGTGACATGTTTATGCTGTAAAGTTAGTTCACGTGCAGGCTCTTATAAGATGCATATCTGTGTAGGAAGACATTTGCACTGATGTGTGTGTTGGTGGGGTTGCCTCTGATTGACCAGTGTGTGGGTCTGCATATGTGTGTGTATGGCTGTGTGTGTTTGTGTGTAAGTTCATGTGTGTTGGCGGAGGTTTCCCTGGAGAAGCCGAGCACCAGAGCTGACCTTGCAGTAAAAAAGAAAAAAAAAACAGCACAATAATTTATTCATTGGCATCGCACAAAGTTCCTCTCTATCTTCCATCAGGTGTTTAGCTGTTATCTCATTTGTTCTCAAGCGTCTTTCTGCGCTCTGGAGTTTATTGATTTTTATTCAAACACTGTCTTTAGTTTAGGACAAACGAGATTGAGATCATAATTTATGATCTAATCGGGATGAGTTCAGAAGCCTATCTCCTCATTAAAATCAGTTTTATACTACCATCATTTCCGACAGTCACCACACATCTCAACCATGCCTCATTGTGTATTTTTATACTCTGAAGCTTAACCCCACTGTAAAAACGTCTCTTATCGGACAGGGTCCAGCTGGCAATGTCAAACAGATGGCTTTATACCCTCTAGGGTTTCCATTCGGAATAAATTAGTTCAATAAAATACCACGAGGGTACTTAAAGAGCAGACAATTACACACCTTGCATACAACTCAGCGAGCTGTATTTCAAATGACTGAAAGCTTGTACTGATGAATGCAGCTGTTAAAAAAGACAGCTCTCAATAGTGTCTTAGAAAAGGACAGTAAACAACCGCTAACATTGAAGCAGTGTAAGCTAAAACGGGTTCAGAAGCACTTTTTGTGCACTCAGGATCAAACTCTTTTATAAAGCGTGTGTTAACACTGAGGGAAAGAGAGGTGATGTTTGCTTTTGATTAAAATTAATCATCGTGTGACACGTTGAAAGGACCCAATTTGAGCATAATGCACGATTGAAAAATAAGTTGATGGTGTTCTTGACAACAAAGCCACTGTGCTGCATAAACACTCTGATTCAGTACAGTAATGGAAGCCATCTATCCTCACAGCATGAGGGATGATGGCTTTTAAATTGCTTTGTTCAAATCAAGCTGGAGGTTTTTTTTTTTTTTGCTTCGTTCAGAGATACTGTAAAGCATGATTAACATCACAAAACTTCTACTTTGATGGTTTAGGTAATCAGTGAGGGAAAACAATCCATTTTCCAGATGAGTTATCAGATAGATCACTCTGCTTCTCTCCACTGACTTGTGCCCATACATGTTTAATCGCCGGTTGTGGAAGTGTTCATTTCCCGAACCTCGTCCAAGCAGCCATCCGGCAACACGCAATGGTGCCATGGCTATCTCATGCTGCAGTGTGCTGCCAGTGACCAGAGACACAATGAAACATTTATTGAATCCATCTCAACTTAATTAAACTGTATTAACTTAATTACCTCTGCCTCTGTCACGGTAATCAAACAGATAGTGTTCATCTGCGTGCTAACCTTTCCCTCAGGTGTGAGTAACAAACCTCAGAGGGATAACATTACCACCGCTGCCAAAGGCCTGCCTGACATTTCCTTTGAGGGCTTCATCCCTTTTCTGTCTATCTGCCAGGTCCGGAAGGGCTTCTCCGCCAAAGGGGGCTTCTCACCGCAGGTCTGTATCTGTGTCCTCCAAAAAGCGCAGAAAATGTATTCTTGGAACAATGACCCAACTCCCTCGTGAAAGTAAGCCTGCGCCTGATCCCTTCACAGGAAGGTTAATGTGGACGCAATGATCCAAGGACTGCCATCTGTCCTCAGGGGTTCTCCTTTATGGTCACGGCAATAACTCATTCTGATACTTCTCATCATGGTTCTGCTTTTGGACAGGGGCTTGGACCTTTGCTCTGGGTAGAGGGCGTAGAGAGCTGCGCTGAGTTGCCAGGCACGCCGCATGATGGATGAAGAAAAGGCAGTCTTAGTTCCTGATGGGATCCATTCAGCCTGCCTCTTCAGAAGAGTTTTAAAAGTGAAGTTAAATTGAAATGAAGATGTGCACTGTTACCCAACATCAACTTAATGCTAAGATAATCAGAGTCCTTACACTTATGATGAAAAATGTTGAGATACTTCTTAATAGCTTGGCCCTGTGATTCACTTTAAACAACTTTGATACATATTTGGCTGTCATCACCTAACAGATGCTTCACAGAAAGGATCAATTGACCAGGACTGTCCTTGGCTCAACAGGAGGCACCTAAAGAGGCTACGGCTCATTTGTTTGTTTTAATTTATTAGTGCTACCATGAAGCTGGCATTTAAGTCCAAGAAAATCTGCAGACGTATTATAGAGTGTGATACTGTACAGCGGTGGATTGTAAATCATATTATACCTCACATCATAAATCATATCTCATATTATACACTGTATCATAAAGGAGGTACCTAAAGGGCCTTAGCTTTTTTTTGTCCGCTATAATTTATGAGTGCTACTGTGAAGCAAGCATTCAAATCCAGGAATGTACAGGGTGTCCATAAAGAGTCTTTATAGCTTAAAAAATATATTACAAAGGCAAGTGATGAGATATCTTTATCAGACTTGTTCTGTGTTCTCAGTAGTTACCAAAGTTTTTAATCACATTGCACTTGTATATTTCAGGTATCCTTTTGATGACAGATGTACTGTTAAATGGGCCCCTAAAAAATGGCTTCTCCTCAAGAAAATAGCCCAAAGTGTGTGTCATGGTCCATTGAAAGACTCAGCAAAACTACAGAACTGAGTATGGAAGAGATCCACCGTCACATCTCTAGGTTTGTGCACAGCACAAGAAATTTATGGGGCCAGGGGTGGATGACCAAGAACATCTGAGGAAAACATCGACCCTTTAAGCCTTTAAGCTTTCACCTTCATAATTTGTTCTTCAATTTTAAAAAAGGAAAAAAAAGAAAGAAAAAAAAAACCTTCAATATCCACTCATCATTTTGTAACAATTTCCTTGTATTAGTCTGATAATTTTCTTTTAAAGAATTTTTTTTTTAATTGAAGAGGGACTTTACGGATACCTGTACTTCACTTTGTATGGTTCCACTATTGAGTCACATTGTAATTATAATTAAAGATAATAATTGTAATTGAAGGACTGAAGTGGGGCTTCAAACAAAAATAGAGGTAAGTATAAAAGCCCTAAAGGGTCATATTAAAGAACATTTACTTTTTCCATTTTTTTTCCTGCAAGAAAACAGCTTTTGCTACTTCATGAAAAGCCCAAAGAATAACAGAAATAGGCTTCACTTTTCATAATCATGTGGGGAGAGGCTGAGAGGTATCTGAGGATGCTTTCTTTTGGCTAAAGATAGTGATCAAACCACTGATTTAATTTCAGTCTCTAAAAATTTGCTAATTATCTCTTTAAAATGAGATTATTTTCCTAAGGTAATGGGACAAATTATCTCATTAACTTGAGAAAAACCTTTTTTTTCTAAAATGATAAGAAAAATAAGCCAAGACCTAGTCTTCTTGAGAAAACTATATATTCACTTGTGACAATTTAGGGCTTCCGTAGATAGGTACAGACAGAGGGATCACAGATAAGAAGGAAATAGGAGTAAGATGTGTTATAAGCAGATATACACGCTAGCCTTACATTACATTATGCAGCATACTCGAGTAGGTTTGTCTTATCCTTGAGATCAGTCCAGTCATCAGGTCTATCGTGAAATAAAACCCTATCTTTTCTTTCCTGAGCCATGAAAGTGCAACACTCTGATCCCCAAACTGGTGTTGAGCTCACAGTTTAATCTCCCAGGGACACTTCCTGTAGACCATTACTGTGAAATAAGGGTTTCTTAGACAATATGGCTACTTAATAAAGGTTAAACCTTTTGGAGCTGACATAAACAAAACCTTGTTTATATCAGCCCTTTGAGATATTTTAGGCTAATGAATCGACTGCTGCTACTGCTCCTTCTTTTTTTTGTTCCTATCAGTAGCTGCTGGGAATAATTGGTGGCAAACACAACACAATCACCAACTTCTGGAAAGTTCAATCTAAAAAGTTTGTTGTTTGTTTTCACGTGTTTGTGTGTGGTAAGTTAGAAACATAAGGGGCACAGTTACCTGTTTGTCAAGGCAAGCGTTTCCCTTGACGGTGCAGTTTTGGAATAAGACAGGAAATTTCTGCCTAGTATTTCTTTTTCTTTAATTTCCCCAACATTGATGCCTTAACTTACAAAAAGGCCTTGAGGGTCCCAAGTAATGAACTGCTGCCCCATCAAACTCACAGTTCACCCATTTTTTAATGCTCTTTGTACAGTTTTCTGTAATTACAACAATACAGCCTGGTCTTAAGAATAGAGGATCATTTAGCTCACCATAGTTTTTCTAAATCCAGAGAACCTAGACTTCAAGATCAGGTCAAAACATTACCTTAAGACTAATCATGATGATTGATTTTGTGATTCCAGGATGCTCATTCCCCTAAAAACAGACTGAAAGAGATTGGTAACCCAGGCTTAATCCCTAGTCTCAAGTGCTTCCTCTTCCAGTTACCTGAGACTGGTTTGGTCTGCTATTGGACACCCACTTTAAGGACAGACTGAGATCAGCAGCGATGACCTCTTTAATAGAAAACATAAAATCAGAATGCCTTTTCAGACGGCCTGTCTCAGAGTCCATCAAGAGCCTTGACATGTCCAGCAGTTAGCATTATCTTTAAAGTCCAATATGTGTAACCTTGAAGGACACGAGCTGGATGAAACGATATCCCATCACCACCACTGCAGACTCATAGTGATTGAACATGTCAGTTATGTGCGCCAGATTGCGGCACATAAAGTGACTTGATGAATTGGTCAATGCTAATACCCAAGGTTATCAGTCACTCACACACATATATACTGTCCCGTTGGCTGACGGGATCAGGGGATTGGATGTCACTGCAATGCCATCTCCTGTACATAAAGCCTAGAAACAGTATTGTACAACCTCCTCAACGTGACCATGCACCCACGCTGACAGGTACACAACAACCAGGACAGGGAAACAAGATAGGGCTACATCACCTGCTCTAGTTTGACATGGGACAATGTGTGTCTGTAGACGCCTACAGATATTGGTATGTCAGAGCAGGACATACATCATGTAACCAGGTAAAAGCATGTGAAAGATTAATGCATGTAGGAAAAACTACAAAGAGAGCCCAATAAAAGCTCATATTTTAGTTTTAGAGCATCAGTAAAACATTACACTAGAAACCTGAAAGGGACACACAATAAAGAAAATGTTGTTTCCAGGAAGCAAGCCATTAAATACAAAATATCCCCAAAAGGCCACAAAATTGGACTCGCAACACATTAGCAGTTAAGTATGGTATCAATATTACAGAAGGCCGAAACACCTTTGTGCAACATGAGGCTCTTACCCAAACAAACAGCCCGATCCATGCCGGTTAATGCTTGAAAATGCATTATTATCGTCATGACTGTGGATTAAAACTAGTTAGCGTCTCAGATTTTCTTAATCTTATTCAATCAATTCTGCCTGTTTTGTAAGATGAGATCATTAGTGAGAAAATACACACAGTCAGCATTTCATCTTTGATTTGAATAGTCCTCCATTTTCCTCCTCCTCCTCCTCCTCTTCTTTCTTCTTCTTTTGGGTCTCTTTGATAGAATTTCCCCCATCACAATATCCCTCCCAGGAATGGGCAAGTTTTGGTTTCCTGTCCAAATGATTAATCTTTCACATTATTTTGCAGAGGGACTCATAACACCAGAACACTACCTGTGGACCCAATTACACAACTGACATCAGTATCAATGCGACTCTGACTTATGGCGGCATAAACAAGGCTACCTTGCAACATCAGCACAAGTGATTTACAGAAACGATCTGCATAGATTAGCAGCTGGATGCAAATAGAGGGGATTTTGGGGATGTTAGCCTCTTGTGTTGAAGGCATAAGCAAGAAAAGGAGAATGGTATCAAAGAAGTGTGAGTTTGCAGGGCCTGGTTATCTGGTTTTCTTTAACTTTAAAGTGCTTACTACAGTAAAGCATGCTGTAATCAAAGGAAAAGCAGAGCATAAAAGTTCACTTTCAGGTTCAAAACATAAATATAACTCAGGTGCAGAGTGAATATACGAAGTGTTCCAGTCCTGCTAATGTGCCAGCTACACCACAAGTGACTTCATTGCTATTCAACCCGCGCTCTCTCTTCTTCCTGTCTTTCACTTCAGCTACAACACGCAGTGATCACTGGAACAAGCCAGCAGTGCCACACCTGCCCCGATTACATAAATGCTTGGATGACTCCTGACAGCAGGAGCGGCCAAATTGCCAAGTCCGGGTGTTTTGGCAGCAATTAGACCAAGTGCATTATATTCACATTATCATGCGGCCACAAGCACTTCAGGTTAAGATACAGTGCTGAGCATCTTGTCTCCCCCCTGCAAGGTGGCATTATTCACACCGGTGAATGCTGATGAGTGGTGCAAAATAAAAAAACACTGATATTTTGGAGGCTACACTGATGCTGAGCTGCAGAGGATGTGGCATTTTGTGTTTGGTAAACAATGATGCTGTGGAGGCAAAGCAGATTAAAGCACCTGTGTGCGCTGCTGCCGCTGTGCTAGAAAACATGAATACGAGAGCAGTTGTCGAGCGGAAATCCCAATAAAAAAGGATATAAAGAAAACCCAATTCAATTACTGATCCATTGCCCTGGATGTATGCAAACATAACCAGCGGGCTGGAGTTGTAATCAATCATGTTTGTGTGTCCCCTGCTAGCACAAGGCTCCAGCTGGACCTCCATAGACTACACATGCACATTAAGGCAGGATATATTGTTTTAAGGGATTGTTTTTAACAGTGTTTCCTCACTTTGATTGATGGCAGAAGGGAGTGACGATAAACTCAGGAGGCTGGAGAGGGAGATGACATATTGCGAAGGTCCTTGGTTGGATTATAACCAGGATTTAGTGGATGCACGGTTACACGGTACAGACTTAGACTCTTAAGCCCCCCAGGACACCCCGCGTACTCCTGCCATACTTTGCACTACAAAATACCAAAGCGTGTTTATCGTGTTGTGTGTATTTTTGACGCGCTCCCCGTTGTTGGCAGCATCAGAAGTGAACAGGTGTGTTGTCTGGGATGAATGAAGACATGACATAGATTAATGACCCGGGTCTGCAGCAGACCATTATATTGAAGGCCACTGCTGCCCACTGTGGGTGGGTGGATTGTGTGGACCTTGACATGGCCAGCCGCTAAAAATAGCCAAGGAGAATAAACAGGCTGCTGCTTTGGCGTGTTTCCTCCCCGTTATTGACAAAACACACTCGCACAATCAGGTACAGACATGGCCACACACACATTTGTACCCGCTGTACTGTACCTTACAGAGTCTTCCAGCACTGTTCTCACATCAAGTCAGCTTTGGCCTTTCTGAAATGTGAATTTGAAGGAAATAATGAATGACACCTTTGAAAAGATGTCACACCCAAGCCTTGCATTTTTAATCCCACAGACCACCAGGCCTTTTTTCCATCAAAGTATAGCAGCTTCTATATATAGAAAGGTGACCAGCACTGATTGAATGCTTATTATTGTAATAGAACTGAATGTGACTCTTGCTCTCCAGCTCCTGCAGAAGCTCACAGTAAATTACAGCCATCCACATTTCTTTCTCTCCCTCTCTATCTCTTCCACCACACACAGACTCATTTCACATTCCACACAGCACTTTAATACTTTAGGCGCCCAATGCAGCAGTATTTTCTCTATCTATGAGCGAATACATCCAGCTTCTTGGGGGGAGCTCACTGTGAACTGTAGTGTATCTCTCTAATGAAGGCGTTATGAACAGATGACAGCGTGTCTCTCAGCGTCAGAGGCAGGAGCTGTGGACTGTAAGTGTGTCCGCAGTGTTGTTTGGATGATGGAGTGGACACATTTTATGACAAATTGGAAAGGGAAAATACAGCAGGCAGTGACAGCAAAGAGATGAGGCAGCTGAGGTAGTCAGTCAACTCTTTTTTAGTCTGGGATTGATGGGAATCCATTCTCAAAGAGAGAAGCTGGAGATGACTGTGGAGTTAGCTTAGCTTCTGAGCTTTGAGAGCTCCTCTTTTTGACTTTCTTTCCTGGGAATTTGGTCTCAAGAGCATCGCTGCAGTCAAGAAGATACTCACAGAAAGACGATGCATTTAAAAACATAACATGTCATTCTGTGACTATGTTTCACTGAGAAATATCTTCCACCAAATCCAGTTTGCCACAGCGCCTCCTATAGGCTAGAAGTGTTTTTTGGCTGTGATTTATGTCCTCACTTTTTATAATTTGCATGGACTCACTGTTAATACACACTTTTTAATCTTCTTGCAGCCTTTTTGTTTACTTCCCAGCACCAATGTTGTACTTTCTTTTTAGAAACTTTGTGTTTGAATTTGCATCCTCTCAGAATGTTTCTCCTTACGTTAATCTTTAAATCTGTTGTTGCTCTTGCCATCCACCATTAATCCCCATTGTCCCATCACACTGTGTGATGTATTCTGATAAACACAGACAGCAAAGGTTAATTGACCTCGTGGTAGACTCCATCACTGTCAGCCACACCAACATGCTAGTTTGTCTTACTTCTGACAACTTCCTGAAAGTCGCAGAGTAAGCTGCATGTGCGAATGCTAACAGCTGAATATTTTTCACACAAGAAGTTGCAAAACTTCAGCAAGAAGTAGGTGTGAGTTGATGTAAGAATGTAGCAGGTGATACCCTTTTTTTCTGCAGAAAAAGGCAGAATGTGATCACAAAGCCTGACTATGCTCTTCCCACCATCTTTCATAACTTACAAATATTACAGGGTGGCTACCGGCATCTGAGAAGCAACACCAGAAAAAGGCTACAGTAATGGTACACAATAGTAAACAATCAAACAAAAGAACCTGAGAAACATCATCCTTTTTGATAACTTCTTGAAAAGAAATATTTAGTGGTCTTTATCTTACTTTGAGGGCAGAGAAATACACCTAACAGAAAGTGCTTGCTGCAGGTTTTCTGAGTGACTGTACACGCAGGTGGTGTTAAGAGGGACTGCTTCAAAAAGACCAATATCTCATGTTATATATTTGCCTGATTTGGCAACTGCAAAAAATCCTGCCCTGCAGATTATTTGGTATCATTACTACGTCTTGCACCATGACTCCCTGAGCTGGTTATTGGCTGCCAGTTTGATAATAATTAATGAAAGGGGACACAGCCAATTGCCCCCAATCATTTCCCTTTACACTGAGGAACGGGTGTGTCATCAGCAGTTTTGTTGTCTCCAAGAGATTAATTTACATCTGTCAGTTAGGGGTCAGGGGGATGCTTCTCTAGTACAGCCCTGAACTCTGTCAAATTAATGTCTTCATCTTGTCAACGTATGAAAAAATATCACGCCAACTTTCAATTTATGAGCAAATGTGCATTTACGATGGATACTTGCACCCTGGATGCATATTTTCACGGGACTCCTCTTGCCATTTTGCCATATTCAAATCAAATTTGCATGGCAAAGAGGTGGCTGCAGAGCCAGAGTGCTGAAGTCACATTCAAATAATTAATCAGGCCCATGCGTGAGGCCATAAATAAGACGTAGGACTGCAGGGTCTGTGTTCAACAGATTTACTGTATATGGACATGTGGAGGCAACTAAAACCTTTGACCTTCATTCAACAGCGCCCACACAGTTAAGACATACATACACACTCACGAAGGCTCTGTCCACTCAATGCAGCAGTATTGATCACTTGTCACTGGAAGGAAGGAACATGGCGAGTGAATCAATTACACATATGCAGCGTGTAATCAAATTTCTGCAGAGAAAAACGCTTACCTAAGGGGAAAATTTCAACTGACACATAAGCTCTATATGGAGGAAATATTAGTGCTGTATTGAACAGTAGTCATATGAAGTGAGAGTGAGGGATAGAAAGAGATGAGAAAAAAAGAGGGCACTCCACCTCTGAAGGTAATGATCTCAGGGATAATATAGGATACATAATTTAATATCACTATTTATTCATTCAAGAGCAGGGGAGGGGGGAGATCATTACATATTGATGGCTGATAGATAAGATGGGGTTTGATTACTTGGAGCCTTGTCACTGCTGCTGCTAACCGCTCTCTCAAGTGGTCAGGAAAAAGGGTCGGGCCATCTGCAGCTCTGCTGTGTCCAGATGAGGTGACATATTGTGCTTGCTTCAAAAGGAGCATCTCTTTTGTTACCTTTGAGGTTGTAGATGTTTTGCTTGTAATGGCTGTGTGAGAGGGAGGAGGGGGGGTTGAATTTATTGTGTTTGTGTTCCAGAGAGGTTGGAGAAATACCCTGATCTATTCTTTAAATACATTTTTTTCCCAGTGGAAATTCTTGACAGTGCTTTAAAATAAAAGCTCGGGATTAAGAAAAAAAAAAAAAAAAGAGGGGGAAATGACATTTCACGGTATTTTCACTAAAAGTCGCCCCTGGCAAGTTGTCAGCCTACATCATTTACAACGAACAACAATCCAAAACCTGAACCACTTGTGCCTCTGTGTGTGCCTTTATGTGTAACACCACCTGATCTCAAATTTCTAAATGATTACACTAACATTAAGAAGAAACGTGCCAACACTCCATCGTACTCCAGCAACCAGCTTCACCCATTTCACAAATGCCGTTCTGTTTAATATATTCTCAGAGAAAACAATGGTATCAATTTGCAGTGAGGTGTGGGACGTGGTGCAGCCCGCGGGCACCCCTCTACTCCTCCTCGTGTAGTGTACAGCGGGACACTCCGCAGTTCGCTTATCCCGTTCCTTCCCGTTGCCTTTTACGCGCGCGACGTCTGCAGCACACAGTGATTCAGAGAGCCAGTCTTCTCCTTCCGCACGCGCCAGGCTGTATTTGGATGAAGGCAGGCAAGGCAGGACTCTTTTTACCCCAGCGCTTCAATGGCGAAACAAACAGCCCTGGTTTCGTCCCGATAACCCTTTGTAGATGAAGACATTGACGCTTTTTTCCTTCTCCTCGCGGCTCGTTTTCAACAAAATGTGGGACGCGCGTTCTCTACGCGGAGACCGCGGAGTTCTCTCCTCAGCTGTGGCCGCTTGACTGGAGGGGGATCCCGGCTCCCTTTTCATCCGCTACTCCCTTAGGAACGAGAGGAGTTTGCATGCAAAAGGTGGTTCATCTCGGCAAGGTGAGGGAAACTGTTTTCTGTGACTTTTAAACGAATTTGGAACCCACATTGAACAACACAGAAAGCCCAACCTTTGTGTTGCCTGAGCTCAAATTTTAGACTAATTTACATTCTGTGCAAGGTGTAAGGGCAACAAAAACCTGAGGAGGAGAGGAGACGTTGTAGTGTAACAGGTATGCAGTGTTTCTGGATTTATAGGACTGCAGAACACGTTAGGACGTACAGATTTCTAATAGGATTCTGCTTTTTTATTCCCCATTCATACTTAGATATTCACATACACGATTAGGATCGTAAAAATGCTGCTCTGTTGCAAATTGTACCAATGATGAGGCTCTGCTTAATACCGCTAAAAACTGTTGCATTCATGTACATCCGCTTAATTCAATCCTGTAAGAGGATGTCACCGAGTAAATGTCAACCTGCTTCTTTTAATTACGAAAGACTTGGATGTGAACAACTTTCATTCAAATTTAAGAATGAATATTGGTCATTCTGCTTAACTAAAAAAAGGAATAAAGTTAAGATTTTTTTTGTTTTTCCATTGAGATAGAGTATGTGATTTTAAATATTAAACATTTTTAGGCCTTAAAAAGTTCCATAAAAAATTCAAACTGCTCTCAAACTTGTCTGCCCCCTGGAGAGTATATCAGTGGATTTCAAGGCTTCTTTCAGTCTATTTGTTTCCTGACTAACCACTCAGTGAGTCCCGTTTGGAGCGGTGGGGCTGCATAGAAAGTAGTGCTCCAGCTGGAGTTGCTTCCCCCTCACTACAGTCACAACAGAGCTGGAGGGCAAAGCAAAGCAAAGCAGCCATATTGAGTGTTAAAACAAAATCATTGATTCTGTCTAACACTGTCTTCGAAATGTAACGAAAGGGATCAATAGCTGTGCAGCTGTTTCTATTTCGGACTGAAAACACAGAGTATTTGTGCCTGTGTCCTCGTGCTGCTTGAAAGGAACAGGTTTATTTTTGTTTGGTGGGACATGTGATACAAAGAGCATGAACATTTTAAGAGCTGCTCTTTTATTGCTCAGTTTGTTGAACTTGTAAGTGATCTGTTGTTCAGTCATCTCACTGACTGTTTCTTGTCTCTTACTTGTTTTCTCAGTCATGGAGGGACTTTTCTAAAGAGGATCCCACTTAATTCAAAACTTTAGACCCTCTTTTTTTCCACCCCCTCCTTTTTTTTGTAATTTCACCATCTTCCTCAATTAGTCTCTTTTTCCATTGTAATGGCTGAGAGGATTGGACCGGCAGGGCTCAAGCCCACCAGCATCCGAACCACCCCCTCCCTGCCCCCCGAACCCATCGACATCATCCGAACCAAAGCCCGCTCCCGAAGAGTGCGCCTTAATGTTGGAGGTCTGAACCATGAGGTCTTATGGCGGACGCTGGACCGGCTACCCAGAACCCGACTGGGTAAGCTTCGAGACTGCAACACCCATGAGTCCCTGATGGAAGTCTGCGACGACTACAGCCTGAACGAAAACGAGTACTTCTTTGATCGCCACCCTGGGGCCTTCACCTCCATCCTGAACTTTTACCGCACTGGGAAGTTACACATGATGGAGGAGATGTGCGCCCTTTCGTTCGGCCAGGAGTTAGACTACTGGGGGATTGACGAGATCTACCTGGAGTCCTGCTGCCAGGCCCGCTACCACCAGAAAAAGGAGCAGATGAACGAGGAGCTGCGGAGGGAGGCCGAGACGATGAGGGAGAGGGAAGGCGAGGGAGAGTTTGATAACACCTGCTGCCCAGACAAGAGGAAGAAGCTGTGGGATCTCCTGGAGAAGCCCAGCTCCTCCGTGGCTGCCAAGGTAGGGAACCAAAACGGGATGTGTGATTGCACCGCCCCCATCTCACACCCCCTGATCACACTCAGAGCAGAACACTCTGCCTGGATCACAACACATTACAAGCACACCTTTTCTCACAGGCCTCCTTCCACCTGTAAAAAATAAGCATGAGCCCATTTATTTGAGTCGTATACAGGCGTGTTGTGTTCTGTCATCGGGTGTCCCATCTGCCTGGATCTCAGCTTTGTGTGGAGCAACAGTTGTTAGGGCTGGACTAAATATAGAAAAAAATGCATGTGAGCAGGTAGCATGCAAGCAGACATCATGGTTAAGTTAAATGTATAGTGCTGGCGCTGAAAAGTTCATCGTGAAATCACAGCAGGAGCTACATTTAGACTGCACTTGCTTTGACAAATTAATTGGCAAGTACGTCAGCCGCCAGTGTTGAATTCTGTGCAGGGATTAAGTGTGTCAGTGCTGAGCAGATTTGTCAATGATTTGTGACACGACAGTTCTCCTGAAAGGATTGGAGCACGTCTCTTTTTCTGTGTGCTGTCATGTGTCAGTCTCAGTCTTAGTCTCTCAGTTTGGATTTGACAGGATGATGTCAAAAGTTTGTTGCAGGTGTGTTGAGGAAAAGCGATGTGTCTGAAGGCATTTACTATTTTTACTCAGAGCACATTTCTTGTGTTTGATGCAAACTGAGCCAGTCATCAGTGCTTTCCCTTTTCCACAAATAGCACGTATAGAAGAGGGCTACGTCAATCCAACGCAGGTTTCACTCATCCAGGAGCAAGCTTACAGAAATAAAACGACAGTGTAGCAGTGTCATTGCTCGCTAAAATGATGACATCTCTTTCAACTCTTCCTCCTCCTCCTTCTCACCCCATCCCTGGTCTGACTCAGTTCCCAATTAGGTAGGTCAACCTTGATGAAATCCAATCACTGGTAATTTACCTTAGGTCTCCAGTATCCTGATCTCATCACCGAGCAGCACAGGACAGGGTTGGCCCCAGGATTATATTCCATGTCAGCGGATCATAAGCACGGGGTACCAGTGTGAAATCCAAGGAACATCACACACTCTGAGAGGAATAAAAACAGCTCCTGTTTCTCTGTGTACCATGTGCGGCGCTGCTGCAGACTCTCTCATTGAGGAGAAAATGCAGGCTTACGATTCAAGAGTGTAGACTGAAGATTTGGTTTTACAGATTTGGGGCGTTGCATGTGGATTCAAGTAAGCAGGGCAAAGAATCAGCATGGTTTATGAAAATGCAGCAGAGTTAGGATACTATAATGTAAATTGAAGGTACATGTTCATTAGCTCAAATGTACAGAGTGTAGATAGCATCAAGAGCATTGATTCAAGAATCAAGAGTATAGATTAAGAAATAAAGGACAGTTACAGGAATCTAGTGATTTTGCAAAAACTATAGAATAATATCCAAGAACCATGAGCCTTAAATAAAAAATCTGAAGCACAGGTTCAAGAAACATGAGCACAAATGAAGAATGATGAGGATCAGTTGATGAATAATAAGTGTAGGTTGTTGAATTGGGAGAACCAGTTCAAGAAACATGACCAGATCCAAAATCTGTCTATCGATTCAACAATGTAGGGGGTGAATACATCACTGGATTGTAAAATATGAATGAGTGCATAGTTTTAAGAATCTGATGTGAAGATTAAAGTCCCTGTGAGGACTTACTAAGTGATCTTGAAAAAGTCTCACCTCGAGATATATGCCTGAAAGTAATCCACGACTATAAATGAGATTAGATCCTGTTTCTCGGTTTTCCTGTCTGGCCAGGACTGGATTGATTTACGGCATGTAGAAGTCCCTATGACAACACCACGGCGCTGGTGAAGCTCAGCAGTGAGACGAGAGATCTGCGTTTTTCTCTGCTGGAAAATTTTTTTTTGATTCGTTTTATAGTAGTGGTTGACACTGGAGTGGGACTGGTAAAAACAAAATGGACAGAGGAGCACAAAAAAACTAAATGGGAGGTGATAGAACACAAGCTAAAGGCTAAAACACGGGTTAAACGGTTTGTGATAATGTTCATTCCAACCAAGTGGCAACCTCCGGTCTGAGAATATGAGACAATGCAGAAGCGCTAAAATCTGCTGTTTCTCGGGTGTTTGCTTGAGGCTGGCTTCGGAAGTACTGGAAGTCACATACACACCAAGCCAAAAAAAGCCATTTTCAAAGCAGAAATTAACCTATTTACAGCCTGGTTCAAAATACGTCTCCTGTCTGAGTCGCTAATTTTACTATCGGCACCCACTGTACGGGGGGTGAATTTTTTTTCAAACTCGGCCGTTTAGAGGATATTGAGATTGCAAGCTCCCCCAATAAGAGGCACAGCTGAGGGTCACGTGACCGATAGGCGCTCTATGGCTGTATGGGAAGCCCTTGCCACTACCAATATGGCCGCTATAGCCGATGTGCTTCATTTTCTGTTTCAGAAACAGACAGGTGACGTCAGTGAGACTACGTCCATGTTTTCTGCAGTCTATGATTCCAACCCACATGCAACAGTCATTCAGCAGTGGTCTGTTCAAAGTTAAGAGTGTATCAGTGAAATTAAGTGATATATAGTGAGGCCATGTTAGCTCTGCTTGGTAGATGACTGGCAAGACATAATCTGCAAGTACGTCAGCCGCAGTGTTGACATACACGTCTCAGAGCACTGTGTTGTGAGTAGTACTAAATGCAGCCAGTAACTAAACTATGATACGACTGAGTTTACAAAGTTTGCTCGTTGTCACGTTTCAAACAATAGTCCTTTGTAACTGTTAATGAATGCATTACCTCGTTGCATTATAGCTGGTAAAAAAGTTGTCGTGAACAGAGGAAAGTAAAGTTAAAAAGACGATGTGATCTCCGTTCATTTGCTTCAAAACAAACACATGCCTTGGTAAGAGCTAAGTCCCCACGATGGTTGGTTTAAGTGCTCATGGGAAATAGAGACTGTATCCTGGAAAAAAATACTAGCTTTTCCAGATAGTTCTCACAGTCCCTTTGAAGAGTAAATTTAAGTATGTGGAGTGTAGAATGAAGGAAGCTGAATGTTGAAGGACTCTAGTGAAGAATCATCAGCAGAGATCAAAGAATCTCACGTATAGATCAAATCTTGATCCACCTTGATCTCAATTTATAGAGCTATATGTGTTTATTTTAAAATGGCACGGACAGCATATGGTAAAAGGGCAGAGTACTGACAGTTCAGAGCATCTAAACATGTTTGCTCTTCCTATCTGTATTAGTAATGCAAGGCTGCTTTTTACCCAGTGATTTGTGATTGACAGGCCTCCCGCCTCAGCTTAATAATTGTCTCCAGCCTCCATGAGCAAACCATATATCTCAAGAATCAATTATAAGGAGGCTGCCAATACCTAACTTAAGGCAAACTCAGGTGACAGCAGCAGGGTAATTTGATAAGCTGTGGGATGTTTAAAGTGATTTACCTCCTTAATATGGCCCTCGGTCTCCAGACGCATCAGGGTATTGCTGACCTGATCAGTATCATGTGGGGGAAGCCTGTGAAACCTTCCAGGGAAATCCCACCCTAATTCAAATTGCATTGATGTTCTGCTGAGTGCTCCACGAGGAGAACTTGAACGCCACTGTAACGGCTCTGCCCTGCGACTGCGCAGAGGTTATCCACAGCTGAAAGTACATTCAAAAGTGGACTCTCAGGGGGTGTTCAGCTGTCAGATGGCAGCTCCTCAAGGTCAGGGAAGTCTTTTGTGGGGGCAGTGAAAACCCTTCAAAGCCCTTGACCAAAGAAATACCCTCACCAGGTTTGTACACAGCTCTGTACTTTCATACAAGGCGACTGAGCCCTTTACCAAACGCAATCAGAGCACTCTTGCACTTACTCTTTTTCTCACAGTCCTCTCCAATCAGATATTAACGCTGCTTTACGGAACTCTCTGCCCTTAAAGTAAAGGTTAAGCATGAGAGGACTGACCTTTTCAGAAGGGTCAATCAAGCTAGGGTTACATTTATCAGCAATAACCGAAATGCATGCTGTGGGAGTTTGTGCAAACCCCTGCAGAATTGAAAAGGTTGCAGCTATCGCACCCAAAAAAAAAAGCTGCTACAAGCAGAACAGAAGAGGCTATGAAAGCTACAAGTGCAAAGATGTGCTGCGAATGATAGTCGCTGAAGAAGCCCTGAGAGAGAGTGAGTAATCTAAGAGTTGCAGTCCTGTTTGTTATGTCCCAGGATGCTGAGCTGGATCCTTGCGAAGCTTTTCCAATGAATAATGAATACAGTGGTCAAAACAAAGGGTACATGGGTTAATGCTATGGCTTTTCTGTGTTACTGCATGACTTTTAGCTGAGTGACCTAGTGGCGTGAGGAGAAGGAGATGGAGGAGGAGGGGCAGGGAGTTACTTTGTGTCTGCTTCTATCTGGTGCTTGGCTTGTCAAAGGTGTGCATCCGGGGAGAAAAGCAAGGACCTAATGTCACAACAAGATCTTTCAAGCCCTTGTACTGACAAGAACACCTGCAGGAGCTTCACAGCAGAATCTCCTCAGCTGAACTTCCATTAAAAGTGTGTTTAGGCGGTTTTATTAAAAACAGAATCATAAAAATTGCATAAAAGCATCATTTTCACAGCTCCAAGCCTGCGGTAAATGACTGTCATGAGCTATTATATTATATAAGATTGTTGTATCCAATATCAAATGGCTGTTGCCATTGTTTCCTTACTGTAGGCTATAATTTCTATTAATCCATTAGAACGTGTCATCCTTGATATGGAGCCAGAAGGATTTGTAAAGCCCTGACCCTTTTCTTCTCACAGTGAGTCACTGCTTTAGCTCTAGAGTTGGTACTTAGCAAAGCTCATATGAGGAGTCATGTACAAAACGCTGCATTGCTGTAAGGCATCTACTTTTTACACTTTAAACTAAGAAAAGATATACATACGAAAGTTAATTCCCAGCACAGACATGGACATAGTCTCTCTTTATTACTCGATAAAAAGTCCTTTTTATTAGTCACTAGGACAATACTCTTTACAGCCATAAGACCACTCATTAAAGGTTATTACTCAGCAACCCACTAATTATGCTTTACTGCAAGACAAAGTTTGTTTATGTGTTTCTCCACTTTTCTTTGGTACATTCTCCCTGTATGGCATGACCAAAACAAATAACTCTTGTTATTTAAGTACAAGACTTCATCCCTTAGTACAAATAAGTCATCGTAAGAGATCATTGATTAAAAAAAAAATACTGATTGATTTTTACCTAGTAGTCACAGAATGCATAATCAAGCATTATAAAGTGCTTCTGAGATCCTATTTGCAGCCAACATGCATGACAAGCACCTAGCTGGTAAAATATTTGTACCTATTTAATGGAGTCTCTAATAAAGCGACTGTCTGCTTTGATCTCTCCTCTTTAAATGTATTACTTCACATCATCTTTTCTGCAAAGAAAGAGCTACGTGCACATAACATGAATGCAAATGTAATTCAAACCTGCCACTGTGTTTTTTTCAGCTGGATGTCATCTGTCAATGTGCCGCGGAGTGCAATCAGATTTCTTAAATGCATTTCCGTCTGTTTTCAGGAAATGCATGATATGCAGGGGGTGTAATATAAATATCAGGATGTCGCCAACTGTTCGCTTCACAACTGGTGATTTAGTGAGCGGTTCAGTATTAACACATGAGTCAGGCTGCGGTGTGGGTATCATAAATTTATGCTATTAGTTTTTACATGAATGCATACTGTGCTCAGTTTTAATATATGTGGAGCCCAGCGTGCAGGAGCAGCGTGTTTGTGCTTTGATTTGTGTTCATGCAGAGCTACCATATAAGCTTTCTAGAGGATTAACAATGTGGTATGAAATATTCAAGCTGTAATACACCTTCACTCTAAGACAGAAACCATTCCCCTCTTTAGGTTTTCCTCACTTTAGAGTCCATTCAGTGTGTGGGCAGTCCTGGGAAATAATGGCTGAAGATTCAGAGCATTTTAAAAAGATCAATGTTTCTACTTGCCAGACCTTTCAAGTTGGGTTTTCTATCTCCCTCACTCCTCTCTACATCAGCTGTGTCTAGCCTTGTGCTCGCTCTTAATGTGGATGTGCACCATTAGTCTTTCCTTATCTAATAATCGAGTCTATCTAGTGGGAATGCTAAGCAATGGGTTTGTATGGACGCAGACTTGTGCTGTTTGGTCCTCCCACGCTTTGGAGCAGCCAAATTGAGTCCAGCACAGAAACATCTAAAGGTGATCCCACATGATCAAGCTGCAGCAGAATACAGCACTGTATTGGACAAAAATGCTAATGCTAATAATGGTCATTTTTTTCTCATTTTATTTTTTTTAATTCACTATCCACCACACGGCGGCCATTTTTCCATGATGTCACACTCAGGATGGGGAACTACGCTGTTTTAATGATTCACTGCTGTACTGTAGAGACGTACTAGTAAAAAAATAGACAGACAAAAAGTAATGTTTAAAGCCCTATCTGCTTTTTGTTTAGCTAACTTTGCATGCTAACATGCATATCATTGAAAGTAGGCTGAAGTACGTTGTTTACAAGTTAGCTAGTTTAATGCCTTTCTAATTCTATAATATGACAACTCAAATCAGAAAGAGAAACTTTTAGCCACTTAGCCGATGATAGCTAGTGTCCAAATGCTGTTTTTAGCTAGTGCAACCCCTACTTGAACAAAATTAACCATGATTTGAGTGCCTAGCTGAAAGGTTACCGTAAAGCTGTAACTTGTCTTTTTATTTAATGTCCTAAACTTAAACAGTGTTAACAAAAAACTTAAAACAACAAAGGGCTGTGGGGAAGAAGACACAGGACAACTGCTGCTTGAGACGCCTTAAATGACCACTCGTACAAGAGCATATTCGACTAACCATCAGAACATCAGGATCAAAACAGTATTTTCCTGGCACAAGCAAAACAAAACAGACAGATTTTACACCTTTCAAATCTAACATTAAGTGTGTTTTACCTTAAGCCACTAAGCTGACAGTAATACTGTCCAAAGGTGGCTTAATGCTAATCTTAACTTTCATTTGAAGGTGGCTACTGAGTTAAAAAAATATGTTGTTTTTTCAGAATATAGTTTTTAGCTTAGCCTTTACAGTCGCTTACACTTCAGGAACAGGAATTAGGAGGTCAGCAGCTCTAAATGAAGTCAGCTAATGTTGTTTAGGTGGTCAGTTTTGGACAAGTGGCGCATAAGAAGTTAAATTAGCTCTATCTGTGACTTGACAAAATTCGATTAGCCCACCTTTGTGCCCTAACTTTACCGCACTTGTTCCAGGATCGCTATTGCTGACAGCCTCTTACCCTCCATCCATCCATTTCCTCCCAGGCTTTTACAGCACTGAGGCAAGCATTTGGCCTTTTGTGGGTATTGATGCAGTTTCTGACAGTGTGCGAGTTAAAGATGGAGGGAGGCGGTGATAGGGAAATAAGACTGAAGGCCTTAAGTCAGTTTAAAGTCAAACGTTCTCCCATTATATGCCCTTGGGTCAAATTCAAGCCGAGGTCTTCCTATCATCCTTTCGTCTCTTTGTGGATTGTGGTCAATCTTCAGAAGGTTAAATCAATAAGCATCAGCATTTTAGGAGAAAAATGTTCTCTGGCAAACACTTTTTTCCCCCAACATTTTGCTTATTTGGTGAAAAGCCTGCCAACTGGATGCTGACCTTGCCTGTTGAAATCAAATTTTGATGTTTTTATGTCAGTTATTGCGCTCAAGGTGATAACCTGTTGCTATAGAAAGAGCTGCAACAAGCTGCAGCAGTAAGTACGGCACTACATTATCTAATTTAGCCTTTCGTGAGTCCGGATGTACTACAGGAGAGGAGTTTGTCATTTAGAAGGAGCGCACCTTCTGCGGTCTCCTGGTTACATAAGCCCTCCTCCAGGCCTCTAATCAGTACAGCCTAGCATTTAGGCAGCAGCACCTAAATCCTCTTTACCCCACAATCATAATCAGATAAGAGTGAATCTCCTAGATTATAGGTGACATGAGTCCTTATAGTGCATGGGTGGAGGAAGCTGCATTTATCATGTGGATGTTCCATGACACAGTTAAATCAAGTCACTGCACCTTTAACATGGATAATAAACTGAACTGAAATTATGTCTCCAATGATTTAACAAAATGAACTAAATCAAGGCTTCAAAAAACTTGTTTTCCAAGTTAAACCTCCTCTCCTTTATTTACTAAAAGCTTCTTTATTTCGTGAGCTTTTCATTTGTTTAAAGCTACCATAAAATGCCTTTGGTTGTTTTTATACACAGCTGATGTGCTGTGTGAATACTGACTACTTTGCTCTGTGTCTCATGCACCCAGAACTTGGATTTCCGCATAAGGACAATTATCTGCTTATAGAAGCAGCAGATGAAGCATTTTCTACTCAGTTGTGCTGTTTTTTGGGGATTTATGGTTTTGTTACTTTGCAGCAAAATAATAGTTTTTATGACAAGAAAGGCTTCACAGTTCAGCAGATCAGATATAATCAAGTGTAAAATAAGAATATAGCTTCAGAAAAACTAATCAGTGGTGTATTACAGCGTGATTCTTAGCATTATAGGTGTTTATGTTGTATTCAGCCAGTTTATACTCATTTAATGGTGCATGATAGTGCTGATGCAAAAATAAAGCAGGGATTAACACACAAGGGAGGAATTACACGCCCTTTAATTTTGAAAGTGTTGAAAATTGTACATTTGAGACTTTCTGTAAAGTCTTTCTGGTGAGAGGCTGACTGGATGTCATGGGTTCTCCAGCAGAGGTATCTCTAGGTTATATTTAAACAGACGAGCAGGATAGGACACTGCAGCCCTTTATTGATTAAACTAAAGCGTTGAATCTGTGAGTCCCACCCGCAGGGTTCACTGGGAACATCTAAAGAGAGGCGAGAGAAGTTTCTGAAAACGAAGCACAAGGAAGCCTATTGATGCAGCTTGATTCTCAGAATTGATCCGTAGAAACCACGCTCTTGTACGTTTTTAATTATTTCAGATATAGCCATTCATCAATGTCTGCAGTAACAGGGAAACACACCTCCATCCTCCTCTGGTTTTGCTTTGCTCTGCACAAATAACCTGCTGCTGCTTTCTTCCATTTCCATGATTATTAGAAGGAACTGGCATGCAGAGGAATTACAGTCAAGATGCAGCTCAGCGGCAGGGATGTCCCGGCAGAGCTGCAGGCTGCACTTTGGGCATATTACTGAGCATGCACACAATGCTTCATGAACAAGGATATCATGAAATGAGGGTCAAGAGGCAAAGCTGGCTTCACTGTTATTTGCACACATGAAGGAAAAGAAGCAAAACTAGATACAGGGGAATAGATAAACTTGCTTCGAAACAAGTCTAGTACAAACAACATGTCCAGAATGGTCCAAGGCTAATGAGCAGCCAGATGGTGTGAGAGGCCTGATGGCTGAAGTCTTATTAGTAATTCTACTGTCATCCCCGGAAAACACCCTCACATTTCCTAAGAACAAATCTGTTATGACTAGGACTGCTGCTCCAGAGGACTATTTTCATAATCAATTCATCTGATCTGGGGAAAATGTTAATTTGCCAGAGGGTGATCTTCAAAATGCTTGCTCTGTCAGACCAGTGGATTAAAAACTTAAAGATATTCACCCCTGGGTTATTGGGATATAAAACTATGAGGAGGAGCAGTTCCTTAGATTTCAGTAGCTGGAACAGATTAGATGACAAGATTTGATTTTCTGATTTAAAACTTGATTAATGTTCTAGCTGATCACCATGGCTTTTTTGGACATTTCTGAACAAGGGGTGTTTTTTGTTGATCCATACTCAGCTTCAAGCAAAGCTGCTTATGAAATAACTTTACTTTGATAAAGTAAAGTTGTTTGAAAATGCTTTGCAGTGCAATGTCATAAACATTCATTATGGCTTGTGGTTGTGTTTATCTGTTGAACTGGAAAGATGTTGTCTCCTTTGAGCTCTGTTTTGGTCTCCTCCAACTCCAGAGAAAAACATACAGCTCTTTGATTACGTAAAGTGTTGCTATTTTTAGAGTGTGAGTGTAAGTTATTAAGTTTCAATTTAGAAAATACCCGGCCATTGTAGCCACACAACGTTAAGCTAACTGTAGCTCCAGAGTTAAGAGTTTGTCTGCATATGTTTTAGGTTTTCCAAACCTTGCTTCTTCTCCTTAGCCTACCATTTCTTGTTACACACTCTGCATGAGTTACACACTTCATGCTTGTTCATCCTGCAAGAAGTCCAGAGGCATAAACTGGCAGTAAGCCCTGGGTCTGAGCGCCATCAGAGCGAGACATAAATCCTATTGAAGGCGGGGTGTGGCTGTGAACCAGCAGCGAGCGTCAGCTCTGCCTGGCACTGCCAGCTTGAGTGACACTCTGGGAAAGAGGCTAATGTGTTCCTTCCTTCTTCCTGCTTTCCTTGCATCCTCCCTGTCCTCCTCCTCCTCATTGCCTCCACTGCTGCCCCCTCCTCCTGTGAGGTGTTCTCCACCTGTCCTCTGCTGTTTTCCTTGTCTTAGAAGGAGTCAGAAAATAGGGGAAGACAGGGGAGGGACAGGGAGAGAAGAGTCATCATTCTAAACGCTACGAACACCAGGTCTCTATTACGTGCTTCAGTGAACCCACTTCACACACAGACACACAAAAACACACACTATGTACTCACAGCTAACAGTCAGTCTTCCACATCCCTGCACATACGTTAAACTTAATACACACAATATGCCCTCGGTAGTTCAGCACATAAGCTGAGGTTCCCGCGGACACACACACACACACACCTCTTTATCAGTGAACCTTCAGATACTGCTGAGCCAGCTTTCTGTGTGTGCCACGACACAGTGAGTGCCACACTGTTGTCTCCTTCACTCCCCTCTGTGCCATCTCTCTTTTATTATGCTTCACCTTTTCTGCATTCTCTCTTCGCCACCCAAGCTGCCTTCAAAGCCTCTCTTTGGATTTTTTTCATTGTGCGTTTCCTCCTAAACCTCTGACTTCCTGCAGCCTCTGCTCTCTGTTTTCCTTCTCCTTCACACTCCTGTTTTTATTTACTCTTGGGGTGAAAAAGCTGATTTGTGATCCTGCTCACCGCTCCATCATTGAAGCAGTGATATGAGAGTGCATTGGTATTCATTGTGGGTGTTTCTACATTTGGCTCTATATCAGTCATGTTTATGATTTACTAGCGCAGGTCGAAGAAGTGCTTCCTCAGGTGTTTCCACTTTCTGTTGCACTGAGGAGCTCTGCTTCTTTATACATCTGGCTGCTTTACATGCACTAAATCCTGTGACAATCTGAACAATCTGATGGATGACACTCTGAGAATCCTCAATAACAAAAGGGGATATCCTTTGGAGGGCTCTCGATCTTCTCTAACCTAGAAAACCCCTTCCAGGAGCTCTCTAAATGAAAAAAAGGCACGTGTAAACAACTTAATTTTACTTGTGTCCTCAGAAATGCTGTGTTTGTGTAGTTTCCATGGTGACTGCAGTGTGCTATGGTGACTTATCGACACCCAGGGAGCAATTCATCTCTATACAGGCTGTGTTAGAGGCAGAGCAGCTGGTAGCTCAGCCCCCACAAACCAACCCGAATGCAAATGTTCGGGGAAACACTTGTGCTGTGCATCATTGGTATGGTTCAGCCCTCACTGGGATAGTTTCCTCTGTGTTGGAGTGTTTTCGCTAATTTTTCTGTTTGTGTCACTCCCAACAATGCTTCAGTAGTTCTCAGTGACACTGAAATTACCTCCTATTGTGTGGCAGAGTGCTCAAATGAGCTCACACAGTCATACTCTTTGCAGCCGCTGCTGTGATATGATGAGCGTGGAAAATACTCTCACTTTTAATTGCGCCTAGACGGAAAAATCTGCTCTCGTCTGTTTGAGCACAGAGAAAATAAAGAAACAGATTCTTAAAGTTAAGTATGTCTTGATGTGAGAGAAAAAAAAAGAAGAAGAATAGTGTCTCGCCTTTCTTGACGCCGATCAGAGGGTCTCTGGAGCCAAAGCAGCAGAGCAGGGCCTTGGTGTTGCAGGGATATGAGAGATTAATTAAAAACCTCTGCTTTAAGAAGAAGCCTCTGAGGATGTGTAAGAGGAAAGAGTCAGATAATGTGGATCAGTGGGAGGTTGAAAAAAGGCTGAAGCTGCATGTTGTCAGTTGCCACATGGAGACTGAGAGAAAAATCTTGAGTTTTGTGAGTGGGCAAAGCTTTTTTTCTCACTTCCCTCTCATTACCAGCCACCTTCTCGTCCTCCTGCTTTTAGTTTTCTCCCTTTTCCTGTTTTAGCTCCTCTCCTGGACGGCCTCCAACTTCATACATCGCTTCTCTCTGGTGTCATCACGCTCTTGGCGTCACTGTTGGCCGTGCTGCCAGCTGTTTGCTGTCTTCCTACACCCCAGGAAGCAACAGAAGAAATTATTATTATGTCTCCTGCTCTTTGTTGCTTGTGTGTGCGTGTGTTTTGTGTGTGTGTGTGGGCCTCCTGTGTCTTCTACTGAGCCACAGGAGCTCCACAGTGCTGACCACAGTAACTCAGCACTGCTTCAAATGCCTGGATGCACCTTAAATTTCAGTTTATCTGACATTCATCCAGAAAAAAGTTCATCTGGGATAGTGTATCCTCAAACTCAGTCATAAAAGTTTCAGCACAGTATTAAAGTATTTATGCCTGTGGCAGGGGATACAATATTTTTGCTATTTCAAGAGTTTCCTTGCTCAGATTTTCTTGAGATGTGAGCCAAAAAGTGCTTTTATTGCTGCTGCTCGTGATCTGGCTGATCTATCATGTCTAGAGTGTTTTAGCTTTCCCCGCTTTTGGCTAGCATCACCAGTAGAGCCAAAATGAATGACTTGTCCAAGTTTATTTCTATTTTTCCATTATTTATTAAGAAACCTGCAAAACTAACATTCCCATCGATGCTGTTTACTTTGTGTTAGCCACTAACTAGCAGGTGTTAGCTTGCCTGTGGATGTAAATGAAAAATGTGCTCTCAGTGATCTTTTTTCTGCCCTCATATCCCCAAACATGATGCAAAGACCAGTAACCAGTTTTGGGTAATTTCAACAGAATCGCAATTTTTTTTTTCTCAAAGTATTTTTATTGACATATTCAAATCATACATAGGAGTATACAGATGGAATTACATGAGCACAATACAACCCTATTTCCCCCCTTCCCCCATCCCTACAACAGTATTGCTGTACCGTTAGATAATTAAATAATGATCTTATAAAGAGTTATTCTTGAACTTACAAATATAAAGGTAATTTTACATAATAGTCAAAAAATAAATTAATAAAATAGAAAAATAAAAATAAAATAAATACAATAACAGTCAAAATAATATGGAAGTATTCAGAAAATGATAAAAGGAAATAAAAATAGAACAGAATTGCAATTTGATGACGTAAACAAGACCAACAAGCTAAATTCAGGTGACTGTAGCAAAGTTTTTTACTTATGAATACTAGCATTTGTGTTTTTGAGATGCTAACATGTTAGCATGCAGCCTGTTGCTACAGGTACAAGGCTCTGAGGTCGTGCCCCTACTATAGCATTATTTTAATCTCTCTGTTACCACTGTGCTTTATCTTTGAAATATAACTGTTATACGTATGTCATATTCCTAAGAACAATTTTTAGTCCCACAACAGAGTGGCACAAAATAAGTCATTTGAGATAAAGGGCCTGTGTCCACCAAACACATTTTTCAGTGCTGGCAGCATTTTCAACCTCAATTTCAGACAGTTCTGCTCAAGTTCTCCCAGGATGCAACTGCCGGTCAGTAAATAGTCCTTGATTCATACTGATGTCTACAATAAGCTTTCATCTCACAGAAGGCACATCATGGAGAAAACCAGAACTGAAGAGACAGTTTTTAGCCTTCAGCTAAAATTATTTCATGCTGCATGTTCCAGTCAACAAACTTAATGGACTGGACAACATAAAAAATATATTGTCTAATAATTTACTGAATTAATTTTATGAGTTAACAAATAAGCAATCTGATTCAATTTAATTGTCTCTATAGCAACCTATTTAACTCAAAAAGCAGCAGCTACACAGGAACTTGTGCCTCCAGTGGCCGTGACAATTAAATGTGTTTTAAAATACTCTGTTTGCTTCATGTTTGCTGTTTTAGACGCCATTCTATAGAGAAAATGTAACAACATTTGGTTGAATCTGTGTCATAGCATTGGCAAAATTAAAGTGGCTAGTTGTTCCATGTGTTGCCACCATTCTTGTCGTGTTGGTTAATCCTAGTTGGTGTTGCTTTTTCTTAATTTTGACTGACCAGCCAAAGAAAAGAGTGTGAGCAGCTGCGCAAAACTGCTGATGCTGGAAATGACTGTGTGCTTGAGATACTGAGCCCTGAAAACATTGAAGTGCATACAAATTAAAAGCAGATATTTAGATGCAGGCGTTAGTAGATGACCAAAACACAGTGGTGTGTCATTATGAATAAAAAGTTCACGCTTGCTTAAAAAATGAAATTACTGAACAGATTGATTGACACACCTTATTCAGTGCCGTTTCTTTAGACAGCAGGATCTCTGCCATTTACTAAAACCTCTTTGGAACCCAAAGGTCACAGCTTTAATTCCCCCAACAGCTGCTGTGCAAATTATTTCACAAGACTGACGACCTTTTCTTTTCAGCCCCACTCTACCTTTCCCATTCAGTTCACATCCAAGCCATTCATAAAACGAGTAAAACAGTCAACACATCGCTAAATGTGCCTTCAACTGGAAAAGTCCATCTGTGCGTCTGGTCGGTCGAGGTGACAAGAGGCATTGATACAGTCATTTAGCTCCCCAGTGTGATTGTAATCAGCTTACTGCCATTGGAGGAAAAGGACCTGGCTAGCTTGAGGGCACACAGTGACGACAACACCCACACCATGTGACCATGTGTCAATGACAGGAAGCCCAGCAAAGGGCCAAAGAACCAGGGTCTCAGATTTGTGTTTTTCTTGGTTTATGAGCATTTTAATGTCTGATTCAGTTAGAGGTCAAAAAGCTGTGCACGAGTTTCTGCTCTCCTTTCTTGAAGCTGTCACACGCATCACAGCACATATTTTCCTGTGTTTTTATATGGTGCTGTCAGCTTACATGGGATCTGTCCTCCATCACTGCAGGATCAGGGCAGATTTGAGTCTGTTGGGTGATGACATTTGGTTGAAGCCTTGCCAATCGATAGGATAACTCCCAGGTATTGACCGGTGTGCTCAAGTCTCCACCTGTCTCTTTGTATTTCAGAGTACGGTGCTGTGTAGCATGTACACTTAAGAGCTGACCAACACACACCACTGACTGAGCACACTTGCGTTCTTGCATGTGTCTAATATTTGCTCTTTTACTCCCTCTGCTCCGGCACATATTATGCATCTATGTCTGGATTCTTTTATTTATTTTCCTGAACTTTGTGCTTCTTTCACAGCAGTTTAGCTCTTTCCTTTATGCCTGTTCATGATTCACCTTCAGTGACTCACTATAAAGTTGACTCTCTTTATGCCCTTCTTCTATTATCTGCATCTGTTATGAGAAATATGCTTGTTTACCTCCTCTTTTCTGCCCTTTATCATCTTCCAGTAGCTTCTTTTAATCACTCACCCTTGCTCCAGAATCACTTGTGTCCTTTTTTAAGTGTCCTTCCTCCTTCTCTCTGTATAAAAGTATCTTTTGAACTTCACCTACTTGTGTTTAATTTGTTATATGTGCTCGCAAATGATTCAGCCAAGCCTACTCAGAGTTACATCCAGACTTAGTGATGCTGGCTTCTGTTTCTGGCACAAGCTCTGCTAAAGATTTCTAAAGTATACTTGTTTTGCAATAAATCCTTCTTCAAGTAGCGTGACGGTATCTAAGGCTGCCTGTTAGGCTGCATCCTTAGTTTCACCTCCTGTTCCTCAGTATTGAACATAGTGTCTGAAAGGGAATAACAGTAATAATGCTGATGGATGACAGGTGATTCAAGGCAAAGTAGTGCCGGCCTTTGTCACGTTTCCAGTGTTGCTATTCTCGCCTCTTTGAGTGGTTGTTCCCCGCGTCTCTAATAAGTATTCTTGGTCTATTTGGATCATATTCATGCTGCTTTAAAACTACATTTATGCTGCTATAAAAGTAATCTTTGCAACAGACAGACATCATAAAGCTTAGCATTAAAAATGCTCAACACTTAGAGGCAGCTGTACAGTGAGTCTCACTTCTAAAAATACCAACTAGACAACCAGTCTGGCCACATTACAACACGTTAAGTAAGCAACAATGTGTAATCATGTGGAGAATAAAACCTGGAAATCTAGATTTTCTCCTCAGCGCTTAGTCCAGGGGAATACAATGAGAGATTAGGAGGTTTCATTTATACACATATCTGCTTTGTGAATGGGTAAAAGCTAATGCGGATTATATTGTGAAGCATTAAATCGGGTACGGCAGTGATTCATCCTCCCAGGATGCGTGATTCATCTCCACTGTTATTACTTCAATATGTATTTATTCCCTTTCTTCACGTGTCACAGCTGAAGAAGCCCTGGCCTTTAATCTGTGTTAAATTCCTCTTTCAGGATGACCTTTTTGGCTCTTTGTGCATGTGTGTGTGTATGAGAAAAGACGTCTTAAAAGGAACAGTAATTGGAATTTTAAGCAGTCTTAAGCGCACTTGTATATGCAGAGAGAGCTCTGACGGAGGAGAAGTCAAACAAGAAAGATGAAAGACGAAAAAGACAACATGGTGTCTGTTTCATTTTCATGAAGGCGTGGAATTATGTATGCATCAAAAGACTGATGGTAATCTAAATTTTTGCTGACTCTTGGTTGATTTATTTAACACCAACATCATCATTTATCTATTTCTGAGATTCTCATCTTTTATGTTTTGTATGTTTTTAGCAGATTAACTGCTTCACAAAGCACTTGGATCTCCTTAGATTTGGAGGAATGTCTCTGGACAAACAGTGCACTCTCATGCAGTGGAAAGTTGCAGGAAAGGAATTCTGTTTATGTGAAATAGTTTAAAAAGTTGATAAATATTCATTTAACAATGTTCACTTTTCTGGTTGTTTAAAAGGAGCCCTGATTTAATCACAGCAGAGTAATTCATCTCACGGAAAGCAAGAAATTTCCACAAATTACTCTTCCTAATTGAACGCCTGAGTCTTGTCCCCCTGCTGGGATTAACTGTGGTGTGGAGAGGTATAAATCCGGCCTCCCGTCCGTCTGACTGACAGGTGGACACACCCCCAACCTGATGTGCTGCTCCCTAATCTCCTCTGACGACACCACAGAGTCTGAGGACAGAAATTAACAGCCCTGTGTCAGCTGTGACATCCTGCTTGTCTGTCATCGTAACAATCACATGCTCATGACGATGGCGAATCAATTAGCATCGCTGCCATATATCAGATTAAGACTAAACAAGTCCAGAGGCGGGCTCATTAAAACGGCTGTCTGTTTAACCCATCTAATAGAAAGCCAAGCAGAGGCTTAAGGGGGGAGGGCTAAACTTGTTGAGGGACACTGTGGATTGCCGGGGTTCACATCCTAATCCGGAGGGATTGGCTTCTCCGTGTCCAGACTGAGAAGGGGACAGAATAGGAGGAAAGGGACAGGTGGAGGTGGACGTGGTTCAAAAATGTACTGCTGTTCAGATTCAAACATGGTTTCATCAGGCTTGTTTACAAAGCAGCATCAGTTTCCTCCAAAGAAACACTAAGTCAAAAAAGTGTCTTAACTTCCATTCTTTTCAATGACCAGCAGAGGGAGAGTCCACTGGTCATGGTGATAATTTTTATTGTGAGAACGTAACGGTTTAAAGGTTCAACTTCTCAGATGACTTAATGAAAGATGTTAATTTTGTAAGTGTCTGTCTTTTTTAGAGTGAGAGCAGAGGCAGGGTGAAGCAGGGTTTACTTCAGGGCGTGTTGGCCTGTGAATTATACATCACTACCATGATCTAAAGATGAATCCCACCAAATCAAAGAACTCTAGGCTAAAAGTAAAAAAGTGTTTACGTTTTAAATAAAAAGTAGATAAAGCTTAGAAAAGAGAAAATCAAATTTAATCAAAAACTTTACTGCTGCAGAAAAGTGTGGCTACAGTTCCTTTTTTAAGTTCACACATGATGTTTTAAATGTTTTGGAATATTTGAAAAATAAATAAACTGAAGATGACCTTTACCTTCTGAGAGCCATTCAGAGGGCAAAGGTCATCTTAGCTGACCCACATCACCCTCTGTATGCTGAGTAAGCTGGACAGAGGTATACCTTCCTTAAGAGGGCCAAATCCAACAGATATCTCAGATCATTTGATCACTCAGCTGTAGGGTTTCTGAATGAGCTTTAGGTGTTTCCTTGCACTGTAGGCTACATATTTAGTCATGATAACTCACCTGATGACATGTACTATTCATATCTATGTTTTTATGTGTTGAACCGTATTGTTTTTATGGTATGAATTTGGTTTTTGACTTTTGTTGCGAATCAAATTACCCAAACTGGGACAGTAAAGACATTTTCTAATCTAAAAAATCAAATGTAAAATAAAAACACTAACAAAAAAGTATAGTAATGTGGAGAGAAAGCATTAACTGAGAAACACCCAGAGATTTAGTGTCTGAACATCTTGACTTCTTATTCTGAAACTGGTGGAAACCAAAACATAGCTGAGAGAAGAAGTATTGGACCCAAAACCAGCATTGTAGTCACTAGCCTTTACTGCTAGGGGTGGGAGGAAAAAAAACGAAAATTGATGTATCAGGATTTTTTGTTTGACACCATAAAAATTGGGATCCTTTGTCAAAAGCTCTTTTTTTCAAATTCAAATTCTTCATTTCATTCTTCGTTTATAATCTGGATTGGAAAAAAAGTTACCACTTTTCTCCAGCAGAGAGAGAAATGTTTCTCTCTGACTCCCGTGACGTGCATTTTATCAGAAAATATGTCTCCTGATTTAGTCTGTAGACATTATCACCATAATTTCAGGTTTTTACATGGTCTGGTTTAAAAAATTAAAAATTGCAAAAATCGTAAATATTGAAGAACTTGAATTTAAATAGAATTGGCACCCCAAAAATCGTAACAGAATTGAATCGCAAGAATAGTATATCATCCCAGCCCTAGTTCCTGGTGAGCCCCTGCTGTGTCAGTACATCTTATGGTTCTGCACTGCCTTAAAAACACACTGGGGCACAAATGTTACACTGCTGTGATATCAATACAAAAGTAAAAAGGCATAATAATGGCGGAGCTGTGGTACAAAGCTGTTTCGGTCTCATAATGTGGAAAGGTCTGCTGTTATGCTGTCACTCAAATGGTAACATCGGGTCTAAAATTATGCAGTCTGTGCCAGAGAGCTAAAAAGATCTCGAGATTTAGCTTGAGGTTGGCAAACATAACTACACAAAAAGCTAAAAGAGGATTTTGTTTAAAGCAAAACTAAAATGTTTACATCATGGTTGTGTTTTTATAACTCAATATTTTAAGAGTTAATAAATATATGAGTTGTGTTCATGTAATGACGCGGCTGACTTGACTGACTTGTAGCTTTTAGCAAAAAGGCTAAGGGCCCACCTCTTTACCTCATGCAAACTTGAACTAAACTAGATTAAGTTAAGCATCTCCAATATGGTCAATGTTGACGATAGCTTCAAAACTCCAAATCAGGAAAAAATGGGTGATGTCACATGTTAGACCATGCCTGCTTATTATGGTGTCTCCATCATCTTTCTGTGATTTTGAGAAAGTGTCTGAAGAGCCGCACCTTTAGCATACTGAATGATACCTTTGCCCCAGAAACATCTTCTACTAATACATTTTTTGGTTGGGCTGAAGTAATTTATGAGAACTTCTTCTTGAGCCAAACACACTTTCATATTTCACAAAGTAAACTCGCCAGCCAGAAGGTTTTGTTTTATTTGTACATGTTTGTATCTGTGGCGTGTATTTCTGCCTGCTCAGGTGGGCTGCATACATGCCTGCAGACACAGAGCCTAAGTGCCTTCCCTATTGGTCCCCACAGGTCCCGGCACTGAAAGATGCAGAGTACACAGCCTGCAGATTACATTAGTGCATGCTGCATACATGTCTGTACAGAGCATGTGCATGTGTGCATGCTTGTGTAAGAGTGCCAATGCAGCACAGTGAAGCCACTCATGTAGAACATTGCATGGACAGCATCATGCAAAGCACTCTGCACCTCCAGTGCTCTGCAGCTCCATTCATAAGAATATATTTAATAGCATCTCAATAGCAAATGCCAAACAAAATCTCAGTCCTTTAGATTAAACATGAGCCCTGGTTGAATGAACACTTTGCACGGAGAGGTTTTTTTTTTTTCATCAGCTACAATGGTATGGTAATGAAATCTCCAATCTTATCAACCCGATCTCTACGCTGAGCTCTGACAAAGCACTCAGATGCATCCAGCAGCCACAGTGAATGGTATCTAAAGGAGAAGTCAGTGCGGGAGATGTACTTTGATATGAAATATTGATAGCCATGGTAGTGTACTTGAATTGCAACAAAGTGCTCACAGACAGAAACAGGGAGTTTGAATGGAGAAAATGTATCATAGAAAACGTACAGTGAAAGAGAGGGATGAGCTACTATGTGTCAGAGTAACAGACTGCAGAGGAATAAAAAAATAAAAGTGTGGTAGTCCCAGCTTCGCGGGGGAAACCACTTCGATGTAGGTTGTGACTCTGACTCCATAACAGGAACATGGCTGCGATCCAAAAGATTTCACAGATAGCCTCTGGGCTCATCTCCTCTCCTTCTCTCCTCTTTTCTTTCCTTCCTCCTCATATCTTCTTCGAGTTTTTGTTCCTCCACCACAGAGAAGACTGAACAAGGTGGAAAAACACACCACTGAGGTGCAATCAATAGTCCCTAAATAATTTCCTAACTCTATTTATTTGATGTTTGCTTCGATCCAAGGCTTTCATCAATAATGCTGTCAAATGAAATAATGTTGTATTTGGCTCTCCCCGCCCTGCTTCTCCTGGTCACAGCAGATTGGGGTAAATGTTTAATGGCCATGTGTGTTCAACCCACGCCTTGAGGTGCACCACGTTTGCAAAGCACATGTTACTCTCTGCTCTTTCTAGAAGCAACAAAGACAGACTGTATGTTTTTCTATCCCTTTGTGGATGTATAGCAATCCCCTTTCTACTGAGTGATATCCTGATTTTCAATTCTTACACTGATTCAATCCAAGTAATGAGACTTAAGTGTTTGCAAATGCTCTTTGATTCAAATGCAATAAAAAAAACATATTGCTTAAAAATATTGACCACTGACACTTTGCTTTTTCAGAAACACTACTGGCATCAGACTAGTGTTGATAGTTATTCATCTAAAACTAGTTAATTTTTTGGATGCCAACTACAGATGGTCAAGGCGTCCCCACCTCAAAATCCCCATTAATGGGTGCTAACATATTGAGCATGTGACCTTATTTAGAGTGTAGGATGGTGTCTTAAAAACGGATAGAATGGAGGCCATTCATCGATTTCACTATCACACTGGAAAAAAGTGAAGCCAATATACCTGACATGTAAGATGCTGTGCTGGTGATATTTGAGCAGTTTGTTAATAATGTCCCACCCATTCTGCTCTCCAAAATAATGAGAGAAATCCTTCATAAAATTCATAAAACAAATTTAATTCAGGGTTGATTCAGTCCAAAGAAAAATAGACTTGAGGTTTTTTAATAATAGAAACTTCAGTAACTCTTGTGCTGGTGTCAGTCTGTGTTATACTCATTTTTAAAAGCCCCAAATAAACAGAAAAGAAGTTAACTATCAGAGTATAGAACTCTTTAAAAATCTCTAAACAAAGTTTATTTGACATGTGTTTCGATTTAAACTTTGAACCATATCTCACCTGTTGACATGGAGCAGGTGGGCTGCATGCTCTTTGCTGCAGCCAGCCAGTAGTGGAACCTCTTAATGTTTTGGCTTCTCTTTGCAGTCGATGTCATGTCGTCAAGCTATTTATTGAGCCCACGGGGCTAACTTGTTCTGATGTTTGACTTGCCAAAACACGTCAACACATTTCAGGCGGTGCTTGAGGCCAATTCACAGCATCTCCGCTCCACTTTGAACTCTCTTTCACCCAAGCAGTCATGGCACCTCTGTTTTGAAGTTCAAAGCTTGTATCTTTGTTTGTATACAGTAAGAGACACATTTGCATTCAGCTGACTGGGCTGAAAGTGTGACAAGAGATAATGCGCAGCAGTACAAACAGCAAACCTGAGCAAAGTCAAGGTGTTAGGTTCACTCTGGGACTTGGTCGCTTAAATTTCTACACATAAGGGAATTTCTAATCTTGCATTCAGGGCAGTGATCCACTTTACCTGCACCCAGTCCATTATTGATGCCATAAAACAGCAGGGCATCAATTCTTTAAATCCTGTTTCAATTCCTCTCATTTCATTCCAGTCTGCTACTTTATCTATTTTTCTCTTCTTTATCCCTCGCTTGATGTCAATCCCTTTTTTTCTGGCTTCTATTTGCTTCCACCCACACGCCCACCCACCATCCTCAGCTCCTGTTTCCAGCGAAGAAAACTGCCCTGTGTTTTACTCCTCCCCTGTGGTGGACACAGCATGTAGCCTCAATCATCCAAAATAATAGTTTATGCTGCATTTTAATGTTTCACACTATTGTTGCTATTTTTTGCAACAAATCACGGCCTGAATTTCTCGTTCCTGTGTGTATTTATCCTCTCCCCCTCATTGAACTCAGCGCAACAAGCCCAAAGGCCCGTGCAGGAAGAGTGCAAGTCATCACACCACATAATCTGACGCCACCGGGTAAGACAATTTAGGCAAATTAGCAAGTGAGCCGTCCATGCCCTGGTACTAATCTGGCATAAACACAGAGTGGGCTATTTAAAGTGCAGTTTCCACTGTGACAAGTCAAATTTAGCGCAGCTCCAGAAGTGTATGGATATCACTTTATCATCCTGATAACTTAATCCCTTCTTTGTGTGGTCATGCAGGAGGCAGAGATAGAGGGGATGTAGTTGGAGGCTGGGTCGTGAGTGGTGTGAGTTTGTGTTCAAGGGCTTGTTGAGCTCTGGCCGGAGCAGAGGAAAAAAAAGTAAATTATACAGCATATCTCTGGAGATACAGAGAGGGAATGACTGTGACGGATTGCAATGTGTGTTTATGCTTCTAGTAAAAACAGAGAAAACATTGAGAGAGAATGTGTAACTTGTCTGGGGTTAAAGTTGAAGCGGCTTCAAAAAGAGGCAAGAGGAGTGTTTGCTTCAGATAGTGGGGTGTTTAAACAACACACTCCCACACAAGTGCTTCCAAGACACAGAAACCCAGTGAAAGGGATGTTTACTTCATTCCAAAATACACTCTCATGCCACGTTGTATTTGTGTGAATGTGTTTTTCACATTCCCTATCTGTACTTTAAATTCCTCTGACTAGTATCAAAAAACGACTATTTGATGCTGTTTTTATGAGACCATCACGTAAAAATGCTTCTCTGGAAACAGAGTGGGACATAGTTATGGCCAGCCCAGATAGTAGAGGAGGTATTGATGGGCTGAGATATGGAAAAAGCTGATGGACTGTAGCATTGGAAAAAAGATGTAAATGTGAAATGGAAGATATAAAGAAGAAGAGGCGTGGAGAGAGCGAGATCAGAGGAAGCAGCAAGAAGTGAAAGCACGAGATGAGAAAAAGAAACGAGAGATGGTGGGATGGAGGGCGGGGAGTTGGGGGGACTAATGTGTCCTTCATGGGGTGAGGCTGGACCGAAATGGCTCAGCATGAAGCTAAATTGACTCCATTACAGGGGCAGTGCACCGGAAAGCATCAGTGACATCACCCGCCCATCCCAGACAGGCAGTTACATCTCCCAGAGGGAACGCTGGGAGCAGCCTCTCTGCAGGATGCAGCAACCGCTATGGTTAAGGCATGTTTACTGCTGCTTTGCATGTTTTTACATGCAAAGCAGCAAAAACATGCAAGATAAAAGAACATGTAGTTCCTATGATCTTTAAAATGAATATGTCTAATACATATTTAATTTTCCATGCTGCTGCAGGTGCATGTTGATAAATGAAATGAAAATCCTGCATGCGGTTGTGTCTCACACTCTGTTTACACTGTGTGTAAACATATTTGCTTTAGAGCACCTGCATGTGTGTTTCGCTGTGTGATTACCTTGAAAAGGCTGTAAAACAGGTTACTTCAGAGCATGCTCAGATGTTCCTGTACACAGTGACAGAGGACACCTTTTATTTAATGGGGCTCTTTCATGCTTTCAGTTTAGGGGTAGGACAGTGGATAGAGAAGAAAAACTAGAAAGGAAGAACAGGTGATGACAGAAGGTGTGGGTCAGATTTGAACCGTTTTGACCTTCTTCAAGGACTCTGGCTTCTGTAGATGGGGCGTAAAATTTAACTGTTGAGCAAATTCAGTTTAAAGCTATAGCAAGTGCTTAATAAGTGCTAAAGTGTTTATTTTGTGGGTTCAGGATTGTGTTTGAACTGTGTTCTCTCATTGTTCAACACAAACACTCATTTGGTCTTGGAAAAACAGTACACAAAGTTTCCAGAGTAAATTTTCAGTCTTATAATCCCACATGCTTTTTGGTGCACGACATGTTGAAGAAAAAATAAATAACTTTATACAGGGGTCACAGGTCACATCTAGCCTCACATATTTGGATTCAGCTAATTGATGCTTTTGTTAGCATGTGATTGGCAGATCGTTTAATATTGCTGTATTCCAAAGTCACTTCTTGACATTAAGTGGGGTCATACCATGTAGTATTAGGGAGCCTAAGTACAGAGGAGTAAAATTTGAGATTCCAAAGATTGAGTTTAAATGGACAATTGTTTTTGCAAAGTTATGATTTAAAAATGAATAAATAAATAAATAAAAACAAATCTTTAATAATGTATGATTAAAACTTATTTCTCATGAACGTAAGACTTTATACTTTAAATTTGATGGCCTTTATCATCTTTCAAATTATTAGATCTGTACTGTTATTTGCCTAAAGCTTAATAACTATTAAGATGTGTTTTACAGACAGTCAATAGATAATATGCACATATTAGCCCAAGCTTACGGATTCAAATAAATTACTTTTCAAAAATTCCAAACATCTGTATTTCTAGTAATAAGCTTAAAAGTATTAAGGAATTTTAGAAAATCTACATATTTTTTTGTATTCTGATGATGGTGAATATTTTTAATTTTTAGTTTAACCTTTTGTAAATGACCAAACAACTGATTAAATTTAGAGCTCCTGGGATAAACTTGTGATTTGTGTTGATGATGTTGCTCCCTGTGGACAAAGCTGAGCTAATCTTTTTTAAAAGATACTTTTGGGGCTTTTTCATGCCTTTTGTGGTATAGGAGGGGACTGCAGATAGAGCAGGAAACAGGGCAAGAGTGGTGTTTTGGCTGTTTTGTCCAAATGTGAAAGCAGATTATCCCTGTTAATACTCCTTAACACTTGCTTTTAATGTGTTATCTTTAAGTACATTCATTTACAGGTGTAACGTTGATATATATTTGGCTTTTAATGATTAAAGCTGGGTTAGCTTTGAAGACTTATTTGCATTATATACTGAATTAAAACAACATTTAAACCTGCAATCAAGCTATTGTTGTATTGTTGTGTTACCTTGTCACCTGATTTGACATTCATTGTATAGCTGCTTGATCAGTCTGTATGCTAGTTAGCCTTTGTTTCCCCTAAAGCAGGTTGAACAACACATTCAGTGTAAACACAGACTCTAAAAACAGACCAACCCAGTACAAAATGCAGTTAAAATTCTGTCTTTAATCCAACCTGCCAGCCAGGATCAGCAGCAAGACCCTGGAATCCATATCCACAGGTTCCTCGTGTCATATTGCTCATGCAGCGGCTTAAGAGAAGGTCAGGCTGCCGCAGGTATGGGAATCACATGCCAATGTGTCATGTCGCCCTGTGTATTTGTTTACTAATGCACTGGAGGTTTAAGTTTACTCACTAAGCCTCATTATTGATACAGTTGACGGGAAGGTTCAGATTAATCTCTTGTGTCCAAACTTTACCCTCTAATCTGGATCAATACAGGTGATGAGACGTTCTTTCACCAGGATCCAAAAGTCCTTCTTTTCCACTCTGTCATTCATTTCTGCTACTTGCTGCTCTACACCGTGTTCCAACTGTTGACTCATACCAACAGGGGCTTCCTCTGAGTTCAGAGCCCTCAGTGTTATTTTTAGAGGCAGAAAAGACAAGAAGAAGATGTAACCAAGACAACAGTAGATACTTTCACACTTCACACTGAAATGGGCTGAATGGAAAAGAAAGCATACAATTATGTTGGTTTCCTGTGATACAGCTGCCTGATTATAGAGACAGAGCGTGCACAAGCTGGAGAAAACATCCAAACAGAAGCAGCAAGTAAACACCTTTCACACAATAGCATCTCGTAAAATATTTCCACTAGTGTTTGTCTGCGACTCGGCTCGTGTTTCAAGTTGGTGCCAAAGTTAGACAAAGCAGAGCTCCACTTGCTCTCTGCTGTCTGAAACGGTAAGCGCTGACTCGTCTGCTGGCTTTACATTAGGGATGCATTCAGGTAATGAACAAGGGCAGGAAAATATGGTATGCACCAGCGAGCGACTGATTAGGGAAGGTTAGAGCAGTAATTATGCAGCAGTATAGAGTAGTTAATTAAAAAGGAGCACTTGGCAGATCAAGCGTGTTAGACACACAGAGCGCAAGATGGAGGCGCCTCGCCACCAGACCTGGCGAGGACAGTGGGAATTGTGCAGCTGTGTCCGCTCTGGCCGGTGGCCCAGACCTCGGTTAGTGCCCACAGCCTCTTCTCCATTTCCCCCGATCAATCCCCGGCCTTTCTGCGATGCCAGAGCACCTGCTTTCTGTCTTTACCCGGACTCATTTCCATCTATTCCTGTTTCCTGTGAGCAGGAAGGGAAGACAAGGCAGGGAGACCCTCTCATGGTTAATGCATCATAACTAGGTTGTCTACTTGTCTCTTCTTCTCTAGCTTTTTCCATTATTGATGGCTTTTCCAAAGGAACTGTGTGGCTACTGATTTCAGCGAGCAGGTTTAATCCATGATTGACAGGCATGGATCAGAGGTCTTGCAAAAGGACTGGCTATTGTATGCAGGAGCATGTGCAGGCCTTGTGTATCATATTTCACATTCGATCTGGCCTGGCATGAAATATTCCCTTGAATCTTTTGTTCCCGCCTGACATTTGATACCTCTCAGATCCTGATCTTCATGTAAGTCTCTCCGCTCTCTTTTCTTCTGGAGAGAGCAACAACAATGAGGATCATGATATGGCCTTGTGTTAGCCATGCTGAACAGTAATTAGTGCATCAGAAGAATACAGACGGACATTCTGGTCTTTACAATTCACTTAACCCCCATTATCTGGACTGATTTGATCTGGCCCCCCTTACTCTCATTAGCAGGGTAATTATCAAACAGAGCCCCGAGACACTGAGCTGGAGCACAACATTTGGTAGAGCAGGATAGCTCTGTTATCCCACCTCTATTAAGTAGACACATCCTGACTCAGCATTTGGTAACTGCTTAAACGTTGCCTGAGTCCAGAACTTCCTAACAGTGGACTGATTAGTCCTGACATGAAACTGAAGTCTCTGTTGTAAAAAGTTAGAGGACTAATGGAAAGTCAGTGAGCACCGTGGGTGTGGTAAAACCAATTTCTTAAAAATTATGAAGCACTGTGCTGGTACAGCTGCTGATATATGGAGTATTGGAGAGAGCTTGATTATTTGAAACAATACAATCATATCAGGCTGTATTTGGATCTTTTGGTGTACATAATGTTAATACACGTTTAATACCAAGGAATTAAATTATTCCTCCTTAACATTTTGCTTATTGGGTAGGAGACTGAGCTGAAATGTCAGTATTGTTAGACATGGTAGGCTCTGCTTCACTCTGGCAGTGAACTTCAGAGAGAGGATTCCACACTCAGAGATGGCCCAATACTAAATCAGAATCAGAATCAAGTTTATTGCCTAGTACAATTGCACATACAAGGAATTTGACTTGGTGTGTTGGTGCAACAATTAACAAGAAAATAATTACTCGCTGTACATTCTTTAAGATCGAATAGAATCTAGAGAAAGTTAAGATATAGAATACTCAAAGATACAAAAAATATACAGAAAAATAAAATGAAATAAAAATAAAGAATAGTCATAGAAAAACGAAATAAAAAATGAGGAGACAGAGCCCTTATGGTGGTAAACACATAAAAGTAGTTCTTGTGAAAGGCTTTCCAGTGTATAACACGTAGAATAGAGCTCTTTGGATGCTTCTCCTGTCGGTTTAATGTGAAACAAAGCCTGTGGATGCTCCTACAGGGGACAAAATGTAAAGAAAGTGTACTTTGGATCTCCTTTCGTTGGACAAAATGGGATGAAGTGTCCTCTGGATGCTCTTCGAGTCAATAAAATGTTCTAAAAAGTACCCTCTGGATGCTCTTCTGGTGAACTTAATGTAAAGGAGGATGTCTGGATGTCCTTTGGGCAAGTATATTGTGATGATCTGCCCTTTTGCTATTGGTATAACTTACTTTTTTTTCATACCTGGTTGTGCCACAAGGTTGTGAGTCAAGTTTAGCGCCCAAAGAAGTCTTTTTTCATTTAGACCTATAATCAGTTCATTTAATATCTGATAAATGATAAAGAACTTTAACTTCACTCTTTAAAATAATATATCAAGCTTTATGCAGAGAGTTGAATTAATATGTTTTAATTACATATTATATGTTTTCTTTTTATATAATTGATCTCCCACCACAAATGGCCACGAAAACATTCACCATGCTGCTGGGAATTACATTTTAGAAGTAAATTTAATGCTCATTTTTTTAAGGGGAGGACTCCCAAATGCCTGAACTGTGTTTATTAGACATTTGAGGATGGGCCTTTTTTGTTTTTGCTAGGGATGCACCGATACTGATCCTGGTTTTGGGTATCCAGTATTGGTGTATTGGTGTCCCTTAAAGCTGGTTCTGTATTGGTGGGAAGGGGCCAATCCATGGTGCATGGGCCATCCATAGAACTTGTGTATATTTTGAAGCTTTGTTTTGTTGGTAAGCATTTAAATTTTAAATAGTTTAAATAAATATTAACTTTAGTAAGTCTCTATACTCAATTTTTGCCTTTTACCCAAAACATTACCAGTCTTATCCCACAGTAGGGTACGCAGGTTATTATTTAACACTAGTATCAGATCGGTAACAGTCGATACCCAAAGCCCAGGTGTCTGTATCAGAACCAGAAAAGTTGGAACAGTGCATCTCTAATTTTTGCCCTTGCCCCTGAAGCAGCTCTGCTCCACTCCATCTAAAACCTTGGCAAAAACCAATTTGGCTTGGCCTTAAAATGGCATTAGTTTCAAGTAGATACACTGGGCAACAGGCAGACTTCTGTGGCACACACTGCCAGTGAAACAGTGTCATCAACATCTCATTCTCATAATGAATTTTCAAAATTGTCTGCGGATAAAAAAAAAAGTACCAATTAGAAACCAGTTAGCATGGAAGCAATATCACGCCGATCACAAGAGTGTAACAAGTTGACAGTCCTGTTTGTTATTGTCTAAGTTCACTTTAGAAAGTCACAAGAACAATCTAGAACTTCTCACAGGATCTTCAGCGTGTCTCTGCCACTGTGCTGTGAGTGTGCTTCTCTCTCCTCATTCATTAATGACACAGTGACCCTGCTGTAAGAGTGATTCCTTTGGCCTCTGTCATCACAGGGCCGCACTCCATCACCACAATTAAAGCTTTATGTTTCAGGTCAACAGGTCTCTCATTCCAGGGGAGGTGAAATGAAAGACACAGTGTGTAATGTATGTATATGTACATGTGTGGTGTCTGTGTGTCTGTGTGTGTGTGAGAGAGACGCTGCATTTAAAAAAACGCCTCATGACGCTGTACATTTATGGGAATAATGGAAGGAGGGCTGGTGTGCAATGAAATGGTTCAGGGATAACCTGTCCTTGCATCTATGCTAATAAATAAGTTCTTCACTTTACAGTCGTCAACACGGGGCGGAGGAGTAGTATTTCATCAGGGGAGAAACGGCTGATCAAGGGAAAGGTAAAGATACACTAGAGAGTGAGAGGAGGGTAGAGAAGAAAGAGTGTCTTTAAAAGGCAAAGGACAGGACGCAGCTCTTTTGATGTAGAGTTGGTTCAGCTTTGGTCAGAGTCCCTCCTCTTTTGTTCAGGTGCACTTTGCCCAGATGTGAAACGGGCTGACTTGGACAGCCTTCTGCAGGCTGATTTCCTTATCAAAGCATGCTACCTCTCAGAAACCATGACTGTGAGGGCTGCCTTACTGTCCGCCCTGTCAGTTCATTGAAATGAATCCAGCTTTTATGCAAGCAAGTCAGAAGGGCAGGGCGTACATTTCCATTTCTGTTGAAGCAGCGGAGGAACACCTCGCTCTGCTCCAGCTGATTCGTTAGTATGCTGGATGTGAAACTTTGTAAGTTTGCATTCAAATGATTATTTTGCAACTGCTGAAAGCGATTGTCTTTGGTATATTTTAAGGGTTTTGTGTTATCCTCCTGCACAAAGGAATAACAGCAAACCATGCACTGTTGAGATGCTGCCTTGTTGTTAATGTGTGGTTTGATGTAACTTCTACCAGCCTCTCTGTTTACTGCTCAATCTCCGAGGATGTTTTGGAGCTGTATTATGTCCCATCTAACACAAAGTGAGCGTTTCCTTCCGCTGTTTTTTCGGATTCAACACATTCAACCTGTAAGTGTATTCGTCAAGAGATAGTTTTCGCATATTTACACAGCTCTAAATACAGCATAAAGTTTTAAATTGTGAGCTGGAAGGTGAAGAAATGCAAGAGACAGGCGGAAGTGTTGCTACCTATTCATGCTGTGCACATCCAAAAATCCAATTTATATTTTCCAAATCCAATTATTTTTTCCTGAGTTCTGTTAATTTTATTTTTGCTGAGTTTATTTGGCTCAGCTGCAAACAGATCTGGTTCCGCTGAGGTTTATTTTTTTTAAAGTAGCTCTACAGAGAGATATTTCACTGATGTTGGAATGCTTGCTCGCTAACCAGTAACCACAGATGCTGCCAAATGAATCCTGACTGAAAGCTAACAAGATTTCCCATGCAAATTATGGATTAATAAAAGCTGACTGAACAGTTTTTCCTTTTACAGGCAATTTTGGCTCTTGTTTACTTGGCTGGCCATTCATAGTTTAGAGCAGGAGTAGAAGTAGGAGAAGTAAGAACAAGACTGTTTTGTCTAAATATATCCATATGCTGGCTGGGTATATTCTAAGGTGGAATCAGACAGGGCTCTCCCTGTGGGCGCTCTCTCCCAGGCTTTATTTTTATGTCTCGACAGCAGGACTGACTCCGCTGAGCTCTACCTGTCCTACGAATGTGGCACACTCCCCCTCATCCCTCTGTGATCCCGCCCACACAACAGCGAGCCGACATGGCCGCTGGCAAAGTTAGCTTTTCTGCACCCATCAGAGAATGTACACACAAGATAAAAAAGCAGTCAGAGGAAGAGAGAGAAAGAGAGACAGAGGACCGAGAGGGAGTCGAGAAATGATGGACATGAACTCTAACCTGCAAGATTAATAAAGGAGAAAGTCAAAGAAAAGACAAGACAAAGAGAAGAGAAAGAACTTAAGCGGGTGAGGAGGCATGCGGGAGAAAGAGGGAGAGAAAGAAGGGGGAGATTAGATGATAGAATACAGTAGAGACAGCTGAGTCACTTGGCTTCTGTCTGAATAATCAGATATTGTTATTCATGTGGAGCAAGCTGCTCCACACTGCCACGGGCCATGTGCAAAAGCTGAATGACTGTAAAGAAAGCGAATGACAAGCTAATGGACTTCTGGGGGAGTTCGAGGAAGCACTCGGAGGGATGCTATAGATGTGGATGTGCGCACTGTTTACTCTGTGACATTTGAAACATCACTGTGGCTTATTATTGGGTTGTTGTTTTTTCAGTTTTTTGTTGTGTTTATTTTTTTTGTCTGAGGTTCATTGAGCTGGACCCAATAGCAGAGCAGCGATGATAAAGCAACAGGACGGTTAGCTATATGTTTTCTGGTATACTTAACCCGACTGGGAGCCTGTTCTCAGAGAGATGGTGTTGGCAGTTTGAAAAGCAATTTCACTTAGATTATTTTTCCTCTCTTGTATTTACTTCAAAGAGAACAATAACTCTATATTACGTGACCTGACCAAAGCTGGGGCATATACACACACATACACATACAGATATACACCCACACCTCCATGAAGAAATGCATAAAGGCTCCCACAGTATGCTCCACAGAGAACGCTAGTTAAGCTATATTTAAACAGATCATGTAACTGTACTTCATGCATATATGCACATGCCCCCATTACTGTACATTTGTTCTTTCTCTTTTATGTTCACGCACCAAGGTGAGGACACACATATGTCCCCTCACCTCATCAAACCTCATAATACCCTGACATTTCATCTAAAACCCACAGGAAGGGCAGAACTGGGGGCTGTGAAGCGTGTGTGAAGCTACAGTAATAGCTCTCATTTTCTCATTCAATACAGAGCCCAATCTGTTTTCTGTTTCTCCTCCTCTCTCCACCTCTCAGCGCTGTTAACCCATGTTTGTACCACTTCAAACACAATGTCTCATGTTTAAACCAAACAATGAGACGTTAATACGTCCTCCTGTTCAAGTCCCAGAATGCAGCACACCATCAATTATGAACAAATGGAGGGGTTTGATGCGGTGCTGAACAGCCGGATGCGATACCAGGAGAGGGAAGTTGGTAAATTTGTTATTCTTTGTGTAGTGCAAGTGAATCACTTTGCACCAATCTCCTCTAAAACATACAAACACTAGACTCATGATAAACACTTCAAAATGTTTTTGGCAGATGGTGCTAGACAAATATCAACCACTACAAATAGGAAAATGGTAATTGATTTGATTATTGGACTAGACAGCAGCTAAAGCAAACAAGCTAACACATTAATTCAGGTTAGTTTACAACTTAATCCTGAATAATAACATAAGTTCTGTTTTTAAGATGACTAAATGGTAGAAAACAGGGATATCTGCCGGTCCTAACACAGATTACAGAGGAGGGTTGTTAATTTGACAGAAAAAATGTCAGAAAAAAGTCCATTTGCAATTCTTAAGTTTTTTTAATCCAAATTTTGTCTCTCCCACTTTGTTTTTCCTCTCTCCTACAGTGTCAATGAAAATAACATGCAAATAGCTAAAAATAAAATGCAAATTCAGTGATGGTTTCATTAAACAACTTCCGAGACAGCAAATAGCTTCTTTTCTTACAGAGAAGTTGGTAACATTGAATGTTAGCTCTGTTAAGCTTATGCTTCGGGGTCCCGTCCAAACAGGAGCTAAACCACTTCTTGTTTGTTTCATGTCAAATTCTGAACACCAAGACACATTTTGCATCAAACACAGCTTATTAGTAAAACATGAAGATGTCAATGGGCCACCTGTCAACTGAAAATATTAGAGTTCAACAAGAAGCTAGTTTTAAGTTTTTAGTGTTTGGCTGCTAGCTGAACATTAGCTTGATGTTAGCTAACCCCCAGAGATCATGTCCACACAGAAAAGGGTGAAGGAAACTCCTCCTTAAACCCTGAACAAAAAAGTGAAACTCGACCCCCAATATGTAGATGACGTTAGCAGGGTTAGCGACGAGCTCTGATGCGGAAATAAGACAACTTTTGAGCTACCTAGGGCTAATTTCTCAGCAGCATGACTGTTATCATTTCTCAACATAGCAAACAAGCTAATTAGCCAAGATTCACACTGAACAATACTTGCATCATATGCCTCCATAAAAAGCAGTAGCTAGTGTGGTTTAGTGTTCAACAACACAACTATGCTAAATTACCTCAACTCACTTTCACATTTGAAGTTGAACATTTATACCAACAGCTTCAAACTTGAAGCTTGAGTTCAAAGTAAGTTTGAGATATAAGTTGGCTGGTCTAGCAGTTGTGTATTTTATTTTGAGTTTAAGTCCTCCGGTATTTCAAAGGAATCCTTTCTTTGGTGTGGATTTTTTTTGTTTTCTTTTGTAGTTTTGTGCCTACGGGCATAACATCATTAATACTCAGATCCACTGTGTATCTCTTAAGACTTCTTGCAGTTCAGTGAACTGCATTGAATGAAGTACAACCTATCCTTCAGCTATAATAGTTTTCTGTCACAGGCCTTCCTGGAAAAGCCAGGTGCATTGGAAAGTGATATGTTATCATGATTATGCCAAATCAGTCATTTGTGTATGGGCTGTAAAAGCAGTGGAGGCTGAAAACTGGAGGAGAAAATTGGGAAATGAGTTCACATAAATTCTTTCAAACATGTGACATTGTTGACTTATTCATAAGGTGAAGTCCTGTGTTGCAAAGGGTTGCACACACTGAGTTGGCTCCTATAGCTGGCATTAATTTGGTATCCTGCTGTATTTTCCTCTGTGCAGAAACCATTATTCTGTTACACTTGTCATACGAGGCGTGCAGGACGGCCCCTTGATTAATGGGGGTTTTATGTCCATGTGCACATCTCCTTTTCCCGCCTAACATTCTAGTCTTCATTTCACCCTGTTCATCTCTCCCTTTCCTGTATTTCCTCACTCCATTTCTCTGTGCTTGTTCAATTTGACAGAAACAGCAGGTAATATGGTGAATGATGTGTCATTTCCTCTCTATGGATGACACTGATGCTGATCAAGGATGGGTGTGAGCAGATGACTGTCAGTCACCTTGCATGTATAAGATTGATAGTTGTGTTAGCTTTGATGTATAGGCTGGTAAATGATGTGTTATGCCCCGTTTCAGGCTTCAGAGTAATTCATCAGTGTAATGCGACATTTTGGGAACACCATGGCGCCCAAGGTTTGGCAAAATTCAAATGCATTACATTTGTCAGGTGAATCCATACTTCCTTTTTTCCAAGGAGGAAAAAGTTTTAGTTCTTAGAAAGTCTCCCACCATCAACTTTGTTGTTTTGTAGAAGAACCCCCTCTGGAGATGTAACACTGGCTGCTATTCCTTGACCCTCCCTATGACCTACCATCTCCAGGGGGGGGACAAAGAGATAGGTGACAGTAATTAGCCACCCTGTTGAGATTGAGGTGACATTAGCCTGAGTCTAATTTAACGCAAGGTAGTTATATGACACGCTGACACACCTGAAGGGTTTCATCACCAGATAAAAGGACGCGAGAGGAACTTTGTGGGATCTGCCCATAGGCTGGTTTTAATGAAAGCATCGATTAAATCTTATGACGAAACAGTTTAAGGGGTCCAGCGCTGTTGGCAATCTAAATGAGAGGTTGAGAGATGTAATGGGGTTCAATATCAACCGACAGATTAAAGAGCTTTCCCCAAACCACCATCCCATCAAACCCCAGGATGCTAAGAGAGATGGCTGCCTTTCTGTGGTTGTTTTTAAATGGGGGATAAATTTGTGTGATGTGTACTTTGTGGACTTGCTAATGGTCAAGATGCCCTGCAATGATCCCCTGCTACAATTGAATGTTGTAATTTGCTGCATGAAAGCCATCATTAGTGTGAGCAGCTGAATGACGCTCGGCTGTTGATTGCAGGAAGCTGCCGTAATGCTTCTTTTAATAGCCAAAACACACATGTCATGTGCACCATGTGTTCATCTGGTCATTATCATGCTGGATTATCACATCACACGAGCAGACGCATGATCTCAACCACACGTACAGAGAAGCCACAGATGCAAAGATGATGCTAGAGTACACGCCGGGTCTCGTCCCCATCTCAGCAGCGTGTCCCAGGAAATATTGACTTTATTACTGCGCCACTGACAGCTCCACCCACTGATAACCATCGGCTGCATCAGCCGCTGGTCTCCAGCACGTTTCACTTCATTAACAGGGCCATTATCACTGACGGTGCTTATCAGGATGGGGCGGACACTGAGCATGGACGTGTGTGTGAGTGTCTCTATGGGGTCTATAGGGGAAATTATTTTTGCAACTGTCAAGGACTTGATGACTTTCCTCTCATCCACACGCGACACTTCTAGTGTGTGTATGTGTGGTCTCCTTACTGTGTGACATATAGGATCTGCCAGCCCATTCAACACGCAGCGCAGCAGGTTTGACACTGCATGAAAGGATCTGTTAACAGAGACAAAGAGTTCTTCGGTGCCCTATGATGAGACCCATTTCAAGAAGTTACAGAAGCAAGCCATCATCATAACCCCCACTATTGTCCATCTCTGCTGCAATTTGTAGATCCAGTCTGGTAGCCGGCACCAGCGCGTGACTCAGTGTAGGCCAATTATGATTTATCCATGGCTTTTGCCATGTGAAAATGATTCATGCCCCTACTTTATCCAAACCCATACAGCGTGCATGAAGTCTGGCACACTCCCTTTGACTTCCTGCATTCATAAATCTCACTTTGAATAAGTATCGATTTACTTTTATAGTGGAACTTCACATTGTTTACATCCTACAATTTAGTATCAGCATTATCACCCTACAGTATGCCACATCATATACTGGCAGTGACACACATTTTTTGCAGCATTGCTTATTTTAAAGCATGCTTTTTTATTCTCTTTTTTAAATTAAAGCAGCCTGAATTGTACAATACAAAGTTTGACCGACATGCCATACATAATACATCATCCCTGCATTATACAGCGCGCTGTGGCTAGCCAGAATGTTTTTGTGGACATTAATGATACACTCTGCTGCTAATTGTTGGATATCGGAGCCTCCCTAAAGTCTGTTATGGGAAATAGAGATGGTAAAAGCTCTTAGTGATTGCTGCCATCACCGGGGAAAGCTTTTTCACCACATGCAGCCCTCCGCACTCACCAGTGTGTTGTTCGGGCAAAAGCTTTATACACTTGTTGGAAGAGATACAACAGAACAGCATAATGGATTTGAAGGAATTCATTCATTACCACCATGCTGTGCTTATATATGCTGCTCCATTATTACCTTGAGATGCACTTCCTGATATATCCCTAATAAGTAGGTTAAAATGTACTTTAACCTACTTACACTAACCATATGTATAATTATTATGATGTTTGTCATAGTTACTTTAATTATTCTGTTTTGTGTCGCTCATACTGTTTGTCTAAACCAGGGGTCTGCAACCTGCGGCTCTTTGACTCCTTTGCAGTGGCTCTTTGCAGCTTTAACAGCTTGATGTAATTAGTATGTATCAACTCTTTCAATACAGTTTTTTCATTTTTTTGTGATTTTTGCATTTTTTTTTCTGAAATTTTTGGATTTTTTTTTATTTCAATTTTTTTTTTACATTATTTCAAATTTGGTAAAGAATTCCAAATTTTGGGAAGATATTTCATTTTTAAAGTTTTTATCTAAATCCCTTTTTTGCAACTTTAAGAAACTTTTTAAAATTTTTGAAAATTAATCAAAATTTTGAAATTGCATTATTCAGGTTCAGCAAATTTTTTGAAAGTTAAGCATTTTTGTTCATTTTATTTTTTCTTATTTTTTAATTTTTAAAATCTTGTTTAGATAACCTTTCACTAGAGGCAAAATGGCTCTTTTAAAGGTAAAGTTTGCAGACCACTGGTCTAAACCTACATTGCTCTAAACCTTGATTCTTGAATTGAGTGAATTTCAGCATTGGTGTGCCGCTTATATTGCTCCTTTTTGTGGGGACACTTCCAAGATAAACTGTCCACGCAAAGCCATCACTAACTTTCTATGTTCGCACAAGCTGCTCAGTCTCACCGTTTAATGCAGAAGCAGTGAAGCGTGGAGTCTCCGGGTTCATCGTGTCTTCCATGTGCACTCCCAGAATGCCCTCCTGGAAAAGACAACAATGACAGTTAATAAGAAGATGGCTGTTGGCATCCAGCCTACCTGTTACTTTATTGAGGCTTAACATAAAGTGACATCTAACATGTGCACACAGGGAGGGAAGGTCACCAAAACAAAGACATAGTTTATAGGACTTGACTAAATTACACGTTTATACATGCATGAAGAGGCAGAAGAAGCACATGTATCTGTTCCTGTAAGTACATACTTCAAGCTTTTACATTATTGACAGGGTGTAACATTTACAGTGAAGTTCAAGAGCCCTTTCTGTGATATGACACATCAGCTGGCACTGCAGCGCCTTTTCCACCTTCTCTTCAGACAATGGTGCAGCACATCCATAATTCATAACATCATTACACATGTACTGAAGGCTACTCACTTTGATTTCTCTATTTATTGTGTGTGTGTGTGTGTGTGTGTGTGTGTGTGTGTGTGTGTGTGTGTGTGTGTGTGTGTGTGTGTGTGTGTGTGTGTGTGTGTGTGAGGGAGAGTTGGGTCATGTTTAACAAGCACCATGGTCAGAGTTGCTATACAACCTGTCTGAGTGAGGGTTGCATGTTCGCTAAGCGTTCAGCTGAGGTTAATCTAGTCAAAGGGGATTGCACCACACATTTTCTGTTTGTGTGTGTGTGTTTGTATGTGCGCTCACACTGGGAGTGTCTGTTTTGTCACAGTTTGTTTTAAAACCTCTAAGAAATAAGCAGAGATATGAGAACAGGCTAAACTGTTCTGACAGGGAAGACCAAGCAGAACAGAGCCTCACTTATAAATGTAGAGTATGCTGAAAGCAGAGCTAAAAACACGAGTGTGGCGTTGACGTAATAGTTGGTTTGTCTCGTAAGATTGCAGCCAGGAGGAAGCTGATGAAGCCTAACTGTTTATGTTTAGAACATCAGGCTTAAACTCTGTTTTATTTTGTTTATTTCAAAAGCTGTTTAGGAACAACAATTAACCTTCAACATGTGTAATTAGGTGCTTTTTAGCTTTTACAGCACAACAAAGGAGCTGGTCTTGTTTAATAGCAGTGACTTCGTCCGTTTTAAGGTCTGTAAACTTTGTCCTTCACCGCAGCTAAACCTCAGATGATGCTGTCTCCAATTTTAGAATCAAACACCACTGAAGGAGACTGAGATTTGGTGTCCTTTGAGCTTCACCACCAGCAGAAGCTATGCTTTGTTTCTTAGCGGCAAAGCACTTCCTGGCACCTACTTTAACACCCTACCACTTCTTGTAGATTTGCAAAATGCTTCAGCTCAGTGACCTGAAAGTGTCAGTGCAGCTCTGACAGTCTGTCACCTAATAAACATTCTCTCATGACAAGTAGCCTAAAGTAAGACGTGCTTACTGAACTATAAGCAGCACACAAAGTTCACATCAACAGCACCTGTTTCACTTACAACCCCAAGACTTCCTTCAACAGATGAAAAGCTGACAAATGCATACTTAATATCGTAGACAATCTGTATTTTTTTGACTTAATGGTGGGTTATGTTCTTTTTTTTTTTTTTTTTTTATGTTCATAAAAGGAAAAAATCTTGCTGGAGGTTGTATGGGTTGTGTATCAAAGGATATATGTTAGCAATGTCCCACATGAGCTGTTGTACTTAATATTAGCACAGCTGTGATTCCACTATTGTAAAAGCTGTGCAAATATTCATAGTATCAACAGTGCAGGATCACTGTATTAAGCACAGCTACAATTCTTAGTAAGCCAGAGTTAGGTTAAGTGGCACTTCAAGCCAAAGACTATGTCACCAAAGTTAGCCAGTCTTTTTTTTCCCCACTTTTTTATGGTTTTTCATATATAATCACACAGAATATACACACACTCAAAAAAAACATCACAAAAAAGACAACAGCCAGAAAAATAACAACAAACAAGCAAGAAAAAGAAAAAAACTGCCAACATCAACAGTTAGGGAAATGTAAACAGAGATATAAATAGACATGTAGCAGAGTCCAAAAGAGAACTAAGTTAGCCAGTCTTATATTGCCAAGCGGTCCAAGCAGGACAGGAAGTCAGGCACCACACAACAACAAACAGCCAGTTGATTTTCAGAATAAAATGCTCAATAGTGACTCAAGTTACTATTTCACTTCACTTCAACAAACACCAAAACACCAGAGTGTCTCACAAAGTTTGAAGACCTAGCAATGTAATCCTAAATATCAGCTCTCATTGATTGGCTCTTGTCCAAATTTGTCATATTTGGCTCAGTAAAACTCGCCTGCAGTGTGGCTTCAATGGAGCAAATATGTCATCATGTCTATGAATAGTAGCATATTTAAAGTTTGATTCAGATAAAGAGAAAAAAAAGAGAGAGCAAACCTCGCGTGTTTCAGAGGCAGCTGTGATTTGTTTTACATGTGATCTTTCCTTTTTTGTCTTTGGGGTGGAGCAGAAAAAAAAAACATGGTCCATGTGAGGGAAGAATCATTTTGACCTTTACGAATGCCAAAACAAAAACCCATCTGCTTCCTTTTGAACTTCAAACCTGTCTTTCATTGTTTTCCTGTTCCTCTCTTTCCTTTCCCATGCCTCAGAGCTCATCCTACACAGCCCTAATCTCGTGTTCCGATGGGGGATTAGCCCAAAATTCAGACTGTCCTTAAATCCTGGCATTGCTGCCTTTCCTCAGTGGGCAGAGCTACCAGCATTATGTCCCAAGATTAAGAAGTGTCCTGTATGCTTTATTTCCACAGCCCTAAACCCAATTCAATTTAAGAACAATCGCAGCACTAATTGCATTCTAATTGCCATTGCATCACTGGCTTGTTGGCATAGACACTTAAGATGTCTTGGTGTGTTTTCCCGGAAACCTTCCCCACCCGCATAACAAGAAAGGATGGTACCGGAAGTTTTGAGTGGATAGAGAAAGGCCCACTTGGATTGAATTACATCGCCATTACTGACCACTCAGCAGAGGAGACTGTGGCTCCCCTCCTCCATCCCCAACCACCACACACAGCAGCGTGGAGCTTATGAAAGTCTGGATGATGGGCACTCTGTTTCATCCACTTTCCGGAGACAGAGGTTGGAGACAGATCAACGAGGAAACACACATCAAACTGCCAAAGCCCGCTGTAAGGACTTCAAATCCTCTAATGTAACATAAAGGTGAGACCTACAGGAAAGATTGGAAAATGTTGAGGTTAGATTGATATTTGAACTTAACTGCCCTTTGAGGAATTATCAGGAAGCACATCTGTGGCTTGTAGCAATTGATGCTACTGGACAGCGGTTGCTTTTATTGGAGTCCATGTGGCATCTGACAAACACTTCAACCACAAAGACTTGGTCATAAACGTTGATGAAATAAAAGGTGGATGACTTGACAGCTCCCCAAAGTGAAGCTGAAACATGTTGCTATTGATTGTACAGAAATTACTACAAGGAAAAATAGAGAGAAGACATTGGAGGATGGACTGTATGGCACTTCCAAAACTATATTTAATGGGTAAAATTACAATGAAATACAATGTCACCAATCATTTTATCCATTATTGATTGTTTTGATTGGCAGAGGAGGCAGGAGTAAAACAGATGCTCCACCAACTAGTCCCTTCTGTAAAATCTTGTTCCTAACATTATTGCATTTGGCTTCATTTTTGTAGAACAGGAGGGAAAGTAAACATGCCATGCTTCTTTATTGACATTCAAATGGTATTAGTCAGTGCTTAAAGCGCTTTGTTTTATGTGTGTAGAAAAGTGCATTGTATTATTCTGCAAATCATTGAAATACTCAGAGCTGTAGAGGGATGATGAATTTCCTGGCACTCCTTATTTTTATGTAACCTATCTCACAACTAATGGGATTTTTTTTTTTATTCAGCCTCTGAATTATGTTAAGTATGGTGTAATTTACTCTGTCAAGACTTCACATTATAATTGAATGGGATCCAATCATATTTCATCAGGGTGAATGATCGGTCTTTGTTCAGCAGATCTCACACAGCCGTATCAGGCCCAGACTCTTGTCCTGGATTAGTGCCTTTCTGCTGAGACGACACCGCCTCACAGGTCAAATCCTGCAGAAGAATCGAGGTCAATTGACAAATAACAAAGGCGTCAATGGTGTCAACTGATAAGGCTAGTTACCATGGTGACAGAATGTAATGGCCATCGGGTCCTGCCGTTGTTGTAATGAGTGGGATTGTGATAAGATTAGATCAGACGGGTGCAACACTGTTAAAGGGACAAGGTGGTGCAGGACAAGTGTGACACCCAGGAAGGATTGATATGATGATTTGAGAACAGGAAGGAGCTGGTATGTAAGAGTGGTTTATTATTAGACTACTGCAAATGAAAGAAATTACTTTTGAATCACTTGATGTACATGGAAGTAGGAACACTGAGTGCTGAGCAACTCAACGCTAAGGACCTTGGGCTTCATTTAAAAACAAAAGCTTTTTCACATTTAATTTAGTAAAGACTTGAATTTAAAGGTTAAAATTATGATTCTGTAGTTTCAAGGCTGAGCCTATGTGGAGTTTAAATTTTCTCACAATAATAAGTAAGATTTTCAAATTGAGCTTACAAGAGTGGTTCAACTGTTTGGGAGATTAAAGTCAAATTGTCAGATTTCTAACTCCTCCGTTGAATCGTTTTTAATATATTTTGAGGAACTACTCTGGAAATATGCTGCAAAAACACCAGGAAGGGAAATAACTTTCATCTTTGGTCCTTGAGTCTGCTGCATTTCCCATATTAGCCAAGGCAATAGGTCTTACATTCCCTTCAGTGCTGTTTGTTAATGTGGGTTCGGAGGGTAGATAAATACAAATACGAAAAAAAAAACATCTCATGTGCTGGTATGACCTAGAGGTTTAGATTTTAATTGAGTGTAAAATAAGTCTGGTTTATTCAGAAAGTTAAAGAAAAACAATAAAAAAGGAACGAAACTGGCTTTTTTTTTTTAAACTTTCTTTGATGTACTGATAGGTCCTAGCAAGTTTGTTGCCTCCCTGTGGTCAAGTTATGAAACCCTGCAGCTGGGTTTCGGGCACCTATTACTTTAATATGAAAGTAATCTGTTTTATTGATGATGGTCTTGTTTGCTGTAGGTCATTCAAAGCTATTCATATTCCTTTTCAGTTGTTTCGAACGCAAGAAAAACTTCTACTTCGAATAAAACAAAAAACTTGGGGGAGTTTTAAAACTTTCACTGCCTTAGAAAAACACACTTTAGAGCAGTTTTTTTTCCTTTTGATGTATCTTTTGTAGTTTTAGTTTACTAGTAATGCTGTAGAGCAGTATTGGCACATTTGCGGATGTCACTTTTTGACTCCTTGATGTTTTCTTGAAGAAGGACTTGTGCATTTGCTGTTGTGCACAATGATGCTCAACATTTTGCTTACAGCATTCAGACTAAAACAATCAACAGTTTGTGGCAGTTACATTAAAAACAACACTGAAAAGGAAAAAAATGATGTGAAAAATGCAGGATTTAAGCTGTATTAACAGTTAAGTGATGGTAATATGTTGTGTTTTTCACCCCAAGCAAGTACAGAGTATCAGTGTTCTTGTCATCATGTTATGTAGAGCTTTCATTCAGAGCTGTTATGCTCTCATCATCAGAGCAAACAAAACAACCTGAGCATCTCCGTGCTTACCCTTTACCCGGCATGGTGAAGTTCACCTCCTCCTTTTCCTCTGAAGTGATTTATTCATTAATTAGCTGCAGCAGTGCACTTCAGAGCCACAGCTTGTTAGCTGCTGTGCCAGGATATCATCTATTCTGAGTTTGCTGGCACCGCTGACCCTCTGCTCGCTGCTCACATGACTGTTTGCTCCTCACTTGGTGTTACACATTGTTCTGCTCAGCCGGGTCAGCATGGAGACACACTTGTTGTATTGGTTATATAAGTGCTGGTTTTGGAGAATGAATATTTGATTGGGGCGCTTAATGCAGAGTGAGCGCTCAGATGAGGAGGCGGCCAGTGGGCGGAGAGCAGCGAGCGGCTTCTCTGTCCAGGGGCTGGCAGGAAGCCAGCACAGAGGAGAGCTTTTACTGTACCCACTCCTCTGCTCTTCTATCTACTCACCAGAGTTCTTTCCCTCTTCTCTATCCCTTTCCTCTCCTCGTCTCTCCTTCATTCCTCCGCCTGTCATCTTTCTTTGCACTAGCTGTCAGTTTTCACCCTTCTTTGACTTCTGATTCCTCTTTAGTGCCCTTCTCCGTCTTCGTTACCTGCTCTGAAAATCTCCGGCAGAGTCAACACAAAGTCTGGAGGCATTTGAATGATTTCCAAAACACTGAAATTTTTGGACTGAAGAGGGAGTGAAAGCCTAAGTGGGATGTGTTTTTTTTTATTGTGTGTATGTCTGCACATGGATAGGCAAGTGTTCATATTTATGTATCTGACTCCATGTGCATCACAGCTCTGGAGAGACACGGGGGTGGTTCAGTCACATGTATGAATAGTGAGGCATGCACATGTCAGCTAAGGTTGTAAATGGGTTGGCTGATGTCTAATTACAACCCTATGTAAATGAGGAGTTATGCAAACATGGGTAACATAACGCAGCACTGCAAGTGATGCCAGAACCCAAGTAATAGCAATAAAAAGATTTCAAAATGCAGCAGAGTCAGAGAGAAACCTCATTTAAATCCTGAAGTTATCACTGGGAAAAGCTGTCCTCCGTAAATATCTTTTGATGCTGTTTAAATCCTGCGCAAATCATAGAGGGGTGAACCACACCGAGAAGGAAAATGAGCCTCGGGGCCACATTCACATATAGAATATTAAGTAACTCCTCACCTTGTACGAACAGAGTGCCTCAAACTTCCTCTATATTCTCATGGATTCGAGCTGAACCTGCATAGCCATGGTGATTATTCTTCAATTAACACTACATAAGGCCAGGCTCACACTACTATCCTCCTACATCTTGACTTATATCAAATCTGTGGAAGAACACACACATGAGGATGTATCAGGCTAATTTTTTAACACAACAATCCTTGGGACCACACAAACTGCATGACCCCTGGCTGCCTCACCTCACATGTAAAGTTTGAGGGAATGGTTTCACAGACATGAGATCTCACAAAAGCCTGTGTGATCGGACGTGACTTTAAAAGATCAAAATATTGAGGGTGATCAACATCTTCAGCTATTTTGTCATGCAGCAACAAAAATGGTATAATGTCTACTTTTTCAGTTTTCCACGTAGCTCCAGCTACAGTTTTATGTTCCCTGTCTGCTCCTGATGTAACAGCTGGTGGAGCCACTTCCCAGCCTGCTCCTCTCATTGGTTATTGCCAGTATTGGTTAGAGGCTGTCTGACAAGAAGTTGCTAATATTGAAAATGTTTCATATTCATGATTACAGATCAGGGAGGCTTGTTTGGGAGGGGGAAAATCGCTGCACTGAAATCACACAATTGAAGATTATTCTGCGATTATAATGAGCCCCAATAAGACTCTCAACCCTTCACCCACTGAGGGGGGCAAATCAGGCCTCAAATCTTGCTTATAAGAGCCTAAGCTGTAACAACAAACTAAAATGTGATAAAGAATGTAATGAAGCCTGAAATGTAATGACCTGTTGAAAATGTAACAAAAAATGTAAAAAATAAAAAATAAAAAAAAGCAATAAAATCCAGTATTAACTGACACAAAATGTAAAAAAAATCTTACATTTTGGGTAAAAAGTTGTTACATTTTGAGTTTTATTTTTTTATTATTATTATATATATTGTTTTTATTTTTTGACATGGCTTTAGACTCTGCCACCAACCTACATATAGTTTTTTTTTTGAGAAATTGATTGTTTAAAAGAAAAAGTGTCAGTTTTAATAAAGAATTTTTATTTTTCAGGCCTTGTATCAACAAGTTTCCGTTGCCATCGTCAAAAACTTTAGCATCCTCTAGCATCTAATGAAGCTTGAAATGTAATGACCTGTTGATAATGTAACAAAAGTGCTGAGCTCGAAATGTAAAAAAAATGCAATAAACCCAGTATTAACTGACACAAAATGTAAAAAAAATTCTTACATTTTGGGTACAAAGTTGTTGCATTTTGAGTTTTTTTTTTTGTGTAACTATATATATTATTTTTATTTATTTTTTTTTTTACATGGCTTTAGAGTCTGCCACCAACCTTCATATAGTTTTTTTTTTTTTTTTTTGAGAAATTAATCCTTTAAAAGAAAAAGTGTCAGTTTTAATAAAGATTTGGTTTTTTTTTTCATGCCTTTTATCAGCAAGTTTCAGTTGCCGTCTTCAAAAACTTTAGCATCCGCTAGCATCTAATGAAGCCTGAAATGTAATGACCTGTTGATAATGTAACAAAAGTGCTGAGCCCAAAATGTAATTTAAAAAATGCTATAAAACCCAGTATTAACTGACTCAAAATGTAAAAAAAATCTTATATTTTGGGTAAAAACTTGTTACATTTTGAGTTTTATTTATTTATTTTAATTTTTTTGCGCTCTGCACTTTTTTTAAAAACTTTTTTTAACATGGCTTTAGAGTCTGCCACCAACCTTCATATAGTTTTTTTTTTTTTGAGAAATTAATTATTTAAAAGAAAAAGTGCCAGTTTTTATAAAGAATTGTTTTTTTTCACACCTTTAATCAGCAAGTTTCAGTTGCCATAGTCAAAAACTTAAGCATCCTCTCATTGATCCATACTGTTGGTGGGTTAATAAAGTTGCCCTCCTTGCACTTCCTCCTTTATATCTTCCTCATTCAATGACATTTCTTTAAGTAATTATTAGAACTGTTTATAGAAGTCCTGACATGGCGTTGAGTTTATCCTCCATTGCTCGAGATTTCCTACGAAGTTTAGACAACAGCTTACTTTAGTATTAGTTCTTGGTTCTCTTAGTTTCAACTCAATAGCTGCTAATACAAATGTTGAATTAGGAATGTGCACCAAAAGTGAAATTATCTCGAAAACGATGCCTGGCTAATTAGCCAACTAACAAAGTGACACAGTCGACGCTCCAGGACACAAGTGAACAGGCAGGACAGAAAACAGCTTGAAGGATCCTACCCTCCTCCCATATTTTCTCAAGGGACACATTAAAAAACAGTTGAAGAAGAAAACAAACTGCATTTTTAAGAAGTATTACCTTTAAAATAAAAGAGAGAATTTCCTCATCAAGGTTTTTCACTGGATATAAAAAGATCTGTGTTCGTTATTTTAGAGGAACTTTGTTCAGTCAACATGAAAATATTTGGTGTGAATCATCCTCACTGGCAGGAGTTAAAGATGAAGTCATGTTTTTTTAGTGTCTCTCAATTATTTTTGCTTTTTCTTTTAACTGTATTATGACAAAAACTGAAAACAGAAGTCTAAAATTACACACAGTACTCTTCCTGTCGACCTGCACATGAGGGGTTGTTGAGGAAAAAGCATGAGTCAGACAGGTGAGGCTGCCGCTGCAGCTGGTGCACTACCAGACAAGCGAGGTACCGCCGTAAATTATGTGACTCTCTTGACCTCATCTTCCACCTTCCACTGTGGACACAGTCTGACGATCGGACCGACGCTGTGTCACAGTGGGATGATTGCACCACCCCTGTGTCACACATCTCTCTTTCTCTCCTTCTTTGGCCTCCAGCTTCTCCTTGTTCTCTTCATTTCTGTGTTATTTTCTCGAGGTTACAGCCTTTGAGGACAGGGTGCAGCTGTGTGCTGCTGGCACCTTTTCAGCCCCACGTCCTCTCCTGACTTGTCCACCTTCCCCCATGGGGGAGGTCGTGTAGAAAGAAGGCGGTTTGGCTCACCAGTCTAATGTCTCCCTAATTGTCCCTCCCTTGTGGGAGAATGTGGGTGAGAAAATGATAGGGGAGCAGAGAAAGAGGGAAGGGGGGCAGAAGGATGCAAGGGTCAGCCTAATGATAGCAGAGCTGACGCACAGGGAGAGCCAGGTATTCCTCTTATCTTGTTCTGCTGCATTCAGGCTCCAAATGTTGACAGACAAATGAACACCTGGATGTAATCCAGAATGACAACTACCTGTACTAACAGAAGTCTAACTCACGTCTCATCTGTTTACATGGAGAAATCAGGCTGTGTGACGTCAGAAGAGGGAGCTCAAATTTTAGGAGCTGCCATGATGCCTTTTTAACCAGTCTGTGGGTCCAACTGGAGCAGCCATGGTCACTCAGACCTTCACTGAGCCGACGGCAGACGGCCAGATGGGGAGTCAGCACAACAACGGATAATCATACTAAGACAGGAAAGATGACGAGAAGAGAGAGGGCGGACGGTAAAGTGAGGAGAAAAAAAACACCACAGATGGCAAAAGGTCAACAGCATGAATGCTTACATGGATTTATGCTTTTCAATCCATGAGAACAGTTGCTGTGTTCCTGCAACTTTAACTCTCTTTTTTTGGTGTTCAGATGTTTCCTCCACTCTGACCCATGTACGCACGAAGACTCCTTTATTATGTGACCTCCTAAATCTCCAGATTTATTAAAGCCAGCCAGAAAGGACACAGGTGTTCGCCTTATTTCCCCAGACTTATGAGACACTTTATTGGAGAATTCTTCTGACATTTAGTTGGATTTGTGGTTGTGAGTTCCCACCGGGTACAATGTGCTGTGGCATTTAGCCGTTGCCATGGTCGTGTACCTACTGCAGGCGGGAGTGAGTTCTTGACAGCTGTGTACGTGTGTGTGTGAGTCTGCAGAAGTCTGGGTTATATTCCTCACAAACTATTCAGGACACTCACAAAAAAAAAATCAACATTCATAAGTTAAACACTGAAGTTAAAATTTCCCCACTCTCCTCTTTTCCCCTTTGTTTCCTGTGCCATAAAAAGCTCCCACCTCCTGCATAAATAAGAAAATTTACATAAAGATAAGGAAATCAAATGACTTTCTGATATCCTAATTAGGAGTGATTGATACTCAGCATCATTGTTATTAATTTTGTTGTGAAGGGATCATTATGTAAATTAAAAGAGCTGCATTTCATTAAAATTAACTGTCAGCGTGAGAGCAGAGACTCATTAAGTGGAACCGTGAAGGTTTCTTATGAATGATTTTTCTGAAGCCCTTGCTCCAAAATTGAGTTATTCTTAGCTTTGGTAGCTCTGGGCAACTGTTGCCATGCATACATACCCGTAGATACGCTTCATGGCATGGACTTGTTTCTGTTTTTTTTTTTTTTCATATCAGCAGTGGGGAGTTACAGCAGTAAGGAGGGTGAAATGAAGGGGATTGGTGAAACGAGCCCAGGGGACCATCGATTTCCGTAGAGTGGAATATGTTGGTTTGTTTCCACAGTAGGTTATGGAACCATGAAATGTCTATTGATATGGTACCGAGATGTAATACAAAGCACACTAACATGTACAGGAAATTGTTCAAAAGGTGTAGTTGGACATAAACAAACACAATTTCTTGTTTTCTCTCATCTGCATGCATGTGTGTGAGCACATGTATCAAGCTGTGGCTTAGCCGTCCCTCCTGGCCTGGTGTGGGCAGATGTTTGTGGAAAGCTTCCCAGAAAAGAAAGCCTTCTCCTATAAACATGTCAGCGATACCTTAAGCTTCTTATAGACTTATATGTCATAGCTGTGTTTGACCCGCATGGCTTTAATTTACTTTTCTTTGTCTGCTATGTAAAACTCTGTCAGCTCAGCAGCTCTGACATTTCAATGATAGGGAAAGGCAGACACGGTAATTGCAGTTTGAAGAGGAAATTAGTGATGAGTGGATGTAAGAGAAGCAGTGTGTAATAAGCTCCTTGGTACATTTGTGTTTCCTGTAATAGAGTCAGGTTAAGATTAGCATTTCGATCTGAAACTGAGCTCTGACTGAACACATGACACCACATGACAGGAATCTGATACCATCGCTTTTCTTCTCATGTGACTTTTCAAATTTCAGAAACTGGTTGGGCTCGAAAAAAAAGTTAAGTTACAGGCTTGTCCAACTCTTTCTTGATTGCAATACTGACATATAAAATATTTAAAAATTGAATTACTTTATAACCCAAGGCAGTTTCCTTTATCTATATTAGTGATGTGAAATAAGTGTTACCACTGTCTCGGTTTGTGAAGTAACAGAATGCAATAAATTGTACTTTATGATCTTAAATTTTGTATTTATGATTCATATATAGTATCACAGCTACACCAGTGGAGTCTTAGACCCTGACTTAAAATACAGTATTTAATTTTGTTTTTAAAGAATAAAACTAAGCCAAATGAAAAAAAAAATGTGAAAAACATTGAATATGAATTTGCTAAAGCTTATAAATATGGATGCAGACAGACATTATGAATAAAGCTGTTTTAAACATTTAGCACGGAGATGTAAACAAATGACTCCACTTGACATTTGGCTATGATAGCAGGAAAAAGCCTGGATGCTGATGAAGGGGACTAATACCTGAGAGCTAGTTAGAAATAAAGTGGCTTTAAATGAATCACAAGTTCCACTTTTTTAAGTTTCTCGTCTGTGGCTGGAACAGACCTTAATCCAATATCTACGTCACCATATAAACAAGATGTGACTTTTGACTTCTTGATCAGACTTCATCTTTGAGTTGTTTAACCAAGTTGTCTTTTGGATCAAAATCTGAATCTCCATATTCTGGATCACCAATCGCCAACACAGACATTTTATTCACACTGCAGTCAGTTTGAGTTTGAAATATTGTTTCAAACAGCCGAGTAAAATACCTGTGCAAGCCTTGGACTATACAGTCATTAAAGCAAACTGTCTGAATTTCCTTCCTTGGATGCTCCTGCTGCTGTAAGGGCAAATCAATGCAGGACTTGTTGACTTCCGATGACATGTCACTTACATAAGAGTGCACTGTGCAAGCTGAAGTGGGCTTGACCTGCCGTCTTGAAAGTAGAAGGCAGGAAGATTATATTTTACTTTCATCTTCCCCTCTCACTCTCTGCCAATGACAACTCACCCTCTTGAAACCATAATACTGTGATTACAATAAGAAAGATGGGGTGGAGGGGTGCCTCTCTGTAAGCCTCAGTAAGCCAGTCTAAAGACATCAAGATTAGGTTTGAGGTACTTTTTGGTTGGTTGCTTTCCCTCAATAACTTGGTTGGTCTTGATGGATGGAAGCTGTATCGGCTAAACTCTGCAACGTTCGATGGCCACCAGTGATCACAAATGAAAAAGGGAGGAGAAAGGAGTGTGTGTGTTAGTGTGTGTTAGCCTCTGCAGAAAAGGTTAGGACAACAGATTGAATTTCCCCTGCTTTGCTTCATCTATACATGGATTTATCCCATGCAAGCCTTAAGCTGGCATTCTTACCTCATTAATTCTGGTCTGGTGGTGTATGTGTTTGTGTGTTTGTGTGTGTCCCAGCGTGAGCTGATGTCATGATGTTCCCGATCCGTTTTTCACCTCAGAGCACAGGCGCAGTGATAGATAAAAGGTGATGGTGTGGGAAGTGAAAGAAAACTTGTCTCTGTCACCTTTTAAACGTATCGACTGGGTTCTAATAAATTTAATTATTTATCTCTCGATTTTATGGAGTGTGAGCTGAGATAAGACCAAATGCTGCTTGAATTACAAACTTGGAAGTAAGTCGGGAGGAGTGTTATCCCGTTTCTTGTAGAGGTCTTCCAGTTTCTTGTTAACAGCACCAACAGAAATACAAACCCTGTAATCAGAAAGAGTGTGTAGATGTTGTTTGTTCTGTGATATCTGAAAGAGAGCCCACAAAGACAATAACATTCAAGCTCATTTAAGTCTCAGGGGATACTACATGGACATTCAGTTACTAGCTGCATTTGCAGCTTAATTGAATCACATACATGAGAGGCTGTAATGTAGGAGTGGGAAAGCAGTGTTAAAGTGAAGATGATTGCAAGGCGTGACGGCAGATTATTGTTTGTTTATCAGGTTTGCTTGTTGAGGTTGTGAACTTTAAATTTATGGAGATTTTAGACGAAAAGAGGAGGAAGTGGGCAAATCTACCACTATGGTTAAAAGTGTCTGCCAATACCAATGGTATCACTACAAGAGGATTTATCCAAGGAGCAAAATAAGGTTAAAAAAACAGCTAACTTAACTGTCTAATTTACATTATGTTCCCATATCTGAGCTACAGAATAGGTTAACTTTTTGGGGGTACCAGTCTCTGAACCACAAGTAACAACACCTCATGTAACATATAGATCATCACTTGTTATGGAGTACAAATGAGTCTACAGACAAAGTCACCCCTGAGAAGATTTTACATTTTCTTTTTATCAGCTCTGGTAATATCACTTCTGACCAAGAGGCAACAACGGTTTACAAAAATGAAGTCTATGCGGAAGTGCTAAAAGTTGCTGTTCATCGAGAATCTGCATGAGGCTGGCTGCAGAAAGACCAGAAACCAAGTACACACCCAGCCTAAAAAATTGACTTTCACGGCATTGAAAACCATATTTAGCCTGGTTCAAAAACCGCCTTGGGTTTGAAATGCTAATTTTGCTATTGGCACACATTGTATCGGGGTGAATTTCTTTCTAACTCAGCAGTTCAGAAGATTTTAGGATCATTTCGTTGTCCAATCTGAGACACAGCTCAGCTCGTGTGACTGACGGGCACCCATAGCTGTTAGAAAGGAAGCTCAAAGCCTGCATCATATCCAATGTGGCTGCGTCCATGGATTAGCTTCATGTTTCAGGAACAGACGGGTGACGTCGCAGAGACTACGCACTACCATATTACATGCAGTCTGATGCTTATGACCACCAGAGGTTACAGTCAAAGTATAAACACAATTTGGATCATAATGCTGTTCTGCCATGGACTGATGAATATACACCAGGGGTGGTTCCTCTCACACATAAACAAAATGACATAAAATGAAAATCAAAACATTTCCAATTTTCAAAGTGAGATTTATTGTGTTTGTTAGTGTGTTTAAATTTGTACTAGTGAAGAGAAACTGAAACTTCAGTATCAATCTGTACACCCAAACATTGATCAACACTAAAACCAACTTTGGCATCAGTATACCAATATTTTTGATTGATCGGCACACCACTACTCATAACTTGATAAAAAAAAATTATAAATGGATCGAAGAGCCGCACACCGAAAGGCAAAGAGCCACATGTGGCCACCCCTGATATACACCCTGCACATTGGCGCTGTAACTTCTGTTTAGCTTTAGCCTGAGACAACAATCTAAATGAGCTAGTCAGTGTGCTGTTAGCTAACCCTATCCATCAACAGCAAACTTTTTTTGTTTTGTTGTGTTTTACAAAACAGTTACAGAATGAATGCTTCACCACCTGTTTCTTTTGATGTACTGTTTCCTCTTCTTCATATCTGTTTCATAAATCAGAAATCTGAGATATTTTTCCTCTGACTGAAAAACGATTCTGCATCATTTACTTGTAAAGAAAGTTAACAGCAGACTTTTTTTCAGTCCAAGTAGTTGGTTTTAAGATAAGCCCCACCTTTATTAAGGAAAACAGCCAATAATCTTCAGGCTTTGGAGGTGGCACCTACAGGTCTTGTGATATTTCCACAGGGGCCCCATGCCATCTCTTGCCCCTCGAGATGCAGCCCTGGTCCCTATATCACCAAACTTCAAGACCTGCAATCACAGATAAACTTAATAAAGACCAAAAATCTCATTTCATGCTTTCTTTTTTATCGGACTTCCAACTCTGACTGAGCTGAAGTTTTTCTCTGCCCAGATGTTCTCCCTTTCTCTTCACCTCTAGACCGCTCTTGCCTCACCTGACGATACCCGACCAAAACAGATCGACATCCTAATCTTTCTCCCATTTCCATATTGCTGACTGTCTCTTCTTAATCACTACCCTGCAGCCGTGTCCCTGACAAAGCGACCTACTCCAGCCTCCTTCTTTGTCATGCTCCCTTTGGCTCCAGGGTTAATTTCACCTCTGAATTACTCTCCTACCAAGCTTGTTCCATTTTTTTCTGTAACTGTCACCAACTGGGCCTCCACAGGCAACGGTTTCACACGAACCAGAGCGGACTTCACTCCACACACCTTTCTCTGCAGGATCATTTCCAAGAGCTGCGACCTGCATTGTGTTTCGCCACCAGGATTATTTTTCTGTTTAACACCCACACTCTGCAAAAGAAACATCCCTGCAGCTTTTTTTCACACTCCTTCAAAGTTGTGTTTGAAATAGAATTGTTGTTTTCCACAGCAAGAACTTGTGTTAGTCTTCTTTGAAACCTGCTTTGACAAGCTTATCATTATAAAACAAGACAGTTTTATGAAGCATTTTATGCAAATACAGCTGGCATGAAGAGTCATAGCTGTGTCTACTCATCCTATTCATATAGCTGGATAGGTCTGTATAATTAATAACCTATCACTTTTCATTAAAACAGACACAACTCCATGCCAAACGGGGATTTGTATGTTCTGGTGTGTCCTGTTATGCACTTTGCTTTACCATATGGAGCTTCATGATCTAAATACAGATTCAGAGAAACACAGCTGATAAAACACAACCTTGGGAGTCAGTATAATTAATGTGACAAATCTATATTTATGACTCTTATCACTAGTGTTATAGCCGCAGTGTGCTGGAAAGGTAACAGGTCCTGGCGTTGTGCTCAGATTTTCAAAGCTGTATTTATCAATCATGTTTGACAAAAAGAGACCCCCATTAAAAGTCATTAAACCAGGTCAGTGCCAGCTCCAATGAAGCTAGAGCAGCTACTCCCAGGGAAAAAAGCTCACACGAAGTAGCTGAGCATTACCTGGGCTGATGCAATGTGAGTGTTTTTGTTGCCTCATTTTTTGTGGAGCTTTAGATGATTCACTCAAAACCCTACTTTATAATTTGAATAACTCATGTAGCTTAGGCTTTGTTTTGCAAGATCTGGTAATGCAGTACACTGGCACATTGCAGCAACTTGATTATGTGAGGAAGGGGAATTAGTTCAACATTAAACTCCACCTGATTCATGGTTCTATTTATTTGTGATTACGCTCAGGATATATATCCTGTTGTCTCACTTATGTCGAGTTGAGAGGGACTTAAAAAACGTGAAATAGGTTGCTATCCTGTTACCATGTAGCTGTAAACTACAATACAGCATGATATGACAACCCCAAAAAAAGCATTCAATGAATTATCTCTTAAACAGTGTCAATACCTAACCTGACGATTCACTTCAAGTGAAAAATGTCTTATAAAACTGTTCCCTTTGATGCTTTCTTGTGAAAGGTGCAACCACTGGTTATATTTCAGGAGAAAATTGAAAAAAAAAAGATTAAAAGAACAATGAAGATGAAATGTTTGATGTCTTATCAACATTCTATGAGGCACAAGCTCTTTTGTTGTCAGGATGTCAGCTGTCTAACCAAACTTGCAACATGTATGTCGAAAAGAAGGAACATCATTCCTCTGCTTTCTTGATATTGTGTGACATCCATCTGGAATGGATACAAATAGAAAATCACTTATGATCAGAAAAAGTTTGACGTAATGATGGTAAACAAGTCTGAGGCCCTGTTTACACAACAACGTTTCATCTGAAAACTAAAACGCAGTGAAAACAATCTGTGTTTACACAGAAATGCCTAGGGACTAAAAACGCTGTAGTAAGCATGCCAGGCCTGTAGGTGGTGCTATAACTGTCTTGTTATGTCTCCAGAAGCAGCTTCGGGGAGATCTCCACTGAAGTACAGTTGAGCTGATCACCTGGTGTGCTGGGGAATACTAAATGCAAAAGTGGAGCAACAGATACAGATTCTGTAAGAAGACAGTCAGCAGATACAGTAGATTGAGCAGCACAAGCACAATTTCGCGACGATCGTAACAACGGTACTGTTGGACTGTTGTATTCACTTGCGGAAGGCAGAGTGTGACGTCAGCATTTCCACTGAAAATGCCGGCTTATTGTTTACATGGCAACAGTGTCAGTTACTTTTCAGAAAAATCCCACTCTGGAGGCCGTTTTCAAAAGTTGGCGTCTTAGGTCGGCTGAAACGCCGTTTCCGTGTAAACCAGAGGCTGAAATGCAACAAAACTTTTGTGTTTGACCCTTAAACTGTTGTCATGTAAACGGCCCCTGAGTGTCCTCTGAGTAACTTAGATATTCCTACTACAGAATGCTGACCCTCTGCTCTGAACATCAACTGCCAACTCAAAACAGCACTGGGAATACAGAATTATTCAAAGGAACAGTGTAACACTTATCAGTGTCTTCATAAGCGTCCTACATTTTTGTTCCAATCAGAGACACAGCTTAGCTGATTGACAGATTGACAGGCGGGGGGACCTATAGCTGTTAGTGATGTGGCTCAAAGCAGATCCCATTTCCAAGAAGACACCTGCAAACTACATGCTCCAAAACTCTGTTTCAGAAACTGATGGGTGATGTCACAGAGACTACATACATTTATTGTAGAGTCCATGGCTTAGAGGTGCATGAACTGGACTACTGAAGTGTATTTCAGTGGGATCATTCTTTGCAGACTGAAGTGGAAAGCAGGAGTAGTTAATTCACTTCTATTTTAACTTTCGGGATAATCGTCCATTCCATGCAACGGCCCCTTGGTCATTTAAGAAATTCCTTTCCTTTCATTAAATTGATGAATAAAGAATCTAATGTTTTGTGGAAAGGGGTAGGGTTCATTAAGCGACTGAGCTTCATGTGCCAGGCAAGATGAGCGGCAGATTCAGCACCCATGACTGGATGGATCATCAAGCGTGGCTTAAAGGCACCTCAAACAAGAGCTGACTTGTGTTGCTTTTGCACCAATCAGGAGACATGTAAAAAAGGTGGGAGTAGCCAAATAAAGAAAAATCACCCAACCTAACAGACAAATAGAGTTGATTCTCTCATATTCCTTTACAACCCGTCTCTGGAAAGATACAGGGAGAGGCAAGAGAAAACAGACAATAAAAGGAAGTATGACTGTCAGAGCCACTCTTGCAATTGCTTGTTCATCCTTAAAGGCTGTTACCGTCGACTCCAGCAACCAGTTCAGGAGGCACACTGGGTAATATGCGCCTCCATAGATGCCTTATACATCCTCCTGCACTGGGGCCTGCAAAATCCTGTAACCATGGACACCTCATTAAAGGAGTAGAGGAAGAGAAAGAAAAATCATAGCAGGGGAGACAGGATTATAGCTCTACAAACTACCACACACACTTCCTCATACTCATGAGTATACACCTACACACTCGCAAGCACAGAATTAAATCTGAGGTACTTAAAGTTAGTTGGAGGGATTGAAAGTGGTGATGTCAGCTCTGCGTTACATTGCTAGACTCCAGGTCAGAGGTGCTTTGGCTGGTAATTGAATGCCTTTGATAAATGTATTACATATAGCAGGTGCCTTTTTGACATCATTGGAACGAAAGAAATGAGCTCGCTGAGGTGGTTGTGTAACTCTGTAGCACTGCTATTTCAAAAAGCACATCAAGAGAACGTCTTCTCGAACCATTCCTAGGAAACACTTTGGAGTTTTCTTCAATAATATCATCTCTCTCCGAACCAAAATGTGGAAAATTCGATACACCCGTTTTGTCATTGTCCCTGGAATAGCTGTGGCAGAATCGATTGTGGTATTTTTCTGTTTTTTGGCAAGGAGTACTGGCCTCTCATTCTGGAGGACACTGCACTCAAATAGTGCCCTAACCTAAATACATCAGCCTTCAGCCTCTTCTGCAGATGGAAAAAGATATCAGTCCAGGCTTCTTGATATAAGAGACAGATGATAATCGTATTATATTATCATATTATTCAATAAACACTGGTTAAATATGTATACCCTTTGGACTGACTGTCACTGTGGGGAGCTTCACATGTCAGTGGGTGTCTTATATTACAGCATGAGGTCATAGGTCACCATATGTCAATCTGAAGCTGTGCCTCCTCAAGGAATCGTGTTTAACTGTTTCTCTGAAACCGTTTTTTAAGAGAAGTCCACTGAAGTTTGTGGTGAGAAATCTTGATGAACAGTGAACTGAATGGCACAGACTGTAATGTGCTCTGTAGCAGTTTATTCTAACCATATCAAGCAGCTGTATCATCTCTATTCGCAACAAGGCTCTTAATACCCAAAGCAGTCCAATAACTCAGACATCTGCAGAGATAGCTCTTCAAATTAGCATATTGTCGCCACAAATTAAAACCACTGGTGTATCTCTTAGATTATATTTCGACAGGGCACAAGGCGAATTAGGGGAAGCACTACAGCATGCAGTGGAAAGATGCCAGTGGGTGTAAATTGAACTGAAGATACGGTCATACATATTAACAAAAAAAAGTTTTAACTTTGTTAAGAAGGTGCTTTCCCTGGGGCTTTATAAATCTCTGAAAATAAAGAGATGAAAAGAGAGAAATAAAAAGTAGAGCTGCAGTTTTTGTAGGAAACACAGAAAACAAGGTGCAAAACACCCAAATTGTTCAGCCTTCAAATTCACATGAAAGTGGTTAAATATTCACTATGCTTTCTGTCTAATTACACCACCAGGCTTATGAGATGGTTATTAAACTGCAATGGCACAAATAATTCTGATTTGCAATAATAAACAGGAAAAAAAAATCTGTAAATGCTCTGAGCGAGTTGTAACAGCAGGCTGCATTAACAGCTGATTTTACCCTGTTTTTATCACTCAAGTGAAAAACAGAAATTGAGATGTGTTGGAAACAAAATGATCATCTCAATCTTGAGATTCACAATACACAGAAGCACAGTTCAATCTATAGGAGCAGCCACAGGCAGCACAGGTATTTATCACTCCACTCCCCTGACAAAAGGTTGTCTCCTGTTGAGCCGCTCAGATCTGTCATGTCCCCAGGAGAGATTATACAGTCGTGATTCAAACCCCTGTCAGAGCATAGGTCAAGGAGAGAGATGTACTTTATGTCCCTTTTATCCCTTTCCTTATGGGAACAGACCACGTTGGCCTCTGGAGCTGCATTTATACATAAGCATAAGTGCTTATAAAGATTGTGTGTTTTGTGTCTTTTTTGTGCCAGCAATCAATCTTACATATAGCGACACATGGGGAAATTTTGAATGAATTCGCTGCTTGGATGTATCGGAAACATCTTGTTCCACTTTGACTCCATGCCTCACAGTGTGGGGGAGAAAGCAGATGACTCTGCAGGAGTGATAAATTCAAAATGTATACGTAATTATGCATGAGCCATATGGTCATTTCGAAGAACAAGAGAGGCTGCTGCAGAGTAAAAAATGTTGAGTTCTCCTGCAGGAGCTTTCTAATGATGTTATTTTATGCTGTTTGTTGTCCAAAGATGTTGTATACACAAGCTGTTCAGTCCAGTCTGTGCATGATGTAAGGGTAGGCTGGGTGCTTGGCTGGGATGAAGATGTACTTTTAAACTGCAAGTGCAGAATATTTCTGCCAGCGTCATGGTTGCTGATTGTGATACAAAAGTGTTGATCCTGTAGTTATTTTTATCTTTTTATTATCAAACATTTATATAACAGTTTTTTTTTATTCTTGGGAAGTCGATGTTGATCACAGTTGTGGTGCATTTTCAGTGAATGTGCAGCCACACGTGAAGCGTCAAGCCAAGCATAGCTTAGATTGTAACAAAGAATGAAAGCAAAGGGTCTTTATAATAGTGGATCTGTCCATTGACATCATTTGAGAGATTTTATCTTCCAATTGAAATAAAAGATGCTTTAGAGCCAGTAATTCCTATTGGATCATTTCTATGGAAATATAAATCACAGAGATAAGAAAGCACTCAAAAGTAGTCAAAATTTTGCACAAGAAAGACGGTTTTAAATTGGGTCAAAGACTCTGCAGCTGTCGATTGATGTACTTGGCTAACACTAGCAGAGTTAGCTCTACCAATCTACCTGGTCTTTTTTTGCAGGTTAACGTCCGTATGCCTTTACTGATTACACATTACAGCATTCAAGTGGTAATTCTTATAAGTGTCTTGACATGTCACGTGTGCTTCTTTACATCCAGCTTTTAAACAACATGTGACAGGCATCTCAGGTCTACAGAGATAAAAATATAAATACTTCAGTCCAGGGTGAAGCCATGTCTTATGAAATATACCTGGATTTAAAATTTTAAAAGTAAAGACGTCTTTTGAATTCAGTCTAACAAGAGTTTCTTTGCTAAAGCCATTTTATTGGTGCATGTATGGCAGCAGACTTAGGGCTCCGTCACACTGCCCATCAGTATCCTGCCGAAGCACACTTCAACCATTAAGTCCGGTTAATTTGGCCAGACCACAGGTGTGACATGCTCAGGCATTAAGGGTGGGAGAAAAAAATCTAAAATCGATATATCAGGATATTTTGTTTAACATTATAAAAATCGTAATTCTTTGTCAATTTTTTTTCCAAATTCAAATTCTTCATTTCAGTCCTTGTTTGAAAATTGGATTGGAAAAATGTTACCACTTTTCTCCAGCAGATGGTAAAATGTTTCTCCCTGACTCACGTGATGTGCATTTTATAGGAAAATATGGCTCCTGATATAGTCTGTAGACTTTATCATCATCATTTAACTTTATCACACTGTGTGGTGTTAAAAAAAGCAAACCAAAAACCACAAAGCCAGGAACACTTCCTGCACAAGCACAAGCACACGTAACCAACAGGGACATGACATATAATCCATGACACATAATTGCTGTGACTGCTCCTCTCGACAGTCATTTGAAACAATGGCGAGCTTGTTAGAGTGTGTCAGACCTAAACAACTTAACATGAGCCAAAAAGTAACTAACGTCGCAGCTTTGTTCTCTGTGTTCTCCATTGTGCTGACTCTGATGAGACTGCACTTCTTGTAAATTGATGCTTCATGATGACATAGGAGGGCCATCTGTGTCGAGTTGTAATGTAAGTTTGCTTCATACTGGAGTAGAGTGACTGCAGACTGTACTAGTTAGTGGGGTGGCACTGAGGGGGCCCAACTGTGCTTGAGAACAACAATAAATGTGACTATGCCCTTAGTGTTTTGGTTTTTGCCATGAAAGATGAGGTGAAATGAGAAATTCTAACCTTTCTGTCACTGAAATAAAAAAATGATATCATAATGAGTAAGTTGCCTTAATGTTTTCAGCTGAAATATTTTAAATTCCCAAGTGTAGTAGAAAATAATCGCCCAAAGCCCAAACACAAAGTTCCCATCCTAATTTTTCAGCACAATGTACCAGTTTAACCTTTTCTCTAGTTTTACACATTAAAGTGCTTTAGGGTGAGCGTGTACATGCACACAGACTGCGTAAACAGCCAAACTGTGAAACTCACACTTTATCTCCCCTCCCATGCGACTAATTGTAACCGGCTGGACCATGAGGCAGTAAAGTGAAGGTCACCTTGTGTTTGGCCCCAGCTGATAAGCTCTAATGTTGTCTTTTATGTGATGCCATGCTCTCCAAGGACCCTCTGCAGCCTGCAGCAGCTGATCAATACACTAAATCAAGACACTCTCATTATGGCACCCATGGGCATGTGTGTGTTTTTTTGTGTAAGTCTGTACATGTGTGCAGAATTTAACTCTGCAGTGTGTAGTTTTTGATGTGTGTGTGTTCTTGTGAGTTAATGTTAAATAGAAATTGGGGTTTAATGCTTTGGTCTAATTGTAAATGCATGCCGATATCTAATTTTGTTAATGCAATTATTTGCGCAGTCATTAGCTTGAACAGAACATATCAAATTAGAGGCAGTTTAAGGGTGCTGATCTGGATTTGCCTCAGTTGACATTTAAAGACATTTAGCGCTGCTAATATGGTATGAAATTAGGATTCTCTGGCAAAATGTCATTTTTATAAGCCGTAACATTTGACATTCTTTGAAGCTGCTCGTCAGATCATCGGGAAATTTAAGTTGAAGCCCTTTAATGTTGAATGAATGACAATCAATTAACTCAGAAACTGTAGCAAGCAACTTGACCTTTTCACAGAAAGTGGAAAGTTTTTTGTGTTGCAGAGATTTCCTCCTCTTGTACTAGTGTGTGTATGTGTGTGCTCATATGTGGGTACAAATGTGTTAGACCTGCATTTGTGTATATGTGTGAGTGCGGGGACACACAGGATCACGTGTGAGCTGAAGAATGGAGTTGAGCCAAAGTGCCCAGAGCCTGTAATAGCTACCTTGAAGGTTCACCTTCAAAACTCCAGATTACAAGCTGTACCTTCCTCTTCTCCCTATAATTTCCTCAGCTCCCTTTATTCCCCTGTTCCCCAGCTTTTCCATCTACCTTTTGCTGTAATTCATGCATGTCCTCGAAACCCATCACCTCCCTGTCTTAGAATATCAGAGCAATGAAAGCAGGAAATGCTCCTAAGAGTTGCGTCCTTCAGTCTCATTGAAGGTTGGGCATTTGTACGTGGGATACACTTCTGGAGAGCCATACAGATATGAATAATGTGACTGTTCTGCAACCTCAGAATCACTAATACTATAGTATAAAATCTCATGAGCACATTTGCAATTTGTAAAACTTGTTTTTCACTGCACTGAGGGGACATTAGGATTGATCACAAGTTTATGTCCCTTGATATTTTTATTTAGCTCATTGTGTCCTCATCTTGCACACAGACACAAACCCTGTAATTTCTCCTGCCAGCAAGTTTTTATCTCCTCTTTAAATGATAAACACATTTTTTTTGCTCAAGGCAGAGCAGAACTTTCAAATCAACAGAGATATGTTGCCGTAAACAATACTGTGATGGTACTCTTTGGTATACTTCACATCCGTCTGAGCGGTGAAACGTGTAGCTGGAGGAGGTGGCAAGGGGCCGTGGAAAAAAAGGTCAAAAGAATTGCAAGCAAGAGAAGGGGAAAGACGAAGAAAGTCTTAGAGTCAGCCAGGCCAAAGGAAGAGAAATCCAAATCTTTCAATTAATCTGCTTAGCTCCCCTGTGGGCAGATGTTGGATAGACTACAGCGGGCCACAGGTCAGTGAAATAAATAGACGAGGGGAATAAAGAGTGGGAAAGACGATATCAGAACTTCATCGCTGACGTAGAGTTGTCGCATACCACTAACAGACCCCTATGTAATCTGCTCTGCCCTTCCAGCCACCTTGTCAAAAATTCTTGCTTCTGTGTCTCACCAACCATCTGGGTTCTGGGGGTACAATTAAGTCACCAGTGATGCCAGAAATGCTGAGTCCTTCCTTCTGCCTTGAAAAATTACTCATCTTTTCACAGCTTTCATCTCTCCACCATGAAGACGATGCATCATGAGCGCCACTTTTGACTGTATGAGACGAATGGCCTGTCTCAAACTTCTATCACTCTTCAAAAGTGAAGCCAAAACACACCCCTAGAAGACAGGCACTGACATTTTGCAATTATGAGGTTTTGGCACCAGAATGTGCATCTCAGGGTTGACCTCTTAGAACCACTGTGTTCGTGTATTTTCCCAAAACTCACGCTGGATGCAGAGTAAAGACTTCTCGGCGTGGCATAGTTCAGGGACTTAAACAGATTCTGCAGTTAGTTGAAGTGGACACTTACAGTTTTGGCCATTTCTATGACTTTATATTTAACATTTCTCATTGTTCTCTGAATTAACTCTGCTATTACTGTGCTTCAGTGGCCTCATTTGTCAACATCTCTTCTTCTGGCTTACAAAACATTGATAAGAATGGCTCCTGCCTACCTGGGGTCCCTCATCCTGGTCTACTCTCCTTCTCACCCACTACGCTCTGCTTGTGAAAGACGCCTGGTGCTCCCAGCCCAGTGCAGCTCTAAATCTCTAGCCAGACTCTTCTCCTCTGTTGTGCCCAAATGGTGGAATGAATTACCTAACTCTACACGATCCCGCATAGTCCCTTTCTACTTTTAAGAGATGTCTGAAAACTCATCTGTTCAGGGAACACTTGTGCACTTAATCTGACCCTTCTCCTCTTTGCCCTCAGGGGTAGAATGAGTCAGTAGGTCTAAGACTCAGCTCTTATGATTTTTGGCACTACTACTGGATGTTGTTGAAGTTTGAAGTATACTGTTGCAGCAATTTATCATGGTTTGTTGGCTTGTTGACTAGGTTTTCTTTCTGTCTAAATTCTTGCTTGTGTTGTACGTCCCTTTGGACAAAAGCGTCTGCTAAATGAAACTGTAGAACCGTAGAACATGGCAGCCAGTTTTGTGTTTCAAGCGTCACATCATTAAAAATTAAAATTTGACTTCTCGGGAATATGAGCACTTTGACATTAATTAAAAAAAAAAGATAAGAATGATACCAGAAACTAATTTTGAAAAACATGTATGGGTGTGAGTTCTGGTTTAAAGGTCTGACCCATGTTACACCTTGGTCTTTTGGCTTCACTTTTGGGAAACTGTCATGTTGCCCATCTTATCTAGTCAATGGACTTACCATGAATACATGGTTAGGATACAAAGTGCTAAAGCAATGGGCAATGCATCAAATTTCAACCATTATGCTTGTCAATAGTTACTGGTAATTATAAAAAACGTAAGTATTCAGCCAGTAGGGATGGGTACCTTTCACATTTTAAGCTATATGGTACCAATGCCCAGTACCCGGCAATCGGTACCGGTACTCAAGGATACCAGTTTGCGTTCCTTTTTTGTGTTTATGGGGTAAAATATATCCATTTTTTTAATAAGAAAAACTAAAAATTTTTCAATTTAACACGTTTATTCTTCAATAAATAACCTTGCAATGCTGCATTCATGTCCAGCATAGAAAGTCACCCAATCTTTCACTCTCTCACAGCCACAAGGATGCATTTAGGTACCTAAACATGGCACCTTTTGGTTTTATGTGAATTGGTACCCGGTACTTTTGACAGAATTCTGTTGGTACCTATAAAAGTACCTAATTCTGTACCCATCCCTATCAGCCAGTGGTGTAAATGAAATTAATTGTTTGGACAGATAAAACATCGGTCGACTTTACTTGTTTGGTAACCATAACTACACTGAAATTTGTAGAAGTGAAATCTATTTGAGTTACATTTACTGAAAAGAGTCTGACCATTCTTGCAACTCTATGTGCTCAGAGTCAAATTTAATCTTTTGTTCATGAACATTACAAAACATTTACTCTACACACACATGATAAGATTTAGGTTTTCTGCCAATGAACCAACTTTTCCATTGGCCGTTCATGTCAGTTTATCAACAGTATGGGTATTTGTAATGGACATCCACTAAGAATGTATTTCTTGCTCTCTTTGTATTTGGATATTTCTTAAACGTCTCTCTCGTAGAGAATGCTGTGGTTTTCTCTGTGGGGAGTTAGGAAAACCATCAATCTGAACATCCACGAAAGACAGTGGGTGAAGACAGAGTGTGCAGCCGGAGGGATTAGTTTAACTCTTGGGTTTTACAGTACCTGCAGCTTATAAAAAGGAAAAAAGACCTTTGCCTTCTTACTCCTTCTCTGTTACCAAGAGAAACAGAGGTGAACTCAGACTTCCAATTAACCGTGTAGCACACAGAAAGACACAGAGTCCATTTTCTCACCTAGCAGAGATCACCTCAGACTTTAATCAGTACGAGGAAACTAAAATTGTACAAAAATGATGAATACCAAATGATAGCCGCACTGCATGTACAAATGGAAAAGTCATATCCCTTTTTATTTTCCAGTGAAGAGTGGATAATAAAAAAAAGAAGAAGAGATTTAAGAAACCTCTCTCTTCTCAGATGGGGGCATGGCTGTCACCTCTGGCTCGATTTGTATTCCTGTGTGATAGAAGATTGAGCTTTAATCAGTACTGACATCCTCTCCACTGTCAGATAAACACACTAACTTTATTTCAGGTAGGCAGTGCTGACAGGGACATCAGATAGAAGAAAAAAAAGGAGGACAAGAGGGACAAGTGGGTGGGATGAAAGGGCTTTGAGAATCTACAATTAGGTTAAATATTTGGCTGGAATAGGCTCAAACAACATTTAAGGATTGTGTGGATTCACTTTCATGCATTTTGGAGTTTATTCAACCGTTAAGCTGCATTTTCTTTAAAGGGATCCCTCTGCTTAAAGCACTTTGCATGCCAATTCTTGAACTATACTCATCTTCTGCACCACAAGGTGAATTGAGCTGCACAAACACAGCTTTTTGCTCAATCAAGCACACGGGAGCTTATACCTCAGTTCACTGTAGGGGATTTTAGTTCTTCTCTCATAAGCAATAAAAATGTGATAGGTGTATGAAATGGCTTTTCCTTAGGCATATATATCTGCTGAGAGATTGCCGCATATGGATTATCTCTTTCTGAATACACTGGAGTAATACCCTCTTGGATAATGTGCCTCCATAGGATGGCTAAGGTGTGACATTGGGATCGCCTCAGCTGGAAGTATTCATAGATCTATTTTCTTGGAGCACAAGCTATATTGAGAGTGTTAAAATGGTTTCCTGAATAGAAAGCTTATAGCCCTAAAAGGAGATAGATTAAGGTGCTATTTTTTTCTCCGCATCGAAAATGAAAATGATTGATTCGGTTATTATATCTTCAAGGACATAAAATTATGTTTTTCTGCTCCAAAATGAGGAAAATGTGCCTGTTCGAGTTTCCATTAACATTGCCTGGTTTCACTCGGACTGCACGCTGCATTCTTATTTTCATCATTATACGGAGTGGAGAAAATCTCATTGTACATAAATCTTTCCATCAAGGCTTTCCTATCTGCATCTTGGCATAATCTTTAGTCAGCCATATAAGTTCTTTATCCCATCGCATCTTAATATTTCATTGTCATTTGCTTTTTATGTAAAATCTTAGTCTCTCTATTATCACATTACATAGTTGAGTCGCTGATTTATGTTCAACCAAATTTAAGTCCTCACCAATATTTGAATTCATGACTGTTTACACTGGTTGAGGATGCTGCTGTTTTTCGTTATGCCCACAACAAGAATGAATTTCCAGTCTGTCTCTGATTGGTACACAGGAACAGACAAAACACTGTAACAGAAATTGTGCCATTAGCAGCAGAGTGTAAGCCGAAAAATATTTTGTTGAAGTAGATGTTTGTGAGTGTGTTCAGAGGAGGAAAGCTATGGGAAATGGGAATGTCAGCAGTTTGCTGTTGGGTTATCATAAACCACATTTAATTTGAACAAATTGAAACTTTGACCTGATTATAGAGTTGGGAGAAAACTTGAAGAGATAAGAAAATAATTGAAATTCTTTTCCTTAAGGGCACATGGATGTCTGAGCAGGATTTGATGGTTATTCATCCAACAACTGTTGAGATATTTCAGCCAAATTTCAAAAAATGTATTTTTTTTTAATGGTTTGAGGCCACAGAGAGGCAGGAAAGACAGTTTAAGTTAAAGGACTCTTCCTCTGGGAGTCATGAATCTCTGTTAGAATTGTTTAAAAATCCTTCTAGTTAAAGCAGAGTGTTTTTCTTTTCCAAAATAACCAAGATACTTTTATCATCGTGAACATACGTTCAACTTCTGGGAAAATATATGATTGTACAAAATGTCACAGCAGTTTACCTGAGTTGTCAGGACATCTTGGTTTGAATTCACATCAATGTAAATCTTGCTACTCATAACACTAGAGGAGCATTGAGGGAAACTCAACATTTAAATTCATCCTCTTGAGACCTTCACTGACAGTACAAAATTTTATGATAGATTTTCTGGTAGCTGCAATGACATCTTGCTTAGTATTCATGTAATCGTAAATTTTGGTCATAGTACACGGCTTAAGACAGCTAAGAAACATGAGTCAGAAGGAGCAATCCTCTGGAAACCATGAGTCTTGGTCAGAAAGTTTTCAAAATCAAAAGTGTGATTAAAACTGAGATTTTTTTTTACGCTAAAACCATGCCAATGATGATACCAGAGGCTCAGTAGGGGGATGTGTAATTCAACTTCTGGGGACCATGACTGACTCTACAAAATTTCAAAACAGTTTCCCTTAGGGATGCACAATATTGGGTTTTTGCCAGTATCTGATATGCTGATATATCAAAACCCCTTTTGGCCGATACCGATACAAATAATCACAAATTTTGTTGTTTTTTTTTTTCGCTGTAAAGAAAGCTAAGTCTATCCTGTACTGGAATTTATATGTTACTCTTATTGTGGCGGTCTTATTTGTTTAAGAAACACACATAAAACAAGACAAAAAAACATTTGATTTTACCATAAATAAGAAATGTATTATTTTTTCAAACTCAAGACATTCAGTATTGAAATACAGAAATATAATTTCTTTGGATCACATGAACTTTAAATGTACAATGCATTTTCAAACAAAACCAAGTTGCATTTGATTATTTTAGAGCTACTGTAACAACCTGGTGACAGACACAGAGCTCTGCAGTGCAAATAAATGAAGTGCTACATTTTATTTAAGGAGCTTATTTTTCAGATGGAAAATAATAATAATCCTAACTGAATAGCACCTTATCGGCTGTGCCTATCGGCAGAAATTTTCATATCTGCCGATACCGATAAACGTGTTTTTAAGCTTTTATCAGCCGATACCAATATTGTGCCGATAATATAGTGCATCCCTAGTTCCCCTGAAAGATATCTCAGACAAAATTCATACCAAGTGAACCTTACAATAGCTCAAGGCCAAACAGAGGGAAGGAAGATGAGTCAGAAGGAGTCATCCTCTGGGAACCATGAATCTGCATTTGCACTTTTTTTCAAAAACTATTTAATACGGCAGAGTTCTTTTCTTTGTACAAAACCTAAAAATGTCAAGCTCATGGTAACACCAGAAAGACAGTAAGGGGAGCACAAAAAGTAGTTAGACTTTATCCTCTGGGGACCATGACTGACACTGCAAAATGACTTGTTATATTTCTTTCTTTTCCTTTTTAATATCAGTGGGAATGAAGTGTGAAAAGGAGCTGACAGATCCAGACTCTCAGACTTAAATGTTTCTTCCAACCTTGGCTAAAACTGTAACCCCATTCAATTCTATCTCCCAATCTGCCGATCAATCAGCCAGCAGTAGCTACATCTGGTCCCTCCGCTCTGTGTGTAACCATGTTGTGCTTGCTAGCACCACAGCTTGCAGCCCTATTAGCACCAACAAATTTGTTCTTGACACTAATTACAGCTTCACAGTAAGCACCGCAGTGGGCTCGAAGAATGAAAGGCCACAATCTCCCCATCAATCGGCCCTTTTTGCCTGCATGAACGGTGGCATGAGAGGGAGGAGGCAATGGTGCCCTATCTCACTGGTGGGTTAAAGGTGGACTCTTCTAAGGAAGCAGAACGGGGAGTAAAAGATGGGAGGGAGGCAGAAGGGTGGTCACCCACAAGGGATTTCTTTTTGTCTTTATTGAGAGTTGAAGGCAGTCAAGAGGAGTTGCCCTGGGCCTAAGTGCTCCATGCATCACTGGAGAGGTGATACGTCCATGTCAAGTTCTGTCCTCCCTCTGCTGTAGCCCTGCTGCTACAGCTCCCCCTTCCACTTCATGTTTTCCATCCAGCAGGCTTTTATCATTTTACTAACAGCAACAGGAGCTCACCATCTCAAGATGTTTTTCATTGCTATTATGTGAGAGCAGTTTGCATTTCCTGTTATAGGTTTCAGATCCAGTCTGTATAGCTGTATCCCCATGTGAATTGATGTCTTGCTCAGAGCATCCCAAGCAGCAGCAGCTATGACCTGTGAATATGCAAGTACCTAAAAATGGAACAGCTCCCCTGATGTCAAGTTACTCTCAACCCCACAAACATCCACTGTGAAGGCTCATGGTGGCCAAATGTTGGCATAGATAATGGGCTCACTCACAGGACGTACTACTTTGGAGGAGTCAGGATGCAACTGATGATGAAGAAGGCGTGTGGGTGGACCCACCAACGCTGCTGTGGATCAGTGGAGAGAGCGGCAGTCAGGACGAACTGCAGTATGCGAAAATACTGATCTAACTTGTGCTTGTGCTCAGCTATAACTCTGAAGAGAGAAACTGCAAGACAGAGAGAGATGAGGGTGTGTATGATGTGAAAAAGTGTGTCTTAGGGAGCATAGATCATAAAGTACATTGAATGGATGTGTTTTAGCTGCTCAGCCAGGATTCAGAATGCCTTGAGCTTATTTTAGCAGCTTGGAGGACAGTTGCCTCTTTTTTTTTTTTTTACAGCTGAGGGTAGTTTGATGTCCAACAAGGGCAACAGACTGACTTTGTTGTTCTCCAGGTGCCAAATGGGCTGGCTTGGTCACACAGGCACAGAGCACCAGCTGGAGTTAGGGGAAATCCAGGAGTTTCCTCTGAGCCACCACTGGCAAAGTTAAAAAGAGCTGATTCAGTAAATGCCAACCTTCACAATCCATCAGAGGAAGAAAAAAAAACAGTTAGGAAAGACCTTGTTATCCAAGGTGCAGTGGATGATGTTCACTCTGTGCTTGAAACTTGGCTAAACTGAGTGTGACACTCTCAGGCACCATATATGGCGTGGATGCATGGCTGGCTCTTGGGGAGATTCCTCCGTCCTCCCACTTGTACTCCTATCAGCTGTATTTTCTGGTAATAAGAGACTCCCTCTTCCTTTGAACTGACACACATTTTTGTGTAGAGTCCAGGAAAGCATCAAGTCTCTCACACTTGCTGCAAATCTCTTGCAAGTGGGTTTTTCGGTCATACAGCTTGACTCCCAGGTTTCCACCAAAGATGTGAATCTGAAATAAGCTACTGAGGAAATTTGCTCGAAAAAGGAGTGCCTATTTTTGTTAGAGTGTGTGTGCAGCTCATTTGTCATGAAGAGGGATATTAATACTCATTTGCTCAGACAGTCAAGCACGTGATCTCTTTCCTTCTCTTCCATCTTTCCTTGATTCAGTCTCTCAACATGCCCCTTCCTGCTTTACTTCTTACCCTCATCACGTTCATGGCAGCTTTTGAAAGGCATCTCTCACTTGAGGGTTATTTTTCATACCTTGTTCATAAATCTACACATTGTAACCAGTGTTGAGCAAATTACTTTAAAAAGTTAATAGTTAAATTTATTTGTTACTTTCCTTAAAAGTAAAAAAAGGAAAGTAACATTTCATAAAAATAACAAGTTACTAGTAGGGATGCACAACATTGGATTTTTGCCGATATCCGATATGCCGATATATCGAAACCCCTTTTGGCCGATACCGATAATCACAAGTTAGTTTGTTTTTTTCACTGTAAAGAAAGCTAAGTCTATCCTGTACTGGAATTTATATGTTACTCTAATTGTGACGGTCTTATTTGTTTAAGAAACACACATAAAACAAGACAAAAAACATTTGATTTTACCATAAATAAGAAATGTATAATTTTTTCAAACTCAAGATATTGAGTATTGAAATACAGAAAAATAATTTCTTTAGATCACATGAACTTTAAATGCACAATGCATTTTCAAACAAAACCAAGTTGCATTTGATTATTTTAGAGCTACTGTAACAACCTGGTGACAGACACAGAGCTCTGCAGTGCAAATAAATGAAGTGCTACATTTTATTTAAGGAGCTTATTTTTCAGATGGAAAATAATAATAATCCTAACTGAATAGCACCTTATCGGCTGTGCCTATCGGCAGAAATTTTCATATCTGCCAATCCCGATAAACGTGTTTTTAAGCTTTTATCAGCCGATACCGATATTGTGCTGATAATATCGTGCATCCCTACTACTAGGGTAAGTTATTCTTGCGTTAATTCAGTTTTTGAGCAGTTTTTGCTCCTGAACATAATGTACACACGTATGTTTTTGCCTTTAACATCTATGATGTTGAAGTAGTGTCTGTATAATTCCATCCTGAAAACGCCAGTGTTAACCTGACAGACTGTTTGGACTCATGCATTAAGTTGGCAGCTCCTGCCCTGTGTCTGCCTGAGCAAGCCAGGTTGAATAGACCTGCCAACACTCCTGATTTAAGAGGGATTCTCCCACTTTTTAACCTTATTTCCTGCTCTACTCCTGACTTGTAATTTCTCCCGATTAACCCCTTTTCTTTAAGTATGGTCCTGCTATCTCGAATACTTTTTCAAGTCAAAACAAGTCAGCTTCTCGTGCCTTATATTCAAATCTCAAAAAGCATCCACCCCTCTAGTTGGTTTGATCCAAACATGCTGCAGGAGATCCTTTCTGACTGCAGGTTACACAGACGCACACAGGTAGCTGTGTGATATTTGTTGCTGAGAACTTTTTGTAAGCATCAGCTCTTTGTTAAAAAATGTGTCAACATGATCGAACCAATCATCTTGTCTGCCTGCTTCTACCACCTCACCAAAGAAGGACAACCACATTTTTTTGCAGCTCCTCTTTTGTGCCTGACTGAGCAAGCCAGGTTGGATACATTGTAACGCGCCACATTTCACCGTCGGTAACAGTAACGATGCTGTAATCTTTGAAATAGAAAATAATTAGATTACCTGTTACTTGAAAAAGTAACAACAGTAGTAACACCATTATTTTTAACGCTGTTATTTCCAGCACTGACTGTCACACTTAAACTAAAGAAATACAAACCAGTTTAATTATTTAAACTCAAACACTGTAATGACCATTTTCCTAATTTGTCTGTGTTGCTTCAGCTAATGGTCTGTTTGTGTTTGTCCCTCCAACATCCACCTGATCCACACACCCAACCCCCACAGCCTCTCTTTGGGAGCCATGATAAGTCTTTGAACTCCCGTAAATCCCAAAGACGGCCAAAGTGCTGACCCACAATAGGCAGACCCAAATAAAGATAGAGCCAGCCAATACCCAGAATATTTGTAGCTGTTCCTCACAGGAGGATCAGCGCTTTATGTCCATGAATCCATTTGGTCCAAAGTAATGGCACACATGGGAGACGGAGAAGCAACGCTGCCTCTGTTTGCTCCTCAGATAAATAATTGAGAGAGATTGATTATTGAGGAAGGAGTGCTTCGTCAGTCTGTGTCATATATTCTATTTTAAATGCTCATTTTTCTCTGATAATCAGGGTCGGATCCTCCAGAGGTCTTTGAGGTTAACTTCACATCATTATATGGAAGAAGGAAAGGATTCATTTAGCTAATTAGGAATAAAATGCCAGAAAAAAATGATGTTTCAGCACATTCATGCTGTCATTGTGTTATGTGTGTGTTGCATGCTTGCATGCTTATTTGTGTGCTTTTGCACACACATGCAATATGTGGGCATTCAAGTGCTTAAAATGCTCCAACCCCCTTCACCCTGAAGGGATCCACATGGTGTGTGTTCTCTGGCTTCCCTCATTTCCAGGCGTAGTCTCACACATCAGCGCACAGAGGAGAGAAGAATATCACTTGTTTACCCAGAAGCCCCCAGAAGCCATATGCTCCAGCGCAATGCAGCATATGAGTGGTGCCACTTACTATCATTAATATCTGCCTTGTTCCTAATAATTTTGACTGTAACAACAAAGAGTCATCAGGGGTTTGCATGTCAGATCTTCAGACAGAAAGCTTGTCTCTGTTCTTGTCCTCACTGTAGACGTCAAAGAAAACAAAGATGTTGTCACACTGTGTTGACTCCTCATCCAGTCAGACAGTCACAAGAGATGATGTGTCAGCTAGATGCAAGACAATGTGTTCGGACTCGGAGTGTAATGATGAGCTTAATTGAGAGGAAAGGTGGGAGGAGTAGAGGCAAGGGGACGTACTACAAGGGGAACTAATGGCTATTAAAGCATGACTCCGCTATCAGGTCTGAAGGACACAATCTGGTCCGTTGGATCTAATACTTTGCGATGAGCTCACGCAGTATGTGGAATTTTAGGGCACCAGTTGTTTGAACCACTTGCTGCTCATTGTTCCCTATAAAATGATTTTATAAAATAATTTTGCACTCCTTAGACTTGAATCAAAACCATCAACATCATTTGTGAAAAATAGAGGACTGTCTGAACGGACAGAGAAAATGTTTGGTAGCCCACTTTACTTTACAAAGTGCCTCTCTCTAGTTAGTAATGTCCCCTGAATTACACTTGTTGTGAACATTCCCCACTCCATGATTTATATTTAGTCATACCTGTGAGACTTTCATGAGAGCGGAGCTTAAAGGTAGAGTCTGCGTGATTTTCTTAAAAAACTGAATGTCAACTTTTACAGGAATAATCCTACTCAGTTGTCACTTCTGGGCCTCTATACATGTGTGTCAGTGTCTGTGTCTGCCTCGAACCCTCTCCTGTGCCTGTATGTTGATGTTTTGGTTGTTTCTAGACATTTCTGGGAGGAGATGAGGTGTGACTACATCAACCGATCACAGCACACCCAGTGGACAAGTGACTTTGCGTGTTGATTAGCGAGTGAATGAAGCTATCCTGAGCAGCTAGTGGATGTAGCATGGAGCAAGAAAAACACTCCCAAAGTGAAATGAACGCCAGACGGATAAAGCTTTTTACCAAATGAGGGTGAAGCTTAATTCAACTTTCACTCGCTTTCGGGCACTTGGGGAGCAGCAGAAGACAAAGTCAAATAACCCAGTGATTAGCTTGTGCTAACATGCCAAGTCATAGCTCTCAAGTCTCCACCATGTAGATGCTGCGGATGGTTGCTCAGCTAGTATATGTGTTCACGTAGTCATGGTTGGAGACAGTGGGTGTGTGCTGCCGCTGGCACTGAGCCAAAGAGGAAGACCCAGTTTGAAATTGTGTTTACTGACAAGTAACAAAAATTTTGGCAGGCCCTACCTTTAAGCTTGTTACTTTTTACAGCTTTGCAACCAGCTTTGCTCCTTATCAGCTGTTCCAATTCTTCTGGCCACACACCTTCTGTAGTTTGTCTGAAACAAAAAGAAAAGCTTAGCACCCCACCACCACCAATCTTGAACGTGCTTTTTACATTCTGCATAAATTCTAAATAAAGAGAATTTCTTGGTGTTGGAAGCCTGAAAAACTAGAATTGAACATATTCCAGAGTTTCCCCAAGGTAGTCTCGTCTAGCAACAAAAGTCTGGTTTATCCATATCAGTGAGATTCAAATGAGGATTTTATTTACCATTAACTCTGAGTCATTGCAGGATGTATTCAGGCCCAGTATTCAGTGAAAGGACAAGTGTTTTGGCAGCACTCTGAGCCCGACACATTATTGCAGGAGTTGTGGGTATTTAATGGAAGAAAATGGACTTGACACTTGAAAAACAGCTTGAGCCCTTCTCTCTGGTGTGGATGTATTAAACTTGAACTTTTACAAGTCCTGTACAAGACAGTGGTATCGTTAGGTAGAGTCTTATTTTCCCCTCAGATGGATGTCAGATCGACAACTGCAAAGCATGCATGGACTAGAATTTGGGGTGCTGACAGGTGAAGGTGATGTAAAAGTGTTTATAAGTGCAGTTTTTGTAGTGTCTACTTGAGTCTGACTCCAAGTAAACCCTGATAGAGCCTGTGTTAAAATACCTATTTTTAAAAGTATTTTACAAGAACCGCTCCTGCCTACTTTGGGTCCCTCATCAAGGTCTACACTCCTTCTTGCCCACTACGCTCTGCTTGTGAATGACGCCTGGTGATCCCTGCCCAGCGTGGCTCTAAATCTCTAGCCAGACCCTTTCCTCTGCTGTGCCCAAATGATGGAATGAATTACCAAGCTCTGTACGATCCACAGAGTCCCTTTTTACTTTTAAGACAAGTCTGAAGACTCATCTGTTCAGAGAACACTTAGGCACTTAATCTGACCCTTCTCCTCTTTGTCCTCAGGGGTAGAATGAAACAGAAGGTCTCAGACCCAGCTCTTAGTGAATATTCAGTAAAGTGAATATTTTGTAAAATTCTTGCTTGTGTTGTACGTCATATTGGACAAAAGCGCCTGCTAAATGAAACTGTAGAACTGTAAAAGTCTATACCTCTGTATTTGTAACAACTGAACAGGAGCTAAATCTGCAATTTGACTGCAACCATTTTTGGACATCAAAACACCACTACAAAACTAATGGGTGATGTCACTTATTGGTTTAAATCCAGTCTAAGGCAGAAGCACCATCATTACTTATTGCATTTTTATCAAAATAAGATTTCAGAGCAGGACTCTTGCCTTCCACACCTGCATGATGTCCTGTATTTTCATAGTCACCCAAACCAGAGAAGACAGGGGGCTGGTGAATCAGGGACAGTATTAGGAGTGCAAGTGAGGTTTCTGCTCGAGGTTGTGCAGGGGAAACTTGAATGAGGGGAAAACTCCGCAGGGAATGCACCAATAGAATGCAATGCAAACTGGGTGCCAAGGTTAAAGCCACTGTTGTTCATGTGGCAACTGTTCTTAGACCCCAAGTGACATCAGAGTGTGGTCGTCTGTCCCTGGGCTTAATTTAGCCACATACGCTGGCAGCCGTAGGATCCACTGCTCCTGTTTGTCAAAGGAACCACTGATGCCAGCTATGACATCATCATCGGGATGCACAGGAAAGCTTTTAAACCTGACACACCCACACTCGGCCATTCAGTATCCCTAAAGGAATATCATCTTTACTAGCTACAAGAGTACTTCATGTTATTTGTGATACGTTGGTGCCATGTCACAGTTTGTTTCTCTTCAGTGGAGGATATTTGCTTTGGAAACTAAAACAAAGACACAGAAGTTTGCAAAGTGACAATGTAGAGAGTCGAAACTGTGGTTTGTGAAAAAGAGATCTGACCACCTGCATCAGTAATCCTTTTGGTACAAGCCACTGTCCTCAATCCAATTTACAAACACAAACCTCCCAGTTAGTACGACCACGTTTCCCCACCAACCGATTCCAATTAAGTCAGATGAAAATCTTCAGAGCTAAACGTCCTAACACACTGGGAGGGCCTGTGACTGGACTTAATGAATAAGAATCAATATTTGTGATTGATTGAGGGATTTTCTGAGCGTGTGATGTGCCTCTGTGGGCCGTTCTGGTCGCATAAATTTTGTATTTGAACTCGGCTGTGAAGCAGAATAGTCCAAGGGAGGTCAAGACAAGAGGAGGCTTTAATACTGCTCATTAGTGTTAGTTAATAATACGCCAGAATTGTAGGTTCCTTCAGACCCAACTGCACTCTTACCTCTCTTATTCCCACATGAACAGCGACGACTCTGCCTTTACATTTTGATTTAATGTCAGAGTTTTAAAATCTGGATAATATCTTAAATACAGCATTTGTGTAATGACATGAGTAATTTTAGATCTTCTGTTGCTATGCTGTTTCTCGTGATAAAAAGTGAATGTATTCAACCTTGTAGGCCAGGGGCAGGAGTTTACACTCATTATACTGTAGAATATTCAATTTGGGTGTGTGTCTTGTGAGGCAGTGTGCTGTTTCCCAAGACCTGCCCGGAGCGAATCAATCTTGGTAAGTTAAGTGTTGTAAAGAGTGGTTATGTTTGTTTGCTGAGCCGAGAATCACTTTGTGAGGTGTTAGCTCGATGCGCATCACTAACAGAGCGAGACAGAGGGGACTTAGGATCTTGTACCACAGCTTAAATTATGAAGAAGAAGAGCTCCCCTGCTGTTTCGAGGGTTACTGTTATAAATTGTTTACCTGCTGTTACACAGCTGAGGCAACAAAGCGGAAAAAAAAAAGACTCTGAATCAGTGACACCAGCGGAGACACTGCCAATTATCTTGACCTTAAGTTTCTCTAGCTAAGACAGCTCGAGTAAAATCACAATGTGCAGTGTTGTTTGAGTGTTTTCTTGCACGGATTCCAAGAGCAGAGGCAAGCACGTGAAAAACACAAGTTCTCAAAAGCAGGCCAATTATTGCTGGGCCAAAAGTTTGGAAACTTTTACCAACAATTCTCAAACTTTTTCACATGCTCAGTAAGAACTAAAACCACAGTTATGAATTATACATAGCAAAGTTCCCTTAACTTATCCATTAAACTTTTCATGAAGGCACAAAGATTTTCTCTTTTTTAACAGAATAACTAACAGGTTCCATGCAGAGCTCCGGCCTCCTTCACATAAGCCTATTCACAATATTTTTATGGTAGGTGTTCCAGCAGACACAAACAAAAGTACATAGACACCACTGGTGTGTGACTTGTTTGCAGATGCTGTGTTGAGTGCTGAATCTCTCCTGAACTCATTTCAATTGAGACCAATTTATATGACTGTCTATTTTTTAGGGTTAATTATGATGTAGTTGGAGAGCAGGTCATGGTGAGGTTGGCTGTTATGCAAGAGTTGTATTTCTGAAGGTGACTTGACGGGTCAAAAGTGAGAGTTTTTCATGTTTCTTAATTCTGGTGACCTCTTGTTTTTTTCTGAGATGGGTACTATATTTCCCATGAGGACCACTACCTAGTGTTGAAAAGATGTGGCTCTTGCTATTTGTTGTAGAAATATGCAAATGGAGTATAGATTGTCTTTTTAATGCTAAAAAATAAACAACAAATAATTGCCTGTGCAGGAGAACAGTTGCAAAGAAGTGACAGGTCAGTATAGAATGAGTACACCGTAAATGTGCTTACAACTATAAATGAACTTTCTTTTTTTAATGTAAAAAAACCCCCACCATCTTCCTTTGTCCGGGCATTTTAGATATTATAGATAGGGGAGGGGCTCAGTTCCCGTGGTTTCTTTGAGAAGCAGAGGATGCCCGAGATCAATACATGCTTTCACGTCAGTCTTCAAACTCCAGAAAGTCCCTAGATTTGTTGTGAGTTACTTTTTATAATAAAATAAAATAAAAGAAGAAAAGATTGACAAGGGGTCTGAAAAGACATTAAATATAGTGACAAAGCCTCTAAGTTGGCTACACTGTCTGCATGCCAGAACCACATGTAACGATACAGTCAATCTCCAGTGGTATTATCAGATCTCGAGCTTGTGATTAACCCTTTGGGTACCAAAACGTGTCACAAAAAACAAGGCATATTTTGATACTCAGTGCTACGGAAGCATTACAGTTGGTGCCAAAAAAGTAAAATTAAGGTTCGATACCCAGCCCTAATACGGAGTGGTGTGATAATGTCTAATTTGCAGCTACATAAACCTTGTAGCTCAACAACCACCACATTTTGATTGCTGCATTTCGAGTCACAGAACCAGTGTCATCTCCTAATAAATATCTGATTAATGCAACAAATAAGAGCAGTGAAGCATTTACTGAACACATCATTACTGAATCCTGTTTGAGTATATTTTTTGTCCTTTACCTAACAAAGCCTGATTGCAGTGTCCCTCTGTCTAAAAACAAGACCAGCACCAAAACTGCTCCTGCTTGCAAACTTAAAAATGAACACCTGACCCCACACAGCCACTCACATAAAGGAATATTACAGAAATAACCAATCTTGTTCCTGATAATGCCATTTTACTATGAATCATGAAAAGGCAGCAGTATAAGGATGATACTATTTCGAAACCTGTTAAAATCTCCTCACAGTGCCTTTTAATCAAGATTTAATTTACCTTTGATCCTCCATCACCCTGTTTTACAATGTTTTCTCTCTGCGATAAATCAATGTTAATGAAGGCCATTGTCCTCTGCAAGGTAAGAGTGTTCGCTTTTTATTAGTCCGTGTAACAGTAGTGATTATTTGACACTTTAAGCCTTGGCAGTGCGTCATCCCATCAGCAAAGTATTTAACCACCTTACAAAGAAAATTAACGCTTCAAATCACAAAGTAACAAGCCTTTAAAAATATCAGGACAATTTGGAGACAATGTTGAGCTAAAGAAAACATCTTGGTTTAAAGCAGTGATAAAGACTTGAAAGACACAACTTTACACAGTTTAAGACGGTATTAACAGAGGACCAGAGACCAAAGCCCTGGTGATCTGAACCAGCACACACCCTTCCTGAAACAAAGTGGAAAAGAGCTGTATGTTCCTTTAATTTCATCACCATCAGGGAGCTTCAACACTGTGTCTTCTCTCTCTATCATTCCTATTTAGTGTAACCTTATAAGATCGTTCTCTAACTTAACATCATGTTTGTCAACACTGCTGATCCACTTCACAACCTGCTGATGTAGAGACAGCCGTTATTTCAGTAATAGGATTAAGCATCCAGCAATGTCAGGGTGTGACGGTTTAATTGTTTGTTCCCTCTTTATTGGATTTAAGTATGAATAAAGTGGACAACCCAGTCTTCTTGGAGGCACTCAAGATTATTATTTACTCTGTATTTTTCAGTGTTAGTTCAACAACTTGGGTCTAATCTTTGTAAAATGTACAGATAGAAAATGCTTTGCTTCAGTTTGGCTGAAAAGAGAATGTTTTCAGTTTTAGTTCTGCTTTTTAATGGTTTAGTTGACGAATCAAAAACTTTTTTGTCTTCAAAATGTTAGAAAAAAGACTTAACTGTGAATGTGAAGAAATCCTCAAATTTTAGAACCCAGAGCTGTCAATTTGTCCTTATTTCTGGTAAAATGTATTAGCTTCCTGACAATCAACCAGCTAACGAATAGGCGCTTAAGGTATTATTATGCACATAGCAAATCTAATATTCTCATTTTAGAACCATTTGCAGACTTCTGTTGGGTTTTACTTTAATTTAATCTTTTTTTTTTTCTAAATGCCGGTGAGACATATTAGCAGTAACGCCGTCTGCACTTCTCTCCATTGAGAGTTCATAAGGTCACGGTCAGCCACAGAGCTGCCTGGGATTTGGTGCTTGCCAACATGTGGGATTAGATTGAGTCTGCTCCATGAAGGGCGCACACTCTTCTCACTAAACCACGTCATACCCCCACATGTGAATTTTTTATGTGTTCTGATTCATCCTCGCAGATCAGCTGCGGGGCATTATGACTTTATTATTATCAGTAAACGCTCAGCTGTAATTTTTGCCTCTCGCAGCGTCTGCTCGTAAATGTTCAGCCTCACACTGGGCTGTAATAACGGTTCAGCGGCGTACTTAACTCATGTTGTGCAAAGAATACACTGAATCCGCTGTTTGTGTTGTGTTGGTGCAACAACCAAAGCTCTCTCTTCCTCTCCCTCCTATGGGGAGCTGCAGTTTTGCGAGAGTCTAATCCACAGGGGAATTCATTACATTCAATCTGCGGATGATTCAGGATAATTGTAATAGGATTTGAAGTCTATCTTTAGTAGGGGTATAAATACAGTTGTACTCTTTCATACTCTCAGATGAGTGGAAATAGACAAATAATCTGTTTGCACACCTCGCTTTTCATTACCAGGCGCCTCCCCCTCTCACCTTACCTGCAGGGAAACTCTTGTGATGTTTGAGGAAATGTTGTGGGGCTTATCATCTTAAACACATAGATTTGTTAATCCAATACCTGCTATGACCTACTGTGCCGTTTACCTGATCTGACAAGGCCACAGACTGTAAGTCCACGCTGACTCACAGTCACATCACAAGCTCAGGTCTGTGAATTTAAGAGACAGACACAGACCGCATAAAATGGGTACTAAGCCTGAGTCTATAAACGTTTTAAAAGCTTTGACTTTTGCTTTAGCACTGTTATCCGTACTTCCTTCTGTGACTATCTTTACAACTAATTTTTTTGGTTTGACCAAACCCCGAATCACAAAATACATTTCCATTGAAAAAGTCGCCCTTCTAGGTATATGCTTGATCGTAATCCACACTGTAAAATGAGATTATCAGCACCAATATAAGTTATTTCGAAATACTAATTCATAGCTTTGGTCAAGCAGGACCAGATTGGTTTACGACATGTTCAAGTCTCTATGACAACACCACACCAGCTGATGAAGTTTAGTAAAGAGAAGAGAGATCTGTGTTGAAAATGATTTGTCTGATTAATTTTGTAGTGATGGTGAACACAGGAGCCTAAAACTGTCAGACAGAAAAAGGACAGAAGAGCAGAGTAAAAGCTTAACGGGAGAGTGACAAAGCGCAGGCTAAAGGTTATGTCACAGGGCAAGCAGTTTGTCCTAATGTTCATTCTGTTCAAACTGAGAGTCTATCAATAAAATGAAGAGTGAGGTTACGTTTGCTCTGCTTGGTAGATGACATAACCAGGATTTACTAAGATTATTCACATGTCTTAGAGCACTGGGCTGCTAGTAGCACTACATATAGCCAGTTACTAAACTCCTGTACAAACTGACGTCTACTTGTTGTCACGTTTCAAACAAAACTGTACATAAATGTTGATGAATACCTTACCTCGGCAGGTTATACCTGGTAAAAGTTGTCATGAACAAAGAAAACTTGTACTGATCTGATTCCATTTAATTACAAAATGAACACACGCCTTGTTATAAGTCATGTCTTTAAAACAGTGTGTGTGTGACTCAGTTGCTAGTAAAATAAGCATGTTACAATGTCAAAGCCAAACCAAGAAAGTTAACTTGGCGGATATCTGCTTTAAAACAGCATGCCAGGAATGTAAATGCATGTGTTGTATGAAGCTCCAAGCGCTGACACTCAAAAACACGCTAACGTACATGCTAACTGTTCACTCATAAATTTTATCATGGGGCTTTAAAGTTGTCTAATTAAATTTGTACTCTGAGTCCTACACTTTCAGCCCTTCCCTTGCTACTGTTATGAGCATCAGACATGTGTGTTTGTATGTGTGTGTGCCTGTGTACTGTGTGTCCTCATTTGGATTAATTAAAGGAAATCTCCCGTGAAGTGTGGGAGTGTCCCAATCTGGCCTTCTCAAGGACAGGCAACCTATCAATAATACCCCAGCCTCCCCTTGACCTATGCACAATACCACCACCCACTCAGATACACACACACACACACACACACACCTCATTCTAACTCCATGGAAACGGTCACCCGGTGCCTTTCCCAAGCCTGGTGATCATCGCTCTCATTTGCAGCGGAACAAAGCCTGTGAAATTCGGCCTGTTATTATGGCTCCCTTATCAGCGCTCCCTGCTTGCCTCTGCCATGAAGCAGCACTCAGCTCAATTGCTCAGTCATTCATACCATTTTTTTTTTCCTTTTTCACCCAAAGACTCATTTCTATTGTGGTCTGTGGGCTGTTCTTTTGTTTCTAACGACCACTGAGTCTGATCCAGCATGAGTCATTACCGTGGTAAACATCATGGCACATTGCGAGGAGGGAGAGCAGCATGTGCTGCTCTGCGTATGAGGGGCTGCCCCGGCTAAGATAATTGCTGAAATCACTCAGCTGATCTGTTGCTTTATTAAAACGGCAGTAAGTGTGTGTGTGGGTGTGAGTTTGTTTCATCAAGCTGCACTGGGAAAAGAAAGAGAAAATCCTTCCTGATGTTTCTTGCAACAGCTGCTGCCTTGCAGAAGTAACTTTGTAAGAAGATGAGTGACAAGTCTCACCTTCTTCCATCAAACAAAAGTGTACCCAAAACAACCCCATACAATTGATGTAAACATTTCTTACTGGTGACATTTTTGGAGCCAAGGGATCATCAGGTGGGTCTATAGTGCTGAAGTCTTGCCACTTTTGCTAGGTATACATCAGACTTGTGGATCAATATGCAAAGACTCCTCCTGGGTGTATTAAGCCCTGTTTCCACCAAGCAGTCCAGTTTAGATCAGTACAGTTTAGTATGTTAGGGCAGGGTCACACTGGCCATCCAAACCGTGCCAGGCCCAAGCATGATTGCCCCCCCCCGCAGCGCTGTTCCCCAGCTGGACAGCACGGCCAGCGGTCACACTACTCCAATATAAACCAGACTTTAGCGGGTTTCACACATGCACCACATGACCTGCCTACGTCATTGTGAAGCATCTGTTTATATGTAGTGCGATCTCATTAGGGTCAGCACAATGAGACACAGAGAGCACTGCTACAACTTGAGAGACTTTTGGACTTATGGCAAGTTGTTTTCAACACAGCCCTCAAACAACCCGCTTCGTTTAAATTGATTCGAGATATGCACTTGCCGTGATCATAAGTCATGGATCACACGCGCTGTCCACGTGCTTGTGCTCGTGCTTGTGCAAGAAGTAAACCATGCCAAAGCCCACCTCTCTGAAGCGTGCCAAAGCAGAGAAGTGGATCTTGCTCAAGCACGGCGCGGTTGCGGTCACACTGGCCATTCAAAACGTGCTTTGGGGCAGAAGCATGCTGAAGCATTGCACGGTTTGCCAAAATGGCTGCGTCCTTTGACTGATCCTGTTTCCGCAACCAACCATGCCCACTCAAGGAAGGCAGAGTGTAAGCTGGATGCCGATAGCCAGGTCAGTTATGTAAATGCATGACGCCATAGGAGTGCTTCATAGTGTAATAACTGCTAGGGATGTCCCGATATTACATTTTCACTTCCGATACGATAGCGATACTGCAGCATTGAGTATTGGCTGATACCGATATTAATCCGATACGATATCAGCATTGAACATGCATACTTTTATTACTTATTTTGTAGCATGTCTGTGTTGTTAGAAAAGGCATGATTAAGTGATATTATTCAAACAAAGAACAGTAGTCAGCTACAGTAGGTATGAGGAAAGACTGACCCATTTATTATTAACCAATGGGTAACAGAAACTGCTTATATCGGAGATTTTAGATGAATTCCGATATGATACCGATACCTGTTTTTTTTGCTGATATCGGATATCCAATATCAATATCGGACTGGGACACCTCTAATAACTGCTAATAAATCGAACGAAGAAGAAAAATGTGACCCAGTAAACAAAGAACAATGATCCGAGAAATGTGTGCTGCGCGGAGAAATACAGCTGCTGTCGCAGTGATGATATTTTGAACCAATCAATGGTCTTTAGTGTTCTAGCTCCACCTTCTGGGATTGAACCGGTTTAGTCCAGTACCCCAAACAGAAGGCACAGTTTGTCTCGGTTATTAGGGGAACTCTTCTGGGACTAGTCAGTGCCGTACCAAGATGAACTGAACTGTACCTCTTGGTGGAAGTGGGGCTTTAGATTCTTTTACACCCATGTACACCCATGTTAACGACTAGTTCATGACGCTTGTGTAAATGTTTAATGCTTATTCTATCATCCAATTTCTTCTACATTGCTAGTCTGGTGCACACAGCATAGCAGAGGCTATATTTTTCAGCAAAGCTATCTGTCATTGTGCTTTGATAGTTTTTCCAGCATCAAATTACTAAACAAAACGGATTCTCTCAGATGACTGGATGTGTCTTAAGACAGAAAAAAATTATTTTGAGTTTAAATTTTGACATGCTCCACTTGTTGACATGGAGGAGGTGGAACTTATGACATAAACTGCTTTGAGTTTGTAAGAGAAGCTTTAATTATCATGCTTGAGCATTTGGGGAGCCATCATGCAATCCATCTTTTTTTTTTTTCAACATTATTTGTTTGAGATCTTAAACAAAGGTTTCTATTCACAAGCCACTGGTACAAGCTTTAATACCTTGTTTACACCAGTGTGGCTACACTTGTCTCTTTTCCCAGAAGCAGACAGCGATGTCAAGGTGTTGTTTGGTAATTGGGATGAAGAGAGTCGAAACATAAATTGGTCCAAAAAAAAAAGCACCCTCAGTCATGCAGAGGCCCTGAAATATCAATTACCATGAGGCAGGATGACAGTTTCATTAAAAAGAGAGGGTTTTATGTCTTTTTGTAGCTTCTAATTAGTTTTCCTCTTTGGTCAGCTATTTGTTTGTTGTTCTTGCTGTCTGCTCCTTGACTCTTAATTTACTTATTCACTTAGTTGGCTGCTCTTGTGCCTGTCTTCTTTCCCCTCCCGTGTCACTCATGAATTTATTCATGCAAACATCGCCGGGGTGAATCTCATTAGAAAGGAAGGCATGTTGTCAGCTTGGTGTGTTTCTCACAGTAAACAAAGTTTCGTTAACATATTTACCCCGGTCCCCCCTCAAGGAAAGGAGGACGAAGATTCACCGAAACAAGGGAGAAGACTGAGAGTGTGCAGATGTTGGAGGAGTGCTGAGGACGGACAGTGATGGAGGCAGGGGCCTGTCCTTGAAAGTGAAGCTGAATAAAAATAAATCAGCCACAAGGAGAATTTTGCAACGACAGCACATAGCTTGAAAGACAGTCTTTTAAAAGGTACAATTGAGATTGACACAGTGGGCACTTTTGAAGCCAGTAGTGAGACAGTCCAAATTTTTGGAGTGATGATGTTAGGCTGGATGCTGGATGCTGGATTCTGGTGTCGCGGGGAATATAAATGAAAAAAGAAGAACCACACAGCATCCAGGGTTGCACTTCATTCCTTTTTCTTTACACTTGATTAGGATTAGCTGACTCCTTGGTGACCACCACTTATCCTGCAGTCCCATCTGAGAGACATCGAAGGAGACAGAGAGGCTGCATTTTTTATCCTCTGCATGAAGGATGTGGGAAGTAGTCAAGGGAATTTTTTAACTCAGCCTTTGTGCATTAAAACTCACAGTTTTCTCTCCACCCCTGGCTGGCCCTTTTAGCAGAAAAGAAGAGAATCAAATCACAAAGTCAGAGAAAAGTTTTCTCTCCTTGATTCAGCTCCAGAAAGAGGTGGAGCTCCCTCTTGTGGGAGCAGAAACTCTTTGACCACTCTCACTAACCCAACAGTGACCCCGCTGATGTCTGAGGTCATTAAAAGCTCAGTGGGTAATCTAAGATGCCACTTTATGTTCCTCCTTGCTCCACTTTAAAGCAAAAGTTGCTCCCCAAACCACATATTGTTGGAATTCATGATGAAGCATTTGTTGCAGCCCACAGATTTAACTCAGAATTTCAATGTGCTAAGTAACCTCTCCGTCATCCCGAGCGCTCAAAGGCCCTCTGCGAATCACTCGGCTGAACGGCAAAGGCTCTGCATCACAGAAAAATAACAATGTTTAAGTCATAAAGCTGCTTGCTGCTCCACTTGTGCTGGGAGTGCTAGGAGAGACATTGCCATGGTTACGGAGTTTGACTCAGACAGCAAGGTGACGCGTAGTCATTGAGGAGAACAGATCGAGGTACGAGAGGGGGCGGGGGGGTCTATTTTTCATGTGAGAGTATAGAGCTGTGAGCTATGGGTGCCCGCTGAGTGCAGCTGAAAGTGACAGTGTGTATTTTAGAAAAAGAGAAAAACGTTGGTGTGGGAGCTTAAGACAGGAGGGGGCATTCCTGTAAGCATTAACATTGCATGCATCAGTGTGTGTGTGTGTGTGTGTGTGTGTGTGTGTGTGTGTGTGTGTATCCAAAATCGCCTGTGTTCATATGTGTGTGGGAGGTGTGGAGAGGAGTTTTTCCTGTGAGGTTCTCCCGGTGTTATCTGTGAAGAAAAGAGGTGACAGGAGAGTAATTCTTATTCCGTGTAAATATTGCTGGAAAGCATCACACACACACATATATGTCCTCACACCCCTGCTACCCCTCCCTCCCTCCCTCCCTCCCTCCCTCCATCAACCTCCCAGCTCCAACGGATGATGCTATCAGGAGACTCGGGGCTGGAGGGGAGCAGGAAGCTTGTAAAAGATCCTAACTGTGCTGTTATCTCCATACGTACAGGCGAGCTGTGGAGCAGCCAAGCGCCTGGCGAGCTATCCGCAGCATTCTGAGTATCATGAATATTAACAGCGTCCGGGGTGCGTGTTTGTTTTCTTCCTCTTTCCTCTGGTCGGCGCCTGGAGGAAGTGTTGATTATGGGGCCTTGGTCTGGTGATTAACACGGATATTGCTGCATAGGCACAGAGGCTAGCACATTTAGCGGTAATTACACTGAGCCTTATCTGCCCTTATGTCTCTGACACATAAAGAAATACTTCAAACATGTGCAAGATGAGTGTTTGTTCTCCTTTGGTGCAGTAGCTTTGCTCTGAATTCATCTTGTGCATATGCAGAAAAAGCAGAATTAGCATGTGTGTAGATTTTATTTGCACATATTGAAACAGATACAAGAGATCGTCATGTGAACGTACATGTGTGTGATCATGTGTGGGTGTTACGGCTGCATCTCAGGGTCTGCCTGCTGTTCTCCCCTCTCTTGGGGGAGGGTGGGGGCAGTGTCAGAGGAGGCATGCAGGTTAATAATGTTGTCACGACATTGCGGCCAAAGGCGTGTTCTGCCCAGAAACGCACATACGAGCAGCATGCAGTGCACAACCCTCTGCACTCACGCTCTTACACCGCCTCTCCTCGCAGTGAAGGGACATTTTTTAAATTGGTTTCTGATACAAATCAATGTACAGTAATCTTAATCATCATCACAGAGATTTACTGTCATGAGGAGACATTAGTGAAGCAGTTGCACAGCAACAAAGTAAGACAAAGGCTCTGAAATAAGCAAACCCTCAGCTCTGCCTCATGGCTCACGGCAAGTTCTTACATATTTTACCACAAGAAAATTAGTTTTATTGAATTCTCTCCCACTAGGAGTAGTATCTTTTGTTTATTACTGCAGGTTTTAAACTTGTTATAAATTACCTCTATTTCCTAAATGAATCTCTCTCCCATATATCTGAATTTTGGTGGTGTAATAGCCTCTTTTCTTTGCTGTTAGCGCAGCCTGTTCCCCTGTGCATTAACAACACCTGCCTGTGACTGCATATCCTCTCAGTAGCTGTTTTTTTTTATTTTCTGTGGACATTCGTGATGTGAAAGTCACATCCAGTGACTGGCTGCACAGTGGCTACGAGGGCAATAGTGATGGACAGATTACAGGGGGAGGACAGAGAGAGCCTGATAAAGAAAGTGACAAAGATCAGTATGATTAGAAGTTTGCCAAAGTGAAAAGAGCTAAAAGTGATGATCTCGCCAAGATGTTGTCCTGAATCCCAGTTTTTTCTTTGCATTAAATTCTTTGCAGCACACTGTGCTTGACTTTCCTCACTGTCCTTCCTCAGAAGCTTGATCGCAGCAGGAACCACTTATACTTCCAACACTTAATTCATAAAACTGCTGAGCCGTACGCCGAAATAGCATCAGTGCAACGTGGGTAATATTTTTCTAATACAGTGATGAAGTATTGTTGAACTGCAATCCTATCCCTTCTAAAGACTGCTGGGTGTAGAAACCTGATATCTGAGAGAGCGGGCTGCGTTACAGGATATAGAGTTGGATAGGTGAAGCATTAAGTATCTATTTCAGTCAGCGGATGGCTCAAGGATCCCATCAGAGCTTTAAATAAACTCATCAATACGCTTGATTGAGAAGGACAGATGCAGATTTTCTCTGAAGGTTGAACAGAAATGGCCTGGATAGCTTGTGATGCAAAGTTAGGCTTTTTGAGGAAGTGTTGTTGCTTGAGTATTTATTTGTTGTGAAGCAGCACACTCATAAATGTTTAAGTTTACCTGAGTACTGTTGTGCTGTGTTGCTGCTTATTTATAGCCTAAAAGGTACACTGTTCAGGATTGCTGAATGTTCTCCACCAATCAACTGGCCCTTTCCTGATGTGTGTTTAAAATCATAATCCCCTAATACTGATACAGACGTGTTTGTTTTATACTTAGAAAGAGCACATGACCATTGCATGTTGGATCAAACTTTAGATAAACACAAGCTAAGAGGGTTATATAAGGTTGTTTCTGTACTGACAAAAAAGAGAAAAGGACTATTTATAGCTCATTATATCTATGACTCACAATCAAAGGTGATTAAATCGATCAAGGGAAAAACCTTTACTTTCTTTAAAAGCTGCACTGGCAGGCAGTTACATGTCCAGCTATTGAGCTGTACATAAGCCATGAGTGTGAGCATTGAGCCGGCTCAAGTCTGCCTATCTATTGGTGAATTGCCAGCTAGTTATATCACTTATGTTTCTGGTTATTCAAACATCAGTCAGATAATCTGTCCGGACTTACCTTCGGCAACCGGCCACTAGTCAGGGCTGAAGCTCCAGTTACGGGTAATAGCTTCAACCGTCTCCAACCCCAGTGTTTCTCAAATTGTGGTCTGCAGGCCACTACTGGTCCGCCAGTGCCCCCTAGTGGTTCGCAAAGACTGTGAGGAAATTGTTTTTGTTTTTTTTTAAATAAAACATTCACGAAAAAAGAGGGGGTAGGGGTGCAAGTTGTTCGGCTACTACGCAAATTGGTAAAATCTACAAAAATTGGTTGATAAAATAATTGAGTAATTTAATTTAATCTAAGTACTTAAGTATTTAAATACTAAAAATTTTAAGTATTTTAGAATAATGTATCAGTAATATAGTTATACTCAGATTTTGAGGTCCATTTTTATTCTAAAAGAAAACAAACAAAACACCAAACTATGAGGAAATGAGTGCACTTTTTTACTCTAGTCTCTGTCATTTTGAAAAAAAACTTTTTCTAAATAAAGGGAATTAAAGAAATAAAATGTATAATTAATCATAAAAATAATTGGCGTGTAATCAATTTTCAAAATAATCGTTAGTTGCAGCCCTAGCAAGTTGTAACATGTATGATTCGAGTTTATAGCATGAGTTTGTTCTCTGGGTGTTTTTCTGGGGCTATTCAGCTCGTGGTGGTCCACAAGCTGAAATAAGTGGTCTTTGGTCTGAAAAAATTTGAGAACCACTGTCCTACCCTGATGTGAACAGGCACATATGACTGATAGCATTGCATTGCAGTTTGATAGTCATTAACATGTAATGTAGTTACATTTTAGCTTAGTAATCTGTTGACCTAGGTTCTGTCTGCTGACCTAGGCTTTGATGTCGCTGTTATCCAGGTCAAATAAACTAAGTTCAATTGTGATTGTTTTCAAGGAGTTTTCTCACCTTTAGGTGAGTCATTTAATCAGATTTTAAATTTTTGCAAAAAAAAGATAATGAAATTAATCATTTTAGATCATCTAAAGGACATACACAATAAACTAATGCCAGTGTTTTTGAGGCATGCCCATAACTCTTAGTTTATATCTGGTCAATTTGACACATTCAGAAGTTAGAAGATTTAAGTTTTAATCTCCAACAATGTATTTTTCCAAGTGTTCTACGTACATTCATTCATCATTACTTTTAAATCAATCTCATAGCTAATAACTGATGTGTTCTTTAAAATCCTACATCTTCAAAGGCAACACACTTTTCTTTATCTTTCTACCACAGTAGTAGAATCATTCTGATCCTCCTCAAACCAGCTCTTTTCAGTCTCTGACATTGTAAGTGAACACAGGACCTCAAAAGGAAAGGGAGGATCTTGTTTCAGAGATTAGAGTAATTAGAAAAATCCATTTTAGGATGTTGGGAAATTCACTGTGTGGGAACAGAGATGTGGGAACAGAGATGTTGAAACAGAGCGATGTATCAGAGGGAAGTGCTGACTTTTTGGTCAGTATTACCTTCTTTTATCATCATGTCATGTTACAAATCTACTGTCTTAAAGCTTAAACTTGAAACATTAAGAAAGTTAGACCACACCATCTCAGTTTGTACTGACCAAGAAGAGCTTCAAAATCTATCATGAAAAGCTGAAATCAACAGAAGACTAAAAGGATGGATGTGGACTAGGAGAGGGAGTCTTATCTTTACTTTGTCTTAAAATAAAGTCTTGTCTAAAGGAATCTGCTTGGTCACCCCGGAAAAGAAAATGAGAGGTGTAAAGCTAATTCATGCCTCTGCTGGACTTCTGAATCCATTTCTGTTATTATTTGAGGTAAAGCACTGCATTGATTTCGCTGAACTTTTCAACTTTCTCTTCGAGTTAACTTGAATCCCTTTTGACTACAAATTTCCAAACTATCATCCTAACTTTATCATATTCCCATGAAAACAACAAACTTTCTGGTTTGTTGCAGCACTACGAAGGATTCTTTTCTGTGTTGCTTGCCAACTCCCAGCGCTCACAGGGATTCATACACTGGCACATTTCCCTCCCAGTGTTGTCTGTGTATTGAATTAGCCGTCTTAATTGGACCCAGGTAGTCTATCATTTGATTAAACGCCAACAGGGGAATTGCCAGCGCGTTTTGTTTGCTTGTATGTGTATTATATTTGTCGTATCACTCAACCTGAACTTATCTGAGCTGTAATGGAGCGCCACACGCTGACACACACGCCTGTTTCTCTCCTCTGTGCAGGCATGTTTGTGTGATTCCGACGGACAAACGCACTCTTTAAATATTTAATGCTAGCCCACTTTCCTCCCTGAATCTTTGAAAATGAATAAAGTTACACACAAACAAATATCACTTGAATATAAATAAAGCCTTGAAAGGCTAGGGGGTGGTGAAGTAGCAGTATGTGAACAATGTGTTTATTTGAATGTGGAGGAAAGAGGACAGTTGGTGGAGAAAACAAAGTACAGTAGGCACAAAGGCAATGCACTTGGGCTGAAGGAACAGTAAAATAATGGGCAGATAGTGGAGGGACACTCATGAATAATATAGAAGTGTTTCTTAAAATTGTTATTTTATTCTATGCAGTCTTCCTCAGAAATGTAATATTGCCAAATAGAAACAAGAGGGTGTGGATTGTTCTCAAGCGGATGTGATCTGGTTACTGATTTCCTTCAAATACTGCCAATGAGTTCCGCCCATTTTTGTGCTGCAGTGGGATCCTCAAAACTCCTGTATGCAATGATGAAACCCAAAGGATGCCTGCTGTTGTATGCCTCCAGCAAGGATAATATAAAAGTGGGAGAGAGTTCAGTGATGGCTAACAAATAAAAGTGTTCTAAGTAATTGACGTGCAAAATTAGATGTGCATACTAATTGTACGGCAGAGGTTGACCCTGAAATTGTGTTTTTAAACTCATCATGATTTTATCATCACTCCTCCTCATGAAGGTTGCCAAACACAGAGAGACAACTCATAAAGTCTAAGTGATGGACGATGAATTAAGCTGGAAGTGACATGATATGTTTCATTTAGCCATGACAAATGGGTCATATCCCCCTTCAATTATGGACTTCTCTAAAAGATAAATGAACAGTTAAGAAGTTTACTGTGAAAAAAAGAAAACAAGCCTTCATTATGATGCACCAAACTCCCACTAGGGCTGCTGAAAATAGATAGCCAGATGGACACTGGAGTGGTTTCTGTTATCTAATGTTGTTGCAAAGTTGTTTGGGGAAAAAAAAGCTTGGGACATATTTTAGTTGAACACACATATTGTGCCAATTTCAAGGAATTTAGCTGATTTTGTTTTTGCCCAAATCTTAATAATCTCTGAAGCTCTGAGAAGCTGTGGCACAAAACAGGGAACAGCAACCAAATTTACCCCCCTCCACCCCCTTTTACTTTTCCTCTTTTGGAAACCAGCCATAGGAGAAAGGCACTTAAAAAGCAGAATCTTGATAGAGTGGGTTGGAATATGTCTCCCCCTTTTTGCTGATTAATGTTGAGTCTCTCTAAGGGCGCACCCATTCAAGTCATACTCTCACTATCCCTGCCTGATAAATCTCTCTTTAAGTAAGAGTGCCAAGTTCTTTAACAATGCTATATTTGCTCTGTGCCATCGTTAATGGCTAGTAATGGCTGTCTACTGCAATTTGGGCACATTTGGGAGTCAAACCTTTCCATTACAGTCCTCCCAAGCCTTTTTTTCCAGGCAAATAAAACCACAAGTCTGAGTACTGAGGTTAAATCCCACACTGATACATACAACATTAAAGCTAGTTGATCAATTAAGAGAGTGGTTCAATGCATACCCAAAGAAATTTGGTCATATGACACCCAGCCCGTCATACATGCCTTGACAGGGTCGTCACATTTGAAGAGATACAGTCTCAGAAGATAAAATACCACACAAGTCTCAGGATCAATCCCCATTAGCATAGCCATAATCACTTGTATTGATTCTGCAGCAAAAAATTATCATACCTGAAGAATGGCTCAATCTGTCCAGTGCAAATTAATGATACAAGAGGAGGGGTAGAGGGAGCCAGGGAAGGAGGGGGTCAGTTGGGATCTAAGAGGTGGATCATGGTCCATAAGAGCTCCGAGCAGAGGGAATCAATAGGTACTTGCCGGGCCAGGCTCAGTGTCCATAATGTGATGCGTACACAATCAATAAACCTCCCACAAGCTGCCGGATGGGCCACCAGTGAGCAGCAGGATATTTTTCTTACCCATAGTACCCATGCCGTAAGCTCAGGAATGATGGAAACCCAGGCAGAGGAAGTGAAGAAGGGCGTAACTGCGCAACCACAAGGCTGTCACTGATGACAAGGCATTTAGAGAGCAGCTTATTGACTGCTTCCTGTAGGAACTAAAAGTGGATGAAGTAAGGAGACTCTTATGATTTCAAGGGTAGTGGTGGAGATGACAGGTGGCTGATGATAGAAAAAGTGGCTCTAAAGCGCTCTAAAGAGCTCTTAACTTGTCTGTATCTAATTTTTTCTTCACTTCTTCTTCCCAGAGGATCGGATGCAACCTCAAAGATGCAATGGGATTTGAAATTCTGCGGCTAGTTGTTGTTGGCCAGAGCACAGTCACTCCCTTGATACACAAGCAAAATTCTCCTTCACTGTTGCCCACACTGTTGCTGGCGCCACATTTTAAGCTGTCCCCTGAGGAACTGAGCCAGCTGGTTTTTGTTTTTGTGACGACATTCATCAAGTCATTTATTTTTAAAGATGTTGCATTACGTGCTCAGGAGTAAAGACAAAAGTATCCAGGGAAATCCTCAGTGTACTGTATAAAAATAAAAGTCATGTGACACGCAGTGATTCTCCCTCCCTACCCCACTCTCACTCTAACCATCTGTCTTCTGTCTCACTGTAGGTTTTGAAGTTTCACTGCAGTAAAAGTAGTGCAGGGAAAGTAAAAGGGTCACAGGAGCTTGAGGTGGACACCTAAAACAGATGTAACTTAATCATCTGAAGACTTTTCGCTTCTGTCTAAGCTCATCATGTCTCATGACTGACCTGACCATGACCTGACAAGTCATACTCTTCAAGGACAAACCAACGTAAAACAGACAAATACTTCAGGATATTTTTTCCCTGTAGTCATGCCAAACAATGCCGTAGCTATGCATGAGTGGCAGCACTGATGACTTTATTAAAATGATCAGGGTACTTAAAATGAAACCCAGTCGTTAAAGCTATTTCAGCACCTCTTCAGATTGCTCAGGGCGTCCAGCTGAGTGCCATACCTTCTTTCTTTTTCTGTCTGATGGATTCCTCCAATCATTAGGTCACTTCCAGGTCAACAGGTCTGCCTGCACTTGTTTCCGTCTTTTAAGCCGCCTCTCACTGCATTTGGTGCTATATTTAATGCCACTGCACATGCAAATCAGGGCCAATGAAGACTGAGTCCAAGTAATTGATCTTCTTAACAACTCCCACTCAATTACAGTAGGTTAATGCAAGCCACTTCAAGCCTTGCTCATCCTCAAATGCTATTTACTGGTGTCCATAAGCAGGGGGTGCATGGGCGTGTGGGAAGGTGAGATCGCATGGGTGTGGGTCAGTGAAAACATTAATCACTTTCTCTCTCTGTCTGCATGCATGCATGCCCATAAGTCGATTCATTCAGCTGTTCAGGGTGCAGTTTTAAGGGTTCGCTTGCTCAGAAGTGTGTAACAGCAGAGGATTAACTGTCTCTTCTGAAGTATTAACGGTGTATCTAAATATAGAGTAGCCTATTTCTAAAGAACAAGTGACCTTTTGCTTACACTTCCAGGCAGTAAATCATTATCCAAAAAATCAGCTGTGTCAGTGAGCACAAGTGAGCCTGTAATCTGAACAAAATCATTAGCTCACACACTAATCTACCGTCTTTGCCAAGGTGTTCATCAACAAGAAAACAAGCAATGGTCTTCTGACCTGAGTGGATTGGCACCAGGTGTTGAGCTTCAAATGTACTTGCCAAAAAGTTCAAGGGAATGGAAGAAATCTGTGTCCTTACTGTGTGTCTTCCTGCCCAGATTGCCTTACTTAGCTGCTAATAGGTTTAGCATAATCAGCACAAACGGTAATTTAGTGATAACACTTCCTCTGCTGAGCCATGACACCCCCTGTCTTTATCCTGTTTTCCCACCAAATGGAAGGAATTCAGGCGGTGTCACAACTACTTTTTTTTATTAGTGTCAGTGTTAGCTACAGGCTAATGGGTAGTTCAAAATTGCAGCTAAACCCTGAATCCTGCAAAATCCTTGAGCTCTGGCCCGATCTTCACCACTGTGATTATTGCTGAATCAGTGGAGTCTCACAGGGGATGAAGTGACTGTCAGACGGCACGGTGTAAATCTACGCAAGATAATCAGTGTGTTCTGTAACTGAATGCAGTTTTTGATTAGTATTCAGCAGGCCTTGTTTTCCTATCTTGACTGAGCCTCTTCAATCTGTGTTCATTAGATTTTAATAGGCTTTGTGTCGCTAAGGTCATAGAGGACTTCACGCAAGAGAATGCTAATTTTTCCATGTGCTAGGTTTCAGTTGGTTGTTGAGGTTATGCTGCTGCACTGTTGTGTAGGAAATAGCCTTTTTACCTGTGTTAGTTGAGAAATTAATCTCTGCAGTATCATCAGGAGGTGTATCTGTAGCTCTTTGGTGAGGCAGAGGCTTAGATAAAATCTGGACAGGTACTAAAGAAGAAGTGTCCTGGGATACATGATGAAAGAGCTTGTAACACTTCCAACTCTGTACTAACAAGGAACACTTACTCATAACACGTATCACACATTATGTCAAACACTCTTCTACGTACCATATTTCACTCACACAACCATGGCCAGATTTAATCTATCAAAGTCTATCGATCCAAGTCAAAGTAAAACTCTGCAGCCTCAGACACAGCCTCATGCTGCGCTGACCTCACAGGATTATGCAGGATGTACTTACCAATTCCCTTACAAAGCAAAAGGCACAGTAAACATTTATCAATGAACTACATTTTTTACTATAGATTTCAGAAAGATTTGTTAACAGTTTTCCAAAACTTTGTACTTCACTTAATGAAAGCAATATTTTATATTTTAAGACAGGGAGGGGGAGTTTTTTTTATTTCTGCCAACAGGTGGAGCCAAAGTGCTGATCTATTGTGGATAGAACACACACACATACACACACACACACACTGCTCTCTTTCAAAAATAGACATCTGGCCTAGTTAATGTACCTTATTTAGATTTCTCTTTTTGTATCTGTTGTGTAATACATTCATTAGCAGCATTTCTTCCTTTTTCTAATATGTTTTGTATTTCTATATTTTTTCAAAGAGATCCCTCTTTATCAAAGCACATCCATAAAACTCTCAAGGCAAATACATCCTCAGTCAGAGCATTTGTATAAAATATATCAGTCATTATTTTTTTCTTTTACAGTAACTTTTGGTCTGACTTTCTAGTTTATCCAGCATTTTATGAACAGAAACTGCACCAGTAAAGAGAGAAAAAAGTGATTGCTCAGACAATGAAAGTTCTCAGAATGAAGTTAACACTTTTTTTCCCTTTCTGTGCTTTTTTTCCAGATCTTGGCCATCATCTCGATCATGTTCATTGTCCTCTCCACCATTGCTCTTTCTCTCAACACCTTACCAGACCTCCAGGTCTTTGATGAGTTTGGCAATGCAAATGACAACCCCCAGCTGGCCCACGTGGAGGCTGTGTGTATTGCCTGGTTCACCATGGAGTACCTCCTTCGATTCCTTTCCTCTCCCAACAAGTGGAAGTTCTTCAAGGGCCCACTGAATGTCATTGACTTACTGGCCATTCTGCCATACTATGTCACCATCTTCCTAACTGAGTCAAACAAGAGTGTACTACAGTTCCAAAATGTGCGCCGTGTGGTGCAAATTTTTAGGATCATGAGAATATTGAGGATCCTCAAGTTGGCCAGGCACTCCACAGGACTCCAGTCTCTTGGGTTTACTTTGAGGAGGAGTTACAATGAACTGGGGTTGCTTATTTTATTTCTTGCCATGGGCATCATGATATTTTCCAGCTTGGTGTTCTTTGCTGAGAAAGATGAAGATGCCACCAAATTCACCAGTATCCCTGCCTCATTCTGGTGGGCTACCATTACGATGACAACAGTAGGCTATGGGGACATTTACCCACAGACTTTACTTGGAAAAATTGTGGGCGGTCTTTGCTGCATTGCTGGAGTGCTGGTGATTGCCCTACCCATCCCCATCATTGTCAACAACTTCTCTGAGTTCTACAAGGAGCAGAAGAGGCAGGAGAAGGCCATCAAGAGGAGGGAGGCGCTTGAGAGAGCTAAGAGGAATGGCAGCATTGTGTCAATGAACTTAAAAGATGCCTTTGCTCGCAGTATGGAGCTGATGGACGTGGTGGTAGAGAAAGGAGAGGAAAAATCCTCTCTGGACAACCACCTTACGCCAAGCCGCTGGGGTGGCTCAGGGAAGCACTCCTCGGAAACTAACCTAAAATCACCTGATAAAAGAAACCCAGAGTCTCTGCTGCAAGGCTCCCCTCAACGTAACACAGCCATCAACACCACTGGAAGTCCACAACGGACAAATAGAGCTCCACAGCACCTCAGTGCTCAAAAACTGGAGGAAATGTACAACCAGATGACCAAGTCACAGTCTTTTACCAACCTCAACACTACAAGCTCCATGAGCACTCTGAGCACAACTGTGACCGGCCCTGGCTCGCCTAAAAAAACGCACAGCTCTGAATTTACATTAAAAGAAGAAGTAGAACTGGAGATGAAAGAAGTACAACCCTCCTTGCAAGATAATTTTGCAAGCTGCTCCACAGACTTTCGGAGAAAGAGTGCAGACTCAGGTGAGGCAGAAAACAGACACCCCAGAGCACCACCTGGTTTGGATCTTAACTTTCTGGGAACCATTGCAGAACAAAGCTCTCCAAGCATTAAAGTCCAAGATGAATCCAGAGAGGGATCAGAGCTCCAAATAGAGGAGGGAGAGAGCTTCAATAGTGCTGCAGAGAACACCCCAAGTTCACCAGGAGGGAATAATCCTCTGAAAATACAAGAATTGAAGGAAAACTTCACCAAAACCTCTGCTGAAGGCCCACTTACACCACCCAGCACTACCTCTCCTGGAGACATCAGCTCCAGCATCTTGGAAGACGAATCACCAGATGGAGAGACATCTCCACTCATTCCAATGGCAGAAGAGCTGTTCCCAATTTCTGAGGAGGACCCCAGTGCAGCGTCCCCAAAGAGGCTGGTTGTGGACACCCCACCTGGCGATGATGATCCGTCTTCAGAGAACCATGAAGAGAAGCATCTGATGGAGGTGGCAGGCGCTTCAAGTGCACCATTATCGCCAAAAACAGCTGCACAAAATTGCACCCAAGGTGTGGTTGGTGCAGAGGAGGATGTCAAGGCTGACAGCAACCAAAGTGGACACAAAGTGGAGAACCACATGTTTACATCCGACATCCACCTGATACCTGGGGAGGGCAGTCTCTCTCCAACCGTTGAAACCAGCATGTGACTGTGAGAAGCTGTGCAGAGACTGTAGACCCACTGCAACCTCAGCCATAGTGTGGACAACCAGGAAGAAACATCAAGGATGCAAGCTGTAGTGACAGAAATTTTTGCATGGCATGACAAGTCCCTTTTACTTGTGTTGTTGTGTATTGCTAAAAAAGAAACTGCAGTGCTTTGTGCAGATTTGAGGACGACTTTGGGACAAGTCATCTCAGAGAGGAGGCTCTTGAGGGAATTCATCAACTTGAGTAGACACTTTGATCCTCCAAATGTACATAATGACTGTCTCCTTTTTCTAGCAAATGAAGGAAATGCACAGAGGGACTTATCTGTATAAAGCATGCATTTAAAAAAAGACAGATATTTTACGGTGCTTAGTTTGCTGAAAGCGCTCCACTGTAAATACTAGGACATCTACGGCAATGACAATGCACAGGATGGCAAAGGAATACTCTCCGAAAGTTCAAATATTCGCAATGTGAAAGGGACTGGGTGGGGGGGTTTAACTGAGAGCCCTCAAACTGGGTGTTGCATTGTAGCGACCTATTAAAAAAAACATATCATTACCTTTTGTGGAAATGCAAGTGTTCCCATGATGACCCTGTAATGTTTTTCATGTGAAAAATGGTGTACGAAACTGTAACGTTGACATTATTGTTTTGGTTTCAATAATGACTGTTGAACTATTAGTTGAGCATACAATGTTCAGTCTTCGTATCAACAACTGTGGGCAAGAAGGACAAAACACCATAATTCCTCTGAATACATGTAGTTGCCAAATACGTATGTAACCAGTGAGGACAGGAACTATCCAATTCTGCCGCTTCAAAAAATGAAGAAATCTATCACGCAGTATCAGAAGTTAGGACAAAATTGAAGACGATTAGTTCCCTGTTCAGCCTTTTAACTCCATCCAAATCACAAAATTAAACCTTATTTATACTCTGACATAAGATATATATACATAAAAGTAGTTCCAAGAATAAATTAAGAAATAAGTAGGTCTAGACTGGTTGTAGAAAAGTTCTTATGTAGGTAAGTGAGATTCCATAAAACAGAGTAAAGACTATTTATCAATTCAGCACAGTAGTTCTGATCATCAATACACCTATATGCTTTAAACAATAATTATCTATTTTGGCAATTCAAAAGGGATAGACGACAATAAAAAGATGACCATATTCCTTGTGGATCAATGGACCAAATCAAGCACAGTGACAAGCTTTTATCTATCTCAGCTGCATAGAAACATATACAGTGATGACATATGTTTTAAGAGTAGTTCTGTCTCTTTATGTTTTTAGTTTCTTTTTCTACCTGCATTGTGTTCATTGTCCTATCCTCAGCGCCCTGATGTCTTTGTTGAGATTTGTTCCCAACAACTGCAAGTTTTATCTGATCCTGCTGATAAGTTAAAAGCATTCTTTTGTATATCCGTAGTGTCTTGATATGTAATTTATTGTGTTTTATTGTGAACAAAACTCTTTCAGTCAAACTTAAATCCAAAGGAGATTTTTTTTCTTGTCTTCTTTTTCGCTTTCTTGTTTTTACACTGACTGAAAATATCTGTTTTATGTTGCCTTTGATTCCAATTTTACAGCTGGAATACTTGTCTATCGTTTCAGCATGACACTTGGCTGAGTGAACTAGACTTGTGTTTGTGAAAGCCGCACAAACCCGAACGGTACCGACCGGGAGAAAGTGGGTGAATTCTTTGTTGTTTGTTTTATTGTTTCTTTTCTTTTCTCTTCTTTTTCATGTCTTTATGTTCTCACAGAGAGGTGTGGAATGTGCAATACCGCATACTGCAAATCTATGCAGGCCAAGAATTGTGGCACTTTATTTTCTGTCTAAGGGATTTGTAAGTGTACAGGCAGAAATTACTTGTATTTTTCAAATGTTATATCTTTAATATGAGGCAAAAACAGTATTACAACTACCAGAATCTCACAAACAATGCAAATGAGAATTTAAATTTTACTTTTTCATATTCTAAGGCTGGCATGTGCTGTCAAGCACCTTCATGCCAGATATCAATGGACCTCAAATTTGATTGTGAGCGGGAGGGGGCATCCAAATTGACCGCTTTTGGCCTTTTATATTGCTGTTAGATTTACATTTAAAAAAAATCTGACAAATGTCTGTGGAAAATGTTAAAAATAATCTAATTTCAATGGCCACACACAAGGATTTTATGTTTTTTGTGAATTAACGTTGAGAATGATTCTATTTTTTCTAAACCAAAATGGAGCACGACCACAATTTCCTGCCATATGGTGGTTGAAATGATGCGTGCCTTTTCATAACACTGCAGTTTATGAGAAGGTAGCGAGTCATTTTGCTTTGTTCATATAGCACTGTACAGAAAATTCTAATTTTATAGGAGAAATCAGGTCTTTATGTAATAGATACAAGTAATGCTATTGAGTTCTCAGGTTTTCTATAACTCTCTGATGTTCTGATTGGATAGATTCTCTGTTTTTCCTTTAACAGCTCAATGTCAACTAGTTACTTCTGTACTTTTTGAAAGGTGATGTTGTCAAATCCACATTGATGTCTTGGCTCCTGGAGCAAGGAGCGGCAATATTTCTCCCTCCTCCTTGGTAAATCTGTGTACCACATCCAGTGTCCACCCCCATCAGTGTTCAGTGAGGCAGGAAGCAGCACAAACAAAGAGACAGAAACAAGTTGGACCGTTAAGAGTGTAAATGCTGAGAGGTAGACGCGTGTGTCTAACTTACCACAGACAGCCCTGAACTGATACATCTGATTATTTCCCATGCTGACAACATTGAGTGCTCAAATCCCTACAGCTTCAGAGGCTCTAACCCCATGGCATGCCCTCAGGAACAGAGATCAATAGATTGAAAGAAGGCCAGGTTAAAGAAAGGTTATCAGAGCAAAGAGAAGTGAGACAGAGTCCTCCCATATGATAACGTCACATCAGTGCTCAGTTGTGGTCCATCTTTCCTTTTGTTTATGTACATACTGTAAGCCCAGATTAACATAATTGAACCCAGAGATTCATGAGCTGTTTTGAAACTATTGCTCCCTAATTAGACGGGCACATTCTTTGGTACTCCTCCAAAGTAAAAGCAGGATCAGCGGTGGTTATTATTTGGGGTTTGGAAGCAACATTACAGCAGTTTTCTCTGTCCCTAACATAATGTTTTTACTTCATCCTTTGATTTCTAGTAACCATGTGTTAGCCTCAAGTAATCCTTCATTTTGACAGGTAGGGTAGACAAAGAAAGGATTTGGATTGATCAGCTATAATCCCCTGGGATGATGTTTGTGTGGAAACTTAAATTAATGGTGTGAGCTGGCAGCAAATGAACTGTTCTCTGTCTTACTGTCTCACAATGGCATTATCATCTGTGATACTGAACAGAGTGGAAGATTGTGTCTTTATTTTCTCTGAGAGAATGGGTACTGTCCATGTGACTCATGCGTGCTTACTAAACCCTGCTCCCTAAAATGCATAACGCATCATTTCTTCTTATTTATATGTATTCTGCCTCCTACATTTTGTTTTTTTTTTCAGCTTTGGAGAACATAATCATTAGACACACTCTGAGCTACAGACTGTTTCTGTACAAAGCAACATCTTTGTATGCATGTAGTAGTCCAAACAATTATGTGACCACAGAACACTTTGTTATGGTACATGTATGTCAACATTTCTGTAAAGCATTGTTCCCCATTACGTCTATTAGCATATGCAGAATAACAAATAAATGTGTATATAACTCAAGTGTGTCCGTTTTTGTTATTTTAAGGCTAGCCATGCAGGGTTGGGGAACATTTTAGCATATCGGGGATCATCTCATTGATTTCAAAATAAGAAGCACTTTAAAAAAATTCACATGCATTGGCAGGTAAAACATATTAAGTGTTAATGTTTTTCTGCACACAAGGGAAGACCACTTTGAATTTAACTTTGAGCTGGTGACTTTTATTTCCCCGGAGCAAAATATTTAAAAAAATCATAAAATTAAAAAAAAAAAAGATAACAGTTGAGTAACCAAAAAGGGATACCAAAATTCTGAGGGCAACCAAAACAAGCTGACATGCAATTAAGTTGTGTTTTTGTTTGTTGTATTGTATCACTTGATAGCGAAACAATTAAAGACAATGCTCTCTTTTGTTTTGCCCTCCCTAGAAAATTTGGGGTTAATTTTATGGCTTAAAGCTTCCCGTGCATACCTTTAAAGACCGATTTTTAAAGTACTGTCCTTAGTAAATTCAGTGAAGATACTGTTTAATTTTTCAGTAACATTTACGTGCAAGAGCACCCATCTGCAGGGACTGAGCGTTGCCATATTGTCAACACATAGCGGAAAGGCAAACCGGCAGTTGGTCTTCTTCACGTTTTTTTTTTTAATGTAAAAATGTGCAATTAAAGTATTACAGTACTGAAGATTCTCTTGTTTTTTGAGTTCTTTTCTTTCTTTCTTTTTTTTAGTATTACCAAAGTACAATTAACAATATACACATAGTTGCAGCCAGGGGCTAAGATACAACAATCATCCAACAAAGATGCACAAAAATGCACACATAACAACACAAGAAAAAGAAAAGTTAAAATATTCTTTGTGATCTTTTTGACCTTTTTTGGCGCTACAGTGCTCTCATTAAACTGAAAGTTGGACATATTTGAGATTTTCTTCGGGGCTCCATAGCAAAATATGTTTTTATTTTCCTGTTTATGGTTAACGGAATTAAGACTGGCGCTATACCCCTTGTTGTGTTTCTTAACCATTTTTTGTTGTATTTCTGGTGTAAATTTTTGTTTTCTGTTTTGTTTCTTACATGAATTACCATTTCATGTGAACCGTACATAATACATGTCAACAGCATAACATCTACAAAATCTGATTACGTCGACATTTCATTTGTGTTTCATTGAGATCTGGTATTATTGGCTCTAAAGGGCGCCCGAGTTCCTGCATGGTGTCGTACAGCTGAAAAAGTGAAAAAATAACCCAGCGGCATCATGCTGTTCACGGACGTGGCTGACGGAGCAGACATCGGACGCAGCGACACATCGGAGGAGCTTCGCCTGCTGTGAGCAGACAGGATCCAGGAGACAGAGACTGAACAGACTGCTGGGGAGGCTCAGTCCTGGACCCTGTGGAGGTGGAGACTGGCTGGGCGTGGTGGACGAGTGGTGGACGGGATGTCGTCATCTAATTTCTTATGGACCTTTTTGCACTTTCTATACTCTCTCTTACTTTTGTTTTCTTAAATGCTGCGGTGACTCCTGAATTTCCCCTTGGGGATAAATAAAGTATTTTCTATTCTATTCTATTCTATTCTAAATAGAAGAAGAAGACCAACTTCCGGCTTGCATTTTCTGCTATGTGTTGACGATGTGGCGACGCTCAGTCCCTGCAGATGGGTGCCTCTCTTAACGTGCCAATTTAATATGTGTGTAGCTTAACATCTTTAATAATGATAATTTTTACTGTTCATTTCTGTTACAATGTGGCACTTCAGGTGAAATTTGGCAAATATTACAGTAACAGAAAATGACGAAAGGTAACTGCCTTGGAAGCAATGGTTTGGCCTAAGGTTGTAGCATTCATATAAATATTTATAACTTTGGAGGACACACTTGCTCAAAGCAAAAAAAAAAAAAAAAAGTATTAAAGTATTTGAATTGATGATGAAAATGTATTCAAAGTATTAAAATCAACCACAGACAATTACCAGAATAACAGACAGAAAAGGTAAAATGAGCAAGACAAATGAACTGTTTTGCTACACCTAAGGAGACAGTCTCATTCTACCTACCTACCTACACACGCCAACTAGACGGTGTCTGCTAGCCCAGGTGAGCTTGGCACATTGCGGAGAGCAAAAATAACGTACTGACTTACCAAATTAATGTAGCTTCCCAAGTAGTCTCCTTCCATGCCATCAGTTGAAAATGTCCAATTTTTATGGCGAAAAGGTCATAAAAGCCTGCATTTCACGACGTAGTATCTTCTGGGAGTAACGGACAACGTTCTTGGGCCAGCAAGTGTATCAGTGGACCATTGACTGTGCTGTGTGTTCAGTTCAGAAAGCAAGTTCTAATACTGGTTTTGGGAGAAGTGACTCAAATCTTGGGGCATACACATACTTTGAATGGTATGTGACTGTGAGTAAAAAAAAAAAAAAACACTGGGTTAGATTTAAGATTACACAATTTCAGGGTGGAGTGTTTCCTACACGTGCATGGCGACGTTTCACTCTGAAGAAATCATGAAGGGTTGCCAGATCTACCTTACAGTTTCCTACCCAAACACAACTTAAAAATCTTCCCACCTCAATAAAAAACCAGCCCTAATCTCAGCCCCTCAAGAAACTCCTGTTAAAACCCATCGGTACTGTAACAGTCATGACACTTGGCACAGAACTAGACCAACGTTTTTATTGGGGTGGGGGTTCTGTTTTGTTTGTTTTTTCGTTGCCATGTTCGTCAAAAATCATGCTTGTATTTCTGTTACAATGCTTGCAACGAGCTTTGGAGTCACCCTCTGGGCTACGGTTGATCCAAAAATCTAAGCTTCAGATCAGTCTCACATTATTTTCTTCTCTAATTAATTAATCAAGTAATTTATTTATTTATTTCAAAGCTTTTCATTGTTACACCTCCAAAACGCAAGAGGGCGCCAATGCATTTGAGGCAACGCCCGACCACTAAGGCGCGCGGAAATCGAACTTTTTTTATTTAAAGAAGTGGAAGCAAAACTGTTTCCAGTACAAGAAAAGAAAAGACAACAGAAGTATGGAGAGATATATTAACAGTAAAAACGTCGTGGAGGATAGTAACGGGATATATGACTGCATCGACTTTCCACGAGTTACCGGTGTCGCCATGCGGTGGACACTTGATTTCATGTTCGTGGGTCTGTGTCGGCATTATAAGGAGAACAATGTGGATGCATTTGATGAAATTTTGTCTAATTTTGAAGGTAAGGTGTCGTGAAGTCGTTTACATTTTTTGTTGTTACTTTCTTTCAATTATCCATCTGTTGGAGTTGTCTGTAAGGTTTCAGTCAATTAAAGAAACTGCTCTGCTTATAGTTAATGTTTTTTAAGCACATTGATATAACCGTTATAGCTCCAAATGAATCTAAGCTGGGTTTAACTTAAATCAGCCAGGGAATAGACAAAAAAAAAACTGTTTATCTATTGTATTTTTGGATAACAAACTAAAGAAAGAGACTTATTTCGTTGTTTACAGACATATTGTAATTGTATCCGTGCTTAGCCCCAGTAAAAGTGTGAAACTCTGATGTCTCTATCTTTGTTTCTCTGTAGCCATTTGCCAGAGTCCGTCCCTGAAGGGAGCTGTTGACAAAAAACAACTAAGGATTTGTGCTTTTCTTGCAAGAGTCATGCATGGGAAGCAGCTGGGTGAGTTGTGCTGTAACAGATCTTCCTGTTATCTATCTCTACGCTTTCCACAGATTCTTATTTATGAAAGAAGGAGGCATTCATTATTTGTGACTCTGATTGCAGTTCATGCCTGAGGATGTTTACTCTTCAAACTGATCCCATCAGACATTAAAGCTTGTGTAAAAATCCATAATAGAAATTGAAGGCATAAAGTCAAAGTTGTGACAACTCAGACTAACAGAGCAGTAACTTGAAGCTAACATTTATCTTTTTAAAAGATATCCAGTGCTTCTTTGCCCTGCAAACATATGTACAAATCTTAAAATTATTTGCTTTGTTACGCCGCATAAACGTTTTTCCCTTCAGATACCCAATACGAGGAAGATGACTGCTTGATGCCTCTGGTGTCTGCTGCAAAAATCTGGTTAGAACTAGAGGACACTGTGACCGACAAAAACATCTTCAAGGAAATTACCATCCTTTTGCTCATCCAGGTAATTAAACATCAGTGAGACACGTCTGTTAATGTCCAATGTTAATCAATCAATCAAATGTAATTGAATAGATCCTTGTCTGTTGGTGATAATACAGCTTTTGAAAAAAAAACAACCTTGCCCTGATGTCTTAAACGGATGCTTTGACTCCCCCCTGGGTGTTAACGCTTGGATGAATTTTCATCTTTTCTAGTCTGTAGCTGTTAGCTTGGAGAACGGCCAAGGGTTGACTGCCTCCTCAGCCCTCAAGTGGTTTAAAGAAAACTATGATTTGCCCAAGGTCTGTCCTCAAGTCTTTCTTCATTCTCTTTTTAAACAAAGACAGGGTCGATGCTGGAACATCAAGACTATAGAGAAATAATTCTTAAATAATTTGTTTTTAACATTTTTCAACAGCGCATGATGGTTCTGCTGTCAACAATAGTGACAGAAAGGGACACATACCACATGTTCCTCAAGAGCCACAGCTTCAGCCACCTGCGTGAGACAATACAGTCCTTCTTGGATGACTACTTGAAGAAGAATCCATCGGATTACCTTCTTAAGGTACAGCACTTCACCTCATATTGTGTAAATGTGCAATGGCGTATTTTTTTTTACCCAAAACACTTAGCATGTTTTTTGTTATATGCTAAATGCACCAGTTAAAAACACTAACATTTGCAAATTCTGACATTTTTAATGTTAGGACTTACTGAGTTTTTATGTGATAGGCTGATAAAAAGAGAAATTTGAGTTGAAGATACACAGATTAAGTTATTTTGAATAACTTTCTTTTGTGTAATACACTCTTTATAGCGTATCCTATCTGGGACAGGGTTGTTACAGCAGGCTGAGCAAGTTGACCCAGACGTCCCTTTCCCCAGCAATGTTTCCAGCAACCTCTTCAGGGATGCTGAGGCGTTCCTGGGCCAGATGGGATGTATAATCCCTCCAGTGAGCTTTGGTTCTACCCCAGGGTCTCCTCCCAGTTGGATATCTTGCGAAACCTCCAGAGCGAGGCATCCAGGAGGCACAGATAAACAGATGCTATCTCAGATGGCTCCTTCAGATGCAAAGGAGTTTACAGCTCTCCACCAAACTGGCTGGTGTCAGAAAAAATAGGTCAGTTAAAGTCAAAAGTAAATGTAAGTTTGAAATTTAGTTCGTTCTAAGACACTGCAGGCTCCTCCCTCTGCAGGAAGTCAGTGTTCATTTCGTGGATAAAGACCATGAAGAAAAATATTTGTCAAAAAATCTTTTTCATGGGTAGATGAATTAAAACTAAATCAAAAGTTAGACGTGACGATGAAGACTGTGACGAAATATAACTGACACTTTTGTCAATGAGTAAAGACGAGAGGAAAATGTTTGGGAGGGGCACAGGCCCGGGTTGGCACTGGGTTGAAATGTATCATAGAAGCTGATAACACTGTCCCTGGGCTGCCTGCACTGGCAGCTCTTGCTTTTTTTTCTCATACCCAGCTGTCCGTTACCTTGACAACACGCACACGCATAGCAGTGCTTGTCAGAGGATCATTAGCAGGAGTACAAACCTTAACTATTACAGTCTATGGTACAAACACAAGAATATGGAGAACTGAAAAGGCCACAGCATGTGCCAAACTTAGTAACTTTTTTGTCAAGATGAGCTGCAGGGTGAAAAAGAAACTCCAGGTGTAGAGGATGAAACGGACTAGGCGAAAATATATATAAAATGAATAATAATAAAAGAAAATAAGTTGGCTGCAAACCAAAGTCTTAGTTTATGGATTGTGTATTTTAAATTATTTAGAAAATAGTATGATGTGACGCCAGATAATTTTAACAGGTAAAAGTCTTTGGCTATAGCTCAGCAGCAGCAGCAGTAACACAGGAGGAGACCTAAGACCAGATTGCGGGAGATTTTCAGAACAGTCAGGTTGCTTACATTATATCCGACTAAAATCTGCTAATATTTGGTCGACTCAGACTAGACTAAGGCTGAAAGACTTGAGACTAGACCAAAGATCCTCAACCTGTGGCTCTGGTGCATCATGCGGCTCTTTGACTCCTCTGCAGTGGCTCCTTGTAGCTTTAAAAATCTTTTTTATTGAAAAAAAAAAAAAAAAATTCTTACAAGGGGTACTGATGATTGAAGACACTAACACTAAAAACAATCTTGCATTAACATTTTGATGAACTAAATAAGCATCACATTTTGCAAGATTAACTGACCTGATAAGAAAACTAAATCTGCAAAAAGGCAAATCTGGAAGTAAAAACAGATTTTAAAAGAAAGACAAGAAAAGTGAGTAGAGCAATATATACAGTATGTTACCATGCTCAAGAATTATTTCAAAATGTAAGAAATTGTAAAAAAAATTATACGATTTCTTTTTTTGGGATTTATACAAACGTTAAAATTTCAGAATTGTTGGAAGAAAATTTCTGCAATTTTTAAAGATATTTGCATTTTTTTTTAAAAAAAAGTTGAATTTCTGAAATTTTTTATAAATGCAAATTTTTGCATTTCACAAATTTAGCAATATTTTTGAGTAACTTTTTTTTAAAGCTTTTGCAAATTTATGAAATCAGTGCAAAATGTTTAAATTCTGCACATTTTTTAAACTTTTTGATTTTTTTTATCAGCAAATTAATTAAATTAATGGCAAAAATGAAAATTTAAGACATCACATGTATAATTCTGTAAACACAGGCTTCTTGTTTAGATAATTGTCTTTTAGATTTTTTTATGAGTATAGAATTTTCTTCTTTTTTTTTATTGTGAAGATACAGTTGATTTTGTGGCTCCTGAATGACTTAAATCCAGGCGAGCTGAGGCAAAATGGCTCCTGTGAACGTAAAGGTTACAGACCCCTGGAGTAGACCAAGACTAAAACTCTTATGGTATTTAGTCGACTAAAACTAGACTAAGACTAAAAGATTTCAGATTACTAAAACTGAACGGTGTGTTATTCAAAAGACCAAGACTGAATCAGAACTTGCAGTCAAAATTAACACTGCTCAGTCTAATGTCCAGCTCACCTTCTTCATGGTTAGTTTTGCGCAATTAATGTGTTGAACAATTTGAAAGTTGTTCATTGAATTATTGTATATTGCTCTTGCAGCAAAGTGAGACATATTTTCTTAAACACCAAGATCGAATTATTCAGTTTTTCCAAAAAAACCAAAAAGAAATAAAGTACGAGGTAAAAGAAAAAAAAAAACAATAAAGCCTCCTTGCTAACACCTGAAAACTGAAATGCTTCACTTCACTCAGAGCAAGTATGAAAGGAGTTGGTGGGTTTTTGCTGCATCTCTAATACTAACACCTATTTTACCTTGCAAAGGAGGGATGTATATTTCCTGACGTGTTGAGCTGTACCCTTGTCCTCTTGAGTGATGCTGTCTCACCTGCTAAAGGTGCTGCTGTGACTTCATCGGTCACAGTTAACTGACTATTTGTCATCAAAATTAGTTGGAAGGGCAAACTGCCACATACAGCAGAGTCCTCCTCGGGGACTGAAAGACTCACCTCATATGCGGACTTTTCAAAAACGATTCACATCCATCAGAGATGGTGGACCAAGGTTACACTTTAGAGGGGTACAGTTATGACAGGCCTCATTAGTTTTGTTTTCACATTAAACCTGGAAGTGCATCATCGTTGAAGACATCATACAGATAATGTAAAACAAAAATGCTCATGTTAACCTTTGTGTTGTTGATTGTTTTTATATTTGCAGGCAGCTACAAAGGTGGTTCAGTCATCAAAGAAAAATGGAGCATTGAAGGATCTGGGGAAGCGGGACAGCTACCAAATAGAATCGTCCAAGGATTCTCCTGCAAAGTAGGAAATGAAGTTGATATCATAAAAGTTGCTGTAGAATTGAGGGAGTGGGTGACTGAGTGTTAAACAACATTCTCAATATTTACATATTACAGGGAAAAACTGGACACTGGACAAGTGAAGTGAGTAGAAATAAGTATAGAGATGTATACTGTCTGGCTTTTCATCGTGGAAAGCAAGGGGTGAAAAAAACATGTTTCACTATCACACAGCCACGGGATAAAACGGAAGCTTATGTCCAGAAGAATTCCCGACGTGTGGACACCTGAATCATGCAAGAAAGCTGTGATCTGTGTCACAAGACTCTCTGAGCCCGGTATGTTTTCTTGGTTTAGAAAAATCTGTAAACGTGAAGTGCTTACACATTTTTCCAAGTCAAACACTAAAGAGAATGTTAAACCTCTCATCACCAGAAACATCACTGATGTCAGCGACCCATAAAACAAAAGCTGCACGGCAGGTGCTGTATGTTAAAGTACACAGCTGATTTAGTCAAGCTTAGTTTTTTATTATTATTCAAACCAAACCTTGAGTTACAATGTGAAACATAAACAACATTAAACTCATTTAAATGTATTTTATTTTTAGAAATGGACGCCAGAGCTGGACCAGTACCTCAAGAAAGGTATTGAACGTCACGGCGTAGGGAAGTGGTCTCGAATATTACAGGATTATGATTTTGGAGGACGTTCCGGCACCATGCTCAAAGACCGCTGGAGAGTCCTGGTGAGGACTTACCAAGCAGGCTGAAGAAGGAGAGGGTGTCTCGTTTGTACAGTGTAGCAGTTTCCTTACATTTAATTCTCTGGCTTGGTTGCCAGAGAGGTCTGTCATGATTTGTCGATGCTTTGTTTGCACCGAGGAACTAAACCAGCAGAGGGTGCTCAACACAATGAAATAAGATGCACATTCCCTCTATGATGAGATACAGCTGACCTGTATCTCTAGCTTGTACAGTGTAGCTGTTTTGTTTTAGTTTGGAATGAAATGAGGGATTTTCTGTTCTCTTATTTATTTAACCTCCCAAGGCTGAAATCTGTGCTTTGAGTTTTTGGTTTTGTTGTTTCTTTCTGCTCTGCCTGCACCAAGAAAGTTATTATCAACATGACCACTCAGCACCCAACATGAGATAATACGCTGAGCAGAAAAATAAAAGAAATGAAATTACATTATTTTAAATGATCAAATGAAACTTGTACATTGAATACATTTTTATTTGTTACAATAAAAGCTTGAGAATCAGTTTGATTGGTGATTTATATGTTATAGAAAACCCTGAAATACTGTACATGTTACATAAGTGTCATTACACCTCTGTGTGAGATTATACACATGAATGGAAATATGCATGACTGCAGGGATTTAAAACATGAATTTATATCCATGTGAAGGATGAATATGACAACATAAAATCAACCTGGGGCTTTAAATCTGTCCTGAATATTGAGAAATCTGATCCAGGTTCAGTGTTTATGCTTCACTGATGAGCTGGCATCACAGACTCTAGCTCAGGGTTGTTCTGAGGTGCTTAGTTTGGATCAGATGAAGACGAAGCTGTGTTGCGGGGGACAGCTGCACTGCTGGGTTTTCTGGACCTTCCTCCATGTCCCGCTGCACTGATGGTTCCCCACCGCCTGCCAGTGGAGCAACGCTTCTCTGCAACACAGACCCAACACGATGATTGGTTTAGAAGCACTTTGAGCAAAGAGTTCACATTCATATCTGTTCAAAAACTCCCCTTCCATAAATTTACTGCCTCGCTACATTACTTCAAACTGTTTTTGTAGATCTTTTCTGATCAAAATAAAGTCTGTTTTTTACTTTTCACATGATTGTCAGCGCATTTATAGATGGAAAACACAAAAAAGTCATTCATTTCAGTTGTCCAGGTTCTTATCAAACAAGAAAACCTTAACCAACATAGCCAAAGGGACACACACTTAAAGGGTTTTAGCTTCATACTTGTCTGATTCCTGACCGTCTCCTTGGCAGCTGCCACTATTGTTTCGCATGGCAGGAGGCTCGCATGCCACACACACTTTAAAGCCCTCAGTTATGTAGCGCATCCAGTGTGTGTGGGGTCGGTTCTGCACTGTACAGTGGGGCGTCCGGGACTCCAGAGTGAATTCCACACAAAACCTGAGGGGAGTGAAAGAAGGGTCATAAAGGTCACGCAGTCAGTCTTGTGATGTGAAGAATCAGATTAGAAGATTAGAGTAAACATTTAATTATTAGATCAGTGCAGCATAGACAGACTCACTGCTGATGGTTACAGCATGAGCTGAAAACAATAACTCATACACCGTCATCGAAACCTTTTGTGCATGTTCCTTTATGTAACAGTCCTTGATATTTAATTTCAAAGGGTTGTGGGCGATGTCACAGCGTTGCTTTATTTAATGATCTGTAGACAGACGTCCAGGTGAGCAAACACACACTGGCAGCTCATGCAGATGGAGAACACACTGGGCTGTAATCTCTTTCAGGAAATAGTGAGGTTACACAGTGTAATGCTAAAATAAAGTTAACCCCCCAGAGTGTTTGCAAACTTTTCAACTCACAGAACTTAAGAGATGTTTGCATTTTTAAGCGTGGTATGAAACTTACCCTGGGTTCAGGGGGACTCCATAGCTGTCATGTTTGGGCCTTCCTTTGCTGAACTCCATACTTGTGATTAGTGCTGGACCTGAGAAAAGACACTTGTTTATACTTTGATTTCAATAGAGAAACCTCAAAGCTGTTGTTTTAACTTTGCAAACAAGATGATCAGATGTTAAACTTGGTCCTTACTTCTAACAGGATCAGTACTCAGACTGGACTACTACTTCAAGATAGTGCCGATATTACCTTGACTGGAGTTTCATCACTGTAACTCTGTCACAGTTTGTTCAATCAGAAAAATTGAAACATAACTGGAAACCTAAGAATTTGCTCTTCCCAGTGATACATGGTTCATTACGGTAATGACAAGCATGGGCTGTAGCTCTGTATTCTGTGACACCAAACTCTTAAGAATCAACTTTGTTTTTGTGATTTACTTCTTTAAACTGGTAATACTTTCATACCATGTCCAATAATCATTTACTAGATGTTAAAAAAATAGTTTTCATCATAATTTGTCACTCAAATTAATGCATCATCTGGCATCCTTATAAGAATGTAATGCCAGGATGCTTAATTGGTACCTGTGTGGATTGTGTGTGGATTTCTGATTAACAAAGTATTTAAAGCCGATATCAGTATCAAACAACTAAATACAAACAAAATATGGCCTAAAGTTAAAGATGCAGGACCAGAGAGTATTTTGTGTCTGCGTACCTGAGTTGAGTCCGCATGGTTTGCCCTGGTGGTCTCTGTACTCTCTGCAGCCGCTCTTCTCCTCCAGACTGGGACAGGGCTCTCCGCTGTTTCCAGGCTGCTGCTCCACATGACGGACACGGACTCGCATTGAGGTCTTGCAGGGCTTGGCACAGCCACTCCAAAAGCTCCAGCTGCTTACTGCACAGTCCTGAGCTGGAGAGGAAATAATAACAGGATATACACTCCTGTAGTAAATAATCAAACTCAAGGAAATCACAAGCTATTAGCAGGGGCACGTCCACACTGTTTGACTGGAACCAGCCCAAGTGGGTCACTGATTTATGCAGGGGTGTTACATATAAACCAAAGTGATATTGTTGATTTGCTCTTTCTGCACATTAACACACGAATGTTAGACTCCTGGATATAATTCTTTGGCTTTACTTTATCACACAACAAAGTAGCAATAATATGTAGTTTACAACTTCTGCGGTCCAGGAGCAACAGTTGGCCAATTAGCTTGCCAATGCCACCCTTGGCGACCCATGTGGACACAGCCCTGGATGCTCAACACCAACACTGACTCTGAGTTCTTGCAGCTCACATAATTACAATTTTCCTTTGAGACTCTGTAATGGAGCTAAATATCACGGAAATAACTTTAGCTCAATGAAGCATTGATTGTGACTTGTAGAATTAGTGTTTCTTGCTCTGCTACATGTTCTCTGAGAGCATGCCAAGTGAGCAACCATTCAATCACCAGGTCCTGTGATTTCTCTTTTCACTTCCTCTCTCTGCCTGATGACCAAGCTTTGATGTATTAAGCGTGCAGATTTGGTGTCTACCGGCCTATCGCACGTATTAGGTATGCTTGGCTTGTTTGACTGGAACTGTAATTGCTACAACTGATTGACAGAATCACATTCTTCAAATATTTGCACTAATTCCATTATGTGGGCCAGTCTACTGAAATGAGGTTAGACGCAGAGCTGCCAGGGTTATTTGCTGCTCTGATTGTTGCTTTTTGTTATAGAAGAGACATGACACATGCCAAAGAGGAAGAGTGAGTGTTTACACTGACTTGTAAGAGCAGAAAGGGAAGAATACAGCTCATATGAGAGTTTGACAAGGCTGCCCATCAGTGTAGATGAATGTAGGCAAACAATTTCACATGCCTCAGTTGAATTTGAACACACCCTTGCTGGATCTCTAACAACAAGGTGCTGAAACAATCCTTCTTGTTCTGCTATCTTTACTTTCTGTCATAGACAAGTTCATTAGGTTATCTTGTGTCATAGCTTATCTCATAGTTCAGAGGAGGAAAAACAACAAAAAGTGCCTCTCCTGGAGATTCAGAAGGCCCCTCCATTCACTCCTCACCTGGGCACTCTGTGAAGTAGTCAAAGCAGCAGTCCTTGGTCCTGACGCAGCCCTCGTCACAGTAGCACGTCCCATACACTCGATCCATCCTCCAGTCTGTAGCTGTGCAGCTCATGTCTCTGCCTCTGCAGCATTTCCCCAAACAACCTCCACACACTAAGAAATAGTTCTTTCCCAGAGTGGAAACAAGCAGCAGGAAACAAGCGAGGCCCACAGAGGATCCCATCATGGAAAGGTCAGGCCAGAAGTCTACCTCTGAAGTAAAACACCAGCTTCAGTCACTTCTCAAAGTTCCCCTTCATATGTTCACTCTGCCTTGGTGCTGCTATGTCATACTCATGGTTAAGAGAAGGAGAGGTTGGAAAACCAGCCCAACCCAGGCAACACTTCTGCCACAGGAGCCCTTGTGACCTGGAATTCCTGTGTCCGTCTCCTGTGTCCAGCCCCTTGCCTTCCCTCCAGAAAACAGACCTGCAAAGCAACCTACTGCACCAAACACCCCATTCCAGCTCTGCTCGGACTCCCATGCATCTCACATTGTGTCTGCCCCTTGGAGCTGCTGGCTGACTCTCCCTGCTCCCAGCTGAGCACCTCCCTTCAGCAGTCACACAAGGGAGGAGACAGTGAGGGCAAGGGAGGGCTGAGCTGGTGGGTTCAGGGTGTGTTTTGTCTTCTGTTTTTCCTCTTTACGGTCTTACCTGTCTTATTGTCGTCTTCCTTACCCCCTCCATGCAGAATTATTTGGACCGTAATGCCAGTCTTGCCCAGCCCTCTCTGCCACCCAAGATCTGTGAGTCCAAAAAGAAAGGGAGGAATGTGAGCAGTTGGCAGGTGTCCAGGCAATTGTGCCAGCAGGCCTGCTGAGAGTTGTAAAGCCACCCTTTGGTTCTCACCTCTCTACCTTTTCTCATTTCTTTACTAATGCTATTGTTGCTGTGAAAGAATAGAAATCACAACTTTTCAAACAGGATTTTCCTGTTCATGCTTATACTCAGATTAAATTTCATGTTCTACCTTTCATATTGGCTGCTAGCATTCCTGGAATTCGGGTTGTTTTCTTTCTTGTATGTCAGCAAATGATGCCCCCAAGCACACCATAGATACATGTAGCTTTGGCTAAGAGCAACGGTTAGCTTAGCCTTGCACACTATACCGGAAAAATTACAAATATTAACTTAGTTCAGACCTTTAAAAGATTATAGAAGGAATAACCCATTTAGAGTCATACTTTTTTGCAAAAAACTGCACGTCTAACTTGAAAACCTTAAAAGTTCTAAATTGTTCACCGAAGTACAAAAAATCATTTGCATTTTCATTCAGAATAATGCTTTTTTTCTTTTCTTTTTTTTCCTTTATTATCCTTGTGGAAAAGCTAAAGCTGGCTGCCTCTGTTGTTCATGCTAATTTTAGCTAACAGTCTTTTAGCTCTTACTTACTTCCTAGTTCACAAATGTTAAAGAAGTGTCTATCTTCCCATATATCACTAGCAATAAAGTGATGTAAAACTAAAGAAAATTTTCACAAAATGTGTACCCACTTATATCAGTCACTTGCTTTTTCAGTGCTAACTTACAGTATGACAGTAAGTACACAACAGGTGCATTCTTGCTAGGCTAGCAGTGGCTTGTCTCATCTGTGCACTCATCTAAGCAAACTTTCTTTTCCATTCTAAATATTCCTGTGACTCAATTTATTCCTACTTACCCATAATGCAGCAAATTCTATGTTGTCTTTCTGCTAATTTACTGCTAAACCACAGTGAGATATCCAGCAAACAACATGTGAATTATTTCAGTTTCAGTGAGGTGCAGGGCTAATGAATCAGTCAAGAGCCGCTGCAGTGTAGATGACATGTTATTTGCAGCCCAGGGTGTGGCCTGAATTTATAGCTCTGGACATACGGGGCAGGCCACTGAAGGATGAATTTATTTGGTATACTGTAATGCTGCAGAGAAGCGCCAATGACAGCCAAGCAAAGCTAATTGTTTTATCTTATTAGGATGGGGCTTGTGTCTGACAGATGATTGATTAACAGGATGATTAGATTTGCTGTTCTGAGACAAATCAAGATGTTAGTGTATAATGGGAGGGACTTTAATGCGTAAAAGTTATTAACAAAACATGCAGCTTTGCTCTATTTGAGCTCTTAGACAAAAGGAATTGTTTGATGTTGGTGCAGCTCTTCATGTTCAAAGGAAGCGCCTTCATCACCGCTGAATCTTCGGATAAATCTAAGGACAAATTATCCTATAAATTGGAGGCTGCTGGCAGCATTAATCACTACTGTGTTTGCACAAGGAGTCTAAATGTCTGAGGATGTTGTGAACTCTTGTGGGTTAGTGAGTGGTTCCTCCTCTGTCTCATGGGAAACAATCGAGGCCTCTGCAGGGAGTGTGAGCAGAGGAGGGGGCCTCCCCGTGGCTGCTACCATAGAAGGAGCAGATATTTGTAAGAATCTGGAAACTTCTGCCTGAAAAACAGCCTTGAGAGATCAGAGGGGGGTCCATTTGGGTCCTTTGATTATTCCTCTCACCAGAAGCAGGTAGGTCAAGCGACAATAATAGCCTTCATCTTCACCGTAATCATCGACAGCAGCAGCATCACGGCAAAGCATGTGTCTGAATCAGTGTCAAGTAAAGTTGGAGGGAGTTGAACCCAGACTGACCTCAGGAGTAACCAAACCCCAGAGTGTTTTCACCAAACAAATATCAGATTTAGCGTCTGATATTTGACATTTATGTGAAGTCGTGCATTTTGATGATGTTGCTCATTTCCTAATTGCTGACAATTCATTTACTGAGTCTTGTCAGCACATTCATAAAGTGTCATCACAGCTAACAAACAAAATTGAATATCAGGGGCTGAATTGATCTGTTCACTGAGGCACAACTTACTACTGCATCAGTTTGCTATGGCTGCAGCACATTGGAAGTGCACATCAAAGCATGTGTGTTTTACATCTGACAGGCCCCCAACCCCGGACCTCCTGGCCTCACTGTGCACTTGTCAAAGACGATCATCTCTCCCTGCAGTAACACAACCTGCTTGAAGTTTTCTTAGTGTAGAGAAAAAAAAAGAGATTAAGCCTGTGTTAATGTGTCGCAAGGTAGGGACCTGGAACTAAGTATGTTTTTGGTCTTCAAACCCTGTCACAGGCTGCTGTTTCACAGGCTACATTAATAACTATCACACACACAGCTAATCATAGCAAACAGAGAAAGAGGGAGATTACAAAGAGAAATTGATTAAAGCTATTGAGTGTTCATGCTGCTACCTCCTGTATTGGGAGTCAAGGAGATAGGTTGGATCCTCGCTCCATCTCGCCTACATGGGGAATGCAAACTGTGGCCATGCCCATGGTAACCGCTGACCTGGGTTGCTATAGTTTCAAAAGCTTTGTTGACAAATAGGAGAATGCTGCTTCTCATCTCACCACAGGTTGTAAAGGTATGCTGATGATGTCACCTTTGACCAAGATAACACAGATCCTGTATCTCAGGTAGGTACACACCAGTAGATATTTGTGGGAGATTGTATATATAAACACTAAAGTACCCTTTAAAGAAGGAAAGGCCTCTGTACTGTATGTCTTCAAACTTGCTGTGAATGTTTTTTTTTTTCTGCAAGGTGCTCAGTAACTGATCAAAGTGACCCCTTAAAGTTATGAGTTTTTATCACTTTATAATGTAATATAAATAACCAAAGATAAAAATTTCTAATTACAGATTCAGCATAAAATTATCTGGGTGGGGATCCAAAATCCCTGTGTCCGTAAATTTTGGTTTATGCTGAATAAAATAGTTAGTATGACAAGCAGAACGCAATCCGCCACCCCAGCTCTCATCAGTGGTAATCTGGTCATAAATAATTTCTTAAGATTCATGGATACTCATAAAACTCAGTCAGCAACCCTTACTAAATGAAAATACATTTTTTGCTAGAACAAACTGCATTATTTTAACCCTTTCCTAAGCCACATCTTAACTGAGAAAAGAGTCTTCTTTTGACAAAGTTGTACAGTTGACCGCAACATCAATAAAATGAACAAGGATGTCTTTATCTGTTTTGAGGTAAGCTTATTCGAGGCAGCATTTTTTCACTTGTCTGGAAAGAAATATAAAGTTATCTTTAACACTACAACCACCACTGCAGTCTGGCGGACGCTTTGCGATTTTCAATAATGTGAGCTAATGTAAGCCAAACGTTAGCTTCTTGCTGTGTTGTCCATCATGTCTCTTTGTTTGTTGGGAGTTCATTTGCTGGTTTTGTTCTACTTTTTGTTCTTTGTTGGTCGTACATCATTGTTAGTAGTTGTCTAAAGGGCTCAAGCTAAACTAACATTAGCTTCTGGAGCTTAGCTTAATTAACTTATCTGTAATAGCCAAGATAACAAAGGTTGCCACGTGTTCTGCTGAATAATTCAGTGTTAATCCTGTAGCACCAAACTGACAGAAACACACTCTTGATAAAGATGGTAAAAAGGATGTTATATTTTTGTCATGACCAATGTTGATCCTCTCTCTTGTTGTCTGAGACTCTGCATTGGGATCTGTAAAGTTTAGCTTGTAACTGAAGCTTTTTACTGACCGTCTCGACAATGAAATGGTTAATAAATCCCTCCAATGTCTAGTTTAGACTCATAAGGTAAATTCTAGATGATGTGTAATCTTTCTGTCTCCAAAAATCATCTCTAGTATCCTGTAAAATGTGCATGCAGGAGGCATGGCTTAGCCATAGGTCAATTGTTTACAGTGAAACTGAGACTCAATAGAGACAGATAGCCAGGCAAAGAAATGGCTGTGAGTCCATTATAGACACACCTCAAGGGGAGAATTTAGCTTCATATCTGATCTCAAAATCATTACTTGGACTGTAAACAACACAGGATGTGTAAGTGAGGTCTTGGCTGGACATTTGCTCTGTTTCTACTTACTTCACCAGAAAAGGTAACAAGTTCACCATCACTCCCTGCAACTATATCATCATCAGAGAAAAAAGCTGATAAGTGTTAAAATCACTCATTATGTAACTCCACTATTTCATGAAAGATGAAGCCAAGGAATTGATTTGCTAACCCTAACCCTCAGGAGGGCAGCCAGTTTTTTGTTCAATGAATGAAGAACCATTGTTCTTATATTTACTGCTCAGGCACTTCCTCCCTCCATTAGTCCATCAGTGTAATTGATGTGTGTGCGTGCGTCTCTTCATCTAAGTATGTGTAACAGAGTTTTAGTACTCTGTGTGTGTAACCTTGAAGTTTTTGTCCAGCAGGAGGCAATTTTGTAAAATATCAACAGGTGATTTTTTTTTTCTGTATGGTGTACATTTCTATGACACATAGGCACAGTAAGGTGTATGAGTCATTGTTTAAAGAGTTGAGAAATTGAATGTTTGACTTGGCTTGTGTCATCAAACACATTTTTCAGGCAGGGACTGATCAAAGGATCAGATAGCAGAGGCTGAACAGGTGAATCCAGGTAGAATACTGAAATTCTTACATGGGGGGGGTTTATATCACCCAAATTGAGTCTCGACATGATCCATCATTCTGTGCCTCTCACCACTGATGCTCCATTTATTTCAGGTTGTTACGGTTTGATGATTTATGGATGGTAACATGTTCCTCTAGAAGGGGGTGAAGGCACCCTGGTTAAAGCTTTCACAGGCGTGTCAGTTTTGGAGCTGTGCCAACTCAATGACAACAAAGACAGGGATATTGATGAAACCCCCCACCCCCCCGGACCTGACATCATCACTGATAATTGTCCCCTCATCAGTCAGCCATCTTGGCATAAACCTCCATATGTGTGTAAATCAATGCGGACATTAAAGCAGCGGCAGGCAGATGAGACAATATACGTGGGTGGGTAGTGCGACTGACCTGTTCCACCAAGAGAGATGAGACTTCAGGTAATGACTATGGCAGAGGGAGCATCTATTATCGTGGATTTCATAAATCACACTGTGAAATGTCACAGGCCAGAGGAAAGGCTAGGGCACCCAGGCTTTTGCATTGTTGCTCTGCCAAGGGCAAGTGTATAAATATCACCAATAGAAGCAGCTATACATCAAAGACCAGAAATAATTTTACAGAACCTTCAGCCACGCTTTGACTCGCTCATTACTGGCAAACATATCTTATCTCAGTTATACCATATAGCTGGCCATCAATACTTTTGAAGTTAGGGATTTTATGGTAGGAAGATAAAAGAAAAAGAATTCTCCACCCTGCAGCTGTAAAATCATGCATGCAAACATTCTCAAAAGATAAAAAATTATCTCAGTTTTTACTATCTTCATGCAATAAACAGAGATCACAAACAAAGACATAAGTTAGCTCCTTGACCACAGACTTGATAAAGTTTTCTGCTCAGCTGTGTTTGTATGACGGCAGAAGCTAGGATCTGACCTGTGAGTGCCCTGTTTGAACACACAGACCCATGAGTCGCTACGGGGCCAGAAGTTTCCTGTTGACACATGTCGCCTGTTTGCTCTACCATTTGTAACTGAGCACAGAGGAACTCTTTTTAAAGACCCTTTAACAGGCTTCTTTAGAGGATGAAAAAGGACACAGAATCTGTCAGCTATCTGAGGGTGATAGCCTGGAGGTCTGTTGTGTTAATAACATCTTTCTATGACAGGCTTTTTAGCTGATAAAAAAACAAAGAGGAATATTATTGACCTAAACTTGTTAAGTAGCAAAAGAAAGAAAGAAAGGTCGACCACAAACTGGTAGACATAATAAATGTTGTCAAGCTTTTCACTGACAAGGATAATTTAAATGTTCAAGGCTGAACAGCAAATTTGTGACATTTTGTAGAGGCATTTCTTGAAACAGAGTTTCTGCAGGTTTCATCATGTCAAATTCAGGATTTTTTCAGACTTTTTTAGGACCATAATAAATACAAATTAAGACACATCCATACTAGCAAAAAGTACAGAGGACATGAAGGAAAATTGGAGCCATGGAACTACTTCCAAAGTACTTGAATGTATTCACAGCTCTGGTGTAAGCATAGACTGTAGGCTATAGGCTGTAACACACTGTGGGGCATGCTGAGCACACTAGCTTGTTGTTCTTCATCAAGGGTCTGCAATGGGCGGCTCTGGAGCCTCATGCGGCTCCTAAACTCCTTTGCTGTGGCTCTTTGTAGCTTATAAAAACATTATTGAAATAAAGATTTTTTATTTTTCTTATAAAAGTTGTTGATGATTAAAGACATTGTCACTTAATAAAATGATGTGTTAACATTTTGTTGAACTAAATATGCATCACCACTTGCAACAAAGGCTTTCAATTTTTTTTTCAAATTTTATCAATTTAAATTTTTTGACATTTTTTCAAATTTAGAAAAGAGATCAATTTTTTCAAGATAATGCATTTTTTTATGTGTTGAATTTCTGCAAATTTTTGCAAAATATTTAAATTCCATTTTTTAAATTTCTTTTGCAAATTTCTGAATTTTTCTCTTATTTTGAAAATTTATCATTTTTTAATTAAATTTTTTACATTTCTTTGCAAATGTATAAAATTTTGGCAACTTTTTGAAATTCCATAATTTCCCAATTTTATGTTTTAATTGTCTTTCTTTTTTCTTCTTTTTTTTGCAGAATTATCAAAATAAAAAAAAAACTCAAACATCACATGTATAATTTTGTTTACACAAAAAAAGCTTCTTGTTTAGGTTTTTATTCAATAGATTTTTTCTCTGTTTCGAATGTTATACTTTTTTGTCCTTGTTGTGAAGATACAGTATATTTTTTGGCTCTTGAATGACTTCAATCCAGGTGAGCTGAGGCAAAAAGGCTCTGATGAAAGTAAAGGTTGCAGACCCCTTTTCTAGATCATTTCTGACTGGGCTACATGGGTACTTTTGTTTGGTTTTGTAGTTGTGTTGTTACAGTGTCCTTAAAAATCAAAACATTTAAAAAAGAGACTGAAGTCTGCACCTTTGTTTTCAATAAAAGTAATCTTGAAACATTTTAGGATCTTTCATTTATTAAGTTAAGACTTTTAGAGATTTTAAGAGAATTCTAGACTTTTTGAGACTTTTCAAGGTCCTTAGAGGATACAGTTAAAGCTCCTATGAGGAATTTTAAGTTCTTGTTGATTTCGGTGCCACCTGTGGACAAATTAAAAAAATGTAGAATGCTATTAATCTCTTTGTCTGACAATCACACTTAAGTGGAAGTTCCTGACATTCATAACAACTAGAGGAAATAGTCGATCTTGATGCTGATTGTCTTTATTTGATTTTGTAGCACATGGAGAGGAATTTTGACGGGGTTTTTTTTTTTGTTTGTTAATCATAATGTTGAAAGTCCTCACGGAAAATGATTGATTCATGTGTTGTGCTGTTTCTGTAGAAATGTATTTTTTCCCCCATCGATTTCCACTCATCTTATTCAGTAAAAGCAATTTCCCACTGTGTTTAATGACTTTAATTCTATTTCACTGGTCAGCACAGTATTTTTTATTTCTTCAACAATACTGATTTAATAGGGTTTGCAGGCTAGTGTGAAAATCTATATTTCATGGTACTCAGATGGAATTAAAATACTTTGGGAAAATGCTCTTGAATATCACATGGTGATAGTCAAGACAAACGCACACACCAATAATCAATTTTATTCTATGTCAAGGTAGGCCACTGAGCAAATCATGACATTTGAACCATCAGATTTGGGTTACAACAAAATTATTTTGAAGACACTAAAAAGCTTTATAAATGTTCATATGACAGAATACCCTTTCATACATTTAGCTTTAGTAACTGTTCTTGCACTTTAAATATTAAACTTTATTCACCATCTTTGTGTTAGTGAATGAGATATAAATAGATCATTGTGTTCAGACCAAAACTGTCTCTTTCCTTTCAGACTGACACAAAACATATTTAGGGCATATTTGATTTGAAGTGCTGGCAAAGTTATAATTTGGCACACAGGCTACATTCTCTGATCCCTGCTGATAGACTCTACTGGCACAATGTCAAGTCAGGCGAAAACAGTAACACAACCTGGCTTTTCTTCACTTATGGCACCAGTTGAGCTGGGGACTCTAGACTCCACCTGCAGCTCGTGTTTCTGTCAGAAAAACAGAGTTAACAAAGGAACGAGTAGAAATAAACAGCAAAGATGTTTCATCAAACATTCAAAAGCACAGAAATGTGTCCAGGATTATTTATCAACAACTGCCTCGGCTGATTTGAATTAGTGCCGTACTGTGTCCTGGTTAAGAGTTCAGTGGGACTACAGTGAAACGATAAACCGCCAGTGGGCAGGCCTCAGTACAGCTCTTATTAAAGCCCTCATTGTTGACTGTTTGTTCCAGGTCATTTTGTTTCACTACACTTGAAAGGGACGGTAAAATCTCTGTAAGAGGAGGGAGCTCCAGCCTCCATTTGAGCATGAATACGGCCCCTTCACTTAGCATGAATAAGGGGATGGCTCTGTGTTTCTAGGCCACTGAGCGTCCCCTGAAATACACACCTCACCATCCACAGAGACAGAGAGAGGGGAACACAAACATTTGACAACATCACATTTGTTTTTACAAGGTAAAGACCCTAACCCTAACCCTAAAATGATACCCTAATAACAGCCCAGTTTCGTACATTCTGGGTTTTTTGTGCCCAAAGCTTAACTGAACAAAGGTAAAGTAAGTATGGTGTCACTCATTGCTTTGTCTGCTTTGATGTGGGGTTAGATACATACTGCTGCACCTCTATTCTACAAGCCCATCAGCTGTTTCTGGTGGTCTCAATTTCACTGTAAACAGTCAGTTACACTGTTAGTTCACTCTGATTTGTTGCCTAAAATTGAGGTTTTGTGTTTCTTTTCAGGGGTTATACTGCCCGTCTGGCAGAGATGGGTACTGAATTAGGTACTTCACAGGTACCAACCAAATTCCTTCCGGGTTACTGAGTACCGATTCAGTTAAAATCTAACGGTACGGAGAGTGTGGAGGAGTAGGCGATTTTCCATGCTGGACATGAACACAGCATTGCAAGTTAGAGAAATATGTTAAATTGAAAATCTTTGAGATTTTATTATCACACGAATTCGTATTTATTACGACATGGTCACACAAAAATGTTCCGAAAATTGGTACCATTTTCAGGTACTGGGCATTGGTACCGTGCCATTTCAAATGTGAAAGGTGCCCATCCCTATCCTCTGGTACCCATGTAGTAGATACAAAGCTCAAAAAATCCCAGTTTTCCTCACAAGGATGTTTCAGAATACTTTTATATTGGTCTCTGTCCGAAACACTTCATTTTGGTAGCTGTCTCTTTAAGGCTCCTTACTCCACAAACTCCCTTCCATTTGATTGGCCTGCCTGCTGGACGCCTTTTGGAGGCAGAGCTATGGGCAGACTGTGGTGTTAAGAGTCCCGCTCTTCTGACATGTCATGAACCAGTCAGGAGAGCCTGATGTGATGACATCATTTCAATAAGTTGTATAAAAGTAGTTTTTTTTTTAACTGACCATTTTGAGCAGTTTACAGACAGATTCAAAGATTTCCACAGCATATGAAGAATCAGTGGTTTGAAAATATACACTCATTTAGTATAAACACCATACTTACTTAATGAATTCAAAATATGGTATAGCATGATATCTGCTGTTTAAAAGACACAAGTGATGTACTTGGACTCAACAGACTCAGCTTACAGTTTCTGTGAGAAACCCTCATTTTGTGTGTTTCAAATACACAACTCAGTGTGAATCTTTGCCATAGAAAATGTGAATACTGGCTGTTTGGGCAAACATTAAAAATCACTATATCAAAATAATGAGTGTTATTACTGAAACATGATGCAGACACTCCTTTAAAGAAATCAGTATAATGGACATCATGACACACATTTGTAAAAAGAACAAATAAAGATATTGTCTGGCATGCCCATGAAAAAATAAGGTAACTGCTTTTAAACACTTCTTATTTACACAGAGAACAGATCAGTTGTTACTGATGTGTTCCAGGAGGCCAGAAAATCATCTGTTTGTACTCTTTACACCACGTGTTGGTCTAGAAAATGTAAAAGCCTGCTGATACATGATCGATAAATTCAAGACTTCAAACCTTTAACAAAGGGGAACTAGAAGAGCTCCACTATGAAGATTCTACATTTTTATGTTGCATCTGAAGAAATTGCTATACTTATATCTTGGTGTACAGTTTGATATGGTAGCAAAAAAAAAAAAAAAAACATGTGGTGATTCAAATACGATTGAGATCATAAACTTCTAAAAAAAAAAATGTGCCTCAGTCAAAAAGAAAACTGGAAATCAGTGGAGAGGGAGGGTCATTTTCACACACTTCTCTGTCAAACTTTGAAGTTACCCCCTGCTGGCCTTTAGAAAAATAAAAGTTTAAGGCCCTTCCACTTACTTTTCTTTACTCTAAAGGCCAGGCTCACCTCTGATACATGGGCTATTACCTTGTCCCTTTCATCTCCTGTTGCACTGTGGAGTTTTGCAGTTATTCTCTCCACTGCCTTCAGCTACATGTGTAAATTGAGTTGCTGCAGCTGTGACGTATCGTTTACACTCCTGGCCAAACATTAGGAATTCTCACCATGTGGCAGCAGGTGAATTTTACTCCTCAAAATTCAGTCATTTTGTGGGATATAACCACATTGCTTGCCTGTCTGGTTTAGTAATTTGCTCTATGATAATGTTACAACTGCAAAGATGAAAGAAGGGAAGCAAACACTGAGCAAACCGCGCTTTCACAAATGTTTAAAGTGGTGAAAATTTTAATCTCTGCAGCCAAATCAAGATTCTCCATGATGATATTCTCATTCCTCTCTCAACAAAAAGACAATTGTCAAAACAATGAGAAGACTGTTAGGAAGCATGAACTGTCCCCCATACAGCTACAAAACAATGTGTTCAGTGGGAAAGTACCACATTGCTATCTGCTATCTGGGGGCACATTTTTTGCCTGCTCTGTAGATCTGCAATGAAGATAATATTTCACTTCAGGTTTTTTGAGGTTTTCACATAACTGTAATGGTCAATATGTGGTGTATGTGTCAACACAGGGAAGCTTTTTACACCAGGTTGTGCTTCTACCGTGAGCTGCATCTCGCAGATATCACAAGCCCCAACAGGTAAGAAGTTCTCGACAAAAAGAATCAAATAACAAAAATAAATTTATTAAATTTCAGGAAGACGTGTAACAAGGCACAATAATGGTTTTGCTAAACTATATAATATGTTCATAGATATTTCTCTTACTCAACAAAGCTTCATAAATATATAACAGCACTGCTTAAAACACTATTGCGATGAGGTCCAATCTTAACAGCATCCGTAACATACTGGTGATACACGGCAGTACTACATAACAGCCATTACAAGCCATTGGAGAGGTAAAATAAATATCTGTTCATGCAGCTGTGACATCAGAATAAAAAATACTTTATATCATATAGAAGTGTCAGCATTTATTTTGGTAGCAAAAGCTGTAGTTCCCCATAGTAAATACTGCATATGTATTAAAGGAGAGGAGCTCAGGTCAGGAACCCCAAAATGTGAAGATCAGCCATGTTAAGCAGGAAACTAAAGTCACTGAGGACAAACAAGCGGTAAGAAGAAGACACCGAAAGGAGCACGGGGCCCAGAGTGTTTTATTCTGCTCCGACCTCATTGGCACAGACTCTAAGGTTTTGATCCTTAACCCGATTGTCTCGGGAGAAGGTGATTGTCAGGAGGGAGGTTTCCTGTGTTTCTTCATTTTCTTGAGTTTTTCTTGTCTCACAGTCTCCCCCTCCAGAGAGGACAGCTCTGTGACCCTGTGGATGAAGGAGCGAGGCGCCCCGACCATTGGGTCTAGATAGGACTGGTCTATGTTCAAGAGAGAAAGAGTGGGACAGAGAGACATAAATGAAAGGGAGAGAAGACCATTAGAACAAAAACCCCTGATGATTGGTTTTAGCTGTGTCTCTATCATGCTCAGTGTAATCACAGATTAAAAAAAAAAAACATAACAATAAATGCTTTTTAAAGAAGAATTCATTTGGTATGCAGTGTCTATTGAACATCAAGCCCTGTTTGTGTGATGGAGGTCATTGTAATCAAAGTGTGAATTGAAAGAGAAAAGGCAGTATTTTGCAGTTTAAACTGGAGCAAACCTTCAAAATAGGACCCCTAACACCAGCTGAAACACTAAACACACCTTTTCTTCGTGTGACCCCTTCTCCCACTTTGTTTGAAGAAACAAAATCCATAAAACAAGACATGTTTGCCGCCAATAAATCAGCATCAACACCTGGATAGGTTGAAGGCCGCCTTTTCCCTTTCACTTACTGTCAGCACATTCTAACTTGACTTGTCAAGACCACAACAAATACCTGACTGAAGACCAACTGGCCATGCATTTTAAAACTTGTCTTCACAGTGAGAGCTTCAGAAAAACTCACTCTTTTGATTGTCTCTAACAGTCTGCAGAGTGTAGGTAGGGTAGTTCACCTTAGGCCTGCAGAACAGAAATAAGGCAGAAAACACGAAGGGCTAAGGAATAATTAAGAGAACTATTGATTGGTCTGGTCTCATTTAGTTTAAATGAGTGAAAGTACCTGCTGAGCTTGCAGTTCCCAAATGAGAAGGTGTTTCGGCCGTTGAGGACCAAAGTGGGCGGAAAGAGAAGTTCTGAAGTTGTGTTGAGTTCGTATCTTTCAGGACACCTGGAAGTCAGAAAAGAGGACGTTATTTTCAAGCCTAGTTCCATAGAGCTGGAACACAGCTTAAAATGTTGATACAAAACAAAACTTGATGGTTTTCAATTAATTTAGAGCCAAAAAGTTAATAGAGGATACTGTTAAGACAACATGTCAATGTTGAAAGTTAATAATTGAATTTTTTTTTCATTAAAGATGTTAAAATTTGATGCCAGCAACAAGTACCAAAAAATAGGAGAGGGAAAACAAAACGCTTAAAAAAATAGTCCGGCTTGAAAAAAAAACTAACAAAATTAAAAAACAAACAAACAAACTGAGGAATCATTCAGTACTGTAGTCAATAAGAATCATGACTTGTCAAAGAAATGACACCCAGAGTCTCTCTTGAACACTGATGGAAAGATGTGCATCACTCAGTGAGAGACTGTCTGTTCACATGATCCAGAATTACCAGTAACTTTACCGGGCCAAGTCAGTTCAGAGACAGTCAGAGATGATGAGAAAAACTACTCTACTATCTGACAAATCAAAATGCAGCATTCTTTTTGGAAATCATGGATACTGTAGCCTCTGCACTAAGGAGGGGAGGAGACACCTCATATTTTGTCTTTGCACTACTTTCAATCAAATTAAGTATAATTATGTTACAGATATACATGACCAAATCGTCTTGAGGAATAACTTAATTTGTCTATTAAGGTGTTTTTTCTTTCCTAGACAACTTATCTTTAATGACATTTACCAAAGTTTCCAACCCTTTTCATACTGTTTAAACTGATTTTTGTTATTTACAAAAAAAAAAAAAAAAAATCAAACATAACCGTTTCAAACAAATGAAGAAGTTATGGCATTTCATTACTGTTATCTCTTGACTTTGCAATATAACAACTGAAGCAGTAATCATCCACCCCATGTCGCCAGAATATTAAATACGAAAGAACAGCTTGAACCCTTCTGTTTGTGACAGATAAATAACACGTTATAATATTAATCATATCTGTCCGCCCTCTTCTCGTTTTATATTCCTGTCATCTATCACACTGTCATTTATCAAAAAGTGCCCCAGTCTCATTACTGCAATCTTTGAAGCTGCTTCTGGAAGTATGCTATAAAGAGAACAGCTCAAACCACTGGGCTGAGACATGAATCCAGCGGTTACCCCAGGGTAAAGGGCCGCTGTGCATGGCTGTGCGAAAACTCCTTGGACAGTTTGATGGGCTGCAGGTTGCCAGGTCTGTTTGCATGGTAGTCCCTTGTCAGTGGAGGAATTTCAGTTCTGGTTCTCTCCAGCCTCATGCCTAAAGATAAATAAGAATATATAAGAGACATAGCCCAAGTAGCTGATTGGATATTCAACAGAATCTGAGAGAAAAAAGTATCAGTAGATAACTTATAACCCTGAATAACGTGACATCTCATTGTCAAGATTAATTTCTGTAAGTGCTTAGGTAAATGCACTGAAGACTTTTAGTTATTATGTGTGACAATAGTGCCACCTGCTGGACAGTACGTTTAAAAACAGGAAGGAGCCTCAAATTACATCCACGTTTGAGGTCAAAACTGCCAAACACATATCTGACAGACACAATTGCAACTTCTCTTCTTCTTTATCACATTCACCACCTGAAAAATGTATTGATTAGCCCATATTCTGCATTTCTTACATCTTTTATCAAAAAGCTGTCTGCCATAGTGGTCCTTCTTTGGGTCAGTGTTTTCCAATTCCAGTGTGACATCTTTGGCTAAATATGGTGACCTACACACAAAAAAGCGAAATAAAAGAGCCATACTAACACAGAGATTTCAGGGAAATTAATACCACTCAGTAACGTAAATAATGCTATACATTGAAACAATGTAATAATTCGTTACTGTACTCATCTGGATGCTGTATAGGCAATAGAAAAGACACTTCTTACCCCCCAACAATGAAGTCACTGACCAGGTCTTTCCAGTCCTTGGACTCTACAGAGATGACGGATGGTCAGCATCCATTAACATGCTGTTAAGCTAGCTGCAGCATCTGGATGTGTAGCAGGCATTACGGGTCAACCATACTTACTGTTCAGGGGTTGTATCGCAGGAAACTGGCTCCTCAAAAGCCTATTCTGTGTGAAAGCGGCCGGTCCTCCGCCAGCTCCCATTCTGAAGTTCCTGTACCCTGGATATTCAGCCGCATCAGGGCCGCGTTGGCTGCAATTTGAGCTTCCCTGCGATATTAAAGCCTTAGCGGTTGGTAACGAGGGGTTAATCTGGAAAGTCATCATGTTGGCGCCGTCGGAATATAAAGGTACCTTAACTGCTTGGTTAAAAAGTCATTATGATGAAGAATGTAAGGTGGCGAGTCACCTCCGTGCAGCAATGCTAGGCTGCAGCAGCAAAATGCTAACGAGTCACAGTGTTGTCATAGAAACAGGCTAAACTGTTACTTGGTTTAAACATGACATTAATGAACTCGCCCACGTTTCAGGCTGTGGGGAAGAAAATACATTGAAATCGATTATTACTTCCATCCACTGTAGCGTTACACCTCACATTCTTTAGTTATCCATTTTCTGTATGGCAAAAAAGAGGTTTTAGGTTATTTTACCAAAACGAGTCTTAAAATCATTGCTAATGGGGGAACAAACCGGCTTATTCATTTTGGAGTCAGTGAATCATTTTATTGTGGTTTATAGAGAATATACGTATGACAAACAACTGTACTTAAACAGAATGAAAAAATGATGAATGACAAACTCAGTGTTATTTTTTTTCCACGTTTTTATTGTACACTTTGAGTCCTTTGAAAACCTGGAGGAAAAATAAAACAACAGATTAGGAACCAGACACCAAGAACAAATGTTTAGGTATTACCCTCAGTGTAATGCAAGTACTTGTTTCTTTGCAACCAAGTTAATCTGGCTTTCAAGTTGATTCAGAACCTAACTGAATATTATGCACAAGAGTGACGTAAAAAAAAAAAAATAGACACTCAGCCCCATGTACATACACAACACATTTAAAATTGCCTTCAACTGGTTTACGTCCATCATATTGTCCTTAAATTACTTCCTTCATGCAATGGAGTCTATTATATTTAATAAAAGATCAAAGCTTAGGGCCTATCTCAAGTGCCACTTGATTACTGCTACGTTATCGCTCCCAGAAGCTCGCTCTGTCACAGGCGGAGCAACTTTTTATTCACTTCCAAAACAAACATATTTTTACAAACTGATGAGGAACCAATGTCAGATTAAGGTGGCAAACAGACTTCACCAAGGTGCACTGCACTACATGAGTGATGGGACAGCTAAGCTATGAAAAGCAAAACTTGAGCGAATGTTATGGTAGTCAGAAGCTATATTATACAGCTTCTGAATACTGCAACGTTTGCTTATAATAGCTTATGAAGCTAATACAGCTCCTGGATGCAGCTTAGCTGTCTAATCATTCATAAAATGCAGTTCATTGTAGTCTACAGTTTGCTGTGAATCCGTCACCCTCGTCTGACATGTATTACTCACTAGCTATAGCTACATTCGGTAGATTGTCATAATAAGCAATTTCAAAATACAGCCAAAAATTCAAAACATTTCTAATATTAATGTGAAGTAGGAAAGGATTGGATATCTGTAAAAAAAAAAAAGTAATATCATGGGAAATTTCTCATATTAACTCCTTGGTCTCAAGTGGGGTCCAGTTTGTCTTTTTGAAGGGCTGTGTAGCCTTTCCCTTAACATTACAGACAAGGGGGACACCCCTTCACTAGACATGCACACACAAAACAAAGGGCTAAGGGGTAGAACTGGGACTGGGCCTTAGATGTGGTTTCAGACATATTTGGCTTATTTTCAGCTTGTTTTCACCACAGTCGATAAGATGGGGAAAAAAGAATATGCATCATCAACCACACCATATGAACCATGTCTGCAGTCAGGACCTGTAACTCACCATAACTTCAGTTCATCCTCCTGATCAATCTGTTGATCTGATCCTCCCTGTTACCAGCGTCTCCCCCCTCCACAAAGTGTGTGGTCTTCTTGTTCATTCCACCACGGGGTGATGACAGCTTGAAGGGCCACAGGAAGTTGTTGGCAGGCTTGAAGTTCTTTCCAACTGTGAAAATCTCATGGATGAGGTCCTCGACACAGATGATGCCGTATTTGCCTGTTGATCAAAAAGTAACGTGCTTAACAAATTTATAGTTCAAAGCTCCAACTGTTTGCTTTTTATCAATCTGGTAAATAGAAAAAAAAATCAGTTAGCCGTTCTCAAAGGTTCATTTACCTATTTTACCTTACAACAGGTAACCATAAGACAAACCTGTTTGATAATTAAAATTGAATTTCCATTTACTAAAACAAATTGTATCAATGCTGACAAGTGGTTTCAGACAAAACTGGCTTAGTTTTCAGTTTTTTCTCACCATGGTCGATATGACGGGGAAAAAAGTGTGCATCATCAACCACTTGTCATACTAGTGCCTCTGAGGTACAGGCTTTCAAAGCTTTACTTAGCGAATTGGTACAAACACTCAGATTTACAACAGTGATCCAACCTCTTCCCTGAAATAGGCTCATCTCAAATCATGAACAGGTTTGCAATTTTGGTGTTTCAAATTAAAATGTGTCTTTACCAAGGGCCTTCTCCACCAGAGCATTGTCTGTGAGGGCGATGCGCTGTTTCCTCATCCTGCCATGGCCACGCTTGTAGATGAGCTCACGCACAGACTTCAGGTTGGGGTATCTGAGAGACAACGGGTCAGAAATGGTACAAAAGTAACTAAAAATGTGCTCTTATATATCATGTCCACAACAAAGGTTTGACTTCTCGTTTTCCCACTAACTTGATCCTTTACCCGAAATAAATCTCTGTGATAGTTTGATTGGAGGTTTCAGTGAGAGCTTAAGTTCGTGTTTGAGAAGTGAAATTAGATTCTGAATCCAAGTGACAAAGGCTTTTCACCCACTGTGACAACACATGTAAAGGTTGTTAGCAGATGTGCTTCATGCATATGGATTCTCATCCTCACAGCGTGTAGCTGCAGTTTTTCTTTCCACAGAAGGCTGAACTCCAAACACTGCATTCATCATGTATCACTTAATGCCAAGTCTGCACATTCCACTAACTGTACCACTATTTCAAGCAGAGACTTTATGTACACAGTATAAATCTTAGGATCCTTAAGGGCACATCTTTGGACATCTGCAACACTAATGTGTTTAAAAAGCATTCGTAAATAATGCAGATATTTCCACCTTTCATTGCCCTAAATAAAAAACAATCAGATTTTTCTTCAACACACTCAAAAACAAACTACACAATGCTTCTGAAGAAAAACAAACAGTACTATTCCAGAGACACCCATGAGATGCTCCCTGAGTATTTTATGTGAATATTAGAGCTGAAACGATTCCTCGAATTATTCAAGGTACTCGATTACAAAAACTACGAGTAATTTTCTCCGCCTCGAGGAATCGTTTGATTTTAAAAAAGATCAAAGAGTAGTATTTCAAATAGAGCTGAGGCCATATTAAGAGAGTTTTCAGACCCCTCAAGCTACCTCTCATACAAGATAGCAACTAGCAACAAATCTAGCTTCTTTTCTGGAGTTTGGAGACTAATGGGTCATTCTACAAAACGGGCGCCATTTGGGTCCGCAACATTTGATGAGATGCACAAGGCACAAAAAATGTGTGTTTACAAATTTTGGAGCTACCAAAGCAAGTGCTCTTATTGACATGCTGTATCAGAAAATTCTATTTCTTAAAGAGAAAAAATTTCATTTGAAAAATAACTGCTTTTTAACTAAACAAAAATGTATTTTATCCAATTACTCGATTAATCGATGGGATTTTCAGGAGAATACTCGAATACTAAAATATTCAATGGCTGCAGCCCTAGTGAATATGCGTACAAATATCTGACTTCCTTTTCACCCATGTAACCACACCTTCACAAGAAGCTGTGCTATCCCTGTACTATCTCAATCAGAACCATGTGGCAGGATAACTGAGCAAGACTGTCAAGAAAAACTAGATGCCAAAAAGATAGCCGACCCTGCGAAGCTTGGCCAAACACTATGTTAGGTACACAACACTGAGGTGACTTTTTGTGGACATGCCTTAGCAGGTGTAAGGTATAAATCACACCCATGTTGATTAACTGCACTTTTCTCCTTTTATATTCGGAGATTTTTAAAAAAGCAAAGCATCATTCTATGCTGGTAATATGGAGTTATGTTGTTCTACTTAACTGTGATGACACTTGAGTAACATACTACGACACAAAAAATTGGGATAATGCAAGTCTCTAAATGCTGCATGTGTTGGTGCTCTGCAGTGTCCTGTACTTGTGGTTTCAGACTAAACTGGCTTAGTATCAGTCTATATTCACCATGGTCGATAAGATGGGGAAAAAAGTTCAGCATCATCAACCACATTCCAGGGACACATTTAACTTTGTGCATAAAAAAAGCAGCTCATTTATTCCTACTCTGCTTGGAACACGACGACAGTGCACCACAACACAGGTTTTCAATATTAAGAGCAGAATTAAGTATAAAACATTTTGATCTTACCCCCAAGCAATATAAGGTTCAGCAATCCTCAGCATGTTGATTGAAGCCTTGTTCAGCCTGACGAACACACCGTTGAAGATCTGGCGCAGACGGAGCAGCTGCAGAACTTTACGGACCTTGGGGCTGACTCCATTGATACTAAAAATACGAAATGAGGGCGATGATTAATGAGTTGTTCCACAGCTGTGTGTTGTTTTGTATAAGATTATACTTCTTGTGGTTTCAGACATATTTGGCTTAATAAATACACATATCACCACAGTCGATATGCCGGGGAAAGAGGGTACATCATTAACCACAATTTACCATCAAATGCCCTGCTTCCATGAACCAATGAGGTAAAACACCACCATCACAATAAAAATATCAAATCAGGGAATTCAATCAGTGCACGTGTTGCAGTCAGCATCTTAATAGTACAAGAGTTGTTTCTTAAAAACAATGTGATGCTCACCCTCTGATCCTGATGACAAAGGCCAGCTTGGGCTCAGCTGGAACATAGTAGTTTCCCACTTTGCGAGCAGTGCGACTCAGGCGGATCTCACGCCTGTGCATCTGCCTGTACTCCTTGTGGTACTTCTCAGCCCTCTTGAATATCAGCTTCCTGGTCACTTTGCGAGCCTGTAAAGACACGATACACAACATTTAGTGGACAAAGCAGATAACCATATCGGCAGTAATATACGCGTCCCATTGCATCCTATTTCGTTAAGTGTGGCTTTCACAGCGTGATAATACATAAGCACAGAGCTCACCTTTTTCTCGGCCAGCATCTTCTTGACGCGCATGGCCTTCATGGCAGCGAAGGCCTTTCGCCTTTTCAAAAGGCTCTCAGGGACCGCCGGAACTTTTTTTCTATGAGAACACACAGAAATCAACGGGGTCAGAAACAATAACAGTCTGAACAATTAACAAATAAATCCCGGAATACCTCACTTAGGCAAGCCAAACTGCTCCGATTGCCACGAGTAGCTGATAGCTTGCTAACCTGTAGTGTACCGGCTTCGATACGTGTTGTCAAAGCCTCTCCAGAGTCTACTTTAATGCGTAAAAAGCATTAAAAGCTGCATTGTAGTCTGTGACATTACTGAAGCTTTATTAAGTATTCATTTCTATTCCATGGGGAGATAAAACCTCTCATTAAACGCACAAGCAGTTGAGACTGCCATGTTGTACGGCTACTCCACATACATTTCAAAAAGGTGCTCTACATCACAAAAAGAACAATAATCCCAACCAATACAATAAGTGTTGATGAGTAAGGGACCTAAACAATCTTTAAATAATTTCAAATCAACCATGATGGTCATTTTCACACTGGATGTTCATAGATTTTCAGGTAGCATAAAACACTCACTCTACGTCCGCCATTGCGTCCACCGAGAAAGAGAAAAATCTGACTGCGCATGTCCGCGTTAAAGGATACATGGTGTCCTTCTTGCTGCCTGACTTATATTCGTTCGCTATTCCCAAACGTAAAAATTCTTTATCTTTACATTTTTGAAAAGAATGGTGTCTAATTTAAATGCTTTTTGGTAAACTGTTATTTTCTATTGGTGCGAGTTTTTGTCTTTTAGGATAGTTTTTCGTTGAATTTGGACAGTGGAAGCAGGTTGAAACAACTATTTAGCAAAGACTTTAGCTGAGGTAAATATGACTTTATGTAATATATAAACTCGTTTTAAGCTTGGACACAAATGGCACTTTAAAAAAAATGGATTAAAATCAGTTGTGTGACATAACGGCCCCAGTAAAATGCCACAGGTGATGGTTGTACACTAGTGTCTCCGGCAGAGGGAGCAAACACTTCATTACCCAGACTACAAAACGGGGGCGCTCCTTTGCTGGAACACTTACATTATACATCAGGTTGTAAAATAATGTTGAAGAGATAACGACAAAAAGTGCTGTCACATGGAACAAAAAAACTAACACCAATCAGAAATGCAATGTTAGTTTCAGTTTGTGTATTGGAATGAACCGTTACGTTTTAGGTTAATTAAATAGGCTACGTTAGTATTCTGATTTTGATTTGCTTGGACTAATCTCTCTGGACTTTTATAGCTTAGACAGGCGGCCCACTCTATAAATTAACTACTTATCTATTAATTGATCTGGGCCTCATTCACTGGTTAACCTTTTGCTCCAAATTCACAGCAGATTGTAGCTGTATTTTGTATTTGCTGTATTTTGGGTAGTTGAATTTTGAAAGGGAAATGTGAAATAATATTTTGGCCCCAAGATGCGCCCACCATACCAGGGGGAAAAAACACCTCAAATGAATATGTCATAAATGAAACAAAACAAACAAGAAAAATAAAAATGTGCAAGTGATTTTTATTTCTGCTTAAAATTTGCAAGTTATCACAAACATGTTTGTGTCACGTAAAAAAACAACAACAACAACAGCACGTAGCCTGTTACAAAGATATGGAGCTCGCCATTGGTCAGATTGTAAATGCACCTTGTCGAGCTTCTTTCACTTTGAGCAACAGCTGATCACCATGGTTTGAACCTGAGATTATTGATTTATGGTTCTAAATCATTATTTAATTTTATGTAGATTCAATTAAACACAAGAGTTTCTGATTTTCGTTAGGTCGACTTTGTTAGGTTCTCGTATGTATAGACGGACATTGACCTGCATTGAAGGGATAGGCTGAGCCCTTATCACTGTTTACTGAAAAATGTGATTAACTCACGTTGTTCACACATGTTGGAAAATTTCATGACACGGAAAGAAACACACACCACATAATATATATATAAAGCATATTAAAAAAGAAATCACAAAAGAGACATCTGCAGTGCCCTTACACAAAAAATAAAGCCCACTCTTCATGTAAGATGATGAGTCGGGGAGGACCGCAACAGATAAGTGTTAGGTAAAATCATCGGAGTGACATCACCTCTGAGCTTATGTAGAGAGTAGCCGCTTTATTCTGACAGGCGCTCAAGTCTCCGTCCTATTGGGTCCAGCGTTGATGGGTGGACTGAATAAATAGCGACAGAGATGCGGCTGAAGATGAGAAGAGTGGTGGAGCGGCAGAGGAAGTAGGAGGCACAGTCTGTAGTAGCTGCTCACAATAACTCACTGCAACTGGACTCTGACTGAGCAGCACATGAACTCTGTGTTCACTCTGAATTGTTGCTTTTCTCCGCTTTTTTATCGTCACTTTGTGTTTGAGCGTTGTTCGCTTCTCTTGCACACACAGTGAGCCAAGTTTGTCGGCTTGACCCTGTCTGTACGCTGCAAACAGGTTATAACAGGGAGATATTTCGCTGCTTTTTAATAAATTAAAAGCTTGCCAAGATGATGATAATCCTCGCGGAGTTCTTCGTGGTCATTTTGAAGGTGCTCTGGGCATTTGTCACCGCCGGGGCGAAGTGGGTTGTGCGGCCCAAGGAGAAGAGCGTGGCGGGACAGGTGTGTGTGATCACCGGGGCTGGAAGCGGCCTCGGGCGGCTCTTCGCCAAGGAGTTCGCCCGGAGACGAGCGATTCTGGTGTTATGGGACATAAACAGCCAAAGCAACGAGGAAACAGCGGAGATGGTGAGGCAGATTTACCACGAACTGGACACTCCCATTACCAAAGACGGTAAGAATGCCTTTTTTGTTGTTCCAGCACTCACGTTGTCATATGTTTTAACGCTTGATCATTCTTGACGCGTTTCGGTGTTGGTTTGTGTGTGTGCATGCTTCAGGCATCATGAGAAGCGCAGTTACAATGAAGTCCTATACATATACCTGAAGGGGGCTGCAATGTGTCACATGTGCCTCTGCAGAAAATCTCAGATTTCCACTTCCTCACACGTGTTTAGGACTTGTGCACAACATTAAGCTTAAATGCATTTGAAAAAATCCCCCAGTAATATTTCCTAAGCACACAGACCACCTGTCATCTTTATTGATCTCTTGTCTAAGCTGTGTCTTCATCTTCTCTCTTGCAGGACCTGTTGGAGGTGTAGAGGAGGTGCCTCCCTTCCAGCCACAGGTTTATACCTATGTGTGTGATGTGGGGAAGCGGGAGAGTGTGTACTCCACAGCTGAGAAGGTGCGCAGAGAAGTGGGAGAGGTGGACATTCTCATCAACAACGCTGGCGTTGTCTCTGGCCATCACCTTCTGGAGTGCCCTGATGAGCTGATCGAGCGCACCATGATAGTGAACTGCCACGCACACTTCTGGGTGAGCAATCAAACAAGTCACTGAAAAAGTATCCAGAGTCTTATGCGAATATTAGGGCTTACAACATCACGGTTTTAGTCTGCATCAGTTTCCATGAGCACAATGTTATCAAATGTGTTTACAGTGGAGCTAGAGTCTCAGGAATGTTCCCAGTCTGTCTTGCATGCCTATTCATAATCTTCTCCTTCTGTGTGTGCCAAACTCAGAAAATCAAAGGTGTGTCAGTATGTGTGCCCCCAGGATTCAGAAAATCTGACCATAAATAGTCGCCTCACACACTCAAATTTCAGCTTTGTTTATTTTAATCCTGTCAGAAGAAAGTCACGGGTTTGGCTCTTTAACTTTTGCCGTCACTCATTGGCTCCTGGGTTGCCTGAAATCTATGATGATCCCATTGGTATTCAGCTTTTTTTCTTCTTCTTTCCTTTACCGCACATATCTGTACAGTCTTTGACTGTGTGTGATGGAAGCTGCAGGTATGTATGTGGGTTGGAAAGAAATCCAATCAGCTTGCTGACTTATGTTTGCAGGTATATATTCGTTGTGTATTTTACTCAAGTTTCTTTTTTTCTTGTGAATATTTGCCAGTATGAGCCTGACAGAGTAAACATGTTACACTTATGATATGCAAATGTATGGCACTATACAAAAAACCTTTTGTGTGCTATTTAAGTGTGTGGAGAAGTCAATGTTGCAGTCTGCTAATGAGAAAACCAAGAAGCGAAAAGGCTGAAGGGATTGAGATGGTTAAGCTTGGAAGCCCCTCTCCCCGCCTTAACTAAACCTGTAACCATAATTGATTACATTGTTTGGCTACAGCCACAGCTGAGGGACAAATGTAGTGATTGTTGCACAAATTGGTTTAAAGGCCTGCTGCAGAGTACACTGCAAAGAAAGAGGATGTGTCTTTGAATTGACGATTTGTCACATTACACTGAGTAATGTGTTCGCTGAAGCGGGTGATGCCTTCAGGCTCTGCTTTTTTTAAATGAACTGAATTCCCAATGGTACCATGAAGCCTCGGGGATTGTAAAACTCTCTAACTGGGCATGCAAATCTCTTGTGTTGCCCATGAGACAGGTTGTGCGTTTCTTCCCTTTTTAATTGACGTTCATTCATGTGCCTCTCTTGCTATCTTCACTATCTTTTACACTCAGGGTTTGAGGTCCTGATGGAGTAGTTGGGCGGTAAATTTTTGGATTTTTTAATAGGGGTCTGTGTTTGTGTTCACCCATACTCCATAGAGAGGGTGGTTTCTTTCGGAGGGGGTAGGGGGTGGCAGTGGGGGGCAGATGAAAGAGCATCTTAATGAATGGCGACAGGCAGAATGGAGGATGTGGCTCATTACAAGACACAAGCTGGATGAATAGAGCTTAGACTAACAGGGATCTGTCCACTTTCCTCTCTTACACAAACACAGTACGGTTGGTCACTGCGTGCAGGTGGTACGTTACACAAACTTTTGTTTCTGTCCCTTTTGAACTGCAGGTTTGTAAAGGCCACAGTGTGGTTTGTCATGCAATTTATTTTGGTAGATGCTGACAAGTTTAGACAAAAGATTCATCAGCTTTTATCCTCTTGTTTCCCTTTAGATGTCTCCATCTGCTTAGGCTGAGCATTATCTACAGCATGTTTTCATAAAGGCATGTTTATCTTTCAGCTTGATATAGGCACAATTTCAGAAAACATCACAAGGTCTTCAGCTAAGGAGCCATGAAAATCAGCCACCCTGGTTTTATACTAGCTTGTAATATAAGTAAACCCCTAAGAACAACATGCCAGCAGTTTTTATAGATATTCCAATCCAGCAAAAGAGTGTATCATAAACAAAACTAATCAAATTGTCATTTGTTGGGTAGTGCGGTAGGAGTAAAGCAGGGATGGAAACTCTAGCGAGTCTGTGTGTGTGTCTGTCAGACCCCACACTTCTTCTATCCTTCCTCAGGCCCCTCTGACTCCTCCCAACCCGATCTGGAGGCAGTGGGTGCAGCTGCATGGCAGTCAGTGAGGCTAGCTCTGTTCATCCGGCTCTGCCACAAACAGCTATGATTCAGTCCTTTGCTTCTTTATTAGTGTTTTATGAAGCAGTGGGCCGTAGCGTTTAATTTGTTTGATGATGCTTTGATTAGTCCAGCTGCAGATCTGTGATGTGTGAGCCTCAGTTTTAGTCATTCCCGGACGGGGAGTGTGCAGCTCTTTCAGGAAGTGTCCCCAGAGTTTGCGTTTGAGGATGAGTGTTTGTCTAGTGGAATGACATGAAAGGAAAATCATCCTCAGCATCTTGAGCTGGTTATCCAACAGGTGGCTCACGAACAATGAGCAGTGTTTCTGCGGCCTCTAGTGGAAATGGAACCGCTCTGGTCCAATTACATGACAGAGACGTGGCGGGAAAAGAGCAGAGGAAAGAGGAAGGAAGGCAGTGGCGGCGGCCCATCCACAGGCGAAGGCGAGAGGGTAATGGTAAGCTGCTGCTGCTGACCCACTTTATGTGACAATTGCTTTCTTGTCTGTGGATCAGCTTGACAAGATGCCAGGCGACAGGAGCCAAGTTCCGCAGGCTGCATTCCTGCTGTAGCCAGAGAAAGGAGGCAGCCAGGCAGAAGGGTCCTACTTGACTGGTTTTATATGGGCCCCTCCCAAAGCCTGGTGCACCTGTACCCCTGGTTGGATCGGGAAAGGTCCACTTTCATGTGAAGTCTCTCCATGAGCACTTACCTGTTCAAACCCCAGAGGACGGCTTAGAGAGACCGTGAGCAGCTTGGAATATTACTTATGAATCTGATCGAAATTCCCAACTTGGGTCTTTTCAGATTGAACCAATCATGCAAACTAGTTAGATATTTAGGTTGTGTAACAAGACAAGTAATGTCATACAATCCTCACATCTGAGCAACTGAAATCATAAAAATTGCATTTTTGGTTTGAAAAGGATGTGTGATTTGTTCTGTTGGATGTTAGTTCTTTTGGGGCTCTAAGAAGAAAACAAAACATCCACTTTAAAGAGCACTAGAGGTGGGTATTTTGTTGCAGATCACAGGATAAAAAATTGGCCCTAAGTGGTTTCATCACACTGAATCGTAACCTCTTCAGACAGCGCTCTTCACAACAGGGCCTTTCAGTGTTTGGGTATATGGCGATACTCCCCCCTGGCTTATTGATGTAGTTCCCTTCCAGGTAAATTGGATTCCAATTGTAAAACCAGCAGGTGGGTTTGAAGTTTAGTCAATTGTAGCAGGGGCTTACTGACCAGCATGGCCACCACAATATGACCAATCTACATCCATCACCCCTGAGGACCAGTAAACCCAGCCCACTCAAATTCCATAATCTGTTGTAGGTTCAGACGAGCTCTCGAACTCAGGCGTTTCTCTCTCGTCCGGGGAGAAGTCAGCCCAATTAAATGGCCATCTGGTCCGACGCAAAGGCCAATATTTTGTTCATATTCCTGTTGCACTAATGCGTCCTGACACCCCAGCTGCAAGAAGCTTTGTGTGGCTTAAATGCTCCTGGGGGCACGCACCAATTAGGGGGTGCAGCGGGCAAAGCACCCCCACATAGGCCAAGGAGGCCCGACTGTGTCAGCGGGTAATTTAGCGGAACAAGGAAGCGTTGAAACCCAATTACGGCTGCTCTGATGTCGGACACGAGCCCCTGGTTGCCTTCACACATTTTGTGTCTGAGAGGTCAGCGGGGGTCATACCCACATGCCAGAGCTGCCATGAGAAGCAGGATATGGAGCGAGGCTGGGAGAGAGGGAGAGAGATGGGATGTTTCCTCAAGTTCAGCACCTTCCTCTAGCTCAGAGACTCAGCCTTTGCTCCATCAGTTCCAGTTATTTTCACACTACTCAGCAAAATTGTCCAGTTGTATCTAAGTGTTGGCCTCAGCCGTACAGTATTGTGCCAGATCAAGTCATTCTGTGCTCTGAAAGTTGCTGTAGGAGTGGGAAACTTTGGCTCAAGTCAGGTACGGGCATATCAGAAGTTAATGCTTCATTTGCACGCAACTCCCTCTGTCATCCACTGCCATTCTGGCTTGCAGAGGCCTTTCTCAGCTTTTACTCAGGGCTTTGTGTTCCCCTCGCTCCCTCTTTGGGCCTCATCATTCAATGAGTTAAATGTTACAGGAACTTGAAAATTTATGCCCTGGAAAAGTGCAGATGTTTGGAGCCGAGTCAGATCAGTTATACTGTACCCGGCTGAAGAACAAACTCAACAACAGTGAAGTCATTCTCTCTGCTTAAATCTGACTTATTGCTTCCAGTTTCACTTATCTCAGAACACGGAGAAGGATGTCTAAATACAGATGTTAAGCAAAGTGGAAATTTCACTGCAGCAGAAGTCAGCAGGTCCGGTGCTTTCAATCTCTTAGTGCTGCTTTAATGAGGCTTTTTTTTTTTTCTTCCTCTCCCATGCCAGTGATTTCATGGCTGTACAAGCTGGTACCATGCACTCTCTGGATCTGTTTCCATCCAGCAAATATTTAGAAAGGAGGCTGCTGAAGCGCTCCAGCCAGGTTTACAGACTACAACCACAGAATCCTCTACTTTTATGAGATCAGAATACATATTTCAGGAGTGTTATGTTTTAAAGGTTGATGTTCACCAAATAGTCTGGTTCTGCTTGAGGTTTCTGCCTGTTAAGAGGGGCTGATTCTCCCACTGTTGCAAATACTTGCTCATTGGTGGATAAGTGTTGGATCTGAAATTTATTGACTTGTTTTGACGACTAGCTCTCTGCCTAAATAGTCGCACCGTTGGGAATCTTGTTATTGTGATTTAATGTGTCCTCTGTCTTGTATTTGAAAACTGAGTTGAAGGAGTGTTGCTGGCTTCGAGCATTGTTCTTCACTCGAGCTCATCTGTCTTGAATAGATGCGACAGAGTTCCCAACAAAAGGCCTGCTGCTTGCTTGCAGACCTCCCAGTGGGAGAGTGATTGGTCAGTTCCTATCATTGCTGTCACATGTCACACCTGCTGATTGGCTCATGCTGTGTCCAAAGTCAGCAGACAGGCAGAATGAGGAACAGATCCATAGCTTAATCAACTCTCTTGTCCTTTCTCCTTCCGTGACTCTCTGCTCCGCGGGGTTTCTCTTCTCACCACCTTTCTAACCCTCGCCCAAGCTTCAGTTGAAGCCTCTCAGGCTCTCACGTGGCCTGACTCTTTCATCTCAGCGCTCATCTCACCGCTGATTGTTCTGCTTTTCCAGGCAGGGCGCAGCGCTGTGCTGGTAGACGACAGGCTGAATTGTATTGTTGAGTGAACGGAGGCCTATGATTGGTGTTGTCACCAGGTCTTTAGAGCCAGGGTGGACTTTGGGCACCAGATCTGTGTGGGAAAAGAACAGATTGTACAGCAGCGCACACACCAAATACCTGTTTGGTTCAGGGAAAGCCTGAAGAGGGGAAAACCCACATCCTTCTCCTCTTCCAGCATCTAATTCACCTCTACCAGGAAAGAGCTTTTATTTTTAAATGCTGCACCTCCAGAACTCAGACTGATCTTTATTTTCATGCCTGTTATGAATTCTCATTCAGACGCCTCTCTCTGCATCACCATGGAGAAGCGGGAGAAACACACGGAGAGGGAGGCAGAGGATCAAAGGGCTTTGGCACAGACAAACTGCACAAGTGAACTAACCTTCCTCTTTTTCTGTCTTTGCCCTTCTGTCTCTCCTGTCCTTCCCCGCAGACCACCAAGGCGTTTCTCCCCAAGATGCTGGAGCTGAATCACGGCCACATTGTGACGGTTGCCAGCTCCCTGGGTTTATTCAGCACAGCTGGAGTGGAGGTTGGTATCATACACAACAACACATACACACATCCCCATCGTTCCCACCATCCAGATCCAGCGCTTTTCTCCAAAACGCTCAGCGTGCCAGCGAGCACACTGCGCCGGGGGAGGTTAGGCCCCTTTTCTCTAGTTGTCCCTCTACCCGTTAAATTAAGGGACACACATGAGCGTTGGGGAGCCTCTTATAGATTCCTCTATCTGCAGCAGTGGGGGTGTTGGGGCCCTATTGGGCTCTGGCCCCAGGGCCAAAATGAGCTGACAGCTCCCCGAGGGACAGAGACATCTTCATCACTGCTTTGTGAACAACTCGATGCTCACTCAGTATGCAGCTCACACAGCACTCAATGGATACGCTTTTCCTTCTTATATTTTCTCTCCCAGTTCAGATTCTTTTTGTTATTTTAATGCACACAAAAATACTTAGTGGAGTCATTTATCTCCTTAACTACAGCGCCAGTAAACTGGTAGCTGTCTCGGAAGAGTTTCACTTTGATATTTCTAGAGGCTAAGCTCTCCTTCATCCCTCTGCTAAGAACGGTGTCATGCTCAGATCGTCAGCGGGGACTACTTCTCCGTTTCTCTTTGTTTTCATAGCTGCACTTTTGCTTTTGTAGCACAGGCACTCATCCATAATGATTAAGTCCCCCCTTCAAAGGCTCTGAAATGTAGTCAGTTTTTGTAAGCCATTATGCTTCCTGGAAATGCCTCAAATGTGATTCCAGTCGCGCACATTAATTTCAGGCAACCAAAGCCCTTGTCTGTCATGTGGGCGCAGTCAAATCTCTTTATCCTCCCCGTGTTTATCGACATGCATCTGTGTTTGCCCAAGCCCCCCTTTTTTTTTTTTTTGGAAAGATTATTTCCACGGCAAACCACATCAAAACCTTCCCGCCAAGCCGAGCAGTCTCCTGATGCACCGGAGAAGAATGCTAATGAAACAGTAGAAGAGCGGACAGGCTTGCTCAGGTTTTGGAGGCTGTATCATTAACAGCAGAGGAGAGCCCTGTGAGCCCGCAGGGCATGTTTGATAATGTCCTCTGTGGTCCCTGGGTACAGACTTTTACAGGGCTAAGCTGTTCTCCCTTTACTCCCACAGGATTACTGCGCCAGCAAGTTCGGTGCCATCGGGTTCCACGAGTCGCTGAGCCATGAGCTGAAGGCCTCAGAGAAGGACGGCATCAACATGACTCTGGTGTGCCCTTACCTGGTCGACACGGGAATGTTCAAAGGCTGCAGGATAAGGTACACGGGGGCGGTGGGGCTCTATTTGTGTGCGCAGTTCTCTTTTAAAAGCGTCCCTGCACCTGGGATGAGTTTACGTCCTTTAATTTGAACCGTATAAAACTGTCTCACAAACACCTTTGGAACTTCAAAGCTGCAGCTGACTGTTTGTTGTTGTAGTGATATTACAAAGTCACTTTATGCCTTTGGTCAGCGCTTTGGTTTAAAAAAAAAAAAAGAGGGCGACTTTCCCAGGAGCAGCCTCCCTAACAGGTGCACCTGTGATTCCCCCCTCTGCCCCCTCTGCTGTTAGCGTCTCATTTTGTTTGATGGTCACAGTCACCAGGTGGCATGCTCTTTTTACTGTCCCCCAGCAGGAACAATAACTTTTGAGCAATCACTGAGCCAAAGGACTACAAACAACCTTTGTAACCAGCATGAAGTACAAAAATGCTTGACAAAATCAAATGTGCTTTGAATAAAGACCGAAAGGAAACAGAAAAACTATTGGAAGTAATCTTTCCTGTGGTTTCTGATTCATATCAAACTCCGTCCAACAAATTTCAAGCCACTTTCTCTTAACTTGATTTTGATCTCTCCAAATTTATGCCCTGACCATTACTTTTTGGCGACCTCAGCCTTTTCTGTGAATTGCTTCCCTAACTTCAGGCTAGCTCAGACTCATCTAAACGAATTGTTTCTCCACACAGGAAGGAGATCGAGCCTTTCCTGCCTCCCCTAAAGCCAGAGTTCTGTGTAAAACAGGCCATGAGGGCCATCCTCACTGACCAGCCCATGATCTGCACACCTCGCATCGTCTACATGGTCAACTTCATGAAAAGGTGGGCTGCTTCCTTCCATTATTCTATTCTGTTTGTTTCTAATCATCCCTGAATAACTGTTCAGCGCCATGTGTTTCTGATCTTTCTCCACCTTACCTCCACAGCATCCTGCCCTTTGAGGCCATCGTCTGCATGTACCGGTTCCTGGGCGCTGATAAGTGCATGTACCCATTCTTAGCTCAAAGGAAGGAGGCCATGAACAACAACGAGGCAAAGAATGGGATCTAGGGGCGCTGTTTATAACCCGAACAGAGGCACATAAAACCTGCGCGCATGAGGAAACAACCACTGTGGAATGGGAGAAGATGGAGGAAGAAGAAAGAAGGGGGACTGAATCTAGACTGGTGCACTTGCATTGAGCAAATGCAAAGGTTTACCATATTGTTCCTCTGGAACAAAGAAAGCTGTGTACTACACAAAGGATTTATTTGACTTTGTCTTTTTTAAGTTTAAAGAAACCAACATGTATATTCTGTCACTAGTTTTGAAATCATACAGAAAAGGTATTCAATAATTAACTATTTACGTAATGTAGTCACCAGCCTTATTTAGTGTCATTGTGGAGATATACAGTATGTTACTGTAAAAACAGTAAAAGAATCACTTATTTTATTTTTGTAGACATGCACTGTAATTTCTGATTGTTTTTTTCTCTACACTGCCAGCATTTTCTGTGTAGGAAGGTTCAACACAGCATATCAATTTCCCCTTTGTCTCCCCATACAGAGGCTCTTTTTTAAGATAAGCTTGTGACATTTCAACAAAACAAGACCAATCTTCTCAATAAAAGTTTACCTTATTCTGCGGTTACATACTTAATTTACAGACATGTAGCATATGTGTTTATAATGAAGTCTACACATTCCCAATGGGACTTTGAAAGGCCAGACTGAGGCTAATTAGATCTTCACTGTGTAATTTGACTCGTCCTTTTGATAGTCCTGTTACACCAGGTCTGAGCTGATGAAACTCTCAGATGAAAAAAGTGGGTGAGGGTGTCAATGTTCTGCGTTGGGTGAGCACGTGTGACGCATTCAGAATGTACTGCTTTGGAAGAAACTGAGAGGAAGTTCTTTTTTATTTCCACATTTTTCTTCCAAGTTCTGTGGTGTTTATATTGTAAATTTATCTGTTACCAATATTATTTGTTAAAAATATAACCCCGTGTTGGTGAACTGCTGTTCCAGTACCAATGTGTGGTTGAAGAAGTGCAGAAATGCATTCTTGATGTCCCAAAGTCATACTTTGACTCCTGTCTGTTGTCCACCGTGTCCAGTTTAAGTGAAATGTAAATGTTCTATTGTTGTAAGTACCCCGGTATCCCAAATGGACTGTCCTCACCGTATTTGATGTATACATATTTTATATACCTTTTGGGACAACAAAGAGTTTGAATTTCAACGACATTCCAATTTGCGTCATTCCTCCAGTCACAGTGATGAGCCTAAATTCTCTACCTCTTAATTTTTGCCATTTTTTATTTTGACAGTATGACATAAGCCTCTTTTTTTGTAATTTTCTGAGCAAATGTGGTTCCAATGTTTAGTGTCTCTACCTAACTTAAATTAATAAAGTGATTTAGATTATTAAACAGTGTGTCATTATTACCTTGGAACAGGGAGTTTGGAAATGTTCTACTGTTTGCACAGCTTACTTTGACTTTAACAAAGGATGCACTGTACTTTTTGAGCCTACATCAGACCGATACCTGATTCTTGGATTCAATTAATCCGATATTGGGGACAGAGGGCTAGGATTTGTACAAGTATAATTTGTCACTTATCCACTGCTGAGGTTTTCTGTTTAATTCTGTCGGTGTTGGAGATTAACTCACCACAACTTTGCACATTTATGATCCCATAAAAGAACATTACAGTCATTTCAAGTTTTTATATATATATATATATATATATATATATATATATATATATATATATATATATATATATATATATATATATATATATATATATATAGTTTGGATTTACAAAGTTGGCAGTCCCAAAACATAATTCTCAGTCTCATCCATTAAGGAACAGAGAATGTTAGATTATACTGGTATCAGATCAATACCAGTATTGGCTGGTACCAGAACCAACATGTTGGTACTGGTATCAGAACTTAAGATGTTGGATCCCTACTTGGAACCAAAGATGACCTGAATAGGTTACATTCGTAAAATTGTAAAGTTATTTCAAATTCAAGAAATTAGCACAATAAGTGACAGGGGGAATCTCCTGATGAACCTCTTGGACACAGTCTCTTTTGTTAAAAATAGCACCAGCCCACTCCTATTCTTCACAACTCTGACTGGTATCGGTATTACTCCCCTGTCACATTGTGCCACAGCGTGACTCAGGCCGCCTTCAGATATGGGTGTTGGCTGTTGGGTAAAATATTGTTTGCATTTGAAAGTAAATATAGAGAAGTTACAACTCAGTGTGTGATGTAAGTTTCAAAGGAAAGGATGACTAAACAGTCTTATAGTAATCTACAGAGGTTAAAAAAGGTCAAGTGTTTTTTTTTTCTTTTGGATTTGGATTTACACACTGAAGAACTGTTTTGACCTTGTACTTCCCCTAAGGCATGGATAAAAAAAAAAGCATGAAAAGTCAAACTTAGTGTCAGCGCGGTGTCACACCAAGATGTCATGAGCCACAGTTAGACTCACATGCTCAACTGCTGAGCTGTTTGTGCATTGGTTTTGGGTCATGTTGGTATTTGTTCAAAAGTTCAAGTATTTTCGTTGTTCATGTTGAGATTTTTATGGTTGTTGTTCTGAGGAAAAAAAATAGCAAGTTGGGATTCAGCAGTCTGATAATGAATTTATACTTCTAAATAGTCTTGATAAACATTTTCATGACCATTTATTGACTTCACAAACATTAAAAACTCAGAAAACCAGCTCTGAAACCTAAAATAATTGGAATGATGGATAGAATCTCAATAAAAACACAATTTGATGGTTTTCAAATAATTTCTTTTGTTCAATTGAAATTTTACCATTCTGTTAATATTTGTGAGTCCAAGACGCCAGCTCCTGGAGTCCTCAAAGTGACACGTCCCATTCTTTTCTGATCTAACAGTCCAGCTGATCAACATTTTAGCATCACCTTGATCATATTTTTGTCTCATGAGTCAGGACTGTAGGGCAGTTAGATACCAGATGCTTCTAATACAGGCCATGCTGTATTACATTCAGAATGTGGTTTGGCATTGTCTTGCTGAGATATCCAAGGTCTTCCACCAAACACGTTGCTCCAAAACCTGTTTTCATTTTTCAGCATTAGCGGTGAGATGTGTAAGGTCCTCATGTCTCATGCCATGAGCACTTATGCATCCTCATACCATCACCGAAGCTGGCTTACAAGCCGGGTGGTCCTTCTTCTCTCTGAATACTGGATTTGGCATCCATGATTTCCAGAAAGAATGTCATATCTTGAATCATCAGACCACAGGACTATTTGTCACTTCACATTATCTGTATGTGGTTTCCTCTTTGCGTGGTTTCAGTTTGAACCTGCGATTGAGGATGTGGTGGCAAATGCTGTTCACAGACACTGGTTTTCAGGAGCAATTTAGAGGTCATGCAATGATTTCCACTTCAGAGTCATATCTGCTTTGAACTGCATTGAGGGCCCGAGGAGCATGGCCATGTAGTGTTGAAATTGGTTTCAACATTTCAAAGTACTGTGAATTGATTTTTACTGAAGTACTAAAAATTGTCTGCACTTTCACTTTGAGGAACAGTATCCATTAAACTATTTGTTCATGCAGTCTCTCACAGTGTTGAAACACAACAGCATAATGGTTTACCAAGCTGAACCCCCCCTCCGCTTCCATTTTCTTTCTACAGAAACAGGACAGACATTGCAATATGACCTAAACTACTGTAGAACTCATCAACTTTTCAACAATGTAGATGTAGCTGTTGCAGGGATTACCCATCCAGTAAGATACACTACGTGTCATCTTTGAAAGAAGTAAACAGAAGCCAAGTGCAGGCCTGGGTGTAACCTCCTGACCTATTTAGAGCAGAGAGTTACCAGCTTATTCAAGCCTTGTTTGTGTTACATCTGGATGTTTCTTTTAGACCAAGGATTGAGCAGGTTAAAGTTTGTAGAGTCAGACTAGGAGACTTGTTTGAGATGAGAACAGAGAAGGTAATGCCTAGTATTTTGCAGTAATGATGTTTTCATGTTCTAAACATAAATTTAAGACTTTCCATGTTTCTGAGTAGATGGACTTTTGAGTTTTGGTTTTTATTATCCATATCTCGTCCTTAAGATAGTTAAATGAGAGCAGAGAGTTGAAAGAAGTGTGTTACTTGTCAAAGCTTTGTGGTTCATGGAGGGTCATGTGGGTGCACATGGCAGGACCACTGGTCAGGTTTAAGACATTGGATGGGTATTGGTTAGATTTTATTGATTTCAATGCAATTATCGGTTGTGCTTATCAATCAGATTCATCATTGATTTCTGTGTACAAAAAGGAGACTTGGCTTTTGAACGCTTCAATATTATCTTAGAAATTCTGCGGCTGAGTGACGTGCATGATTGACGTGTGGCACGTCACGTGACGTTGATGTGAGATCCTGCTGCTCTGGTGTAATGTGAAGAATAAACAAGGGAATCATTAGGCATGGAGGCTAATGATTTAGATAGGTCGAACCATTTCTAATCGATTCACAACAGAAACCAGTTATTGATATCTACTCCGAGTCAGGTCTGAAGCAGTCTGGGAAAATTTGTGTCAACGATTAGGTTGTAGCTATGTGTGGTGCCTAAGTTTTTTTTTTGTTTTTTTTTTCCAAAGTCTTTTTATTTTTATTTTTTGTGTAGAGAGAACAACATAAACAACAACAAACAGAAAGGACGGCCAGGGACTAATAAAAACATGCCCCTGTCCCAATCCCCTCTCTCCAATACAGGGTCATTAATATTCAGCCAGACACTTAAAAGAAAAAAATAATAATAATAATAATAAATACATAAACTAAACTAAACTAAATTAAATTAAATCTAAAAAAAGGGAATAAGATAAGGGGTTATAGAGGCATGTTGGTAGCTGCCATGTTTTCAACAAAAGATACAAACAGTTGCCAGGTTTCAAAAAATTTCTTGTTACAACCTCGAATCGTATATCTAATTTTATTAAGATGGACAGGACACATGACCTCCCTTATCCACTGGCCATATACTGGGGGTATGGGGTCTTTCCATCTTGATAAAATTAGCCTTCTGGCCAAAAGAGAACAAAAAGCAATCTGTGGCGCTAAAGTTAAGACCAACCTGCCCAGGTATTGCACTCTGCCCTAGGTTTGTAAGCAATCACGTTTAGTGGCACATGTGTTTATAAACAGATTTTCTGAAACCGTCTACTCACTTTTGGGTCTGAACCCATCATTTGGGAACCACATTCTTTCCCAGCTCTCCTTTACAAATGGTTTTATTGTTTTCACGTAAGACAGACACCTAAGATTATTCCTTAAAAGCTGATGATAAAACCACCATTGAGCAGATGTATCAAAGAGGACTGTTATAGTCTGGGTTTCCACCCCTGAACAAAAGTCTTCAATTCAGATCATGAGTGATGGCCTGAAGGCTTCTCAATCTGGGTCAAAGAGTCATGTTGTCAAATGTCTGAGACTTTCCGTCATCTCCAAAATTTCTCCACAGAGGATCATTTCTTCACAGTTCTGGTATTGTCTAAGAGCCAAAACTGAGCTCTTATGAAACTCCAACCAAACAGATCAGTAAACATGACTTTTCATAAGTCAATCAACAGCTTTATGTTTCAGAAACCACTCAACGAGGAATCAGGAGGTCTCAAACTGTTGAATCTAAACAGCATCTTGGTGTTAAGTAATCCTCCTCACATCTGTCAGTGTGGTAGCAAACACTCATCCCTCCACAGAACAAATCGATTTCTTGCTCTGCAGAGAAAACACGCCCGTCCAGCAGACTGCGAGCACCTCTCCTCTCCAACCTCTTCAATGCATCATGGGAAAATCACAGGGATGTCAGACACTCGGCCTTCAACAGTTTGAGAGCTCGTCTGCCGTGACTAATGGAGGAGGGATAAAGTTGCTAAGCGGCAGATTAGCTCTAATATGAGGGCGATCTGTACTGACAGATTCGATCTCCTCTGTGTACAGAAGCTATCAGCAGCAAGTGCAGACACTCCAAGAGTGTGTGTACATCAAAATGATCTTATTGTGTGAAAAGGGATTTGATTTAAACGCATCCAAAATGTTCATCCAGGAAGACAACAATTAGGATTTTGGCATAAACGGCCAAACATTCATCTGCAGCTATAGGATTCCCCTCACTCTTTCATCGGCTTATTAATTTAGAGGACTGTAAGGTGGACAGTGGCACATAATTCAACAGGAAAAATCAATGTCTCTGGCGTTTTCTTTTGCATAGTATGGACAAGCTCTACCGCCTCATTGATTTTGTTCTATTTTGGGCATTAAGATCCACTTCCCATATTGGCTGGTCGGAGCAGAGCAATTCATCTTGGGTCTAACACGGCCTCAAGCTGCTCCGCCACTACCTGAACAAGCTTCTGGAATAAAGATCTGCTGTGTGTGTGTGTGTGTGTGTGTGTGTGTGTGTGTGTGTGTGTGTGTGTGTGTGTGTGTGTGTGTGTGTGTGTGTGTGTGTGTGTGTGTGTGTGTGAACAGTCTTGGCGCTCCTCAATGGCTAGCAGATGTAGCTGCCAGCCGAGTCCATTAGTCAGTGGAGTTGAATTAGACCACCGCTGTCCAGCTTCGCTCATTTATCTCCCTAATGGGAAGGAGCAGAGAGGGCCTGGCGATGAGGAGACACCGGACAAGCGTGCAGACAGAAAAGTCAAGATGTTGGACAGATGCAACTCAGGTATATGCTCAGAAAGGAGCACATTATCTAAACTCGACACCAAGTAGAAGCATCTTCATTTTGCAGAAACATTTTGAGGGCTGCAAAATGATTTACTCAAAGAGAGATGGAGGTCATGATGAGAAACGCTTTAAAATAATTATTTGTAAAGTAAGAACTTTTGAAAAGTCAAAGCTATCAATTCTGAATTTGTCCACTGATTAAGTCAGGGTAAAATTCACCAGCATGCCACCTCAGTCTTTCTGACTCTCCTCTGTTTATGATGATTCAAGACACTCAATGACTATGGCATTGCATAATAGGAAAGATTATGCTTTCCCAAAATTTAAACATGAGTGTAAAATAACTGCTGGATATCCAAACTAAACCTTTGCAGATTATTTGATTCTGGAGCAGCAAAAAGTCATAACTTTGGTTTAAGTATTTTTTAAGGTTGTGGGATTAAAAACTCAGTTTCCCATCAGTGCTAGCACCCGCTCTTGTGAGGACGTGACTCTTACCAAGGCGTGTTTGTTTTAAAGCAAATGAATGGAAATAAAAGAGCAGGTTTTCTTTTTAACTCAACGTTTCTTGTTAAATAACAACTTTTCAAAGTAACAAAGCAACGAGGTAATGCATTTATTCACAGTTACATGAAGCTAATGTTTGAAATATTGTTTGAACTTTGTAAACACAGTTTGTAACATAGTTAAGTGACCAGCCAGATCTAGTTGTACTCACAGTTGAGTGCTCTGGGACATGTCTGTAATGTATGGTCATGTCTAACATGTGTTCGTCTACCAGCTCCAACCTCACCAAGCAGAGCTAACATAACCTGGCAGTATAACCACTGCAGAATAACTGCTGTATGTGGGTTGGAATGAAAACTATCAAAACCATCTTAACGTGTGTTTAGCCTTAAGCTCGTGCTCTATCACCCTCTTGTTTAGCTTTCTTCAGCTCTGACATCCTCTTTCTTTTCGACAGTCGAGCTCTAATGTCCAATGTTACTTCAAAATAAATCTAAGAAATCATCTTCAGCAGAGAAAAACACTGAGATCTCTCTTTGCTGCTAAACTTTGTTGGCTGGAGTGGTGTGTTGTCATGGGGACATGGTCTGAGCTTGGACTGCCTGGCCATGGTTACTGAGAAGTAGCATTTAGTAATAATTTATTTTGGCGCTGATGATTTAATTAAAGTTCTGGATTAGAATCAGGCAGATTTTAATGTTGAAGAAGAACAGCTATGAACAGGGTTTAATGTTTGTTCTGGTGTGTGAAATCTATGTTGACAAAAGAGTTGTGCATATTGACATTTTCCAGACACTGGTGCACACTTTATGGTGCTTTTGCTATGATGAGTAATATGAAAATGAAACATGCAGTCGCTTTCTGGTAATAAATCAGGATTTTTAAGATTTGCATCTCAAAAGATGACCTCATCACTCTGCATCCTGAAAAATAAAGAAATCAATTATTTTGAAAACAGATGTTATTTCATTCGATTCCATTCAGGGATGTCACATTTTCACGGTAATGGGGAATGATCCTCATGGGAAATGTAGTTTTCTAAACAAAAACTGAGGATTTCATCCATTAGGGTCAACAAAACAAGACTTTTCACAACACTGGATTATAGATTTGTGACAATTTTTAATAAATAAGAAAAGCCAGAGCTTCAAAAGAAATGAGAATTATCTTCTTCAGCGATTAAAGGTGATTTTTTTTTGCTTGTATTACTTTGTCCTTTGCCATTGGAAATGTAAATGCTGTCAATTACCTGGATGGATGTAAAATCCCACACAGTGTTTTCAGGCATTAAAACTGAAATTGTGTGAATTACAAGTCTTTTGCGTTATTTTTTTAATGTATGTCACTAAAAGGCAAAAGGTTTATTTTCAGGGACAAAAATTTCTCATTCAAAGCCATGAGCATGTTTTTTTTGCTTTTATTTGCTGTTATTTGAAGTTTTTATTGTGTTTTTGTTCTGTTTTATTTTACGTGACTTCTTTCAACTGTGAAAAACTAATGAAGTACAGAAGAGCTAAATCATCTGTGTAATAGTCTGCACAGCATGAAACCACCAGAGAAGTGAAGTCCAAAGCCTCTAATCTCCTATTTGTCTGTTTGCTGATGTGTTCCATCATCACATGACGTTTGAAGTGTGTGTTAATGATCCAGGATTGACAATAACGTGCAAGAGTGAGACTATAAAGCAGAATTTACGGCTGTTTACTTAAAACCTGCCAACAACTACAACATGCAGCAGATGTGTAAAATCATGGAACCTTTGTGGAAATGTTTTGGAATAAGATTCAGTGGGAAAACAGCTAAGAGCAACATATAATGTAGGAAAGAGAAATCCCTTAAGTATCCTTGAAGAGAGAAATATCAAGCATTTGATAGGTAAACGTTAAAGATACACAACTTTTATTTATGCTGAGGGGCTATTTCGTCTTCTAAACAATATGCTTTGCATGTTGTCATCACTTTGTTTCTCATTTTCACTTGTTTTATATTATAACAGCTTGTTTTTCTAAATACCCAGGGAAAGGTGTGATTTCATTATCCAGCTGTGCTATGTGAGTCAGGGTGAGGTGTTGTGTTTAAACCTGTTATAAAAGATAAATAAAACACACAGAGACAGTTTTTTTTCCACATGAACTGAGGTGTTTTTACTGCATTTCAGTAACAGAAACAGCCTTATTACACGTTGCACTCACAGCGAAGAAGAAGACAAATCCTCAAAGTCAGTGATCAAAGTGAGTCAAAGTGAAGCGGCCTTTGGAGGGAGGGAGTCTGCGAATCAGGCGCCGGCTCTCTCCGGTTCAAAGAAGCACTCCTAAATGCAGGCATTAAAAGCACCCAGTTGATGCTTTGGCGGGTCAATACAACACACACAATGGGTGTAGATGTGATCGACAAAACTGCGGGGAGGGGCAGAGGAGGGGATGATTCACTGACACAAAATCACTGGAATGGAGGACATGCGCTCACGCCCGTACGAAAACTTTCTGGACCGTACGGTTAAAACTTTACTGGCATCTTTGTCGAGACGGTGGCCCCCTTTGCCTCCGCTGCAGCTCGGGTGATGCTCCAGTGATGCTATGCCAGTGTGGGGTTGTGTTAAACAGGGAAAGTTAGACCCTTTAGGAGGCAAAAGGCTGGTCCAACCTTCCCTCCTGGGTTGGTCAACACTTCTACTGATTACTGCTAACACCAGTTTTGTCCTTTTTGTCCACATGAAAAAACTTTTTCTGTGTTATTTTTCGGTATATGATACTCTTGCAAGTCATACACATCCATATAGATAGATGAACTCTTTTTTTTTTATGTCAGCATACAAGGTAAGCTGGGTGACTATATATGAAGACAACAACTACAACTTTCACAGCACTGGCATTGGTTAATTTTAAATACAGTACTCAAGCATTGTTAGATTAATAAAATAAAATAATAAAAAAAAAGAAGAAACGGAAACAGAATACCCTCCAAAAATAAGCTACTGTACGCAGGTCGGTTTCTCCCCTAAAATGTTTCTTTTGTATTCAATGGCATGATGTACATATTTGTGTTAACCATACCAACAGACATTGATCCAAAGGGAAAGTTGTCTTAGTAGTGTCATCACTTTGGATTTCCCTTGATTTCATACAGTACCATGCATTTTTCTCATTAGTTTGTTTTGTGACTTGAAATTTGGACTGAAACCATCAATAAACATGATAAGATAGCGTTGTCTTCACATAGACTCAGGTAATGGTGTTTTAGTCGGTCATTTCTCGGTGCACATCCACCCTATTGCATGTTGACAGGTTTTGCAGGATACAGTGGCAATCGTGGGGTTGGGGTTAGACGGGTCAGGTGGGGGGGTGTGGGAATTGTGGGTAGTAGGGTTGTAGGTTATGGGGATCAGGGTGAAGGGCTTTTGAGGAGGAGGGTATGTCAGGGTTTGTGTATGCCGAAAGGAAAGGGGTGTTGGGGTTGTCAGCTCCTAGACGACAGCCTTTGAATCCTTGCAGACCTGAGTGGTGGTGCCTGAGTTAGTCTGTTTAATGTCCGTCCTCCCTCCCACATGGTTCACTGGTCTGAAAAGACAAATAAAACCAAGTCAGGTCAGGTTTAGTCAAGGTCTGAGCTAATGATCGGTCGTGGTGATGGGGATTTCTTGCTTCATGTGTTTTCGAAATGCGATAAACGATTCCCGTAAATGTAAACTTCTTGAGAATAAGAGGGTGCTGCTCCTGGACACTTAGGGAGTCCTTGACCTCAATCTGTTTCACATGAACTGATCAGATGAGCCCCTGTTGTGTGGTTTTCATCAAACATGACTAGCTGAGCAGAGATGGTGCGCTTCAGGAGAAAGTGAAAGAAAAGAAAAAAGTAGCTGATTCCTATGAAGAAAAAAATGTATGATAATGTTAACAAAATAGTATGGTTTCAGTAATGAGTTGTAGAGACCAAAGGAGGAACTACTGTAGTGAGAAGAGAGCGATTAAACGCTCAGGTGAAAGTGTAATTGCAGCCATATTTGCACCTCTCCTCAAAGTGACGTAAATGAAGCTGTTATTAAGCCGCGGCTGTCTTTCCTCTCTTTGTTCCACTCCTCTTTCCTCCTAAAGGAGACACGGAGCTGTAAGAGAACAGCCCTGCCCAAACTATTTTTCCCAGGGCACACCTATTATAAAAATACTCCAGAAATGTTTGATTTCCTCCCTGCTTTCCAAAAAAATCCCCCCACCACTTCTTCCCCACTTCGCCGTCATCCTTCCTTCCTCGTCGTTGAGGAGACAGAGGTGGAGAAAGCCCTCTCTTCTATCATGACTATAATGATAGCAATCATGCAAAGCATGCAGCGCTAACAGGAGAGTATTGCATGTAAATATATACGCCTACTTTTGCTTTCCTATGGAGGAGAGAATGTGGAGAGGAAATGTTTGGACGTGTGTGTGTGGGTGTGGAGGGAGATGATGATGGGGGCAGCCTGCAGCGCTGAGGTTTTGCAACAAGCTAGATTGGCACACACGCACATCTGGCCCCTATCTGAGGACGCCGTGTCCACCCTGACGGGGCCGATGCTTTGAACCTCCAGTGTTCTGCATGCTGTTTGGATTGTGTGAGTCAGTTGGTCGTACCGTACCTTGATGGGGCCGTCCACCGGGTCCAGTCCCTGCTCTGACAGCTGTTTCAAGGCACTTAGAGCAGCCTGAGAAAGAAAGGGGACAACAGATGGTGGAGTGAGTGAGCAAGCCAGTGAAGGAGAGAGGAAGATTAGGTGGGAGGAGAGTGAGTGTCACCCTTCAGCTGCTTTTCAAATAACACTTACTCTGGGAAACCTGATGCCAGCAGGACACTTTCCCCTCGCTCTGTGTTGTCTTTGGCTCCTCTCCACCCACTGTTTATCTAACGTTATTGGGTTAACATTTCCACTTTATGTTTTGGCTGCTCTGCATTTTCCTAAGTCAATGTGTGTGACATCTGTATTGTTGTTGACCATAGCTAAATAAACAGCAAAATGTCTGAAACACTAATAAATCATAAATGGAATAAACTTGTAGAATAATATGATCTGCAGAGCTTAGACTCACACCAAGAACACAGAAGTAAAGGATGTTTGTGTGAATTTTGACTTTTTTTGTGCCATGAATTTATCAAACTAAATTTGTTGTTGCAAATGAAAGTTTTCACAGTAAAATGACACTATGAATTAATAGTCTGGTGCTTTTAGCTCATAATCACTACCTGTCTCGTGTTGCCGCTGCCTCTTTGTGACAAAGAAAATCAAATGAGATTAGCAACGAGACTGACGAGTCTCGACAGTTATTTCTGATACCTGACACTTATGATTGGGTAGGCGTCAGACCAAGGGACCGATATTGAAAGAGAGTTTTTTTTGAGGGTGGCTCAATGGTGGGAAAAAATAATATTTTTTTAAATAATAATAATAATAATAATAATAATAATAATAATAATAATAATAATAATAATAATAATAATAATAATAAATAAATATATATATATATATATATATATATATATATATATATATATATATATATATATATTACATTATCTCAAGTTAGTTTACTTTCAGGAAAGTGTATTTTTCTGCAAATCGATCAATCTTATCACAACATTTTTCCTTTTTTTCTCAAAGTTTTCTATTGCAACCAGCATTGTTTATGTGTTGTTCTTGGGCAACAGAATCAATTATTTTGTTGAAGACTTTCTTTTGAATCAAGAGCACGTGATCAAAGAGCCTCTGGCTGCTGAGTGACTAGTACCAGCCTTAAGGAGCTGTTCCCAGATATTACTGCAGGAAAGTCTGTAAGAAGCTTGACCGTGAGAGGAGTTTTCATTCACAAATTTTTAGGTAATTATTATTTTTTCGCAATTATAAAAATTGAAGTATTTGCAGTGACAGCAAGCAAAATTTGAGGGATGTAGCACTTTTCTAACTCGAGATTTCTTCTTCAGTGTAAACCTACTTTTGAATCACCCCAAAATAGGTGTGGTCAGTATTTTAGGTGTGGTGCCAGTGGAATTTAAAGTATTCAACTATAATTCTAAACTTAAAATTTTATATAAAACAAAAAATTTGAACAGCAAAGGATTTGACTTTGAGTGTTTTGCAGGCAGAAAGAATAGTCAAAATCACAATATTTTGCCTATTGAGCCACTTCAAACTCTAACTTTAATCTGCTCCTTTCAGACTGATAGCAACGCCCACTGAACTGAGCCTTCGATCAAAATCTGTCTGTCACAGCCAAGAGCCACTTTTGTATCACCTCTAAATTAGAGCTGATTAAGAGACACTAGGATGAAGGTGTTGATGAGGTCTTTAACAGGTTGCAAAGATGTGTAAAGATCTGCATTTTCACATAACATAGTTACAGTCTGGTTCAGCTGATTTGGACAACATGTTTTCTTTGACTACACACCAAGTGGGGATTTAAGGCTGTGTGTTGATTAATCAAAAGAATCACCACCTGCAGTACAACAAAGTCTTGATGCACCAACCTGCCATTGCACAAATGATCTCCACTTCTTCTTCTAGTGTCAAATGTTAAATATAAAATATTACATTCAGAGCACACTAGTTCCAAGAATTTCATTTGGAGGATCAGTTTTAAATTATTTGTCAGAGGACATCTGAATCACAAAAAGATGAGCCAGTCTTTTCCAAGATATACATTTATAAAAAGTGAAATGTTGATGACGAAAAGTGTGCTCATTTTGTTAGTGTCCCTGATTTTTAGTTTAGCAAACCATGCTGTATCCATTCCTTCATTCTCTGCAGCTGAGTCAGATTTAGAAGACTCATTTGGACGTCTGATGATAAGTGAGGAACATTTCTATCTCTCCATCAGTACTCCTCAAATATGCTCCTTAAATAATTCATTCCTCTGAAAGCGGTTTTAAATACGCTAAAAAAGGAAAACAACTGAACTAACAGACACAATGACATCACCTCTGCTTCTTATTCAACACAAATGGGATACTCCATCAGTCAAAACCAGCCTGGATCTTAAACACTTCATCACTGCTTAATCAGAGGTGAGATAAGGCATTCGCAGCTCTGCTCAGTGGATGAGTGAGACGTGACGACTGACTGAGTTTCCTCATTTAAGAGCCCACCAACGTTAATCTGTACTCTGCTCTTATTAGTTATATCAGCTATGTGGGGCTGACAAACTTGGTTTTCCTCATGAGAATAAAGCTCAGACACTCTGGCACACAGAGACAGAGATGTCTCCATGTGAAAACCACTCGGTGTATTATCTCAGTATTAATCTGTGATTAATGTTTCCTCTTAGAGCATATAATGTGCGACGTATAAATATGTCTCCAAGGAATGCAATATATAGAAGAGGATGTTGCGTAGTTATCTCTGTGCTTGTGCCCAAAATAATATCCATCGCATTAAACTTCAGATTATAAGAAACATAAACCAGGAATCATAATTTACGAGCAACGGGTGCAAAGGTCAAAATCTGGTTTCTATCCATCAAACGGAGAAAAAAATGAATGCTTACACGTCCTGAAAAATCTGCAACAATATAGCACGACCAGTTTGAAAAATTGACACTGTTGGGTTATTACTTTCTCTAGAGACTCAGAAATCAACTGGAGCCCCTCGAAGTCTGCAGCAGACAATTTATGGTGCGATGTGTTTTTTTTTCTCTGTGGAGATCCGACAGCCGGCGAGATTTAGAGCGTGAATATACTTACAGAGATTTAAGGTGACAACCCTGTAGAACATGACAGCTGAGGGAATGTTTTAACAATTACACTGTTAATAAACATAAATCATATCAGGGGACGCTTCACATAAGCTTTTCTATACGTCTGCAGTTTCATCATGTCTCCTCCAACCCACCAGAGCTGTCCACATCCACCCAAGCAGAAAAGTAATTAAGATAAGACTAAAAACTAACAGCCAGATCAATCAAGCACAGGTGATCCAGTCCCACTTTAAACAACAAGAGGAAGAGGAATCTGTCCACTTTCTTCAGAGGCCAATAAATTGTAATCACAACCAACTCCACCATGACTACCCTTTATTTGTTGTATTTGATCAGTTTGGGACCTTCCTCTCCCTGAGTAAATAGCTGAAGCCCATCTGTTGGAGGGTGGTGGTAGTGGTGGTGGTGGTTGGGGGCCTTGTGAGTGGAGATAAACAGCCATAAATCAGGCGCCTGATGGTGGCAGTGCTGCTGATATACGACGGGCAGGCATGAGGGCTGCAGCAGTGAAGAGCCTAAAGCAAATACAGGGCCTATCTGTGGGAATGGCAGCCAGTGAAATCATTATTTTTCTAATGAGATAAGTGGGCCATCGTTAGAGGCAGCCGATACACTGATGCATCAACACCAGGGCAGTGTGTTTAGTCTGAGGCTGTGATTTGTAAGGTGGAGGTGGTCCATCTTGATCATGGAACAAATAGAGCATGAGAGGAGGGTTGGAGACAATTTGCAGAGAGGATGCAGAGTCATTAAATGAGGGGGGAATGGTGAGGTGGAGGGCTCTGAAATTAATTTATTATTTATCCACGTTTGAGACAAAGCTCCACGTTCAGTAGTGCTAAGATTTTTGGGGTTTGATATGTCGTTCCTGTTAAGAGAGCTGTCTGCAAACTCTACAAACTCCTCAACACTTAGTTTGTGCAACATTTCCAAAAAGGGGTCCGATATCAGCCAAAGAAACCTGGTGTAAGGTTTGAAGATATGGCATAAAATCAAAGCATAGTGGTATAAAACACCAAGGAACAAGAGTCTACTGTCCAAACACCTACGGAAACTTAGATAAGTCATCGTGTTTTGCTGAAACATGTGACTCGTCCTGAACTTCACAGCTTTGATTAGCGTACTTGCTTACTGTTTCAGGTCAAGAACTCAAACAACTCTAAGGCTCTGTTTACATGACAACGTTTCATCTTAAAACGCTAAAACGCAGTGAAAAAAAATCTGCGTTTACATGGAAATGCTGAGGGACTGAAAACGCTGTAGTCAACATGCCGGGCCTGTAGGTGGTGCTATAACTGTTTTGTCCAGAAGATGCTTTTGGGAGATCTCCACCGAAGTAGAGTTGAGCCGATCATCTGGCATATTGGGGAATACTAAGTGCAAAAGTGGAGTAAAAGATCCACATTTTTTTGAAAGACAGTCAGAAGATTGAGCAGCACAAGCACAACACAGTAGTTTGTGAAGATCGATACTGTTGTCCTGTTGTATGCGCTCTTGCGAAGTGGAGTGTGACGTCAGCGTTACCACTAAAAACGCTGTCTTACTGTTTATACCGCAATGGTGTTGGCAGCGTTTCAGAAAAAATTCCACTCTGGAGGCCGTTATCAAAAGTTTGTGTTTTAGGTCAGCTAAAACGCCATTTCGATGTAAACACAAGGCTGACACACAACAAAACTTTTGCGTTTCACGTTGCGTTTTTAGTACCATCCACAGCACACAGACACCTCAACCCCCTCAATTTGCCAATAAACATGTTCTGCAGTCTCCCTCATTAGTCCATCTTCACGAGTCCTTTCCTCACTCAACATCAGATAACAATAAGAGCCCATCATTAATCTAAAACCAGGAGCCAACCTGAAGGGCTCAGTGTTCACTCCACACATGGGCTCATCCATCGCTCTATCAACCCACCTCTAGTTCAAAGGATCTGACAAACAGCGGTCCAATGTGACACGTCTGAGAAGGATCTGTGACCGTGGCCGAGCTCCTGATGTGGACTGACAAGGGAGGCTCATTTTTCTGGGCCTGCTGCGCTCTTAATGGCTTCCCAGACAGAGGCTTCGCTTCTGTCAGCGGCCTAGCCAAACAAAGGTCTAGTCCCTGAGGAGTGCCTGGTATCAGCCAGAAGGATCTGATGGATTGTTGGATAACACTGACCCTGACAAATCAGACCCACTGTCAGATCTGACTGCTGGACTTCAGGGTTCTGGGGAAGCAGTGGGTGAAGCTCAGGGGATACGGTGTGGACATGTCAGAAGCAAGAGGCTGGGAAAATAAAAGGTTGGTGGGAAAGGAACCAGAAACATGACGGGAGACTGGAGGCTACAATCCTTGAACCTCCATCACTTCACCCTTCAACAGCCATCAAAGACACCAGGGAGGTCCTAATGAAGCAAAGACCCCCAACACATCATTTAGTCCCACACACTAACATCTCTCCTCCTGTGGGTCTTCAGAGAAACAGAACAAAGAGGAACCCCAGTTTGCATGTTTCATGGCTTTATCAGATCAGATCCTGCCTCTGCTCTGCTGGAGACCAGATGAAAGCACAGACAGGAGCTTTGGGTTTAACCCAGTGACCCAGTCTTGGTGGTACAGATGGGTATTCCTCGTTCTTCCAGGCACATCCAGGGCTTTCTCTGGCTTTGTCTAGTCCAGCTCAATGACTCAAAAGAGTTCCTTATCTTGTGTCCAGGCCAAGAGCATCAGCGGCAGCAGCTGTAGCTTACCTTTGCTATGATCCTGGTATTGATCACGCCAAAAGTTTGGACTCCCACGTGAGTCAAGGAAACAAGAGGCTAAAAGGGAGTCGTAAATTCTCTTGGTCATCTTTGGCTGGTCTAGGAAACAGCAATCCTCGAGACCCATGACTTAGCTGGAGATAAGTACCCCATTGGTAGACACTCATCCTGCCATCATTTGACGACCACGTCTGGCTAAATTTCTTCTTAAATCTGGGTACAATGCTTGGTTGTATGAATCATTCCCTGAACTGCTTGATTTCTTTTGATCTGCAGTAACATGCTCTCAAGTCAAGTCTTAATAATTCTCAACAGAGTCAAGTAGCTGGTTTGGAGGTGCTGTGAGAAGGTAGCACTCGGAACATAAAGGAGGCGCGTCATGGCTGCTGATGAGGATGATCTAAGGGACTTCCAGTAGACTAAACACTGACCAGAGTGAATTTTAAACAGGGTGTTTTGCAGGCTGGGATGTTGGACAAACGAGTGCCTTGCTGCCAGAAAGGTTCTGAAGCAGGATATACTGTTCAGGAGAGGGCTTGTCCTGCTTTCAAAAGGCCACAAAAAACCGTGACAGTGCTCCCTCTTTTTACACTCACTCCCCAAAGCACAAAGAAATATGAGATACGAGGGAAGCGAGAGCCCCTGCCCTCTTCTTTGTCTTGTGTTGTCATTACCGTGCCATTATGTCACATCTGTCTCTGATGTTCGTTTAATTCCTTTCAGCATTATCTACTACAGTCTTCTCTTTTTTTCCTCCTCCTGTCGTTTTCTCCCAAGCTTCTCCTCATCCCTTGGCCTTCGTTTCATCTAAATTCTTTTCTTTCCCTTCTACCCACATCAAAACCTTGGACAGAGATCACTGGAGCTTTCCCGGATAACTCATGGAGAACACCTGTGTGTGCATAAGTGCTGCCAGTGTATACTCCTATTTGATAATGCGGTGTGATATGTACATGGATTCTTTGAGTAACTACAGAGAAAATATATTCAGATCCTCTTACCAAATCTCCTCCTCACTCTCTCTCCAGATTTCACATCCTCTTCCCCATCAGACGCACTGATAAAAGAGGCAGTGTGTGCTCGGCACTGGCCTAGCTGCAGCCTGACATGACGTTAATTCCTCTGAAGTAGCACTTCATATGCACCACTCCACTTCTTCTGAAACAGTGTGGCAACTGTGAGCACAGACCAGCTGAATAAACTTTTCTCTGAAGATATCTGTTTGATTTGGGCATACTTCTCCACCCTGTAAGTGTGCTGCCACATTGATGTGATCAGAAAGCTTTCCGACAAAAGGTAGTGTGTACGTTTTTTTCAGTCTGAGATGAGCTTTGATGGCTGGATTATTGTGTAATGGCTGTGGGGCTCCCCAGGGGAGCAAGCCTTTGCTGACATGGGAAGACATAAATAAGAGCCCAGGGCGCAGCACCATGTCATGCGTCATTTGGACCGGAGAGGCCTGCTTTATCCCCCTCCCATTACTGAGTGGCTGAGGATGGCACCTCCAAGGGCGTAATACAAAACATATGGGCAAAGGGCGAGGGGCAGAGGCATACCTTACTCCTGCCCTGTCAGCAAAGCTTCTTGGAGAAAAAGCAGATACAGCTGAAGACAGCCTCTATGATAACAGTTGGCCAGAGCGCAGCGATCAGACTCAGCGTAGAAAACAGCCACCTCACTAAGCTTCCTCATCTCTGATATCAAAACACATCATTAAAATCATCGGATGAGGGGAAAGTAAACACAGAGCAGGTCCAACTGGTTAAACTGTTTGGCATGTGGAGCCAGTGCAGTATGTAAACATAAAGTTTGACCCCTTTACAAAGCTATCACGTAATCACTAAATATCTATGGAAACTAATTAAATAGTTTTCTCTGGACTCAGAGATGGAATATCAGCTGAAAACGTGACTTCGATACTTGTCTTTGGCGTTGTGTGATTACCTCATTGTGTTATGTAACATAAAATATTTACTTCAACCTGTTCTGTTTTTTTTTTATTTAGTGACGTATTAAAGTTTGAGTCACAAAGACTTCAGACATATTTGACTTTGCCTTCAAACATCCTTTTTCATTTGAGGGAAGTTTGCTGTTTTCCTGCCACTCATTTATAAAAGACAGAAAACACAACGCCTTGTGTGGGAACTGTTAGACTGACAAATGAATAGTTTCATCCAGTTGGGCTGAGTCAATGGCAGCCAGCTTCACATCAAGTGAAGAAGGATGAGGTGTCAAAATGGATATGCCAGCAGGCTGTAAATATTGTTTGACTGAGCATCATAGAAGAGCAAACATAAGAGGGTGGAACTTTAAATGATTTCATTCACGAACATGTGGCAAGTGAATAAAGCATTTCAAATGTTCATTTGAGGACAGTGAAAGTGCTGGCAGAGGTTTTACTTGGTGTCTTTTCATTTTCAATGGAAAACAATGTTTCAGTGACAGACACAAACTTTCATGGAGTAGGGTCTCCTGAAATCACACCTTAATCTTCAGCAACACAACTTCAAGTGTTTGTCTTTATGAGAGACCAAGGACAATAAGGCTGAATGGAAAAAAACAAATAATTTTTCCTCTAGAACTAAGGAACTATGATTTTATTCTGGGTTTCAGGCGACTGGTTTGCTGACAAATCATTAGATTCAAACTGTGTGGTAACAAAATATTGAGACTGGAATAAATAGTCACACATTGTCATTGTAACTACAGTGCTCTTAATAGATATTCCTGCATATCTGACTCACTGCATCACAACTTATAACTCTTCACAGACACAGTAATGACATGAATAGGGATGGGTACCTCTCACATTTGAAGCAATACAGTACCAATGCCCGGTACCTGGCAATCGCTACCGATACTCAGCAATACCAATTTTCGTTCCCTTTTTTGTGTTAATGGGGTAAAAAATATCAATTTGTTTAATAATAAAAAGTTTAACTTTTTAAATTTAACAAATGTATTCTTCAATACATAACTGTGCAATGCTGTGTTAATGTCCAGCATGGAAATTCGTCTACTCTTCCACTCTCTCACAACAACAAGGATGCATTTAGGTACCCAAACATGGCACCTTTTGGTTATATGTGAATCGGTACCCGGTACTTTTGACAGAATTTGGTAGGTACCTATAAAAGCACCTAATTCAGTACCCATCTTTAGACATGAATGGGGTAGCTTGAACAACTGGTAATTTGAAGAAGAAGTTTACAGCTGTCACAATACAAGAAGAAGATGGTGGGATGTTTGACAGTGTCGAAAAGGCGTTGAAAAATGTTCAGCTTTCAAAACTTTTCAATCAAGGAAGAAAAAATACACCACAAAACTGAAATCCATCAAGTATCTTATTTCTAGTTAAAAAAACATCTTATCAGTCAGTAAAAGCCCTATTTGCTTGACAAGTCCAGAAAAAAATATTAATTTGAGATGCTAAAAAACCAAACAAAAAAAAACAAACAAATGCCTGAATTGCTTAAAGTGAGTAAAAAACCCCATGTGCAGATTTGTGTCACTCATTGCACAAATCAGGTGTCACTTTTGTCTTACAATTTCTTTAAGTTAAACCTTTTTCTGGACTTGTGAGGTGAATGAGGCCCATGGTAAGTTTGTTTGTATTGTAAATAATACATAAACACTTGCTTAGCCTTGTTTTTGCAGACATAATAAAATGTGTGCTTTAGTGTTCCAGAATAAGAGGCGAGCAGGTTTACACATAAGCTAGTTCTTTGTGTTAGGCACTTAACTGTGTATTCTTCAATATACATTTTTCAAAGAGTACTCAAACTATTTCATTGATGACCTTTGGTTTTGTATTTCTAATATGCAGACCCTTAACATTATGTGATATTACAAAAAATAAATAAATAAATAAATAACTGTGTCTAATCTCAGTGAAACCATATCACAGCAAAATAAAAGTGCACATAAATCCTACATTTGCCACTTTTGTATCCTGCTATTAATCAGATATACAAAAGTATTTTTTTTGCAGTCATCCCAATATTATGGGCTAAGCACTGTGTTTTGTGTGGTGCCATGTTGAGTCATATACTGTCAAATCATGTTGTTCTATACCGCCTTTTGAAACTAAGTCACTTGTGAAAAAAAAGCAGTGTATGAATCCTTTAAGATTATAATGAGCAGAAATAGTACTTAGAATGTATCCCTGGATAAAAGCTCATTGTAAACAAACAGGGTATAAACAAAAGGATGTGTGCGAGTGTGCTATGTGCCTCCAAACCATGAAATAATATGTGTTGAGTCATCAAACACTGGCAAGATGACACATTGTCTGACCGCGAGGAGAAACTGTGACACTTTCACTTTTCATCACTTCAAGAGGATGATGACGCATTTTCATTGAAAAAGAAACTTCCCACCCACAGAAAGTGGAAGTTACACAGGGGGACTATCTTTAACCATCCTATACAGGGCTAACTTGTTCCAAGGCTGCTGATGCATCAGTGACTAAATACAGAGATGAGCTATAGGGCATGGAGAATGCATTAGTGATGGGACGACTTCTTCAGAAGACATTAAGAAAAACAGCTTCAAGGCCAGTGAGTCACCAACATGACCACTGACTCAGCTGAATTGTTGAAATCCCAAAAGAATGACCCTTGAGTTTTCAGGGATATAACACCCGGCTTTGCACGGATGCAACCTGGGAGATGAGACACTGTCTGGGCTGAATATTACTTCATGACTCATCAAAAGAGACAACTGTTTCATCCGTAACCTATGATTTACTTGTCATGTAAAGGATTAAATGTACTTCACTGAGTACTGAACATTCAAGGGGATAAATCTACTTCCAGGGTTAAAAGCAAAGTAACAGTGGGAGATTTGAGGAAACACCCCTCTGGTCTGAGCTGTGTGATTAAAATCTGTTTCCATCAGATTCCCCAGAGGTTCCAAAGCAGTGTTACATCACCTCATTTCCACCTGCAAAGATCCACCTATCAGTGCCGGAGGGAGAAGCTCCTATATCCTGGACAGTTCGACTCAAATTGCCCTGAGGGAAGGACACAAAAAGCTGGAAGAAAAGCGAGTCTTCAGGCACTAGCTCTCTTATCAGCGGGGAGATAGTGATTGGTCTCAAGGGGCGTCTCTTTTCTCTCTTTTCTGCTTCCTTTTTTTCCCTCTTCTTCTTGATGTCAAAGGTCGACAATATGATCCCCGTATTCTACTTTTCATTTTGACAAATTCAAACAAACGAGCGTTCTTATTGATGAAGTTAATGTGGGAAGCGGCACAATTAGAGGCTGTGTGAGGATGCAAATGTGATGGCTTTGCTTGTTGCCTCATTGATGCTTAACTAGAGGGAAACATCTCATCTATTCACATCACGGAGGCAAACGCAGCCCACACAAGAGGTAGATTCCAAGGTCTTAATCACTTCCTCGCGTTTGCATAGATAACAAACTTGGAAGAGATACTGCAGAGGACCGTGACAATTACTAGTGAGGATATCAGCATGGATGTCAAAGAGCATTGCTGTCTGTTAAGAGGGGCTTCCGTTTTAAATGGAGTCCAATTATTTCTTCACCGTTGCATAAGTGATGGTAGCTAGGACATTGTATGTCTCAGAAATGGCTCTAATAAAGAGGAGAGTGGTCTGATGAGTCATCAGAGCTGCAACTTTACTTTACAAAGCAGATGTTTGAGCCACGGATTTGCTCAGCAGCTTGTTGAATTCTGACTAAACCAAAAAAGGAAGGAGGCAAAGACATGACATGCTAAAAAGTGATTCAAAAAGCACTTAGTTTGTGCTAAACTGATCCATTTACACTTACAAAAAGCAGCCGACAGGACTGACAGAGACCTACAGGTGTGAAGAGGCAAAAACAAGCAAGAGATGGTTGAGGGTGAGGGAAGAGGGGGCTAAGTGTCTCATTTTGACAGCATCCAGCTGCATGCAATAACCCTCGACCCTCCATTACAAGCTCTTTCTATTCTCATGAAGAGACACAGCAGTAAGTACAGGAGAGTGAACGAGGACATCCGGTAACAAGAGAGGACGCACAGCCAGACAGCGTTTTACACCTCCTTCCTCTCATCTCCTCGCTGCAGCTCCCTCGGCTTCTTTCTGGGTCAGCTTTGTACCACCTCACTCACACTGGAGACACGCCTGTAAAACCTGTAGCCGTGTTTTATAATTTGCTATGGATCCTCACGAGTTTTGTGCCTGTTTTTCATTACCCAGCATACTCTCTGGGCCTATAAGACGTGGATAGACTGTGTTTTGCACCCAAACGCTGAGAAATACTGAGTGAGCCTGCAGCTCGATGTGTGATTGGTCGATCAAGACCCATCACACCTAAAGGAGCCCCTGTAGTGTTATGAAAACCCTCCTGTGTTACTAAGGCAACTGGCAGTGTGTAGACCGGAGACAGATTATGTTTTCAGCGTGTTTAGTGAAAACAATAAATTCCAAGATGCTTATATCAAGAGGCAGGTTACATCTCCTCGAACCAGGCTGGTTTTCTGATGGATGGGTCTGGGGGCTGCTCTAACCAGCGGAAGATGTAGTGCGATGGGTGAAATGTAACTTGATGCACACTGAAAACACATGTCTCTTTAAAACGTTAGCATAATGTCATTACAGGCTGAGTTTAAAGCTGCAGGCCTTTCACAAAGCGTTAATAAACAATGAGAGCTGATCCTAACAGGACCAAAGCCATGTTGTGGATTTAGACTGCAAACATAGAAGGGCTGTCCCGATGCACAGACACAGATTGACGCAGACATGCAGGCTGAAGCAGCATGACGTCGAAAAAGAAATGAAGTAATGCAAGCCACAGTTTCTACCAGATAAGACACATTTCAATGTGACATTCTCTGAAACTCAGATGCAATGGGGCGGCAGAGGCTGAAAGTACAGATCAAGTTAATGAAAATGAGGCAAGTAACTGGAGAGATAGTTTGTTTTGCTGACTTTTCCTTTAACGAGGCAACCAATCCTCACGCTCTCACTCTGACTTTCACTCTTTGTTTTGAAAAGTGTTGTTACTACAAAGTTAGCACTAGAGGGGGGCACATTTCCTTGCAGCAAACACTGGAAGGTCGGAATAATAAGTCGGCATCTCCATTCATTTCAATGGGGGAAAAAATTAACAAAATGTTGAATATTTTGAAAAGTATAAGAGTTAAAAATGTGAAAAATACTAGCACACTTCTCCTGAATGTACTGGATTGTTTAAAATTTGAACAGTGAAAATTTGTAGGAGTAGCGAGCAAAAAATGTACAAAAGAATAAGAAAGAGAAGAGGAAGAATAAAGTCACAGGGGGACAATATGTTGAAATGCTGTGTGCCTTGCATTTCAACATAACCACACTGACAGAGGACCCTGTGTATTTCAGGTTCATGTGTGTTGCATGTTTAATAACAGTGTGTTAAAATCCAATCCTTGATGTGTAAATCTCCATATTTCAGTGTATGTAACAAAAGATGGATAAAAGACATTTCGGCAACCAGCACGAGTGCAACCAACATTTCAATGTTCTCTGGTATTTTACTCATAGACTGTATAAACATGTACGTGGTCTCTGTGACGTCACCCTTCTGTTACTGAAACAGTAAAACAAGGCCAATCGTTGTACACAGCCATACTGGATATGACTCGGCAGCTATATGGAGCCTGTCATTCATGGGGGCTGAGCTGTGTCTTGGATTGGACAATCAGATGGTCGTAATAACTTCTAAATGGCTGAGTTAGAAAAAAAGATTCCCACACACTCCCCAACAGTGTGTGCCGATAGAGAAATAAGCCTTTCGGACCCAAGCTGTTTTTGAACCAGGCTGTAAATATGCTTTTAATGCTATAAAAGTCAGATTTTTGGCTGGGTGTGTATGTGACTTCTGGTCTTTCTGCTGATCCTTGATGAACGGCAACTTTTAACTCTTGGCATAGGCTTAAATTTCTAAAGTGGTTGTTGCTTCTTGTATTTTACTCATAAGAAACAAGTTTCTGCTGCACAAAGCATGGAAATTCGCATGGTGAGGTGGAGCAGACTAACGCAGCTTTTGGCCCTCATAACGTCAGGTAAATAAAGTAATGGCGTACTATTTGGTGAATTAACATTTTGGTGCGCTGGTTTGATTTAAAAGACTCTAAGATTTAGACTTACAGAGGTATATCTGGGCAAATTGGTCATAGGCAGCGGGATCAGAGTTACTGCTGGCTGAGCTCAACCACCATAACCTGTTGCTAGCAGGATTATAAAGTCTATAAGGCAAAAATAGATCAGTTTATAAAAATTATTATTAAAAAATGACAGTCAACCCCCCCCTAACAACAACAACAACAACAACAACAACAACAACAACAACAACAACAACAACAACAACAACAACAAGACTCTATCTTGACTGGCAATGTGACTTCTCTTGTACATTTTTTATGTTCTGATTCAAATTCCCTTTTGAACAAACAGCTAAAACAAAACGAAGTTCACCAGTGCTAAAGTCTTGCTGCAATAACAGTAAATGGCAATAACCCATTATACGTCAGTGATGCAGGCTGAGTGCTTAATCCTCTGTGAGGTTTTACAAGCCACCTCACACATTTTTACAGCACTGCAAACAGACAATAAACACCAGGAAGGCGCTGCGCTTTAACACATGATTAAGACACAGCTAATTAGATTGTAGACAGTAAAACAGTGAGAAGAATTGTAAAAAAAGGGGTTTAAGAGAAAGGCCCAAGTGGGGGATCAGGTACAAGCAGCAGACATTTAAGTCAGGACACGCAGACTGCTTGGGTTTCTCGTTTCTGCAGCCTTCTCTGTGCTGAAAATGTAAATAGCAGACTTTCTGTTGTGTAAAAAAGAAAAGCCCCCCATGTCCAACATCCATCCATCCCTCTATTCTTCTCCTCCCTTTCCCCCTATGCAGCGGTTGGTCCCATGAAACAGGGGTCAGGGTACTAATGGAGGACCTTGTGGCCTTGTGTGCCTCTGGAAACAACCCCCCTGTCCCTGCGCTCTTATAAATCAAGCAGGCTTCATTGAGAGTGGCAGAGTCCTCTGATGTCCCAGCCATGTCTCATTTCAAAGTCCTCCTGAAGGCTCACACGGTTCCACGTTTACTCAACGGGCACAGGGGAGATGTGTACGCGGGGGTGAGTGCGGGAGTCAAAGAGAGAAAAACGACAGAGAAACAAAAGGCAAATGAAAAAGAGTTAATAGAGATGTTGAGGGAAATTAGGAATCGAGAGAGTCCCAGAGGAAAAGAGGGCCTCTAAAACAAATGTTGATTTAGTAACTATGCAGCATTATACCTCTCACTTAACAGCATGAGCAATAAATCACACAATTATGGCAAAGTCATTACCACATCACTCTAACTGGATGCGTGCATGTGAGTGGAGAGAATGTCTTCCTCTGCTGCATAAGTGCAGTTTACACAACACCTCCAGAAACAATTCAAACACAAATGTCCTCCTCTAATGCTAAACTGGAGTGTGTGCTCTGTTGGAGGAATTAATGATCTTTAAATTGTTCTCAGCGCTCTGTGGTTTTCTGCAGTCCGTGCATTCATTACAGAGCCAGATGAGTTACATTTGAAATTGAATTGACGGTTTCCTGGGATGCAGTCTTTCTACACAGCACACGTGACGCCATCAATGACGCTCGGAGCATTTAATCAAAATCATTGGAAGAAAAAGAAACTCCTGAGGTGTATAAACAGGAAAGAAAACAACATTTTTCCAATAAATCAATAGTTCATCATAGTTTGTAGATAATGAAAAAATAACAGATTTTAAAGATAAGCTATGATGCTATTTTTTAGTTTGTGATACTTTAAAGCAGGGGTAGGCAACTTTTTCCATGACTCGTGCCACTTTAAAATACACTCCTGCTCAAAGTGCCAAGACTTATTTTTCTTTCATCAAATCACTGACAGTCAATAAGAAACTCTCCTTGAATGGTTTTCCATGTTTTGCAGTGAGAAATGGTTTAACATCCTTCTGTTGCCTGGTTTTTAACAGTACAGACAGTTTTGAATGGGTTGCTTTGTTTTGCATACTTCGCTAACACTGTTTTGCCGCTAAATAAATGTGAATGCTAGCTAGCAGACTGACGTCCCGAGACACATTCACACAGTTTTATTTAAAGTTATTTGTTAAATTTTTACATAAGAACATTTATAGTGTGCTCAATTTCTTGTGTTAATTAGAATACAACAGTTTTATTATCTCTTTTACTTATTTTTTTATTTTTGTCCTCTGTCTCATTCTAATTATTCTTTGCGTGCCAACATAAATAGCCTTGTGTGCCAGTTATGACACCCGTGCCCGAGGTTGCATACCCTTGCTTTAAAGCTTCATTTTCTTTCTTTCTTTTCTAATTTTTGTGTGAAGTTTGCAGCCCTCTTCACTCTGCTTTGTTGACTGAATATTTGTTAGATATTAGGGGCAGGAGAAAAAAATGGTGTATTGAAGCAATGGGATTTTTAGTTTAAAGATTTGAAATCAAGATTTTTTTTGTTCCTTTTTTTTTTTTTTTTTGTAAATTGAAATCTTTAATTTCAGTCTTTATTTATAAGTTGGGTTGGGAAAAAAGTTGAGAAGTCAGATCCCGTGAATAAATTCTAAAAACTCACTTACATGTGATATGCATTTTTTTGGGGGTATTACAGCTCCTGGTATAGTCTGTCACCACCATCGTCATCACTGAACTTTTTCACACTAACTAGTTTTAAAAAAGCTAATTAAAAATTGCAAAAATTGGAAATATCGAAGATTTGCAATTTAAGTTGAATCTGCACTGCAGCAATTTTAAAAGAATCGAATCGGGAGAAAAGCACATCATTTTTTTTTTTTATCATTATCATTGATTTTATTTTTACTGTTGATTTTATTGTGGTTGTTTTTAATCTTGTTCAGTGTCCTTGAGTGTCCTGAAAGGTGCTTTTAAATAAAATGCATTATTATTATCATTATTATTATTATTATTATTATTATTATTATCCCAGCTCTATTAGAAAAAGTAAGCCAAAGGTTCACGTGACGCATCATCAGTATAATCCTCCAATGTGTCCATTTGTTACTATTTTTTAGCTAATTTGAGGTTTTTGGCCATTGTCTCCAGAAGTAATATAGTGAAACCATGCTGAAACCTGGTGACCAGCAGCTCTTTAGTTCAAGATAAGACATATGGCTTTTTAAAACCATGGAAAAAAACAGACTTCAGAGTTTTACAGGTGTTCCCACATTGTGCCATATTATTGCTCCAGCAGGAGCAAGAACTGTGCCACTTTAGGGTTATCGGTTAGCCTTTGGGAGGATATGACTTACAGTTTAATACATAATGAAACACAAACGCAGGAACCTGAGTATAGGAGTTACATAATCTGTCAAAACCAAATCAGGAGTAATGCTTCCTGAATAAATGTGAGAAGAACTGCTGAGAGCAAGACGAGCTTTTGCAAAGCTAGCAAAGACATGGTGGAGGAGAGCTGATCTTTGTTTTAAAAAAATACAGCCATGCATCTCCTGTTTCCCTTGCTCCCACATTAAGGCAGTGACAGTGTGCTTTGTTTAATCTTTGATCTCCTTCAAATGCAAAGTGTTAGGAAGAGATTTGCATGTAAAACAGAGCACAAGCTGTTGCCTGTGACTTTATTTACAGAGGAGATCTGGGAGATCAGGGGGATACTGTTATGAGGCAGGCAGGCAGACACACACACATACACACACGCACACACACAGTGTTTACTTAAACCACAGGAGTGTGTGACACCTCAGTCGTAACTGGTGTTAACCCCCGATGTGGCTGTTGTTTTGAGTGTTTCAAAATGTCTGCAGTTTGAGGCCTGAGAATGCGTTAACATCCAGATGAGAGGAAGGTGGTTGTAGAGGGAGGGGGAGAAGGAGTGAGGGGGGGCTCAGACAGACAGAAAAACATTCCCCAGTCGCTACGCTCATCTCCATAACTCAGGTCGCAGCCACTGAGACCTGATCCTAATGTGGGACACAAGCGACCGGACCCCCACCACGGGGAGCATTGTTACCTTTCCATTATAAGAGTCTGAATCATGTAAGAAAATCTCCTCTTCTTGACTTGCAGGTTGCAGTCGGGGTCAAAAAAACACGTGCAGTTATCCTGTGTCAAGCAGGCCTAACAGTTTCTCCAAATCTAAGTGACAGCTTTTAATTTCAAAAGACATTCTGTAATCCTGGTGTGTGTGTGATGGAAATAAGAAAACAACTTTCACAAACAAATGTCATGTAAGTGTGTGGAATATCTGATTTCATTTAGTCAGGGAAGCAGCAAAAGAGTCCAAAAACAACCAACAATAAAGGTTATTGTTCAGTGTGTGTTGCGCTGTGTAGATGTGCGGTTGTTTTTAAGCCCCTGAGGTGTGCCTGCAATTACTGTCAGTGTGTGATTTGCTTTTGGAGCGCTCTATGATGATTAATTCTTAGATGTTCTTAACCACAAGACATGTGTCATGGATCAAGTTTAAGAGCTTCAGATCCAGAGATGTCCGCTGAGGAGCTGCACAAAAGATGTTTGACACATGGCGCAACTATCCATGAGGAGGATACGATTGAGTGGTAGTTTAGAAGCTTCTTATTTGATTCTGCATATGTGATTGTGAAGCTTTCCGCAGTATTTTAGAACGTCTTGATGCAGATTGAACCGGTTAAATCGTGTATAATGCTGGTTGCAAAACAAACTTGTGTTAACCTTAGGAGAAGAAAAAAAAAAAGCCAGTGTTGGTTTGTTGAAAAGGTGTTTCTCCACAGGTGTCATATCTCACACATTGTCACCTGGAGATTGCAAAGCAGAGGATGAAATACCAGTCCCTTATCTCAGGGACCTTTTCAGCGAGGCGGGCTATCACTCAGTATCAAATGACATTAAGCTAATGAGCCAAAGATGATACAAAGAGCAGTAGGTAGGTAGATAGGTGGTGAATTAGCAGCCCGGCTCGCTAATTCCTCCCACAGAGGGTGGTGAGTGAGGGGAGGTGTGATTGGTTTTAGAGGGCACACCAAATTTGTGTGTGTGGGAAATCACACACAGAGCCTAACAGCACTGGAGCTGGTGAGGCCTCTGCCAAAACATCTTGCTCCTCTTACCACAGAGGTGATAATGAATGTAACACCTTTGGTTGCCTTTAAGTAATCACCCTGGTCTGACAGGTCCATAAAACAACAGGTAGAGAGAACAATGAAATGAATACAGGTATAAATTAGGCTGAAAAAATAAAGAGTCTTACAAAAGAAAACATCCAACTTCAATTGTGATAATCTTTTGATTTTAAGACTTTCAGTTGCATCACACCTCAAGCCAACATTAAGGAAATATCAAGGTTATTCAGTTTTTGTTTTTAACTTTATTTGACTATATATCATTCTCAGCACATAAATCAAACACTGACAATTTTACACATCTCTGACATTCACCAAGTGTCAAGTTACTTTCTTGCACATACTTTCCAAACACATCCCAACAGTCTGGAGTGCAGACGTAGGCATTTCTGTTTTGTTTTCACAAGGTTAGAGCCAAATTTATTATCTGTTATCGTCTAGTAAGCCAGCACTTGTGGCTTCATCCTGTTCCTTGTTGGAGAAGCCTGCTAAATCATTCTTTATAAGAATATAATTGATCATAGCAGAGTATTAGTAATACAGCTGCTTTATCTACACTGCATAAGGAAATGAAGAGTTTTCACAGGACCAAACTGTAAAACTTGAGGTGTTTCCTTTGACACGTACCATCAGTTATGTTATGGAAAAGCCTTTGGTAGAAAACCATCTCAATTTTATTGATTCAAGATTTAGTATCTAGATCTAGATATTCTATTGACTCACTTAAGGATAAGGGTTCTACATACTCTTGTTAAATATTCTATTTTTTTAGAAAGTGAAATAGAAAAAAAAGACTTTTACAAAATAACACAAGTTTCCCTTTAATTCTAGAATTTTTATATTTAGAAATTATATCACAGCTAAGCTAGATGATGGACTGTAGCCATCTTGAATATTTAAATAAATCTATCAATGCATTTAACCTTTTCTGAATCTTGAAATTTTAAACCTTCACTGTGGTAGCCTTAAGGTCAGCCTGATAGACTAGAATGAATATGTTACTGGAGCTGGCTTATTAACACATTTAGACTGGATGCAACTCTACACAAATAAACCTTCAAGGCTGGGTGCCACATATGTGGCCTTTTCAGACCAGATGCAACATGTAGGTCTTTTCAGATTTTGTTGCCCATCTTAGCTGTCAAAAGCCTGTTATAAAGAAAGCCTGTTCAAAAAAATATATCCTAAAACATGCACGTATTTCAGTGAATCACAGTGCATGTCATAAGTCAGGTGTCTTGAAAATGATGAGATTGTCTGAAAAGACCTACACCTCGCATCCAGCTTTAAAGGAAAAAAATGCGTTAACGTTGCATTGGGTCTCAACAGGTTAAGCTTGCTTTGGGGCTTTTGTGAAAGTGTATTGGATGATTATTCAGACATAAGAGTAGCTTGTTATAATATAATCACATTAATGCTAACTATGGAATATCTGAAAGGGGCTTTGATGTTAAGTTACAACTTAAGCTCATGAATCCTTGTCCAAGAATACAAACACACCACCTTCTCTCAGTTGGCGGCATAACTAAGTTAAAACAAATACAGTTTAAGTGTTTGCATTTGTGTGGGTGTGTGTGTTCATTTCCACACTATGTCAGCCCTTAATAGACATGCTAATGTTTCAAGGGGGCCACTTGAAGCTATCAACACGTCCCTTAATGGGCAAGTTCATGTGTATTCTCTCCCTGCTGGTCACTGCTTCCTCTGGAGTGCAATAAGAAAGAATAGTCACTTCCATGGCCCGTTTTTTCATCCCCTGTCCTCGTCAATCTCGCATTTCCCCACTCAATCAAGTTCTCTCCAGTGCCCCATCTCCTTTCTTTTCCTCTCTGAAACCATTTACCCCCTCTTCCTTCTCCTCCTCCATCATTCTTTCACTACTTCTCTCCCCTCTCGTCACACTCTAATCTCCCGGGTCTGAAAGGTGTTTCCTGAGGAGGGCATGCAAAGAAGACAGGCAGGAGTGATGGATCGCTCCATGGATGCTTCACTTTGTCTCCCTATAGGGCCTGGAACATGGTGAGTTTGGGTAAGGAGAGCGTCAGAAATCCAGTGAGTCTGACAGAGGGCGTTCTGGATGAGGTGGTGTTGGTGAGGAAGCAAAAGGCAAATGGATTTGTTGTTATTAAGTTTTAGGCCTTGTTTGCACAATGTTTTCTCCGAAAACGCTCAAACGCAGTGAAAAAAATCTGTGTTACACGGAAACCCAGAGGGAGTGAAAATGCTGCACCCTGCAGGTGGCGCTATAACTGTCTTGTCCAGAAGCCGTTTTTGGGAGATATTCACCGAAGTAGAGTTGAACTGATCATCTGGTGTATTGGCGAATACTGAGTGCAGAAGTGGTGCAACAGATTCACATTTTGTTGAAAGAAAGTCAGCAGATTTAGCAGCACAAGCACAACATGGTAGTCCACGACGATCGTAACATCGGTACTGTTGTACTGTCCGCAAAGCAGAGCGTGATGTCAACGTTTCACTGAAAACGCCAGCTTACTGTTTACATGACAACGGTGTCGGCAGCGTTTCAAAAAAATTCCACTCTGGAGGCCATTTTCAAAAGTTTCCATTTGAGGTCGGCTAAAACACTGTTTCCATGTAAGCACGAGGCCTAGAACCTAACAATACTTTTGCGTTTCACCCTGAAACCTTTATTGTGTAAATGGCCCCTTAGAAGGCTGGGGGTTCTGCAAAATTTGTCCCTTTGCAACAAAATCTGATGCAATAGGATATAATATGAGATATAAGAGCAATACAACACAATAAATGTGGTACAATATGATATGAAATAATACAATAGAATATAGAAGGATACAGTGTCCAATGCAATGCAATGCTCCATGATATAAAATGATACGATACAACAGGAAACGATACAACACGGTGGTGTACATAGGGATGGGTACTTTTCACATTTGAACCAATACCAATGCCCGGTACCTGGCAATTGGTATCAGTATTTAATGGTACCAATTTTCGGTACTTTTTTGTGTTTATGTGGAAAGAAAATATAAATTTGTTTGATAATAAAATTTCTTTCTTTTTTCTTTTTTAATGAACATATTTATTCTTCAATATATAACTTTGCAATGCTGTGATCATGTCCAGCGTGAAAAATCACCTACTCTTCTAGTACCTCAACGTCACAAGGATTCATTTAGGTACCTAAACATGGTACTTTTTGATGTTTTGTAAATTGGTACGCGGAACTTCTGAATGAATTCAGACGGTACCTGATTCAGTACCTACCCCTAGGTATACAGTTGATATTGGCTGGACACTCCGACACCATTTGAATTGATATCACATGCTATGATTGGCTACAAGAAGATACAACACCAGAAGAAATGATAGGATGTGTTGTGATAAGATATATGGAACAAGGCAATTTTGAATATAATACAATTTTTTAGAATTCAATGGGATACAGAGAAATACAGTGAGTTGAGGCAAGATGTTGAAATATTGTATCACAGGGTGTAATGGGATATGATACATTATAGTACAGTAGGATATAGTTCATTACAGAGTGTTAGAGTATGTTATAGTACTGTTTGCTAAAATACAACAATGCAGTGCACAATACTAAAATGTAGTGTGTTATGAAAAGAGACACTCCATTGTCCTGCTTGGAAAATATCAGCACATGAGTCCAGGTCACAAGCAGTGCACTAGATATGCACTCTGAGCCTAACTTCATTTCAATTGATGTCAACTTGAATTCAATAGTATGTACTACAGCAGCATATCCTAAAGGCCAAGACACATGACTCAAATTCTCAAATCCATTTAGACTAATTCTGTTGTAATAACAACATGTTTTCTTGTTAAACTACTCATATGAATATACTTGTAGGATAACTTTGAAAATGCCTTTTGTACCAGGTACACAAGCATGTCTTAAATATTCATATCTAAGCCTCCCACAATATGTGAAAAAAATCTTGTTGCATATCCCTCTGTAAATAATTAAATACAAGCACGATCACGCTGGTATTCACTCTCAATTTGATTTATAAGTTTATTTAATTGAATTACACTGAATTGAATTTTCTGCCTTGGGATCCAAAATTACTTTGTGGAACAAAAAGGCTTCAAATATGTTAATCTTCAGCTTCACCCACATTCTACTGTGGATAAACACAAGTGTTGTAAACAGAGGAAAAAAAACCCAAAGGCCTACATCTGCCGACAACTTGTCTCAGCTGTTTGTGACCTTACATGAAATGTGGCAAAATCTTCTTTTTCAAAAATCAGAAACAAAGTAGTAAATGTTTATCCTAAATTCATCAGGAACTTTCTTAGCAGATTACATCACAATCCGCTGTTTTCTCCACATACAGTGATTTAAGATGTGTCCAGGTGCTGTGTTTGGTTATACAACACTGGCACATAAAGAGGAGACAGGCTAGACAGATAAGAAGGGAGGAGATCTTGTCCGACAGCTGCCTGCCTGGTTGGGTAACACTCCTGCTGGACCCCCTGAGAGGAGCCCAGCCTTGGGTAACGTCTGTGCCCCCAGTCGGGAAGGAGGACTTCAAACACAAAAACCTGTACAACCTCCCGCCCCTCTACAACTCCTCTCCTGCTGTTTCGCCAAGCTCCACAGGGGATCTGTGAAGAACTTCCCGCAGTCACCACGGCATGAATCAGTTTCATTTCTCCTCTTGCCACCACCTTCTCCTTGTGCCATTTCCCCCCTCTATAATCAAACTTGGAGAGAAGGCAGGAATGTGGGCAAAATGTAAATAGATGTCCTCATTATCACTCCCTTCCAGCTCTGTTCCTCCATTCTTTGTTTCTTCAGCTGGCAGCAAAAACCCAAATACCACAGACAAGGTCAGATGCCCAATTAATTCAGTGGAACTGTTGAGTGTTTTGTTTCTGGAGGGTGGGTTGGGTAACATAATTGCATGGTAATTAAGCATGTGACCAAACTGAGTTTTGATTAGGTTATGTCAGCCATGTAAGGGCCATTACACAAGAGGATTAAAAAAGAAGTGCTCCTAGAAGAGTTGTCCATAAATCGGTTCCAGTATTGGTATGTAACAGTTGTGGTACCGACATCGATAGCCCTGTTTCCACCAAGCAGTCCAGTTTGGATCAGAACTGTTTGGTAATGGTTGAATTGGTAAAGCTTCTTTGTAATTTTATGTGGCTCTTTGTTACAAAGCACAATCAAGCTTTGTCACAGAGAAGGCTGTGTGCCGCGAGGAAAAATACAGCAGCCGCTGTCGCACAGTAAGTGACGATTCCTTTGACCAACGAACGGAGTGCAGTGTTGTAGCTCCACCCTCTGGGATTGGATCAGTTTAGTCTGGAACCCCAACAGAAGGGTCCCAAAAAGAAGGGCAGTTCGTCTCCGTCATTTAGGGATCTGATTAGTCAGTGGAAATGCTACAAAATGTGTGCCATACCAAGATGAACAAACTGAGCTGCTTGGTGGAAACAGGGCTGATGTGACAATCCTAGCACCAGTATCAATACAGGTGTTAAAAACGTACACCAAAACCAGTTTCTGTAGAATTGGAACCAATAACAAAACTGTTTTGACCACCAGTCAATATCAGTATCTGTACTAATTTGAAAAACACCCCCGAGCCAGTATTGGTATCAATACCAGTCAATACCAAAATTGGACCAATATCAACATTACTGCAAGTGTTGGCACCATTATTGTCATCAACAAGCAGCATTGTTGATCCATAGGATTGCTGCTTAAAATGCTAACCAACTTTTGGCAGACATGTCAGTCAATGTACTGGTACATTTCTACTAATCAGAGCACAGAAATTATAAATTTTCTAATCATGCTGGTACTGGCACACTGACAGTCCAGATCTGCTAATCCAACCACCAAGACATATTTCCAGCAATACTCAAATCCAAGTGTCAGAATCACTATGAGGAAGATAAAGAAGGTATATGAACATCCACAGCTAAAAAAGCCTGTTTAAAGTGAGGCTAACCTAAAAAGAGTTGAGGTAATGAATACCTCAGAGGCCCAGTACAACCACAAGAAGTAAAATTAGAAAGAATTAATCCAGGAAAGTAGGCCTCATTACCTGAAAGCCTGTCTAAAACACATATTAATCCTGATAAACTATGTCTACCATGTCATATCAAATCAGCCAAAATGTTCTCTTGCTGCAGGAAACCCAAGCAGCCACAGCTGACAATCTGGTAGACAGGGCCCCAAGGACCCAGGCTGGCTCAGCTGAGGACATAACTGCACGCGAACCAAGCCCTGCGCGCACACAAACGTCCACACAAACACACACAAGAAGTCTGGTGGCAGACAACAGTCACCCTGTCATCTTCGATTGCAGACCGCTCATGTTGGACCAGCAACACCTCACTTACAGCTCAGTGGGCCATGGCCCCCCTGGTGTCCCACTGCCGCCACAGAAAGACTGCCAGAGAGTTACTTCAGCTCTGCAGAACAAACACAGAAATCAGCCTGTCCAGAGAGCGCGCAGATATGTCAAAGGAAAAGCCTTCAGAAATCACTCAGACATCGTCTTTATCTTGCTCTTGTGACTGACAGATATCAACTTGGTGATTTCAGATTCAGCTGAGCACACTGACAAACTCTGCAGAGCTGGTCTGACAGCCATGCTGAAAGTTTGCAGTTACAAGTGGGTAATAGTTGTAATTTTGACATTGCTTTAAAAAAAGGTGGCCTAAAAATAAACCTGCAGTCTAAAATAGAAAGGAAAAATATGAGACAGGCTCAGCATTTAGAAAAAGCAGGGATATTCCCTATTATGGATGTTCTTCACATTTAAAACCCCAGAATAGCTTGAGCAAAAATGGAGAGTATGTTGACAAACATTTCCCTCTCCAGGCGCTGCTGCTGCAGCCTGCGGGCTAACATGTGTCTGGCAGATGGCACAGAGTGGATGGCACATAAGGTCAGAGGGAGCACTCAGCTGTATATCTCTCACACATACAGGCCCTCCAGGAATGCCTCCAAAAGGCCAAGGATTATGGAACCTAAACATTGTTTATGTGTACGTGCTTCTGTGTGTGTTTATGTGTGTGCACTTGCTGATAAAGAGCAGACCGTTGTAAAACTAAGACTGAGAACACGACTGCTCTCCATCATTACTGTTTTTACTGTCCAGCAGATGACTGATTTAAGGTTTGACTCTCAGATCTCGAATGCTGTATCTGACATGGGTGATTGATTCCACCACTCTCATGTGATCTGGTTCACTTAATATACACAACTCCATGTATGTCCATGGGACATACTGGATTTAGTTCTGAGAAACAGAATAAAAAATGGCACACAGCTAACAGCAGAGCCTAGTTTATATTTCTCTATTGATCCTATTAAATGCTTGTAGGCATTGTGATTTCTCACTACTTGTTCTACTTGCTTGTTCTTCTACATGTAACAATGGCTACTCCAGGGTTATACTGTTAAGATGAAGTGGATTAATGCAACACATGACCAAAATGAAGTTATTATAAAGAAGACTACATTGGAAACATACCCGGACTTGGAATTTACAGCCAATGTATGGCCAATGTACAGCCAATGTACAGCCAATTTAACACCAATGTACAGCCAATGTAAGGCCGATGTAAAACTAATGTACAACCAATGTACAGCAAATGTTAGAAAAATGTACAGCCAATTTACAGCCAATGTAAAGCCAATGTACGGCCAATGTACAGCAAATGTAAGGCAAATGTATGGTCAGTTTCAGGCCATTGTACGGCCAATGTAAAGCCAATGACGGCAAACATACTGCCAACGTATGGCCATTGCACAGCCAATGTTCGGCCTACGTAGGCCAATGTAGGGCCAATAAACGATTGTTCAGAAAATAGTGTGAATGGAGGAGATACAACCCAGCAACCCTGCAGACCAATCACAGGGCTTGTGGGAGGACCTGCATGTTGGGCTACATTCATTGGCTGCTTCATCAGAAAAGGGTTGTGCAAAATCTTTAGGCTTTAGTGCATGCCCCAAATTCTGAACCCAGTTTTGTTCCTGTTATCACAAGTATAAAAATATTGCCTGTCCTTTATCTTTAATTTACAGCAAGAAAAATCATTTAAGATGTGATCCAAATCTTTGTCTCAGGTACACTCCAACAACACAGACCCACTGAATTTGGAAAAACAGACAATGTGATTAGGAAGCGTTCAAATTGATCAAATCTGAGACAAAAACTTTTTTTTTTTAATTTTAAGAATGTCCATCACTTTGGAAGTTGCCAACTGAGAAAAGTAAGTTACAAACCTCAGTCTCCAAACTCCTGTTGCATATAAGGTGAAACAATTACTGGATGTAATGATTTGATTATGTACCTCAGCCATATAAAGTTACATCTTTATTTTTCATCAGGTGCTCCTCCACCCTTTTACCAGCCTACACCTGCATATCCCTGACATAATTGTGAATCACATGCTTCCCATATTTTGATACCGTGCAAAACATATTGTTTGGTATGCACTGAAGTGACAGTGCCAACTGGACTTTTATTCAGTCACATCAAAGTCTGGGTTGTACCTGACCCATTAATCCTGTATCGCTGCACATTTGTTCTGCTCTCCTCAGGATGCGTGAGTGAAAACACGTTGGCTGGAAATACTGCCCTCCTAGTGTCAGCATTCCAAAGCTTTGCCTTTAGACGTGTGCCAAAATGAGCAACACAAAGTAAACCTGAAAGTCGGTCAAATTAAAATCTTTCCAAGATCCAAGACGCCACTCCAATATTAGGGGAGGGAGAAAAACTGATTCATGTGTGTATTGGGTTTTTTTGTTTTACAATATCAAAATCAGGATTCTCTTTTCAAAAAAATATTTTTTGTTTAAATTAAAATCCTTTATTTCAATCTTTCTTTGTAAACTGGATTGGGAAAAAAATACCACTTTACTCCAGCAGAGGGCGAAATGTTTCTCTCTAACTCACGTGATGTGCATTTTTTGGGAAAATATGGCTCCTGATTTAGTCTGTACACATTATCATCATCATTCAACTTTTTTACATAGTCTGGTGTTTAAAAAGCAAAATAAAAATGGCAAAAGTCAGATGTATCGAAGGATCGCAATTTTATTTAAATACGCGCCCTAAAAATGTAGAAAAAAACACAAGCAGAGTAAGCTATAATAACTTAACACATTGCCCAGTTTAAACCTGTACATGTGCTTTTTCTCCACAGTTATCATCTCTAGTATATCCTTGCTGATTTTATGTCTTGGTCATGGCTGACAAAATATCTGGTGTGGGCCTACAACTTATGTGATGGCATCAGCACAACCAAGTTCATGCTGTCATTCAAACTGGGAGAAAGATCAGGACAGCTTCTTTTTATTGGACAGCAATGTGCCTGCAGGCCAAGAGAGACAACAGGGAGGGAGGTAGGCAGTTTAGGTCCCATTTTCATCATGAGGATGTCTTGTGATCAGGGTCACAGACAGAAAACCTTTTCGCCGAGGTCATTTTTGACTGAGAAAGCAAATGAGGGAGGCAAACAAGTGGCTTATGTAGCTGCAGTGCTAACCTTTATACGTTTGCCCCTCCCCTGCACTGTACTTGCAGGAACCACATGTCTTCCCCCAACCTCGTGAGAAAAAGAAAAATTCTCCTTGATTTAATGACCTTCATTACCCGGACATAAACCTCCATGATGGTGCAGAAAATTCCTCCAGATTCATACTTCAGTCACCACATTTTTAGTTTAGTAGGTAAAACAACAGAGACACACTGTAGACAAAAATCTCCTCACCACTACACCATGAGATCTACTCTACCTTATCAGATAATGTGTCTAACTGCACAGATAACAGAGGAAGGTGTGTGTTTGAGAGTGTGCATGGGTGCCAAGGTCAACAAGTGATAAAGAGAACATGTGGATCTGACGAGACGAGATACCAGGAGGCCAAATAAAAACCTTCACTTGACTCACAGGTATCTCTGCTGGTCTTATAAGTGTGTCAATAACACTTCCATCCTTGCAGGCACTAGTGTCCTCCACTGACCACATGTGTGACCCCCTGAGGCCTACTTTGTTTAACAAGTGTTGGGGTTTGGGGGCTTCTGAGGGTGACCCCTTATTGTTAGGTGCTCCCTTTGTGGTCGTCCTCCTCACTGTACTGAGAACAGAAAAAGAAAGGCCCTCTCTAACAGTCGGTCATGCCCCAGTGCTCCTGGCAACAACAGGTCCTGAGGACGCAGACCTGCCTGCCCTATATTGGCTTGGCTCTCAGCTAGTGGTGGCGACACTAGCCCCCTGTCAGCTGTCCCATTCAGGGCCCGGTCGGCGCTTTATTAAAGCTTTGAAGACTGCTGAATAAAAGGGGCGTCCTATGTTTAGATGATAGAATGTAAGCAACTGGTTTTCTGCTTGGGCAACACAAGACAAAGAGCCTCCTTCTGAATACAGAGAGTATGTGAGACAGAGTAAGAAACCAGGGGGGCAGGGGGGTACGCCAAACGTAGCAGAGGTACTGTCTCTGATTTTGAGATGGGAATACCTTTGATGGAGTGCAAATCAAAATTGATGTCTGTGTGTTGGTATTAGAGGGGCTTGTCATGATAAACACAGAAAAATGATTGTTATCACAGGTGCTTCTGATGTCCTCATGAGTAATAACACAGCAGCAGAGCAAAGGCTTATCTTTTAATATAGGGAGATTCCTGCAATGGTCTGACAATATGACCTATATACAGTGCAACATATGCACAGAATGTGCTACTTTTTACTAAGGCATAAAAACAGGACAGAGGGGAGAGACCACCTGAATTAGATAACTGGGCCATCGCAGACCTGCAGGCATACACTGCACTGGTACATAACTTATGGTCTTCCCATATATTAAATTATTTTGATTGACAATAGGAACCTTGCGTGTAATGCCTAATATTTGGTACACTGTACTCCTCATTATTTGCTCCTGGGTGTGGTTTTATTACTTGTACGTGTATTGTTGTGTGCCATGAGGCAGACCAACAGGCTGCTTTCTGTCATTGTCGCTGTTGTTTTTAAACCATGTTCTGCATTTTTAATTGGATCATCAAACTCTAAAAAATTAACAGTTATAACTTGTCAGGTTTGTGATCTATTTATTGATTTTTTCAACAATATGTAATGTCAGGTCAAAGTGACAAGCCAACACTGCTTTTGGTGACATTTCCAGTCATGATTGCAGCATTCACAGTAATTACTTAAAACATCAAGCTTTGTTTGAATTTATCAATCAATAAACAATCAACTGATGCATAGAAAAATTCACACCTAACAGGTGCTACATTATGACTATCTGATCAATTTATTGTAAGCCTAAAGCTGAATGTGATTCAACTTCTGTATTTTCAATTACATGGCTAGGTGACAGCTGTGCTTTAGACCTATTATTAAAGTCAGTGGAAAATGTGTTCACCACCATTATGAAGACACGTTATATTAGACGAGTGGTTAAACTGTTTGCTGATTTGCATGTGTAGTTAAAATAAGTACTGTACACACTATAAAGTACAAAGTCATAGTTTTAAAAAAAATAATTTCAATTTTTTTAATTGTTTTGGATCTAAGGAGTCACTCTGTGTGAGTTTCTTTGACACATTGTACACATCAGTGTCTTAGGGCGTATTCAGACCTGGACTGTTTGGTCCACTTTAAACGGATCAGGGTTCGTTTCCCACGCTGGTGTGGACTTTTCATGCAGGTGTGAATAGACACAAACGAACCCTGGTGCGGACCAAACAACCGGACCGAGACCCACTTTTTGAGGTGGTCTCGGTCAGCTTCCAAACGAACTCTGGTGCGGTTCGCGGTTCTCTGGTGCAGGTCTGAATACAAACCAAGGTCCATCCGAACTAACTACAGGATACATGCACCTTTTGGGCCTGTAAAGCCACGTAACCTAACCGTCTTTGGTTCATACCTGATCCTCCGTCTTCTGTTTAGCCACGCTGTTGCTAGCATGTTGTGGGTCAGGACACACAGAGCATAGCGTATCCTTGCTGCGTGCATTCGTTCATTTGCTGTTCCAAAATTTGAAACGGTGTTGTTAAGTCTGCTTTGAAGGAGCTGCTCTTGAAACTGACAATGATTTTGCCGCTCTAATAAGAGCAACAAACTCACATGTTTACCTCCATTTCCGGGTCTGTATTCTGTGTGCCGCCTTTGTCAGTGCTGTCCAATGTGAGCACCGATCGTCACACACGTGGATGTGTTTACAGAATATAGTCCACTTGCAGAAAGTGCATTCTGAATACGAACCGCACCAAACGAAAAAAATAAAGTCTGCTCTTGGTCCGGACCAAACAAGTGGACCAAAGGACTTTTCTGGTCTGAATACAGCCTTATACTTGGTTTTCTGGGAAGATCACAATTTACTTTCCTTTTTTCAAATCTGGCTTTCTTACTGTTTACCTGAATGTCTGAAATACTTGATTCTGATTGGATTTAACCCCACAACAACGGTCATTAGCAAAAACAAGGGCATCTGATCACACAAGCAATGCCAAAAAAAATCTGCAGAAAGGACTCCAGCACATTTCACCTCTGTCTGTTGACACTGTGGCACAAACATTCACAGTCTAAACAAGTGAACATTGTGTCATTTAAGTGAGAACTAATGACAGTAAGGCAGCCTCAGAAGATACTGGGCCCAAACCATCTCTGTGCTAAGTGGAATAATGCATAGTGTGCAGGTGAGTTCAAGGTAAGACATCTTTGACATCAACTGTCTGCTTGCCCTGCTGAGATTCTAATTTGCATAACCACTCTTTCACTGTATACCACCCTTCATCTTTGAGTATTGGTGAATGAAGAACAATACTATGTTTTTAATATATTCCATAACTCATCATGTAAGGATAATAAACTAACACTAAATGTGTGTCAGGTTCATGCAGCCAGCTTAATACAAAGGTCATCATTTTACAGATTCATATTAAGTAATGGTCAGATCTGCTGACAGAAATCTTTCTCTGTCTGTTGTGACACTCACTCTTTTCCCATAAATCACTCTCTCTCACACACACATACACACACAGATATACCTGGTCATGGCTGGCTTGGAGGGTGCTCCCGGTGCCGTGGAAAGTCATTTGCACAGGGGAGAGGGTCAAATAGGTCACGAAATCCTTACCGCTCTGAGCATCGCTGTACTGCACCTGGGGGAGAGGGCAAAGGTGGGAAAACTGAGTAACCCCAAAGTAAATACAGGAAAGATCAGTCAAAGCACAACAGACAAGTACACTGAAGCATCTCCAGCTTTCAGAGGGAAATGGTCGGCTGGAGAGTAAATCTTGCATGTCTAATTGCCACCACAGAGCATTTGTGGACAATTACCCCACACCATCAGAGATGGCAATGGAAGACGCATGTAAGAATAACTGTGTGTGTGTGTGTGTGTGTGTGTGTGTGTGTGTGTGTGTGTGTGTGTGTGTGTGTGTGTGTGTGTGTGTGTGAAGCTAGAGGGGGGCATCTGAGGGGGTGGCGATGACATCAGTGGGCGACCCCTCATCATTTAGAGGTTAACACTGCAGGCATTCCTAAATGCTGTGCAATCAGGACTGTTATGACATGATGGTCCTCTGGGACAGGCTGCTCCTCTGATCCAAGGGCTCTGGTAACGCTGCCTGCTTCTCTGCCCTACTTCTCACTGGCTCTTGCTCCGTGCATGCGTGTGTATTTGCATGTCTATGTACGGATGCGTGTGCATGTGTTGGCCTGGCCTACTTATGCCAAGGACAGCTGCGTGCATCTTGATGAATGGCACAAATAGCGAAGAGAAGTTTAAAGGGAGATGAATTTGACTGACACAGAGAGACAAAGGACGGAAATAATAAGTGAAAACATCAGTGCAAAACACATTGTTCTGATGAAGATAGCAGCATCTTGACTATCGAGTAGAATACAACTTCTTTGTGTCTGTATCAATCGGACACCATGATGGCTTTAGAAACATGTTCTTCCTCAGAAAAATGTCCTCTTTATAATCACCACAACAGTAAAACAACAGGTTACACTATGCTGCCATCACCTGTTTAAATGGGAACTATTACATATTACTTTACACAAGAAAACCCCCACAAATGATCATTCATAAAGTTTACAAAGCTCAGATTGTGGAAAGTAGAAGTAGGAGAGGCCAAATGCCCTTGAATGAAACAAGTTTTTTTTTAATTAGATTGGTACTATCTAATTGGAATTAGATTGGCACTATTGAGGCCTACCACTTTACGCAACAATTTCAATCACATAACATATATTGGCCTTGGAAAAAGTTCAGCCAGTTAAAACAGGATTTAAGGGAAGCCACAGAATCAAGTACCTTTAAAAGTATGGGATTTTTTTAACTTTTAAAATAAAACAAGTGTCTACACAAAAGGGACTGAATCAAAATTCTCATTTACAACTAATAAAATGTGTTTCTCTGTGACAAAACAGTCAGCACAACAACAAGAATCCATGACACTTGTTTTCTTTCCACAGCCCCCAACAGCTAATTTCAACATCAATAACTTTATGCTGGTTTACTGTAAAAGCTCAACGGCATCACTTTAGCTCAGTGGGTATGGCATATGATACATCAGTTACTGTCCTCATTGCAATGGACATTGGTTCAAAATCAGTTTTTTTTTTTTTAACATGTTGTTTTGCTTATTTGCCGTGAAGGTGTAAACGTTTCAAAATGTGAAGATTTTGTTTTCATTTTGGGCTCTAACAACAGATTGTGTAATAGGGGGATGCCATGTCTGTGATGTCACCTGTTGGTTTCTGATACACTGTTTTGAAGCCTGTCGTCGACACATTGAAAAAGCTGAACTGAGCCTAGCTTCTTTTGAGTTGGATGAGGCAAGTAGGGGAGCCCGAAGTCTCTTTGCATACACCGACTGTGTGCCTACTTGTTAGTCACTTCAACCATTATATAAGCAAAACGCATATGTTTAGGAGTTTTAAGAAAAATTCTCCACATTTGTACAGAAATGGCTTCCAAGAACCAAGCTGGGATTTTGGACCAGGATGTAAACATGTTTATTTTTGCTGTAATGATCTGTTTATTTGGATTAGTATACATGTAGTTTCTGGTGTTTCTGCAGCAAGCCTCAAGCTGTATCTTGAAGAACTACAGTTTTTAGCATTTCTGCACAGGCTTCATATTCTTAGATTCCAGGTTTGGATCGAACAAATAACCTGTGCCATCTGATACATGATATAAGGCACCTACAAGTCATAATTATCATCACGAATGTACTGTAAGAAAATCAAGTCATTTGTTTGTAATATGTTCTTTACTTCACATGTTGATCTGTGATATGGCTTTTTCAAATGCAGCATATGTTGCATTGCTGTCTATAGATAGGGGCCAAAATTCTGCATTTTGAGGCATATCAGCACTAGCCTTTTTTGTTAATTCAAAAGCTGATAAGATATCAATTTGAAATGGTGTTATTTTTGCCTCTGATGCAGCCACGCTTCTTAGTCTGCAGTCAGTACTCTAGTCTTTAGCATTGTCCCACCCACAGTCACCCACCAACTGATTGGTTACACGCAGAGTTGGTGTTTTTTTTTGTGGAAAACCATTTACTGAAAACATTAGGGAGCTACCTTTTTAAAAGTGTTTATTTAACTTTATAAGACATGCTGATGCACCTGGGAGCTGTTTCATAAACATATGCTTATTAAACAAAGTTAAATGTTGGAGTTTGTATTATTCAAAATTTTGTCCCCTGTATTTTCACTTTTACTGTAAATGAATTTCCGCTCCAAATATCAGTTATCAGCCTCCTTGACTACTAATGATCAGTATTGATTGTCTGAAAAAATCATTTCGGTCTATCTCCATTAGTGTTGTCTGAAAAATCCTACACAAACTGATTATCTAATTAGAGTGGGTCATGGTTGTTGAACTAAGAAGATGGCTAGGCTTGAGTGAAGGCATTAAAAAAGGGGTTGTGGTTTAAGCTTCAAAGACAAGTCAGACATCATGGAAAAAGGATTTCCTAGTTTTACCATGCACGACAAATCAAACAAAATGAATACATTTCATACATAAATAAGAATCAATAGCAAATGAGGTGCATTAAGTGATTTATAGTTGTTTTTTTAGATTACTGAATAAATTCCAGAACAGCTCATATTAAAAAAATTACTCATGTCTCAATATGTTTAATAAATAAATATTGTGGATATTGATTTGGCTCTGCTTCATCTCTAATTCTTTTAATCAGCAGAAAATGTGCAGCACACCACACATTAAGTCTGTAATCTTTTTTTTTTGTTATGTAGCCTGTAATTTTCTTGCTATACATAACAACCATGTGTGCTTGTTGAGTAAGTTTGTGTGTGCACGTACCAGCACACACGTGGACACAGCAGTATATGACCTGTGACTGAAAGCTTCCAGAACAAGGTGTGTGTGTGTGTGTGTGTGTGTGTGTGTGTGTGTGTGTGTGTGTGTGTGTCTCCTCTCAAAATGAATTATGATCATATGTGGAGAAGAGTGAGCACGCTCCAGTCGACCAGACACATCGATGTCTGCCCACTGAAAAGCAGCTCTTTTATAACACACGCGCACGGGGAGATATGGGCATGTGCATACAAAGATATGCACATATATGTACAAACAGACATATGTGTGCACACACACACACACACACAGACACACACACAGACACACACACACCTGCTGCTGAGAAGATGGGCCCACAGCGATAAATTGTGGAATGCTATCTGTTATGTGTATAAATGATGAATGCAGTAAAGTGAGCCGTGGAAAAAGCCTTCTCTGACATGTTAATCCCTAATAAATTCTCCAGAGTTCGACATTAAGGAGAAAGAAAGAAAGACAGAAGGGTGGAAAAAACAAAGTGGGGGTCTTTTTAGGGGGGAAGATTATAATTGTTTGGAAACAGGATTTTACTCCAGATGTTTAAAAACGCATAACAGTATTCAGCACTGCAGCACTCAATGTTCGACCTGTGTGAAGAGGTGTAGGATAGATTTTGTGCTGTTGAGAGGAATAGAGACATGAATCTCTGAGAGTTAATGTGTGATTCTCCAGTATTCTGGTTCACTGAGGCAGCACAGAGGCCTGTGGTTGGTGATGTATTGTGTAATCATGGTGTCTGATCAGAGGGCACTCTTGGTCAGTTCATCTATCGCGAGCTGTCAGGACTCCAGCCGACGGTGAGGCCCGTGGATGGTGAAGGAGGAAACAGACGCTCCCTCTTAGCCTCACAAAGGAAAGAGATATATGCTTGAAAATATCACATTTCCCAGAGTTTCCAACGTCTCCCATTGTTTGAGAGGGTGTATTCACCAAAGCTGATACAAACATGTGACTATAGGTACTTTTGACTATGAGAATTCAGTATAGCTAAGCAAACTAGCTTATGTAACCAAAACCGCAATGTTATAGCAAGTAGAAATAATAGAATCAACTTTCTTTTCTTGTTTTCCACATTTGAGGAAATATTGTTTTAAAGATGCTATGAGGAGGATCTGTTTTAACTGGATTGCAGCGCCACCTTTTGGCCTGGAGTCACTCACTGTTGTTAAGACTTGACTCTTAAGTTGTGCATTTGTTTTTGAAATGAATGGAGATCACAACTTCTTTTTAAGTCTAATTTTCTTTGTTCTAGACAACTTATTACTGTAAACAACACAATAAGGTAAGGTATTTACCAATAGTTATGTAGCGCTGTTGTTTGAAACATGACAACAAGCAAACATTGTTAGTTTACACCCCAATATAGTAGCTGGATATGTGTAGCGGCCAAAATGCTCCAACATATTTGCAAGCGGACGTGACAACAAGTAAACTTTGTCAGTTTGTACCAGAGTTAAGTAGCCAGCTATGTATAGTGATACTGGCAGCCTGGTGCTCTGAGACATGTCCATACTGTGTAATGTTAGTGAATCCTGGTTATGTCCTGCTAACGTAACCTCACTCTTCAATTTATTGATAGACTCTCAAGTTTGAACAGACCACTGCAGAATAACTGCTGCATGTGGGTTGGAAAGAACATTATCAAAACCAGCTTGGCCCATGTTTTAGCCTTTAGCTTGTGTTTTAGCTTTGAGCCCGTGCTCTATCGCTCTTTTGTTTAGCTTTCTTCCGCTCTTCTGTTCTTTTTTCTGTCTGGTAGTTAGGCTCCAGTGTCCACCATTACTACAAAAATAATCCTAGAAATTGTTTTCAGCAGAGAAAATACAGATCTCTCTTCTCACTTCTAAACTTTGTCAGCCGGCGTGGTGTTGTCACAGAGACAGTAAATCTGAAATTAAGAAGTAGCGTTTAGCAATAACCTATATTGGCGCTGAAAATCTCATTCTAAAGTGTGGATTACAATCAGGCATATATCAAGAAGGGAGACCTTTTCAAGATCACTTAGAAAGTCCTCACAGCCCCTTTTTAAACCTAGATGAGAAACTGTCTGTCTGAAACTACAGAAGCTGTAAAAGGCAGAATACTATTTTTCCCAGATTTCTCAAGATAAGAAGTTAAGTTCAATTGTTTTACTAAGTTTACAATGATGATGGGAAAAGTATTTCTTTTCTTATATTGAGAAAAAAAAGTAGTTTCTGGCAATCTAAAAAAAGAATCAGTGTAGATGGGTATATCAAGCAAATTCGCCATTCTATATTTGCTGGTAACTAGTCAAAGAATATTTTTGTCAGTTCAGGTGGCATATTTCATTGACTCCTTAATAGATTTCTTTGAAACTTAAAGATGTTGATCCCCCTGTGGCTCCACCTAAAACCCGAACCCTTTTCAGGTGAGCTCACAAGTTTTCACATATTTGGTAACACTTGCAAACCCTCGTTTCCTGCCCACTTCCATCATACTCTGCGCTAGGTTTAAATAAATGTTAAATGTTATAATTTTAAAGTAGGATGGTGAGCTGGGTAACACTGTAACGTATTTACTTTGAAGTTAAGGTAACACCTGGCCTGTTGGCACTCTAAAGTTAGTGTTACGTTACAGGAAAATGCTGTGCAGAGCCACTGGCTTGTTTAAACTATTAGCATGACTCTCAACTCTTAATCTTGTTTCTATTGTGTTTTTTTTAATCCATCTTCATCATCATCTTTGAGACCTTGATCCAGATCTGAAAAACTAGAGTCGTTGGTCTCTAATATGAAATGATTATATTGCATGCGACTTCTATAAACAAGACTTGCTCCCTCCGTCAGCCAAACTCGAGATAAAACAACAAATTTGGACATTCACCAAATTTGACTTGGAGGTCCTACTACGTTGGTGGCTTGTTGATGAAATAATCAAAGTTCTGATTACTTAGGAGATTTTCCAGTGACTCTGACCTGCAGGCAGGAAAGGAAGTTGCCTGATGTGAAGGCATCAAAGAAAACTGTGGCATCATCTCATTCGCCATGATTTGGCAGAAACTGAAATAACGAGCATCTCGAAAACAAACCGTCTCTCCTCCCATCCCGGCCGTCTGTTTTGAGTGCCTGTTTGTATGCATCTGTGAGTGCATGCATTCTAAACAGGCCGAACTAATCATCCCAGGTCCCCGCTCAGAAAACAGCCTCTAATCCACTTCCTTTGGAGACAAAGGAGCGGGAGAGTTACGCAAGGCCTGCGATTGATCGGCGGCACTAATGTGGAACGACCTCTGACATCTGGCTTCTCAAGCTTGATGGCTTGTCTTCAAATGCTCCTCTTCATTCGAACAAACATGAACATGCACAAACTAAAAAGCAATCAGACTCGTAGCACTCATGCAGCCATGCTCAATGTTGAGTGCTCGGATATGTATGTACACACCCAAAATTGAGCAAACAAATAAACAATGAACAAAGATGCAAATGGCACGGTGGTGCTCCGGGACTCTGTTACGCAATGCTGCCAAGGTAACAGAAAAAACAAATACGTATTAGGTATGTTGTGATGTTTTTCAAGCAAAAGCCACAAGCACTTCAGGACTTCATCTTGATTCCAGACTAAGCGTTGTGCAGGCTGCAAAGAGTCAAGGAGCACGGGAATAACTTTGATTTGACAAAAATAAACACAACCTCTCAGCTGAGGAATGCTGTCATTGTTGGTACGAAGCAATTAGAGGTCCAGTCTGAACCACTTCAGTGGAACTTCAAGGGTCAAGAGTGTTTAAAGCACACTGTTAATATACCTCAAACTTCTCTTAATAGCGGAAGGTTAAGGGCAAACAAAGCTGCCACTTCAAAACTTTAAGGGCACTTCCCCTTAATCACAGGGGGAAGACTAATGTGGATGAGAAAAGTTCCAAATTCTGAGTGAGCAAGCCCTTTATTCATGACTTCATAGACTGGCTAGACTGGCTGGAGAACTGAATAGTCTGCTTGTGAAGAATACTATTCAAATAAATTTAATTGATTCCCTAGATTTTATTATATCATTAAAATAAAACAGAAAGTGTCAAAAAGTAAGCATGGGGACAATATTTTCTTGATAATGATCATAATTGGGTTATACTTTTCTAACAGCAGTTAGCTTGTCACAGCTAAATCAACAACAGTATGTCATCTATAGCGCAGCAAGCTTTCATTTCTGTCTGCATACGAACTTAAAGTAAACAGCACTGCTTTTTTACTTTTTTTTCATGAAGGAAAATATCTTATTTAATGCCAAAAGCTGAGTTTTATATATCACTTAAGTCTAACCATGCTGTAGCATTTTTTAAGGTGCACCAGCACAAAATTTAGGTGCATCCAAATTAAAACAAGAAGGTGTTGAGAAATATTTGTCTTAATGTATAAAATGTTTTAAGTACTTCACTGAGCTGAAATTAAACAATTTAAACCCAAACATGAAGAAAAATAAAACATTTCTAAAACAAAGTGACTGTTCCTAAAGTGCTTCAATGAACTGAATTCACATTAAACCATTTTTCTCTCATGAGAGGAATTTTTAATTCAAATTTGCGACTCCTCTTTGGCAATGTTGTATACAACATCAGTGTTTCCCTAAGGCCTCGCAAGTTTTTGTGTAATCTAAAGGTCCATCTTTTAGTCTGGGCTCAAAAACTGCTGTTAATTTATTAGACTGGCTGATGCACATTTATGTATAATGTATTTTTAAACTAAAATCATTGTTGGATATAATATCTATACAATCATATTTTCTTAAGGTTGTTAAAATAGATTGTTAAGTTGAAGAGAAGAAATGGTAATTACATGTGCTGTGCACACCCTGGTCACCCCTACCTGTGCCACTGCCTTCATTATAACGATCAGCTGGTGTAAAACACACATGTAATACAGAGCGCAAGTGCCGCAACAATCACTATTAAAATCCGCACAAACTGGTCAGGATGGAGTTTCAGGTAAATATCAGCTGACTTTATATGTGGATACAATCCTTGAGATAGAGATGAAAGTTTTCTACGTGACTCAAGGGATATTAACATGGGGACCATTGACTGTATATAGAGTGGACAGCGTGGCTCTGCCATTTACCATTGTACGGTTTTGAAGCCAAAATACCCCGTCTCAGGCGCAGCCATTGGTAGCAATTGTGCAGCCAGAGTCTACACAGTACAGACTGTAAGGGATACTGGGAGAATCTGAGTGGAGCCAGTTGACAAAACTAAGACAATCATCATCGTTAAACATGACGTAAAACCTTGGTTTTAACCTCGTATAACTAATGAAAACAAAAATTTTCATAAAAAAGAGGGCTTGAATACAAGACAGCCAAATGATATCTTCAAATCACCACAACAATTGGACGTGAGAAACATTTCTACGAGGTGATTTTTTTTTTTTTTAAGTTTGACCACAGCTTATCTGGAATGACTGGAGAGCTAGGTTTTTTTTTTTTTTTTACCTATGTTGCAGCCAATCACTAGGAGGAGCAGTTTTTTTGGTTTAGACCATGGTATAACCCTTCCTTGAGTTTAGTCAAAGAAGAACACAGAGAAAAAACAAGTTTTCACCCAGCAGCGTCAGGTGCACCGGTGCGACCAACAAAAGACATTAGTTGCTCTTAAAATTTTTGGTCGCACTCTGGAGCCCTGATATGTGACAATTTTTTTAATGGAGTACAAAAAAAGTGGGACTGTTTTATTTTTGGGGTTTATTAATCAAATGTCAAGATGATGGATAATGGATGTCCCTGCTTCTCTGTAGAGTGCGTGTACCCTTCATGACCAGATGTCACTCACTGCTACAGCACATTGGGAATGAAAAATGAAGAGTCTGAATCACTTCACTGAGCGGTATCGCCAAGCCATGAGACACAAACCCTTAGTTCATCGAGTGCTTGCTTGAGGTCGGCTTCAGAAGTACCAATATCATCACGCACAACAATTCAAAACAACAATTTTTAGAATTAAAATAAGCACGTTTGCAGCCTGCAACAAAAATGATTTAGTTTTTATAACTTTCAGATGTTACAAGGCTGCCTGTCTAGAGGTGATAATGTGAAATATTACTGTTGTTGGACTACTTTAATAATGTGAAGTGTTTGGACTTTAAACAAAGCGCCATGTTTACACAACCTGCACCTCCCCATCTGCCTATTCTGGGCCTGTGCTGGCACGAAGCTGCTATTCCTGCTTAGCATTGAGAAAAGCATGAAATATGATCAATACTATCAAAATACAAACAACAAAGGCGAGCTAAACAGATTACACTGCATATTCAAATTTGCAATTTGCTGTGCTGGCACTTCAGGGTATTTGATTTAAGGGTTTGCAAATGGGCTTGATTGTGGTGAAAGAACATCATCATTCAGTTTTGCCAAACACACAGTCACAGGCGCATGCACCGACACGCACACAGAGGGCCACCATGTAAGTAGAGAGACTGCGCGCCGAGCCAGCACAGCATTCACGGTCTGATTTATACCACCGACAAAACTTGTTTTCGAAGATCGCTCTTCACACAAATATGCCGCAGAGCACAGCTGGAAGCCATCACCCTGCCGCAGAAATCAAACTTGGTGGGATTAGGCATCCCAAAATGTATTTTCTAAAGCAAATCCTTAAGTAAACAGAGAGTAGAGGAATGAGACGATGACATGGAAGTTGGAAACAAACTGTTGAAGTCTTTGAACGTTTGTTCAAAACCAAGCGTTTGATGTTGATACAGAGAGATGAGAGTCAGCCATGGAGATCAGGAACACATTGAAAAAAAGAATAAGGGGAAAAAAGGGAGAGTACCAGGCAGGGTGGAAGGTGTAGTCGGCACCATTTGAAGTGGTTTTTGACACAGCCGAAGAAGGAAGCGGGGAGAGAGAGAAGAGCAAACACCGAGGACGTGTGAGAAATCCTGGGAACTGTGTTGCATAGATTTCAACACCAGCCACCCGCCAAGGATAGTGTTTTCATTAACATGGGATTTCCAACATAGAAGTTCTGATTCCAGCATGGCGAAGGGCGCAGGCCCTCCCTTTTCTCTAAATCCACCTCTCCAGTTAAGCCCGTCACGGGGAGATAACATAACTCAGCTGATTGCTATCTCTGCTGTCTTATTGCGTTTGGGTTTAACAGGTGGACTGAGCTGATGGACACAGTAGATACCATTCAACTTTCCCAGACACAACCTGGATTGTTGGAGTACAGTACCCTGACCTTTGAAGGCCATGTGCAGGAGGATATTAATTTCTTAAACGTTGCAATCTCCGGTGTCATTAGAAGTTATCATCTGACCCATGTAGATGTGTGATGATTCATGTTTCACAGAGAACCTTTAGTTTTCCACTCAGCCACACAAAAATTATTATATAAATAAGACGATAAAATACTAATATATGAGGTTATGCTTTATGCAGGTCATGGAGACACTATTGGCTGCTCTAAATCTCCACTACAATACACAAAGTGATTCCGTCATATTTTCCATTTACACGAACAGAACACAACCTCAGGAGGGGTGTAATTTCTGATTCATGCTGGTGCTACATTCACTGTACCTGCCAGTTACTTAAGAATATGGCTTGCTGTATCATTTGCAAGAAAAATAATGAGATGCCTGCTTACTGTTCTGTGTCATTGTTTTTTAAGCACTTGTGGTTTTACTAGGTTCATCTATATATTGTGGTATAGCCAAAGGTGGAGTGACAGCATTCAGTTCACATGCCAAATCAAGGAGTTCTTATAGAGGCCATGGCTCAGAGTGAGGAATCATTAAGAGGTTAAATACAACATTTTTCCACTCCCAAATAAAAAGTTAATTCAATTTGCAATGCAACATCTTAACATGATACACTCAGTCAAAATTAAAGCTCTAGGGTTCTGTTTCTTGTGTTTCTAACCCTAACCCTAAAACAAAGTACTGTATGGTAATTTGATCAGAGCATGATAGCTGCACAATATTACATTCAAACAAATAAAATTAGAATCACTAAAGACAATAGAGAAATACAGGTACAACTGTTCATGATTTTGAGTTTAAAAGAAAAGTTTAGTTTCAATGACTTGTAAGTTGATTAATTTGGAACAATCTTACTAATGAGTCTTGGAAACTTAGTCAAATACACTCACCTGCCACGCCTGTTCAACTATTCGCTACCAAAAATGTCTAATTAGGGAATAATATGGTAGCAACTTAATTCATTCAGATTGGGGAAGAATGGAAAAATGCTTCAAAAAATGCAACACAGACTCATCAAAACTGGGAAATAGGAGATTGGAAAACGCTGCCTGGTCTGATGAGTCTAGATTTCCGCTGCCTCATTCAGATTGTATTGTCAGAATTTGGTGTAGACAACATGATTACATTAATCCATCCTGCCTTGCATAAAACGGTTTAGGCCGCTGCTGGTGGTGTTGTGGTGTTGCGGTGTAAGGGATGTTTTCTTGGCACACGCTGGGCCCTTTAGAGCCAACTGAGCATGATTTAAAGTCAACAGCCTACCTGAGTACAGTGGTACCTAGACTTATGAGTGTCCCAAGTTGAGAGATGAATTTGGGTGTTTCGAGCCTTCAAATACCCCACCGCTAGCGCTTTTATCAAATTGTTATATACAAGTACACTTTTTTTATTCAAAAAAATGTCAAAAGAAAATAATGGTGTTTTTTGGGGGGTCTGGTATGAATTATCCATTTCAGTTCATTTCAATGGGAAAAATTCATTGAAACTGGAAACAATTTGGAACAAATTTGGTGAAAATTGCTTTACGAATTAATTTACTATTATCATTATTATCAAGTGACACTATAGGTTGTGAAACAGACTGCTGATGTATCTGTGTTTCTCTGACAGTGACTGAGGAATAATTTGTGCATGAATAAAAGGAGCATCAGATGACACACAAAGGCGCTCACGTCTTTCATCCACACTTCCCTTCTCTCTCAGCCCCTTTCACATCCTTCTTCTTCATTAACCCGCTCAACCACTAAATTGCTCCAGTACTGCCAGTCCACATTCAATGAGGACAAACAGCCAGAGCTCAATAATGATTTCTATCTTCTGACAGCAGAGCAGGTTGTTTGAAATCAAGTGCAGGGAAGCAGGTGTGGTGCATGAAGAGAGGATGAAAAAAGCTCTGGAGCAGGAGAAATGTCTTCGTCCAGGTGTTTATCATGGGAAAAATATCATTAAACTTCCATCAATCATTAATGTTCTATATAAAACCTCAGATTTTGCTTTAAAGGGAGGCAGTCTTTAACAACTCTATTAAGTGATGTGATGGCAGGGTAAATGGGAAGTTGGTGACTGCAATGCCAGGGTCAAACCCTTGATGCTTCAAAAATGACATAAGAAACGAAATCAGATTCTTTATAGAGGCAGACGCTGAGGTATTTTTTGTAGGGAGGGATCATGACGAGACAAAGTTGTCTGAATTAACCACAACGAGTAAAGGAAGAGATACGAGGAAATGAAAAAGGAAGAATCTTCTCCGCGGTTCCTACTCAGTGCTTCATTTGAGTCCATGTGTTGTCTATTACCTCCTGCTTCTTTGTTTCTGCCCTACTTCCAGCGCACATACCCGCTGTGCCAACAACACGCCAGCCAAATTAATAGGAAATACACACATACACACACTTACTCTCACACACACACAAATAAAGTGGAGTAAGTGCCAGCATCCTTGCTCCAAGCTGGCGTGAGTACAACACACTGCTCCAGTCGGAGCTTCCACCAGAGGCTATTTTCCAATCAAATCAAAAGAAGGGCTTAGCAGGTAGGCCCGCGCCTTTGTCTGTGCTGCTCTGCAGATGAAACAGACACTATGAGAATGTCCTCAGTGCTTATTTAGTTCATGTTGGGCAGTCACTGTAATCCGCACGCTTGGATGACAGAGTTAAATTACAAAATGAAAGTTACTAATCAGGAGAGGAGATTATTATCAAATTACATTAAAAAAATCAAGCATTTGATGCGAGTGCCCGTTTGTTTCAGAGTGAACTGACAAAAAAAGACAGCTTAACATAAAGCAGCACTTTAGGCGTGCTGTGATAAAGCAGGCTACTTCACATTTTAACATAAACATTAAAAATCTGTGAAGCTGAAACCGCAAAACATTTATGGTAAATAAGACCTAAAAAGTCGGCCAAACATGGTCAGCAGAGACTCACATTTCAAACCAACATGATACAAAACATACCCTCAATAAAAGGCAAATTGTCCAAAAGTCTCTATTACAGTCTGATTTCCTCACTAAGAACAAACACTCACACACACACCCACCCACACACACACACACACACACCAGAGCACTGATGCTTTTGCATGTATTTCTCTGGATCATTAAAAAACACAGACATGGAATATTCTCATATTAATGCCAAGTGGTCTGTGCAGTATGAGAACAGCAGAGGCTTAAACTTCACACAGTCTTAGCCCAACTCTTCCATTTCCCCTAAACAGAACCTGCTGTGTGTGTATGTGTGTGTGAGTGCATATGTACGAGTGTGTTTGGGGCTTGGCTGGGCAGCAGAGCTCTCAGGTTACACACACACAGGAAGGCTCAGAGCAATAACAAAGGCCTTTCAAAGAAACCCTCAGCAGGTTAAGATAAAATGTTTTCGCTCAAACTGATAAAAAGCATCTGCAGCTTAAATGAACAGGCGCTGGTTTCAGTGGCATGGCATGCAGCAGGGACTGGTTCCAGCAGACGTTGGGCCAGTCTCTTTTAGGGACACAAAGTCACACACAGAGTGTGAGGGTGTTCAGAGTGTGTGTGACTGCTCACACCTGTGAGCTTTGATTCCAGTTCAAGTTTATCCAAATGTGATATTACCAGAAAAATCTGCACTGAAAAACTGACTCATCATCTTCAGTTTACAAATGTTTACAAGACAGGTGTTTAGAGGACCAAATAAATTCCCGCACTGCTTGTCCTACAGAAAAGGCATCTGTCAGCATTGTTTCAGTGCTGGACCTTGCCTGATGAATTGGGACAGTTATTGATAAGATTTTAGTGACACCAGTGCCCTTATCTATTCTGCTTATCAATTCTTTATTGAGTCCCTGATCAATTCCTCCTGCAAATTTTCTGTGTAAAAGCAGTGGGTTTTACAGGTTTTCTGTGCCAACATTTTATTGATTAATAAAATAAAATTGAGTGAAAATTGTATGTCTGGTGACGCTGATGTCCTGTTTTGTTATGTTATTTGCTAAAACAGGCAACCTAGTGTCTTGAGGTGGTTGTAGCAACGCTTTGAGTTGAACACTGAGCTTGTCGTAGTTATGTTGAAGTCATGAAGTCATGAAGCCATGCGTCCGCATGAACCGTTTCTTCTATCTTGCCTGTTGGTATTTTGACATTTAGAGTTCTCAGTATTGTTTATAGAGAGTAATTGTGATATGTTTCTGTGATGAAAGTTGAAATTCTGTTGTAAAACCAAAGTTATACTGGTGATTTCTAACTAGGGATGGGTACCGAATTAGGCGCCTTTACAGATACCAACCGAATTCAGTCTGTAGTATCAAGTGCAGGTTCACATAAAACCAAACGGCACTGCCTTTAAGTGCCTAAACTCAACCTTGTGACTGTGAGGGAGTGGAAAAGTAGGCGATATTCCATACTGGACATGAACACAGCACTGCAAGTTTATATATTGAGAAATAAGAATGTTTATTTGAAAAACTTTGAGAATTTAAAATTAAACAAATTAATATTTATCACCATATTAACACACAAACGTACAGAAAATTGGAAGCATCAAGTACCGATACTGATTGCCAGGAACTGGGCAATGGTATTGTGTCATTTCAAATCCATAATGCTAACCATTAGCATATCCATGCAATTTCCCATATACATTAGCATCAAGCTAGCACTATTTTTTACCTGTACCATTTTTGGTAAATAAGGAGATGTATACCATGTTGAATGTGTTGAATAAGAATCTTGCGTAAGATAGTGATGTACATTTCTTAGTGTGTTCAGCTCTTTATTAAAACTTTAAGCTGGAAATCCTGAATCAGAGTTTTCTTTGGAAAATGTTATCTCACTGCTAAGCTAAGATAGTTGCGACACACTAATTGACATAAAGTCCTGCAGCTCCTGCATACCCATCTGTACAGATGAAGATCCAAACCATTGTCATAAATGTACATTTTCTAAAACAGACTTTTGTCGTGCAGGTTTTGGGTGCAATTGAAAAAAAGAAGATAAAAATTTGCTGAGCAAGGAGAGTTGTTCTTGTATCTGGTACCTACATCAATGGTTTTCTACTGATAATACATTCTGTTTGCTATCCTGCCACTGTTATCTGAGAGAAGCTCTGCAAATGGGTATAAATGGGTATTAGTATGAAAAAAAAACATTCCCAGAACATCTCTGGTTCCATCTCATGAACATTTTCCTTCATATTTTACCCCTCTGTGTAAAACTGTTTGGTGTGACTTTCTCTCAAGTCTCATGTACTCGTCCTGGTGGAGCACCCATCTTTGTGATAGTTTAACAAAATCTCAACCTTCACCTCAAAACACGTCTGTATGTGTGTGTCTGTCACTGCATGCAGCTTCTTGTCCTCGCAAAATCTCATATCAACTGAGGTGACATTCTGAATGAGAGCAGTAGCAAAAGGTATGTAGAGGTCTCTTGAAACCTGGTCACGCTAACATCTGGGCTGTCGTTTCAGTGTTTCAATGTAACATATGTCACATGATGGGCATGTGATGCTTTCATCAAGTTTAAATTAAGTCGTGTATGTAGTAAAAATCTCAATGAATCTTGTGCAATGACTCCTTTGTTCTGCTATTTTGGTAATGAATCCTGCGAGAGTCTCCAACAGAGCTGTCAATCATGACATCAAGGTCAAATTAATGATTCAAATTAAAAATCGATAAATATGGACTAACTGTTGTGACAGACAGCTCATGAGAAACATGTTTGTTGATTTTAAAGTTTGATTCTGTCCCATATGATTGCATGGAGGGGGTGGAAATTGATGTTGTGGCTTCTATTTTGGGGAACTGTCATGTGCTTTGTTTTTTTCTTTATTTTAATGTACTGTTTTCCTCTCATGGAAGAAGGCTTAAGGGACATTTCTGCTTTTGCTTTTTTTGGTTTGTTTTATGCTCTCTTTATGTTTGTTTTGTATGTCTGCTCTGTTGCATCTGTTTTCTTAATCATGCTTTCATCCTAATATTTTTTCTTGTGAACACTTTTAAGATTAAAATCAATTCATGCGAGTGAAACAGAAGAAAATAAATGATGTGTCTGAATCATCTCAGCTCACATTTATGATTCCTATTGTTTGAACTCTGTAAAGCTGTCATAGATGTTTCTGATGAGGGGCTTGGGGAATTCCACCTGTCAGATATTTGACTCTCCTATTCTTACATCTTCCACATCTCAGCTGTTACCTTATTGATTGCAACCTATTTTTTTCAGTAGCTGCAGTTGCAAATCTGCTTTCTTACCTGGAAACCCTGGATACGAGCCAGGTAGTCCAGCTGCTGTGCAGGCTGCACCGACACGCCGCAGGGCAAGCTTGGGTTCTTCCCCTTCATGTTCAGAGAGGCGTCAGCTGTGGGCGACTGACCGTTTAGCAGCAGCTCCCTGGCCATGGTAGCGGTCGGGCTGGGTGAGGAGGCAGAGCCGCTGTAGTACGGAGTGTGTCCGGGGGGCAGCGGAGCGGAGCAAGGCCCGATGTCTTTGGATATGTAGTTGACAGAGCCGCTGCTGTTACTGCCGGGGCCTGGAGCGCTGCTGCCCCCCTGCTTCCTGCTGGCCTCCATCTCCTGGTAGACGTCTGGGCTGAGGTGGAGGAGGCCTTTCTGGGCTGGATGAGATGGAGACAAGGGGAAGGGGGAAGAGGAGGAGAGAAGATTACAATTTAATGAATCAAAATTGAAGAAAAAAATGATTTGAAACAACAGATGAGGCCACTTTAAGCAGAGTGTAACAAAGGTAAAAGACTAAGGCAGAAGAGAATAAACAGGTCAGTTTTAGCCACAGAAATGATTTGCACACATTTTTCTGCCATGCACTTTCACACAACGCTAGGATGTGTTTGTGAATGTGTGTGTGTGCGCTGCTGACTCTCCATTTGTGAGTGAACAAGTTTGCATATTGACTCTCCAAACTGGCATACCATCACCAAACGTAGATGACAGTTTCATGCGGTTTGGCGCTTCCGAGCGCTATCAAACTGTCTGCTGGGAAACACACACATGGCCTCTTTCTTTCTCATCCTCAAACACAAACACTGAGACACAAACGGAGCATCCACCAATATCAACAGAGCGGCTATGACTTCATCTTTGATGGGAAACAGCAGCGTCAGCTAAGGGGCATGCTTCACTTATAAGGTCTCTTGAAATGCAGACCAAAGAGAAATCGGGAGCAGGTTCGGCCTCAGATCAAAGTTCTTTTGGGAATATTTCAGTGGCTCCGGGAAACATCCTGGGTGATTTGGATAACAGAGACTGAAGCACCTTTGACCAGCTTTAGTTTCCGTCCAGATTTTTCTCTGGTTCTCGCCAGCTGAGCAGAACAGCGCTCCAAGACTTTGTTCCGATCCAGACCATTTGGACGAATCTCAGTTGTTTGTATTGGCCGACTTCATTCTGACATCACTGCCCCGAAATGGTCATGACAGGTGGAAGCAGGAAACACCAACAGGTTGAAGTTCAATACTTTCGTCACTTTGTGGCTGAGGTCAGTGTAAGTGAGTGGGAGGAATAAAAGATGTGAAAGGAGAAGAGATGTGAAGGATTAAAGAGGGAGGGATGAGCTGGGAGCCGGCTCGGATAGAAGACGAAGTGGGAATGAGTGGATGTGAAAACCATGCAGAGCCTCCAAAGTCCAGCCAAGGTCACCAGAGACAGGAAGACCAGCTGTGTGTGTCTGCACACGCTTGTTTGTGTGTGCGTATGGACCAACAGCTGGGAGAAAGCGCTGGAGTGAGCGCATGACTGACAGGCCGCTTCCTGTTTGAGTTAACATTACCATCACACTTAGAAACACACATACAAAGACAGGCGGTTTAGAGCTAACTCTTGTCTAAGGTTTCTGGGAACCTGCACAGAGTGTTTCCCATTGTGAACAATGAAGTTTGCATTCCTTTCCAGAGAAGAAGAAAAGCTGAAGGAAACAGCAATGAAATCCAGCTCTTATTACTCATACTACAACAAACTGCCCCATGCCAGCAATGACACAACTGCTAGGATTTCCACCCCCCTCCCAATCATGATGACAACTTTAATTTGAATTTACGCAAGTAGAAATCGTAGGCCTGTGCGCTCCCAATGTAACACAGAAACAGAAAGGTGTTAGCCAACCTGACATCAGCTGTGGTCAAAGATTTTTGTGGTAAGGGGATGAAAAGCAGCGGTGAACGTGGCTCATGCTAGTGTGTCTTTGTGTGTGGGTGTTTCTGTGAGGATGTTTGCATGTTTGCATGTGACTGAGCAGTGATGGAGAGTGAGAAAGACACAAAGGCAGAGAGAAAGTGAGAATGACTAAGTAAAATCAACGAAGTGTGATTGTGAAACCGCGGACGTGAAGTGAGAAGCAGTCAGAAAAGAGGAGAGTAAGAGTGAGGCTGAGAAGTGGAAAGGGAGAGTGTGTTTGTGGTGCTGGTTCCAGGCAGTTTTTTTTTCTTCTTCTTCTTTTTTTTGAGGGGTCCCACCCTGACTCGGCGTCCGGTGGGCCAGGGGAGCGCTGGAGGGAAGCCAGAGCCAAGCATGAGACTGATCGAAAACAGATAGGGCCCGAGCCCACTGCTATAAATCACCACGGTGGAGCAAGACCCTCACATAGTTCACACATGCACACAGACAACGCGCAGACACACATTCAGGCACACACAAATATGCACAGCAGGAAATGAAATGTGGCAACTCGAGTGAAAAGCCCTGCTGCAATGCCCATGGGAATAGAAGGGAGAAAAATCACTCTCTTCTTACTTCTTTTTCTTCTCCTATCTTCCTGTTTCTAAGCCACCCTGTCTGTTGTAGGACAACATCCAACAGCCTGCAGGAGGCAAAGGACGGGACCATACACACACACACACACACACACACACACACACACACACACACACACACACACACACACACACACACACACACACACACACACACACACACACACACACACACGTGCAAGTGGTTGAAGGATGGTGTGTGTTTGATTTGGAGAGTAAAAACAAAAGACGAAAGCCATAGCTGAAAAGCCTGTGACACATTTACCTATTTTCTTCCACTTTGCCTCACACAAAGCAGGAATGTGCTTTGTTTGGATCACAGCTGTTCTGCTTTTCTTTGTAGTGCATTTGCAGTCTTAAGTATGACTGATTCCTGTATTATCAGGCTTTGGTGTACACAGGAAAAAAAAAAAAAACACATGGCGAGCAAAATGAGGCAGAATGAAATCTAAAGCAACAACATCTCTGCTCCCCCTGGGGGTGATGTGATGAGGATTCATTTATCCCCATCCACAGATTTCTGCATGCAATGCAGCTAACAGCCTGTTCCTGATCAAAAATATTCAACTTGAGCAACAAGTCTGCTTGATGCTGTGTTGCAAAACAAATCTGTGTTTAGATTACCCAACTTCCCAGAATGCATCAGGAATGATCGATACAACTGCCATTCAACAATCAAGCATTTAGAAAGTTTTTCACGTCTCTTATTAAGGACAGACCTGATACAGCTTTCATCTTTTCTTTGTGCTAATCTGCATCATATTCTTATTTTGGCCTTGAAAACTGATGAATTTGTGTTCCACTGAAGTTGGTCCAGGTAAAGCCTCTGTGTAGCTCACTATTTACAGTGAAACTGAGACTCACCAGAAACAACTGAACACATGCTTTTTTGAGGAAATTGGAAAATGTTACTCTGCTTTTCATGTGAGCACTAATTTTGACAGCCAATTTTGATTTATTTTTAGTCTTCTGATAAACACAACATTTAGTTTTAGTCATATTTTAGTCATCCAAACCCTTTAGTCTTAGTCTAGTCTCAAGTTTTTGTCTTAGTCTAGTACTAGACCAAATATTTGCAGATTTTTGTCAAATATCATGTAAACAACCTTTCATCCCCTCCATCTGGAGTTTCTTTTCATCCCGCTGTCCTCATGAAAAATTTGTCACCACCAAAACAATCATTACTCAGCAGCACCCTCGCTCTTCTTGCTGTCCATATTCTTTGTACCATAGACTATGCAATAATAAAGGTTCGTACTCATTCTCATGATCCTCTTACAATCACTGCTGTGCATGTGCACAAACATGTTGTCAAAGTAACAGGCGCAGCTAGGCCTGTCACGATAACACATTTTGCTAGACGATAATTTTCCAAAATATTATTGCCGATAAACGATATTATTGTCAATATTATTTTGTTTTTTTTTCCATTTTTTTATTGATGTAATTACAATAAATGGGATAATAAAGTGAGTACACCATATCAAAAGCAAGAAACTTTAATTTCTTAAGAGTATTTAACTGTAATTAAAAGGTCAGAACCTTTTAAATAAAATAAATTAAACAAAAAATATAAAACATTTAACAAACAAGAAAGAAAAAAAAATACAATGAAAATGAAATGGACTCTCTTTTAGAAAAAAATACATGTCAATGAAAATAATTAATACTAATCAAAAACAATAAAACATAGACCCTGTCTAAAACGAAACTCCAAAAAAAACAACAACAAGAATAAAAACTATAGCCTAAATAAAAGGGAGTTTATACAGTACCTGAATTGTTAGTAACATGTACTTTTTCCCAGTCAATCCGTACAGTCTGTCAAACATTTTTAACATTTCTGGCTTTCAACAGTATTGAAGGGCAGCATTTCTTTGGCAATGTAGCTGTCTTTGAGCGCCCACCATTTGGCGCTTTTATTTCTATTTACTCTGCAGACCAAAAGCCTCAGTAAGAGTGGATTGTCAAAGAACAAGGCTCCGCTGCACCTCCCCTTCTTCTTCTTCTTCTACGCCACTATTTTCAAACAAATGCGACATATCAGCTCGTTGGTGTTCATGAGCTCACACTTTGTTCATTCTGATAAAAAACAAAATATTCCCACACTGGGACTGTGGCAGGCTGCTTAAGAACTGAATCTTTCGTGCCATCACTCATATTAGTGTGTGTTTCCTCCTTACCCCTCAGGACACTCGCTTCAGCTCTCTTCGTGTGTACGCGCGAGGAGCCCCGTCTTCACCCGAAACATCGCATTTTTGACAGATGCTCACTCCACTATAAATCCGCTATAGAACCTATGCACCCCGATGTTAAGAAAGATAGATGTAGTGAGCCATTTTCTCATTCAGCCTCTTTGGTCGAAAGAGAGGAGGAAAACAAACATGCATGCACGTGTCAGTTTATCGAGGCTGGCAAACTTACTGAGGACGTTTTTCTTTATCGTTCAGTTAATTGATTTATTGATTATCGTGACAGGCCTTGGCGTAGCATATGTGAAAAAAAAAGCTGCCCTTGCAGGCGGCCCAGGGTCAGCATGGTCAGCTTCTGTGACACATTTTAACCCAGTGCTACTCCAGGCCTGCCACTAACACAAACACAACAAAACAGAACACAATGCAGCACAACAATGTAACGCAACCCAACGCAACCTCTTTAAATACCACAAACACTCAAGTTTCTCCTCTGTTGGTAATCACTTTCATGACTGGCACATGAGTCATTATTGGGGGGAGGAAAAAATCAAAAATCAATAAATTGGGATTTTTGTCTTACAATATCAAAAACAGGATTCTTTGTCAATTTTTTTTTTTAATTTTCATTTCAGTCTTTGTTTAGAAACTGGATAGAAAAAAGTTACCACTTTTCTGAAATGTTTCTTGCTGACTCAGGTGATGTGCATTTAATGGAAGAATATTTCTCCTGATGTAGTCTGTAGACATTATCATCATCATTTACTTTTTTGACATGGTCTGGTGTAAAAACAAACTATAAATCCCAAAAGTAGTCAATATCCACGAATCCCCATCATAACAGAATTGAATCACGAGAATAGATTATCGTCCCAGCCCTCGTCATTATGAAACATCCTATGTTAGTGAGATCCACTTGCTGCATGAAAGATCAGCAAGGACTTTGAGGAGCAACGTTTCATCAAGGTTTCAGCAAAAGTAACTCTTAATTTGACCCTTATCAGTTATTCATGACCAGCAACATGACTCTTCCTTTGCTTGTTTTGCAAACTGAAACAGTTGGAAAACTCAAAGCACCAGAGAGTTTCTTCGCTGGTGTAAAATTAAACTTCAGTTCTTGTAAAGTTTTATTAAGTAGCTAAATGAACTGAGCTGTAAAACAATGCCTGTAATTTAAACACTTATAAAAGTTGTTGAAACATCCAGAAGAAGAAGAAGCAAACCAGAAGCTTTGAGTGAACGAAAAAAGAGAGAAATAATTCTCCGTCATGTGTTTCTTCTAAAATAACCCAATTTTTTTAAGCACAAATTGACACATTTACTGCTGTTTATCACATGATAACCACGCTGAGGCCAGAGCTTACTTTACAGGCTGCAGTTCTGCACACTGATTCAGTTATTCCCACTTCTATTCAATAAAACTCCCAATCCATCAAAACAACAGACAAACAAGAAACATCTTTCATTCAGCAACTAGAGACAGAAACAGAAAACTGCGAGCAGCTGTATCTGCTTGAATGAGTTGTAAACGGTGTTTATGCAATAAACGTTATTCAGACGTTATCATCGTGTGAGTGTTGTGTGGTTTGGACAACTACAAAGAGGGAAATTAGCAGATAGTTAGGTCTCATGCTGCGTGTGAGATAAACTATGAGTGAGAATGGCACAAGACCAAAGCGACGCTTAAAGCCAACAATAGGAACAATGACCAAAAAAGGAAGACTTCGTTTCCCAGGGGGCTCCGCTCTGGAGGTATTGAGCAATGTCTGAAGCTTGGGCTACCATAGAAACCACAAGCAGCAAAATAGTTTACCCCAGCCAGGAAGCACTTATCTATAAACATCATTTAGATGATCTATCTTTTAGGAAATAAGAACAAATCACACACGACGTCTGCAGAGGTTGTATCAGTTTCTTTCAGGATCCTTGATTTAGATTCTGGACCAGCAATAAGCAAACTAAATAAGTCAGGGTGATTAGTCTTACCAGGCTGTTTTGTACTTCTAAACATGGGAAAGCTGAAACGTAACATCCATTCTTCTCTCCTGACTGAAGCTGGATACCCCATGTTAGAGCACTGCAGCTCTGCCAAAAGCCCCCATTAGAGGCGAGTGACAACAGCACATTTGATTCTAATAAGGCTATCTGTTTGTTTTCCACTCTGCTGCTCCACACTGCAGACTGCTCATTCGTCCCCTAAACTGCTCTTTCTCAAGCTGCTGGCATTTACTTCTGCTGGCAACAAGCACGAAGCCGCTCGCAGTGTGTCCTTTCATCGAGCTGAGCCATCACTGCAAGTCAAGCTCGGATATTACGATGCACATAAATCTGCTTAAGCAACCATCATGACGACGAATTCTTTGCATAGCTTGTTGCACTTGTAATGAAAACAACTTGCTAAACTTCATGAGAAATTAATGAAAAAACAAATTTGAAGCCAGACTCCGCAGACCAGGAAACTGAAAATAGAACATGTAGTCTTGAAATAGCGTTTGTGAGAGGAAGGATTTTTTTTATCGTTTTTATTTTGATTACAGAGAAGACAGCCGACTTAACTACAGAGACAGCTGATGCAGACCAGCTGTTTCCCACAAAATTGCATCCTTATGCTTTTTAGTGAAGAGTCAGAACATTGCTGTAAATGAACTGGCCGTCACATTCCATGTAAATTTGATATATATCCTGTCATAAAGCAATTCTGTCTTTACCTGAAAAAAAAAAATCCACAAGTTAAAAAATAAAATCAAACTAGGCAGTGACTAGTGAGGCTGCTTTATCCATGTTGTGGTATTTGTTCCAGGCTTCTTTTCATCTTCGACAAGGATTTACAAACAGAGCCCAACTGGTAAGATTAGATGATCTAAACCATGCAGAAGTGGAGGTCCTATAAGAATTATGTAACAGTTACGAAGGGAATCTGGCAGTAAGTGCTTCAACATGTCAATTTTTACAGCAATATGAGGGTTTACAGCCACCCAAGCAAACATTTGGGGCAGTATTTAAAGGTAGATCCTGCAGGATTTCCCTAAAAAATAAAATGTCAACTTTTACAGGAATAATCCTGCTTAATCTTAACTTCTGGGTCTCTATGCATGTGTGTCAGTGTCTGTGTCTGCCTCAAACCTTCAGCCTGTATGTTGATGTTTTGGTTGTAGCAGGACGTTTCTGGGCGGAGAGTAGGTGTGGTTACATCACCCAATCACAGAGCGCCTAGTGCGCTAGTGACTTTGCAAGTTATGCCGATCAGCTTTGATAGTGGACGTAGCACGGAGCAAGGAAAACACAACCAAATGAAAAGGAAAATCTAAACAGATAAAGCTTTCTATTTAACAAGGCTGAAGCTTGGCTTGTGTTTCATTTGCTTTCAAGCACTTAGAAAGCAGAACAGGAGAATGAGCGACTCGAGTTGGCTTCCTGCTGAGCAGGCATGTGTCAGATGATTAGCTTGTGCTAAATGCCAAGTCAGGTGCACGGCTCTCAGGTCTCTCTAAGGTAAGAAACGTGATGCTGCAGGTGGTTGCTGGGCTAGTGAGTGTGTTCACGTAATCACGGTCAGAGGCAGTGGGTGTGTGCTGCTGCTGGCACTGAGTCAAGAAGGAGGAGCCCAGTTTGAATGCGTGTTAACTAACAAGTAACTTGTCTTTTACTGTCAGCTACATGCTAACTGTATCTATCAACTAAGTTCAGGATTCGGATTTTCCAATTTTCCATTTTTCAGTGAACCTGTTAGAAGTGTCTGTTCTCTGCACAACTTCAGTAGAGCTGATAGCTTGATAACACATCAAACCATTTCATTTTATTTTGTCTGCAGCTGAAGTAGACACTCAGCTAACTCAGATATGTCTTTTTTTAAATGTGTATCCTCTTATCCTATTCTAAAATTTCCTGCCCGGCAGTTTTCTGCCTCTTTCTGTAGGATTTTGTCTATGTGTGCGAGGATCTTTGCTGCAGTGTGCTTGTGTGTTAATCCTGAGTGAAAGGCTATGGTGTTCTTTTTTATTTATTTTTTTTGCACAGGAAGGCAGTGGAGGGACTCCCTGGTGGGCCCCAGTGTGCCGGCCCTGTAAGCCTGCGTGAATGAGCCTGAATTCGCAGGCTCCCCACGAGGACGCACGGCCCATTAAGCTGACAGTCAGCAGCCCATTGACCAGTCACAGAGATTAAACGCCGGGCCATCTCGGCGGCTAAAACCACCTGCAGAACAGAGGGGAGAAAGAGGAAGGAGGAGGAGGAAATGGAAAGAGACAGAGGGAGACGTGCGGATACTCACTGTTACTCGTTGCTTCGGTAAATGACGCCTTTTGTCCGTTCCAGCCTTTGTTGTCCATCTGTAGCAAAGCAGAGAGAAGAAGAGAGAAGGGGGAGGTAAGAGAGATGTAGATTCTTGAACAGACAGCTTCTTCACGCATGTCAGACGAGTTCCTTCCTACTGTTCAGGCCACAAAGAGACGAGCACTCACAGGAGGGGATGCTTAAGGAGCCTGTGTCTGTCTAACTTCGCCAGCTACTTAATTAGGGGGGTTGTCAGTGTTTAGTTGCTTGAAAAAAGGCTCCTATTCAGTGTTACTTCTGCTGTGGTATGCATGTCTGCCCGCATAAACACACACAGCCCCAAACACACGTGTGTGAAACTGCAGAGCAAATCATGTGTGATGTGTGTGACAGCTGAGGAGATGACATGGCTGTAAACAACTGCATGCGCCCCCCTTGAGTGTCTTCACAGTTGAGCACAGATCACCATCGATCCCACGGTGGGAATGTAGCGTAGCAGAGCTCCCAAACAGAGAGGGAGGACGAGTAGGATGGTGAGACTGAATGAGAGAGATCTGAGGATGTTCGACACATCCCACGGAGTGGAGGCTTGGCTGTCTGGGAATTTAATAAGAAGGAGACCACCAAAAGAAACTCTAGGGATGTTTTCTGATTTGTCAGGCCTGGGGACAGCTATGTATCAGGTGGGATGTTCCATCTGAAAAATGAGTTGCAATACTTTTTTTGAACATCAGAGGCACTACAACTCTCTTTGATTTCTCTTATTTTTTTAATATTGTCGCATCTACTCTTTAGCTGAAAAGAAAGAAAACTTGCAACCATAACTTTCCAGTTCAGTGATGCTGTTTTTTTGTCCTTTCAAAATAAAAGCAATTATGTTATCAGAACAGGAACATAAGTAACTATGAGTGAGGCAATCTCTTTCCTGGAGCCTAGACATAAACTTGGTTAAAGACACCCTTAAAATAATGAAATAATGGCCACCAGGGATACAAGGCCCTGTAAATGATACAATACTTAACAAACCTTTTCATATCTAATGTATTTTGTTGTATCATATCTTTTTGTATTGTATCTTATCATATCTTGTCATTAGTTGTCGAACTGTATTGTATCATATCATACTGTATCTAACTGTATTGTACCATGTTCACGTGTTGTATGGTGTACAATTCCAAGTACAGCACACAGTATCATTCCATATGTTAACACAACATTAACTAACAAACATCGTTCTGACTTGTATCATCACACATTGCATTCATTATGCTGTATGTTGTACCATGACATACCTTCTTCTATGGTACCCTTTTGTGACCTCGCCCATCCTGATGTATTGTAGCTTGACATTTTGCATTGTATCATAAATATCTATCCTCACTCTCTGCATTGGGATCATCAACTGCATAATTAATGGACATAGTCTCTGTGACATCACTCATCTGTTTCTAAAACTGAGCCTCCATGCTAACAGCTACAAGGCGCCTACCTGCCAATCAGCAGAGCGTGCCTCTGATTGGACAAACTCATCATCTTAATATTTTTTAAACTGCTGAGTATGAAAAAATCTCCCCTGCACAGTGCGGGCTGTTAGAGAAATTAGCAACGAACTGCAGATTTGCCAAAATATTTTAGACTGCTTGGTTGCAATGCATACAGTATCACATCATACAGTATATCATATTGTATCGTATTGTGTTTGATTTGAATCTATCATAAAATCCCTCCCAAACGCTTTCATAAATCTGAAATAGTAGGCACTGAACCATCATAGTTTGAAGAGGCTAACTAACCAAACATGGGAGGATGCAAAGGGAAACTGTTTGTGTTGTTTAGGATTGCCTCTTTAAGACGTGGGACACTTTTTTATTTCAGGAATTATTTTAAAAATAAAATTGTAATGTGTCATGATATATGGTAGGGAATATAAACAAAGGGGAATATTGACTTTAAACTGGGTTGGGTTGTCTCCACAGTTTTCCCGATAAGAGCAAAATGCCATCCTTTGGCTCTATGGTATAGCTGTCTGAGTTAGATGTATGCAGCAGCACATATCAGACTAATGAGCTGTCGGGGGAGCAGCGAATATTCTACACAAAGCTTGGTTATGTAACGTCGTCTATCTGAATCTGCTCCCTTGAGCTTGAAAACCAATGAGGTGAATGAAGATGATGGAGATCAATGGATGCTTCACAAAAAAACACACTTGGTTCAGAGAAGCTGAACACGTTGCATAACAGGTCAGCAGCATGGGGACCTGTGATGAATCTGAACACTGGCTGGCTATCAGCTCTTGTCGGATTCTGCACGGTGTGTGAGAGATGAGATAGTGTATAGACAAAATGAGAGTGGAGATTTATGTAATCTTCTGCACACAGCTGCACAGGTGCTGCCCTGTAGCAGGGGTTGAATACCAATTGCAAACGTCTGTATTCATCTCAGTGTGTTCAAACATGTCAGGAATTCATTCAGAGGGGATGCATGTTCCTTGACATGCAGGTAATTTGATGTACAAATTACATTATCATGCACCTAATAACGTCATGTTAACGTAAAATTAGAGAAATACTTAAACTGTGGGACACAGTCTCAAACAACAGTCTCCGACTTGAGACCCATGTGCTTCTTTTCCTGTTTTCAGGTTACATCACAAGTGCTGCAGCATTTAAAGCTCCTGTTTGGAACTTTCTGTGTCAGTTTTAGCGCCCCCTGTGAGAAAGTGATACTACTGCTTTTCTCTATGATGACTGTTTTCAGGCAAAAGCTTTCACCCTGTTGTTTTCTCATTATGACAATTTGCTGTGGTAAAAAAAAAGGTTGTGCTGAGGCATGCTGTTAAATGTCTGGTCTGACACCTTGCCTCCTAAAGTAGTAACAGGTATTGGAGTAAGAATACAAAAATTTTCAATCTTGCTGCCAGTATTTCAATTTACTTTTGCAGGTCTTAAGAGGGCATCACTTTTACTTACATTATGCTAATTACATAGCTGAAAATGTAGCGATACCCATGATAAATAATAACATTTATCAAAGACAGACACCAAAGATTTTACCCAGAAGATGGTGCTCAAAGAGGCAACTGGCCGCTTTCCAGCTCAAAGAATGCTGGATACCAAACTAGGCAGCCCCGTTGAGCTCTAGTCTTAAAATTTATGAGAAACTACCAGCACTTAATGTCATCAGGCAGTAAACACATGGAAAGCTTGTATACAAACTGCTAAAAGTTGGTTGAAGTAGTTCAAATGCAGTGGAGTTCGTACCTCAGTGGGAGACTGAGGGGACACTGTGGAGGCCTTGTATCCCAGCTGCAGGAGCATCGCCTCGGCTGCGTTCCGTTTGGCCACTTTCTTGTTGGGTCCTGTTCCTGTTGCGACCTCACTATTCACCTTCACCTGCACACACATGAAAAAAAAAATTTAGATCCAAAACTCGACTTTATGGCTGCACAGACACATTCTGCTTAATATGTTTTCTCGAGAATTTCCTCTTTCCATCGCACTCTCCAAACTCTCTAGCGACGGCTCTCTTTCTGGGTCGCATCATTCACACAACCCCCATTACACACATAGCTTCCAGGTGATGTTTGTTTTTCGGAGAGCCTGAAACATTTAATCTGTCCACACATTATGTAAGCAGATATTTCACAGTGAATATCAAACTTTGTTATGTTGTGCAAACAAACTATTAGGCTCTACAAATAACATCCTGAGAGCCAGAGCCTCTGTGAACTTACTCAAAGTGGTTTGACATATCTGAACCGCTGAAATAAACCTTGTCATTATTCTGTTTATTTCAAAAGATTTTCACACATTCTAAAACATTTCAAACAAAATAGAGTCCTTCCTTTTTTGTCGAGATCATTTGAAGAAATGTTGAAGTTATAGCAGTGAGGGAACCTCAGTGAAAGCACACACACACTCACAGAGCCTCTTGTGTGCGAGAGACAAGCAGAATAGGTTTGAGGCTGAATTTGGCCTGTTCTTTAAAGGAGTGCTATGCCAAACAGGAACACAAAGTAACTATGCTGGATGTTCTAGCTAAACATGCAGATTTTCAAAACACTCCATATTCATATTCTCTATGTGAACAGCTCAAAATGACCCTTTACCCCTTACAGTGTACAGGGCTTTTGACCTTTCACTAGCTGCTTCACTGAATTACTTACATGATTTCTTGAAAGCCAATTTTCAGGGAGGGAACTCCATCAAAGAAATTCACTTTTTTTAAATGTATGTTTGAGGTTTAGAAAATATTTTCTCAAAGCCTGCATTTTTTGCTGGTTATGAAACAGACTAATATTAACAGTGCAGCCATTCTATGACCTACAAAAGGAAACAAGATCATCAGATACAAGAGAGACGTATACAAACTGTAGTTCTTAAAAACACAGATAGTAAGATTTTCAGCTTGCTTTTCCACAGTGACTCCAACAGTATTATGTTAAACAGGGGCTATTGGTATTGTTTCCACACAACTTTTTTCCTAAACAGGTGTTATGGAAAGCATTTATTTCAGTCTCTATATGAAAGACTCAATTTCAACTTCTGTCTCTTTAAAGCTAAATGCTATGAAAAAAACCCTTTCCCTCTGATTGGCCAGCCTTCTGGAGGTCTGTCGGGGGGAGGGGGCAGACTATCGGCAGACCACTGCATTTGAGGCAGCTTTATCACATCAGCAAGTCTTGTGACGATCTATAAAGATCTGATGCAGTTTTTTTTTCTTTTTTTCTTGGAACAAACTGTTTTAATCTGATAGGAACCACATTTCAGAGTTCACATGACATCTCTGGATTATACTTGCCTACTAGGGGTGGGAGAAAAAAAACAATGTATCGAAGAACTGGGATTTTTTTGTCTAAAGATTTTTAATTGTGATTTTTTGTTCAAAAATCTTTCTTATTAATTATTTAAATCCTTCATTTTAGTCTTTGTTTATAAGCTGTGTTGGAAAAAAAAAAGAGATGTCAGCTCCCCTGGATTAATCCTAAAAACAGACTCACATGTGATGTGCATTTTTGGGGGAAAATAAGGCTTCTGATATAGTCTATGGACATTATTATCATCATTCATCTTTTTCTCATAGTCTGGTGTTAAAAAAGCAAACTAAAAATAATTTTTAAAAAAAGCCCAAAACACAGAATATTGAAGAATCACAATTTTAACTGAATCGGCACCCCACAAATGGGAAAAGAATCAAAGCAGGAGAAAAGCATATCGTCCCAGCTCTTTTGCCTACTAAACTTCAAATTTTCCAGATCATTCAGTAGCAGAGAGCTTCTTTAAAGGGGCTGGGAGAACTTTCTAGAAAAGCTAGTGCTTCTCCAGGATGTAGACATTTCCCATGAGCACGAGCACACAGTGTCAGGAAGATGTGACTCTTTGAAATAACCTGTTTTGATGTTGATATTAATTGTGGATTAAGATCCAGCATATATAGAGAGGTGAGCCTTTTTCAAGCTCACTCAGGAAGTCCTCACAGGGGGATTTAAAAGAGGCAAAAAAGCTGAATCACTCTGTGTCTGTTGACTTTGGTATTCCCCTTTCCCCACAAGTGCTGCTATTTTTACTGGATTACTGATAAACTGCAAATCATCCACAACTCAGTTAAGGGTGAAAGGTTGTTGTTGTTGTAGTACTGTGAAAATTTTCCCTGTTAATGATTCTGGCTCCTCCTCACTACACAACACACTCTATTATCTATCAGTCGTGCAAAAGACAGTCTGTGGGCCTCATCGGCAAAAAACAACAGCTTGAAACGGCAGTTTAATAAAATAACAACAGTTGGCTGTCTCCACCAAAAAAATGGAGCTGTAAAGACGGATTCTCAGCCTTTCTGAGCTTTATATGCGTACAATAAAAATAATAAATATCAAACAGAAACGGTTTGAGAGGGAATAAGGAGGATGAGAAAAAAGGGCCAGAGGGGGAGAAAGGGGAGTGAGAGGAAGTACAGGGAGGTCCAAGATACTAAAAGCGTACAGAAGAGGAATTAAAATATAAATCATCTACTACATACAAAATGTTACAGCTGTTACTTACATACTGGAATTACCCCACTAAAACCATTTAAACTGTCTAAACATTCATATTTCACCTCACATAACAGCCTCTCATTCTCTCCTTTCATATGAATGAAGAACAAATGACATGGAGCTGCTGCTATGTTTGTGTGTGTTGAAGCTTGTGCTGTTTTCGTCTATTAGTGGGTTGATAATAGACACACTATGATCACAAAGTGCAGACAGACGAAGGTTTTTTCCTCAGGACATCAGAAATATTTGTGCAGTTCATGAAAGTGTTCTTACGACTAAGTCCACTCCAACTATGCTCAACAACATGAAGAATGTTGTGTTAGTGTTAGAGTGGGACACACGACTGAAATAGGATAGCAGAACATAGTCTCTTGAGAAAACCATGTAAATTGTGTTCTACTGTGAAGAGGTTATATAATGTAGCTGCTGGCTGTGTTTGTCCGAGCACACGGGTTTGTTCTTTTTCTGCCATTAGCTGTGGTTTACACATTTGTTTCACATTGGACAAATAGACTGGACACACATTCTGTTCTTTTCTGTCATGTATTTACAACAACAGTCTTCCTGTCCCAAACTGTCACTTCAGTTATCCTAAATGATCTTCTTTAATAGTAGCCACTGATCATTCATGTGTATCGGGCCTTAAGTTATAGATCCACTTCCTATCCAGAATAAACAACATGGATATCCAAAATAGAATTCTGCCCAGAAAAACTTTCAGTTTTGAGAAACCACAACCCAAATACAAGCATGGTAAGCAAAATGTATAGAGTCAGATTATCTAAATGGATAAAAAAGGGGTGGGGTGATTGGGGGGGTCAGATATCAGCAATTAATTTTGAATAACCAATTCACACTGTCAGTACGGATATCCACATTTGATGCAAGTTTGGGAGGCTTTGTCCATTGACAGCATTTATTGCTAAGTCTGCACCTGTTTTCTACAGAAGACAAATGAAGTCAAAAAATGTAAGTGCACAGGACTAAACCCAAAATAACTGTCTAGTATCAGCTGAACCAAAAAAGGACTAAAAAACGAAAGCACATTCTATTTTTTGATGAACAAATTATAGTTATTTACTTATGTTCCTGAACAAGATTCATTTTCGTGGTTTATTTTTGTTTAATTTCCGACTTATCAAAGAATTCCAGTTTTCAGGCTTAATTTGGGGTAGAAAAACATAAACTTAGTTCGAAACTCCTCTCTCCTGTTCAAAAATGTGAAGAAAAGGGAAATCTCTGAAAAATAAGAGTTAGAGTCAAAACACTTCACGATGCTGGGTGGTTGTCTTATTTTTAGGACAAGTGGTCTAATAATTTGATAAGCACTGTGTGTTTGGAAAAGGAAAAAATGCATTTAAGTTATGTTGTGTAGTTTTAGTCTGATCAATAATTGTTAAAATGGCAAGATATACTTTTATAGATATCTTGATTTGAATCTTAATGAAGAGAAATTGAACTTTCTGAATTATCTTTTTCAAACTTTTCTTGTCTTTTAACCTAATGTTACTGTAATTGCTACAGTTCTTAAGAGACAAAAAAATTCAAGAAATGCTGTTTTGATCTGCGGTTCAGTGCAACTACTCCTAGATTTGGAGAATAATCCACATTCCCATTAACTCCCTCTCTTGATTTATGTATTTGACTGAGTAATTACATAAGAAGGGCTCCTGACATATCTGTTTTGATGCAAGTCCATTTTTTATACTTGACGCAATGGCTATGTTCTAGGCACTGAAACCTGTAAAAACTTGTAAATACTACACACAACACAGTTTCTAAATGCACCTTTTGTGGATCAGGATGGAACGCTGGAGCTGCAGTATCTTTGCCAGCCTCAGACATGACAGTAAACTATTGGGTAAAAGTTTTTTGTTTGTACATTCATATTTTCCACCCCTTAAACATTCCCCATCTCAATCTCAGACCATTTGGAGTAGAATGTATTTATCTAAGCAGCACATATCTACTTAAGGTCTACTGCCAACCTGCATTATGAACTCCCGGCGCCGGGGCATCCCCCTTTCAGAGAGCAGCAGGTACTCGGGCTCCTTCTCCTTCTTGGCCTGCTGGATCTGAGCCAGACGGCTGATTGGATTCATGCCTTGACCGTAATCTGGTCCCGTCTGGGTGGAAAAGAGAAGACACCTGATGGTTAACTCCAATATTCACAAATCGTTATCATAACATCAGCATGGTCTGCAAACTACTGATAAAAAGGTAGGTGAGTGTATTAGCTGCTAATATGTAACAGTACTGAATAAGAGTTAGCGGATATGAGATTATATAGTCTCCTGTCGTGGACAGGTGCAAAAGATAAAGAGACAAGTGGAATAACAGGAAATTAGATGGAGGTCCAAATCCAGCTGCAGTACCTTGAGGATGGTCTTGGTGCGTTTCTTGTAGTGTGTCTTGGGTTTCTCCACAGCGGGGATAAAGGGCAGCTTCTTCAGGTCCTGCAGGATGGACAGAGCAGCACGCTTCTTGGACAGCTTCTTGCTGTTGCCCTCGCCCTCGGCGGAAAACTCCCCCACGGTGACACGAGTCAGGAAGCTTTTCATGTGCGGCGGGCCACTCTCCTTTAACACCTGGAGAAGGTGACAGAAGGAACAGGCAGGGGATGTGGGAGAGTGAGTGTAATACATGATTGATCTCAATTTTTTTGAGGAGTCAGAGACAGAAAATGATTTCAGAGAACAAAAGAGAGAAAGAAATTCTAAATGTGTTTTTGTCATTCATGATGTGTGTGAGGGAGTGTGTGCAAGCAGTGTGCAAGCAGCTACACCAGGTGGTCCAAAACATCTGTTTTCGATGGTCACAGTGCTACCCACCCATCTGCGCGTGTTCCTCTTACACAGAACACACACACACACACACACACACACACACACACACACACACACACACACACACACACACACACACACACACACACACACACACACACACACACACACACACACACTCACACACGCACACACACACAGGGTGACGTACAAACACACATATGAAGAGGAACATGTTTCTAGATGACAGTCTCTAGTGTTGAGGGCTCAGTTTCCTTCCTCCAGCCTCTGGTCACCTGGGAGACCTAAAACAAACACCGGCTGGCGTTAGGTCATGCTTCTGCAATCACATCTACTTCCTGTGAAGTCCGAGAACAGTGTGCATGTGTGTACATGAGTGTGTGTGTAGCAGGTGGGGTTCTCCCAAACCTTATTTAGGACAAACACACTGGAGGAAGAATTAGATTTCACACACTTACTGAGTCCAGCAGAATGTGTTTCGGCTAATGTGGATGAATTCATGGCTTGCACACTTCCTCTTTCACTCTCCTCTAGCTGCGGCTACTTTCTATTAATGTTTCTTTCTCAGCCCCCTCCTTCTCCACCTCCTCCTTGATTTGAGCTCAATTTGTGGTGCAGACAGCACAAATTGTTGCAATCAGATGCAATCTAGAAACAGTTAATTTGAACCCAGTGACCGATAAAACTGATTAAACTGATAAGCGGAACCTTGAGCATTCCCCAAATGCTTTACACATCAACACAGACTAATACCAGACCTCGTGGAGAACAAAGGGTAATGTGTACAGACCCTCTTTGGCTTCACAAAAACTTCTTCATTAAAAAAAAAAAAAAATCGATGCACATGCACACCTCTGCAGAAATGCAGATGCAGCAGTTAGAAGTTGCTGTGAAGCTGCATGTTGAAAGTTTACATAACGGCCAAAGAGGAAGGTTCTTTTAAGGTCTAGAGTAAGTGAAGAGCCTATGTTTGCTGTCAGCGTACCTGTTAGGCTGTCAGCATTCCTGCACTGTGACTGGAAAGATGTGTGATACAGGGAAGCCTTGTAGCACTAGCTGTCAATGCTAACAGCCAAATTCACCCCCACCCAAGGGATGTGCTCTGGTCTTGCTCATCACCAGAAAAGGGAAATGTAACATGGCAGCTTCTAGTGCATTACGCCATTCAATGGGACTAGATACATCTGACTCTTTTTAAGTCAGTCAATGGGTTGATGATGACACAGCTCATCAGTGGCCAGCTGAGATTACACTTGTGAAAAAAAAGAGCAAGTTACAGAATGAAGACGTAAGTAGGGCTGTGGAAGTCTCTGCTGCAGTGAATGATGGGATGTGCAGGACGGGAAGCGTCCTCAGCTGATCTGTGGCTGCAGTCACTAAATCAATCTCTCATTCAGGTTTTCTTTCCCTCCTCGTCCATCACAGCCTCATCTAAACACATGAGGCTATCCCACTTCAGTGGTTGGGAAAGATGGTAGACTGAAAAAACAGGAACAAATTTGCTTCCTGGTGGGTGACCACAATGCGCCTGATTTGATTCCGACCACAAACCTCTGTTACTCCTCTGTAAAACCTCAGTTGCCATTGTTTATTTGGCAGGCAACAATTGGGGATTCCAGAAACTGGAAACCGGTCCTGGCTGAGAAACGGTTCAGAGCATCACTCTCAGTGAGACTGCATATCATCAAGTTTCCATCCTGGTTCTTCCGCAGATTCAAGAAATTACTTCTAATGTGTTCAGTGAAACCAATTAGCGGTGATGTTTGTTAAATTAAGCTACATCTGGACAAAGCCAGCAACCCAATAAACGTCCCACTTATATTTTCCCATTTCTATTTTAATACGTCATATTTTGTTATTATTTTAATGTTTCCTTGATTTTAGCTGCTGTAAGTCACTTTTAGTTGCATATGATTTGTATAAATGGTGCTACACAAGTGAAAGCTTGATTAAGTGATGGAAACAAATAAGTAATGGTTCTCCAGGTTTTAAAAAACCTTTAAAAAAGCATATCCCTTACTTACCTCTTGCTTTGCCCGATTTATTAACGATCTCTTTGAGAGAGAATAATAATAATAATAATAATTATTATTATTATTATTATTGTTATTATTACTATTATTATTATTATTAATATTATTACAAAATTCCTGTACCTGAATTTTTTTTTAATGTTTGAAAAACTTTGCAGCAAATTTTAAGTAGATAGATCAGGCAAAAAAGATAGCATCTGTTGCAGTCGACTTTTCCATAAAAGGCTTTTAAATATATGCATATAATATGAGCTCAGTCTCTTTCTGCTTTTTTTAAAATTTATTTATTTATTTATTTTTGATAATAAAGCATGGGTTACTATGGTTGTTCAAGATGGACAGAAGTTGCACGATGAACTGTGCATTGCCCCTATCAAATAAACTAAACAGACGTAACATATAATGACTTTTCTTTTCAGAAACAAACAGCCACAGCAGACACAGATTCTTCCCAGTTAATCCAATCACAAATTGACAGTTTTTAACAACTGTCTGTATACACAATCAAATACTGTCCTGTTTTCCTTTGCAACAATCATGTGGGATAACAGAGCACCAGTTACCCTATGACTAATTTAATCTTTATCCACCATCTTTTCAGTTCCTCATTCCAACATCTAAACACTTAGCCGATGCATACTGCAGAATGTGCATGAAAACACAAAAATACAGTGCCTTTTGTTTAATCCAAAGTGTTTTTGAAGGCAGGAAGAGAAAAGAGAGTAATAAAGTTGTCATAATAAGCCCACTGTAATACATGATCTAGTTAACAGTCCAGGTCTATACAGCACATGCCTTGATGATCATCAAATCTGCATGTTCGAATGTCTCCTTAGTGACTCTGCCTTTTGTTGCCTTCTTGAATCGTCTGCTGTCCCTTCTGTTCCTTTCCCAGAACTTGCAGAAATGAAGGAGAGGATCTGTTGCACTAAGACTCATCTTTACTCTCCAACATGAGTCATTTAATTACTTACTAATCCAAACTTCAAACGTGGCGTGTATAGATATCATGGCCTGTATAGATATACAGTGCAGTCAAAAACAAAGCGTGTGTCAGTGCACAAATGTCACACACTCTTGGCCCAGGATGGCGGCAGACGAGCTGCAGTCAGTCTCCTGGCAGACGATACAGGATCTGTGCCACGCCGATGGGATTTCAGCACTATTCATTAGCGTGCACACACACTTTCACACATACTAACAGACAAACACACCCATGTAGCACCTAATGACGAGGATCAGGTTGTACACAGGAAACTCTGTAATTCAATGTTGATTTTTTCTTTTACAATCCCCTTCTCTTGTCTCCTCATCTCTTCTCTTCTCTAACATGGGAGGCCTGCTCTCCGGCTTCTCAGGGAGACATTAATACCTTGAGCAGTCTGAGGAGCCGTGCATGCGAGACCTCAGGTACACTGCAAGAGGAGGCTATGGGAGCAGGGTAGAACAATGGCGAGGACTGGTAGAGGGAAGAAAGGCTCTTTTGTAAGGACAGTGGATGGACAAGCCCTCGGGGAAGCTGCTCCTTGTAAGATGGGTGGTTCTTGGCTCGGACCCTCTTCTCCTGTGTCCTCCTTGGAATAGGAAGCCTCTGATCCAACACACAAGCTGTGATTTATAGATTGGTTCCTCTTTGATGCTGACATCTGTTTGATATTGCCTGACGGGGGGATTAAGTGAGCCAACTGGCTCTCAGGGTGGTGGCGACCCTCATCGTTGCATCGTTGGATGGGAAAGCAGACACTTGCGAACAGTGACTCATGGGTAATTTCATGCTCTGGTAAAAGGGAGGATGAGATGAGAAGCAAAAATGTCTGCTGTAAAAGGTATTCTCATGAAAAAGACAATGTTTACCATTTTGAGTAAGGTGCATTGATAAATAATTCCTAAGTTGAGGTGTACGAGTGTGATTTTATTTTTTGTTGGGGGAAAATATTTTATGATTTTCCTCAGTGTTTAAACAAAGAGACAGGAAAATGGAAGCAACACGGCAGGGTGGGAGATAAGGCCAGACTTTGGCCAACAAGTACTAAAATAATCTAGAGACCTGTGGAGATATTTGTGGTTCACTCTCAATCTCTAGCCACAGTATTGTGAGAGCATTCTACATGAAACATGCTGGGAATGTAAATGAAATCAGGTCCACTTTATGGAGGGGAGAAAAAAGTTTGTGATAGCTTTTTTCTGTACCGCATCATGCTCCAGAATGCAGCACTGAGTCTTACTGAAAATTCACTGATTTCAGGTACATTATCTCATGGTTCTGAGGAAAGAAGCAGTGGTGCCAGCAGAGAGAAAGCTATGCTTGTTAAAGCCAGGAGGACGACATCGAGAAGCAGCCAGTGCTGAAAAATGAAGCCAAGGAAAAGATCCAAAAAGCTGCAGTTCCTTGAGTGTCCACTTAGGGCCGGCTCCAAAAACCAAAGAAAGCTCACTGGAGCCAAAAATGAAAGCAGCAGAATCAAATGTGTTTAGAACTCATCTACATTGAAGTTATTTAATGGCCTCCAGTTTTGAAGAATTACACAAAGTTAGAGCAAAAACTGGTTTAATTTTTTGACCGGATCTATAAAGGCAAAAATAAGTTGGAGTCAGTATTTCCAATATGGCGACCACCATCTTTGACAACACTGAAACTACATCCATGTTTATAGTAGTTCATTATGTTAACAAGCAGTGGTTTTCCCCCAAATTAGTCTATTTTTTTCAGTCACTGGTACTGGAGGGAAACTCAGGAAGGCCAACTAGGGATGGGTACCAGATTAGGTACCAAGAACTGATTCACGCAACATCAAATGGTACCATGTTTCAATATCTAAAGGCATACTTGTGAGTATAAGGGAGTGGAAGAGCTGGCCATTTTTCATATTGGACATGAAAACGGCATTGAAAGTTTATAAATTTAGAGATAAATATGTTAAACTGAAAAACTTTGAGATTTTGTTGTATAACAAATTAATATTTATTATGACATAAACACACACATACAAAAAAAAGTAAAGTTGGTGCTGTTAAGTAATGATACCATATTGTTACCTATGCCAAGGAGGTTATGTTTTTGGCAGTTTGTCTGTCTGTTTGTTTGTCTGTGAACAAAATAACTCAAAAAGTTACAAACGGATCTTCATTAATTTTCAGGAAATCTTCAAAAACAGGATAAGGAAGAAGTGATTCAATTCTGGAGGTGATTCAGATCACCTTTTGGATCCAGCAATTTTTTTTAAAGGATTCTCTATCATTGTGAGATAGGGCTGTTTTCACCATATGTGTTTATAACTCCACGATAAATGGTCGGATTGCTTTGCAAAACAATACAAGACAAGGTCACGATTATTTCTGACAGATGTTAAAGTACAATCCAGATCCTGGCAATATTCTAGATACTAAGATCCAGAACATGAAATATGTACTGGGTCATCATGATTTTCAACACTGTCAGGTAACTAATTATCGTACAAACCTGCTACTAACACCAAACTGTAGCAGACAGTCTGTTAAAAGGGAGTATAAAAATAAAGACGGACTAAAGTGTTGCGTGACAATCACAATATGCTTGGCGGAGGTCTGCGCTCTCTGAGTGCTTTTCTGGTTTCAAATGTGAAAGGTACTCATCTCTATGGCCAACACAATTAACCCTGTAGTTTTCCCTTTTAAATGTAAGGGATTTGTCTCTATTTAATCATCATGGTTTTGGAATCAGTATTTGTAAAGAAAGAAGGGTATTAAATTGTCTTCACAAGCCAAACAGATGAGACATTTCCAAATCTCTGTATAACGTTAAATCATTTAATTTCAACAAAGAGAAAAAGCACAACAAAGTGAGTAAAACTCTGGGCAATCAAATTTAGCTGGAGAAGCTTTAAGTGAGACAAAGTGAGGAACAGAGAGTGGTTAATGATTTACTGCTCATCAGACAGCGGTAATGAACAGCCAGTCTCCACATCAACAGCAAGCAGAAGAGCGACTGTCGGAGGAATCTGGCTTCTTTTAAAACCTGCTGCTGTCAGCTTCCAATTTGGAAGGACAGAAAATGAAAGTGGCGTAATTGCAGTAAATTACAGCGACAAAGACATGACAGATGAGTCGCATCAATCCAGATTTGGCTGGCTGAAATTATTAATAGTAGTTCCAGGAAGGACGGACATGTCATGCTCCGATTAGTAAATGCATTTTGTGAACAAAGGGGAGAGAGGAGGGAGGGTATGAGAGGGAGGATTGGACAGCTTTCCAAATAATTTCTTCAATGTTGTGTAAACTTTTATTTGCAAGCAAAGTCAGAGGGAGGGAGAGAAGTGAGAAAAAAAATCCCTCTCTCACTCCATCCTTGTCTTGGTTTTCCCTCAACACTGTCCTTCTAGCCTCAACATGCATCCGCCCTTCACTGTGATTCTTGGGATGATAGCAGGAGAGGTGGAAGGCAGAGGTTTTGATGGAGGAAGGGAGGGTGCACGCAGAGTAAACTGAGCCTCCCTTGTTTTTGGCACCTTGCAGAGTATAGTCGAAGAAGAGGGGGCCACCAGGGAGTGAATATTGGGTGAGTCAGCTGAGACACGCCGAAAGCCAAGGGGAACAGACCCAGCAGGTCATGTAAGGACACACAACACTACTTCATGAATTTGGAAAATGTTGGGAGCAGTGGCTGAAGAGTTGAAAAAGTATTACTGATAGGAGTGCCTGTACAGGAATCACCAGAAAGTCAGCTGTCTTCTTATTCACTCAATTGTCCAACAGTGACAACAGTCACATCCCGAGAATATAATGTTTCGATATCACATATACAGCATTCTTACTCTCTTTTGTTATCCTTTTACTATCTTTTTTTCTAAAGAAAAATAAAGGATTGTAACTGAAGCACACTGTCTTACAGAGAATGTGTAATTACACTTAAGATACTGTTCTTAACCAGGCTGAATCACTGAGGAAACTTATCAGCTGAGTCACCAACACAGGCAACCAAACATCATTCTGACGTCCTTCATCAGCTTGGAAACACTTTGAAATATATACAGCTGAACAGATTATTTTGACGCTCTCTGAACAAATTAGGCAAAGCTGACTAAACAAGCCCTTCTAATGTAATCATTCAAGAAAAACTGGAAAAGTATTATCAGTATGACTCCTTCAATTCGTTATACGCCTTTGCGTTTTGGTAACACTTACCATATTACAACATTTCTCCAAACCTCACTATAAATCACAAGTACTCACACATTTGCTATCTGCGTGTTCTTATCTTCATTCATTCTTTGTTACAGGAATAACATGAGTAGTAATTTACAGCACAAGTGTCTCACCTCAAAGTTGACTGATAAATTTCTCTTGAGAGCAATTTCGTAGACCAGGCTGATCTCTGACTTGCTTGCATCACTGCCGTCCTCACTCTCCGCTTTTTCCTCTGGGCTCTGAAGAAGAAAGAGAAAAGCAGGGGTTACAAAAGTAAAAGAGGACTTAGTAAGTAATGATTTGTATTCATTAACTGTGTAGTAAAATCGCACTTAAGGTAACAATTAAAAATGTGACCCCCCCAAGAAGGAAAGTTTTGCCTGTTTATTTTGTTGTTACATACTTTTAAGCTTCGCTTAACACAGAAACAGCATTACTTGAGCTCAAATATAGATTGTTTTTTTCTTTCTGGTTGCTTGTTGTTGCCTATTGCAGGAGCTCTCTCTCCCTTGTCCATTTTTTCTATTTTCTTCTCTTTTTCCTCATCTTTACATTTGGAGTCCATCATAACTTTTTATGTTTCATTTGTTGGCCACTGACACCAAACTGGTAACATCTGCAGTGCTGTTTCTACTATTTTTGTTCCTGTGTTTGTCTGGAGATCCTACATGGAACCATGGTCACATTGTTTACATATGAAATCAGCTGTTAGCAGCCTGTAGCATGTCGATGCTAACCAGTGCTAGGCCTGATGTTTCCCTCCGAGCAGAGGAGAAGGAGGCGTGGACCTGCTGGTGCTGGGGTGTGAGCTTAGAAGAGACAACATCGACATGTCCTTCCATCCATTGTTATGGGGAATGTAAGATCTTTTTCCAATTAGATTGACGAGCTATTAGTGCTAACCCAGCACCAAAGAGAATACAAGAGGGCAGAGGAGCATCATGCTATTCACAGAGATGTGGCTAGCGGAGCTGACACCAGACACAAACGCCACATTGGAAGGTTTTCACCTCTTAAGAGTGGAGAGGAAACAAGTGAAGAAGGCCAGTCTGTGGAGGTGGAGGATGAGTGGAGAGTTTAGCCAAGCTGTCGTCTCTGATGAACATTCTTCTTCAAGTTAACACTTATTTTATCATTCCATTTATGTATTCTTGAATTTTTGGGGCTAAACGCATTCATTGCTGTTAAGACTCTGAATTTCCCTTCGGGCATTAATATAGTACATTCTTTTCTATTCTATTCTTAAAAGATAGACAACATGACAGCTCCACAAAAGTGAGGCAATACATTTGGTACTCCCCATACCAAATGCACAGAAAACTACCAAAGAGCCACTGTTTCTAAATAAATAAGACATTTGGTCTTTCTACCTTTCAGAGAAAACAGACCAAACTGAACGTAAAGTTGAGCCCTGTATCAAAACAAAGATTTACACACCAACACTGTGTGTGTCAGCCAAGCTGCTACAACGAGAAGCCTGTCTGTTTTTGGATTTGATCTTTATCTGATATGGGATTAGGATTTATTCCAGGACACGACTGGTGGTCCTTGGACTGTGTGAGAAGTTTTTCAAAAAAGGGTGGTCCAGTTAAATAAGAGAATATCCGTATATAATTCTCTGTTTTCAGACAGCCGGATCGTTACTTGTGAGAACCAGAAACGCTTTGCCACTGGAAGTGGAAAACAATGAATGGCTCAAGGTGGAGCTGGTTACAAACAATAAAAGGAAAAGGCTTAAAAGTTTTGCTTTTTCTTTCTTTCTTGGTGTAAATTTAGATCAGTTGAACTGAATCTATGGATTCTTAAAAGTTTCCAGACTGATTACTATCAATCCCTGAATCCTGCTCTTAGTCCTGAAGAAGAGCAACCCTGTTCACGCCACACAGATCATATCATCAGACATACACCACAGGGGCTTTCGGTGCCGACTGTCTATGGGAATGCAGAGCTCTGTCTCTCGATCCTTATCTTCTCATGTCCAGCTCTTTGTCTGATTATGTCTGAATGGCTGCTGTCTTTCCCTTTGGGCTTCTTCCATCCTCTCTCCTCATTGTGTGACCTGATCTGACGCATGAATCATACCAAGAGATCTCTTAGATTTCACAGGAAGCGCTGTCACGTGGTGGATGCACCTACTGCACTGGGGAAGAGACCTCACAGTGGCACGAGACGTTAGTCACAAGTTTTTTTTTATTGATGAACACATGCAGACATGACATGAGCAAGGAGGAATCAGTCCTCAGGGTCTTCTTCATCTATACACTGTATAATCAGATCATTGCTGTGAATTAATTGTTTTAACAGCTACAGTTCCCTCTGCCACAGCTTCACGATTGTGACGTAAATGAATTATGATCCCTGTTTCTCCTCAAGGCTGAATAAAAAGTGTCAGCATCTGCCTGCAGGTTTGTTTTAGCACATTGGAATGACCAAGCAGAACAGCAACCTTCCTTTGACAGAGACAAAGAGGGCTTACTCTAAATTTGGAGTCTCCCCTTCTTTATTGGTCGACTGAACAAAGAGTCCTTGGGAGAGTATAAGCAAATGAATAACTCATTCAGTCTAGTGCTCGCTGTGTGCATAAAAAGTGACTGTGAGTGTACAGAAAGCTTCACATTGTCTATGTCTATGAGCATGGCTAAAGGATTCTACATCAAAGGATGGGAAGATGAGGCTCCCAGCTGATTGAGAAAACGAGTTCTTGGAAAAGTCTTGTTAATGTCAAATCACAATTTTCACAGATTTTACTGTATCTTTCCTCAGATGAACTGTTCGACTAATGTCCAAGAAACTCCAGATGCAGATTTCCCATCACAAACAGCCTAAAATTCTGTGTATTGTGAAGTTAAATAAACTGCTTTATTAATAGGAAGTGCTAACATCAAATTACTTCAAAAATATGGGATGTTCTAGTGCAAGTATTCGATGTAGATTCTGCTCAAGGTTTGTGTCAGTTTTGGTGACCCCTATAGACAAAAATGTACCTTTTCTTGCCTTTTCTTACATGGGATACATTTCATACCCATGTGGGAAACACAGTATCAATGATGCTTGAGAAGGGCATAAAAAGAATTTTAATATGGTGATTGGATGAGTGCTCTCTCATTTTCATTATGGACTGATCTCACATATAAGGTACCATAATTATTCAATCAATTAAATATTTTCCCAATCAATCATTTTGATTGGACTGAATGACTTTTAAGCAGAGGTGGGGGGTTGATCAAGTATATTCGATCTAGTGATGGGTACCTTTCACATTTGAAACAATACAGTACCAATGCCTGGTACCTGGCAATTGATATCGGAACTTAACAGTATCAATTTTCAGTACTTTTTTGTACTTATGTGGTAAAAAATATCAATTTGTTTAATAATAAAACATATTTTTTTCAATTAAACATTTTTATTCTTCAATATATAACCTTGTGTTCATGTCCAGAATGGAAAATTCCCTACTCCTCCACTAACCCTGACAGTCACAAGGATGCATTTACGGTAGGTACCTAAACATGGTTCCTTTTGATTTTATGTGAATCGGTAACTGGTACTTTTGACAGAATTCAATTGGTACCTATAACAGTACCTAATTCGGTACCCATCTCTAGATATACTGCAGGTGAGAAGTATGCAATGACTATATCACAACCATCATGTATATGTTTTAAGACGTTGGTATTTAATTCTTGTTTGAGTTTCACGTTGTCACTTTCTGCAGGTGCTTCCGCCACAGCAAGCAGCGCACTCTCCCGCTTACCCAGAAAACTCTCCTGTGCAAGAGTGTTTTTGGTGGAGGAAAAAAGTCACTTTCATATCTTGTCAATCGCAGGTTTGGGATATGCAAGTAATTTTTTAATATCCATCTGAGGGTCAGCTTGAAACGCGTTACTGGTGACATTTTATGCATCAAAGGGTTGAATTTAAAATTTCTATATATCAGAAAATCAGAATATTGAGATGTATATTGTGTATTGCAATATAGCTTGGAAAAAAATGAGGAATTGGTTTTAGGCCATATCCTGGCAGTAACCACCTGATCATTATACATTATCCTCTGTGGCTGATGGATATAGCACCGGGGGGCCTAAAATGATGCCTTTAACATAACTGGCACCATGTAAACTGATTTGCAGGATTTGAAGGTTAGTCACCAATTTCCCTGTCTTTACAGCCTGAAGCCATGCAAAGTTGTTTTTTTGTGCTCCCTAAGATTACGTATTGTTGCTCTACCTTAGTATAAACACAACACAATTTGCACGTCACTGATATCTACCTGTGGTCTTCTGTAAATCAAAGGTTTGACAAGTCGTGGTGGTAAAAATAAAAGAACACCATCAGCCTCAGGGTGTCTAAGCGTTTACGCATGCAAGATGGTTTACACACACACACACACACACACACACACACACACACACACACACACACACACACACACAACATGACAGACATATACCGTAGACACAATGTGCCTCAATTTGTAAAGCAAGACTCAGAAGCAGCAGCAAACAAAGAGCGTATTTATGCAGACCGACGCCACAAGACAGCGAGTCAGGCAAGTGAGAAGAGCCAAAGCGTTTTGAATAACCATCCGAGATGCCAGGCTGTGAGGATATGGGGTAATTTGATTTCCGGTGGGAGACGATAAGAACAGTTAACAGCCATGCCTGAGGGGAAACTCTGGAAAGGTACAGTGACACTGGGAGGAGGCAGAAAGAAAAAGGACAAAGTAGGGAGAAACTTGGAAGGGAAAGAAGCACTGGAGCCAGGTGTCAACTTAACCAAGGAGACAGAAAGACTTAAATCACACAGAGTAATAAGAGCTGAAGTGGATTAAGATGAAATCTCACGAAAGCTTGTTACACACACATCTGCAAAAAATATGGGCTGAAAAACACTTTCATTTGATCCCTCTGATGAGAGCAGCAACAAATCCGAGGCACAAATCCTTTGACTTTTCATTAAGAGAAGAGCCGAGTGGAGGGATGGTCGTTTGGCGTAAAATCTGTACAGGTGACAGAAGCGCTGAAAACAGGAGCGGGGGATGATTGAGGACAATCTGAGTGGAAAGTGGAATGACCTTTCAGAAATGAAATGAACGACAGAACAACATCTTAGATACAAAAAAATTCCTGCAGGTGTGTATGGTGATTTCCTGAAGTTTGATAAGTTTTGTTATAATTGTTATAAAATGAATCCTTGACAGTTAATGTTAGGTCTTAAGTTCCTTGAGGGAGGTTGTTTTCATGCAACAGGATGTCTTGTGTAGCACAATTTAAAGCTGGTGACTGTATAGCTTTGGTATTTGTGTTCAGGCAAACATTTTTAAAGTTGAGTGATGGTTTAGGGCACAATGTCATCTACTGGTGTTGATCCCAATGTGTTTTTAGAAGTCAACACAGCCATTTACCAGGAAATTTTAAAGAACTCCATACTTCCTTCTGCTGATGCTGATACAGAGATGCTGAATTCATAATCTAGCAGGACTTGGCTCCTGCCCACACTGCCAAAAAGTACCAAAAGCTGGTTAAGTGACCGTGATATTACTGTGCTTAAGTGGTCTGACAACTTGCTGGACTTGAACCCCGTAGAAAATGTATTGATGCAGTCCACTGACAAATTAAAAAAAAACTTTTTTTGACTTTTAGCAGTCTGAACTGTGTTTGATTGATGAAAATCTACTCAACCAGGTCCCAGTAATTCTTAAGCCCCATTTTCACCAAACAGTTCAGTTCAGTTTGCCTCGATAAGGGACACATTTTGTTTCAACTTAATATTTCCAGGACAGATCCCTAATAAACAAGACAAGCCATTCCACTTGTTGGTACCATTCTGCAGATATACCAATTCAACCCCTAAAAGTGGAGCTACAACATTGCCCTCTCCTCCACTTTGAAATAAAGAGCCACATGGAAATCACAAAGAAGCAGAATTGCTGAATGTCTTCCATCGTTGCTCTTTGTTAACTGTGTCTAATTTTTCTTCTTCATTAGATTTATTAGCGGGGTACACTGCATCGTGCCTTAATGGCATTACGCCATTACGTAACTGGCGATCAGCATCCAGTTAACAAGTCACTTACCTTGAGGGGACACAGTTTTCAACAGGATCAGGCTTAACTGATCAAACCCATACCAAACTGGACTGATCTAAACCAGACTGCTTGGTGGTAATGGGGTTTCAGACAATAACCACATAAGTGTTTAATGTTTGTTTGTTTACCTGTGGGGGCCGCTCCGGGATGGGTTCGTTGCGCAGTGCTTGCAGGGCCTTCATGGCAGCGTTGTGTCGGGCTGCTTGGCGGGTGCGTCCCTCGCCTATAAACTCATTACTCCCCACAGAGAGCTGCACATAGAAGATCTTAGGAACTGGATAATGGTACCTAAGACAGAGAGAAAGGAGACGTTATTTAAAAAATGTGCGTAATAGTTTGTAAATTTCTTTAATAAACACAATTACTGATAAAGAACATGTTTGGGAAAAACAAGAGATGGGAGAGTCCCTGTTTTTATGAGCCAAGTTATCAATCCAAACCGATTACACTGTTCCCAAATTAAAGGCCCACCACTTCATCAGGGTCAATTACTGCACAATAGCCTGTTGGCCAACCACTTGACTGATGTCTCGCTATTGAATCTAATCTTAGTGTTGCCAAACAAAGCCCCGAGAAATATATATCCTCCTCTCTTTCTTCTGGCCCCGATCATAGATTTTCCTCTCATTCTTTGGGTCCTGACAGAGCGGGACTGAGCCGTCACAGAGCAGATTTAGGGGTCTGCGAGTCCGCGTGTGTCATACCCCCTCCTGGGTCTGGGGGTAGAAGGGCAGAGAATGTCTGCCAGACCGACGACAAGGAAAGAGAAATAGTGGGAAAGCTAACAAGACAAGAGAGGAATCCAAACTTTTTAATATCCGTCTCCCGTCTTCTTTTTTTTTTTTTTTTCTGCCAGTATACGCTTACATACACAAGGACACACAGCCAGCATATGTGGTGAAAACAAATGGATAACAGCAGTTTGGATTTATGGAACTGTGACCACTGCCAAAATGTATTCAATATTTTAACAGAGCTTACTTCACTACATGCTGAGGAAAATTAAAACAAGCCTGACATAAATGCAGTGTACATATGTATTCATTTTCAGCCATAGCAAAACATCCTGCTTGGCACTGAAATGTGAGATTTAATACTTAATTGGAATTTGGGGAACCCAAGAAGCTTTAAAATCCTAGGAGCTCTAACATGTAAGAGAGGGGAATGAGTGTGCACTGGAAACTCCTGCAGTCCTCTTCACAGCAGAACACATGCGTGTTGTTAAACTTAACTTTCTCAAGACACAGATCCACATAGACGAGAAGTCCAGTGACCGCTTTGTTATTATGTTTGAGATCAACGATGAGTGTCAAAATGACACCAAATGTAAAACTTAATATTTTCTGCATCAAAAATCTCAACCTTTTAAACCATTGATATTGAGTTTGAATGTTTGCTTTGGAAAAACTCAACATCAGCTGTTAAATTCATATACATCAGCTATTAAAAGCTAGTCTCAGGAAGATGGACAAATCACTCTACAACCTTGATATCAATGTATTTATAAGTCATGTGAAAAAGAAACATCTACTTTTATAAACGTTTCTTGCCATACCTCAATTTTCGTGGAATGTTACGCTGAAACACATCATAATGATATTTTTAACATTAATAAAAATGTTGTTGCTGTCACACATGTTTGTAAATGGGGATTTTTAGCTCTACTAAGGGAAAGGCCTGGGGTAATGTTCACACTGATAATAAGGTCTGCCAATGTTACAGAGTAATACTTTAATCTTCATAAAATATGAATTTGATTCTTATTTTGGTCAGTTTAGGCATCCACCCTATTGGCAACATAATACCACTATAATCAGCAGTACAGTGGTTTTGATTTGGACATGAGCCCAAGTCTCTCCCAGATGGGAAGAGAAACATGAGCAGAGAGACTGTTAGACAAATGGAAACCAAGAAAACAAAGGCATCATTAAAACTATGATCCAAACTGTCCACTGTTAACATCCATCAAGCTTTAGAGAACAATTTTACTGAGTTTAGTATTTTATCCCAAAGGAAATTGAAAGATAATGAGACTAAATTGTTGGATTGTCTACAAGCTGTTTGATGAGATGCTCCATCTTGCGTCATGAATCTCTGCTGGAGCAATGACGTTATGTTCCTGGATCTCAACAGTAATTTTAGTGTAGTTATAGTTACCACAGAAATGACAGGAAATATGGCCAACACTGCAAAAGTAAGCGTTAGATAGATTTTTTTTTTTTAACACAGTTGAATACTTGTAATACGTTTATTTTTGTATTTTTTATCGTAAATATATTTATTCAATTATTTACTTATTTATGTATCTATTTATTTAATGCCACATAGTTGGGGGACTCATTTTTCCGACACCACATCACTGACAAAAAATGTAAAATATTGTTATCCTTACGTTGAATTTAAGATTTGTATTGAATGTTTAAATATGAAACTATTTTTAAAAAAAGGAGTTAGATAAATTAAGTTTCATAAACTAGTTTTGATCTTTAACTTGATCAGGGTATTTTGAAGTCCCCTTCAAGGAACTTTTGGGTTGTGCCAACCTTGATGGCAGGTGCTTTGGACAGAGCAGTATTTCTCAATCTTAATCTCTTAATCCTGCCCGGTACATGTGTTGAAGCATTTCTGAAAATGTGCCATCCTACTTTCTGCTAATGGTTAAGCCACTGAAAACCTATTGGTAGAGTGGCCAACTATAGGGATGTTACATTATTTGATGGGGATTCATAATTCGTTACACTTCATGATGATTCACCATGAGTAAAAATGAATCAGAACATCCTTTTCTAGCAGTGGAGGCCTTATTAGAGCACAGTCAGTAACAATGACTTTAAATATAACAACAAGACAAAAAGATTTTAAAAAAAGTTTTAAGTCCGAAATGTTATAACTGGTAAATAATTTAACAAAAGTGCTGCCATATCTCACCCTAAATGTAACAAGCTGTTACATTCTGGGCTTTATGACTTTTTAATTATATTTCAGACACAGTACTTTTGTTATACCATCCACCAGTTTTTACATATCAGGCTCTAACAGGCCTAGTTACCATCTCTTTGGTGTTTATAACTACTGACATAACCTCCCTGACATCACCCATCTATTTCTGAAACTGATTTTTAAAGCAAATCAGCTGGTGCGGCCATATTGGAAGTGGGGCGGGCTTTGAGTCTCCACACTAACAGCTGCAGGACACCTGTCAGTCACATGAACTGAGCTGTGCCTCTGATTGGGAAAACTTGCAAGCTTTATATCTTCTAAACTGCTGAGTTAGAAAAAAATCCACCTCCTGTACAGTGTGCTGATAGGGAAATTAGCAGTTCAGATGAGAGACGTTTTTGATACCAGGCTGTAAATGTTTATTTCTGCTGCAGTACTTCTGAAGCCAGCCTCAAGCAGTCACTCATGAAACCGCAGACTTCAGCACTTCCGCACTGACTTAAAGTTTCAGGCTGGAAGTTGCTGCTTGGTATGGACAGGGCTGAAGCAGAAGACTTTGCAGGTAACAAAGAAAAAAAGAAAGATGTAGAAGACATATTTGTGATGATGCAAAAGCTACGCATTTTGGACCACATATTTTTGCTGATATTTCATTTGCAGTGTTTTCTGGTGTTTCTGTTTATTCTTTTGTGTTTTTAATCCTTAATCTTGTCTCATTGACACCCTTTCAAAATAAAAGGTGCTTACATATCAAAGCCTTAGGGTAGTAGAAACACCAAGCAAAAGCATCACAAATAAAAATGTTTTGAGCCCATTTTAAATTTTACCTTGAACATAATCTGGTTTACCTTCATTGTAAAATTCATCATCAGTGATTAATCACGCACTGAGAATCACATCCAATCATGCTGATTCATCAAATCCACACTTTGTCAGTGTGGTAGTAATCACTCTGACACCAACCTGATGGCAGCTGTAACAAGAATTAAAAATGACAATACAGTAGTATTTGTCTTACTCAAAGGAGCTTCAAACTGAAAGTCTGACCGACTGAGAGTTTCTACACTCAAATACCAGAATCACTGCCTCCCCCACTTACAGTAAGGCTGACAAGATAACTCCTGAGAACACATCTGTCATTTCTGGAAACACCTTTTCATGTCTTTGCTCCGTCTCCTACCCCAGCAGGCCTAACCATGAGTCAGCGTTTTACTCCCAGCATTTCAGCGGGTCTTTCTCCAGCCCTCAGCCCTCCTCTCATCCGTCTGCTCCCAGTCTTCCCTGGGCGGGGGCCCGCCTGGCCCTTGCACGTCAAGTGTGGCCCCAGGGTCTCAGAGGACATGCCAAGTGCAACATGGGCTCCGGCCAACAGCGCTGAGCTGAGATGGGAGCAGCTGGGGCCGGAGCGCCGAGTACAGGTGCAAAGAGGAGGAGAGGGAAAGTAAGAGAGAGGAGAGAAACTGAAGCGGAGAGGAAAGGAGAGAGGGAGAAGCAAAGAAGGAGAGAAGAGAAAGACATGGAGAGAGGCCTGTGGGAGACCCTACTCTACAACGTGGGAAAGTGGTGGCTTACACACAAGAGAGCCAGCCAAGAGCACAGGCAAGAACACGCACACACATCAAAATAACGCAGACAGGAAAAAAAGGCCAAAAAATCACGTCAGCGCTTTGTGGTTAGAACAAAAATCAGCACATGCTGGCTGGGTCAGCCTGGTCTGTGTTATCAATTATTATTTTTGTTATTATTATTACTGCAGCGAGGGAATTGGACCAGGACACCTGTAGGGAGGGTGTGAAGAAAAAACAGGAGAAAGAAAAAAAAAACACTGCTGTGTCTGGTTTATGACGCGTGCGTGTGTGTATGTGCGGATCTGCAGCCACTCTGGGGATGAGCGAATGTGTGAGGGAAAGAAAAACCGACGGATGCCGCAGCTCAATCAAATGATAACTCATCAGCGTTCAGCGGTGAGTAATGAATTTGACTTTGAGGGCAGAAGCTTCCCTGCAGCTCTCTTTTATGTGGGATACGTTGGTTAAGGTTACTATTTCATCTTAATCATTCAAAGACACTTTTACGAACACACACAGAGACGGATGCAGGAAAAAGCACCAGAGCTCCTTAGCCCACACGCAGTTCGACTGGGAATAGAGAGACATGGTATTGTAATTATTACTATAAAGGACATGGTGACATTTTGGCTGGAAACTATTTTCTTCTTGGCGTAGGAAACTTTTCATAGAAAGGAAAACACTCATTCCCCCTTAGAGCACATGTCAGATGTGTTGCATGAGTAAACAAGTTACCACCATCTCACTGATTTCAGTTTTTGCAGCACACTGTTATATTCAATGGAAATAAATTAGTCATTTTAAGCAATTAGGGATAGGTACCAAAGGTACTTTTAAAGGTACCGACTGAATTTTGTCAAAAGTAACGGGTACCGATTCACATAAAATCAAAAGGTATTATGTTCAGATATCTAAGTGCACCCTCGTGACTGTGAAGGCGTGGTAGAGTAGGCGATTTTCCATACTGGACATGAACACAGCATTGCAAGGTTATATATTGAAGAATAAATATATTAGATTGAAAAATATAGATTTCATCAATAAACAAATTGATATATTTACCACATAAACACAAAAAAGTACCGGAAATTGGTTCCGTTGAGTACAGGTACCGATTGTCAGGTACCGGGCATCGGTATTGTATCGTTTCAAATGTGAAAGGTACCCATCCCTATAGCAAGACATTATAGAAAACACAATTAAACTAACAAACTGACGAAAATGACTTGAATATTTACATAAAAGCAAAGTGAAAGTAGTTAAAGTCGTTTCATGGTCAACTAGCAGCTCATGGCAGGGGTAGGTTCCGAGTTAGGTAATTTTCAAGGTATCAACCAAATTCTGTCTGAAGAACCAAGTACAAATTCACATAAAATCAAAGGGTAGCATGTTTTGGTGGTGTGAGCACAGAAGAGTGAGTGTTGCATATTCACAAAGAAAGCGTTGACAAATATTTCTCAGGTGGTTTTCCCAGCTCTCTGTCCACTATACAGAATGAGCTTTTATGTGCGTGTAAATGCGCACACGTTTGTGTGTCCGTGAACTTGTGGGGCAGAACGTGCTTTTTCACGCTTGGTGAAGGTCCGTGAGAAGAAATGTAAACCCAACAATGTACAAACAACATCCCATCATGAAAATTAGATAAATATCATAAGGCTATTTAGTCTTTTAGATAAAAAAAAAAACAAGGTATAGACCTGATTTATGACAGAGGTAACTTTTAATCACTTCTGCTGTGATCTGGCGCTATATGGAAAATAAAATTAACACGACCTTCTCTTTATAAGGGTAGGGGGAAACACTGCTGTGGCACCTTAACTACGGCATGCTGTCAGGGTCAAAATAGTACATGGTTGAAAATGTCAATTTCTAATCTTTATTCCATCATGTTTAGGTTTTGGTTGCAGCATTTTGCTAGCGTAAACATATGGTATTTTGATTGATCAGTGAATAAAGTACTTCCATTAAAGATCCATGAAAAGCCAGAAAAGTTGCTTAAAAAGGGGAGGCAACTTCTTTGGTAGCCAGAGCAAAACAAAGTAATTGGTTGTGCATTTGCATAAATACTGAGCTGCATTTTTCAGCTAAGACCTCCAATTCCTCTGACTACTGTAAGTGGTTAATTAAAGAATATCTGTGGTCTGCTCTTTTATTAAGATTAGAAACATGTGCTTTCTACAACTGCAAAAGCAGCAGACAGGAAAATGTGGGCCAACCAAACAAAACAACAACAGAATATGACTGATGGAGCTGATGACCAACTCCATCTTTCAGTGTCGCTGAGCCTGACCACCAACAATCTACCAGCTCCACACACAAACAAAACTGAAGCCACACTCACATGAACCCACACTTCCAAAGTCAGAGCCTTGTAAAGGGGACAGAGCTTGCTGGGAGCAAAAGGGTGACAGAGATTTGGACAGTCTCTCTCCTCCACCAGCTGCACTTTCTTCCAATCTCCTGTCAGAACTTCACTTGTTTTCTCTCCCTCCCAACATCCATACTTCATTCCCGGTGTCCATCACTGATTGCTTTTCTTTCCTTCTGCCTCACGCAAAAACTAATGTAGAAAATACACAATGGTGTGAGAAAAAAGAGCATGTAGTCAAGTAAACACAGAGCTCAAACATCAACTGTCATGGTGCTGGGGGGGGGGTTTAAAAACCTTTGGCCTCTGTTTGGGGCTAGAGACCGCTGATCCACATGGGAGAAGCTGATTCAGTGTGATGGCAGAGCTGTGGTTTTACATCAAATTATGTCTTTGTCAGTGATTGCTTGTTAAGCAATATTTCTCCTCGAAACATGAAACAAAAGCAGACGAGTGGTGTTTAAAAATGAATGAAAAATAAAATCAGATTTCAGATTGAAAAACAAACAATGCGTTTAGCATGACAACAATGCTGAAAATAAACATCTGTTGATCTTGATTGCACTGTAAGCTGTGTTTTGCTTCTTTTGGGTTGGATTATTTGACAATGACATCAGCAGAATGAAACCAATATTGTGCCCGTGTAAACACAGTACTTTTCCTTTGTTATAGTGGCTGTTTAGCCTGATGAGACCTGGATGGATAAAACTGTTGCCTTTTCAGTCTAATCAAGATGTGGGAGTGTTGACACTGTCCATTTGTTTTTGAAAAGCCTTATCCCACCCAGTTCACTGGGTCGTAGGTGCACTGAGAGCCTTGGGCTGACAATGAATAAGGGACATGCTCAGACAAAGAGAATGGTAAAAATTCAGAAAAATAAAAAGCTTGGCTGAATTTTTCCAGTATTGTTTGACATAGATATTTATCACCACATATAGATGAATAAATCTTAGAAAAATCTCTTATTTTGCTTTTAAGATCCCTCTTCAAAGTGAGCTACATCCTACAAACCAGTTTCACCAATAAACTAATAGAAAATGTAGAGAGAGGTATTTTATAATCTTACAGGAACTTACTCAGGAGATGGTGCTATAAGCTAACAAAAGCAATACCATGGATGTAAACGTGGACATTGATGAGGCAGTTACAACCATCGTAACTATTAATGTAAGCATTGGCTGAGTTAAACAAAGTACTAGTCGAAAGCAGGATTACAAATTCTGTATGAATTGTACGACAAAGACCTACACAGGTTCACAGGAAGTGCCAGTTGTAGACTCTGCTGAAGCTAAAGGAGTCATAGTTTAAAGAGGGGGTACTGTGCTTTTGTAGGGGCTTTAAACTGTTTATGGTAAAAATCAAAATCACAATTAACCTATCTCGATTTTGGTTAACTCATGATTATCTTCCTCTCAACTCAGTTTATTCTGTAATTCTGAAATAAGTAACTGAAATGGACATGCATAGATGTAAAGTAGAGGGTTGTTTACTGAAGCAATGAAATTGATAAAACATATTAGCTTGAATGACGATTTGTGGGAAAAAAAAATAAATAAATAAATTTAGACGGAAATTACCAAGAGGGGGATAATTAAAATAATTGCCACAGCAGTTTTACATCGATTAGAATCTCAAATTGCTGATTTTTGTTATTTTTTGATTAACGCCCGACCCTACTTCTGGTACCCGGGTAGTAGATTCACATGTTTCAAAGCTCAATAAAATATCTTTTTTTCTCCCAGTGGTGCTGTAGAAAACTCTAGTTTAACCTCTGTCTGAAATGTTTTGTTTCAGCTGCTGTCTCTTAAATGGCTCAAATACACCAGGTCAGGTCAAATCCCGCTTCTTTGCATGTTCACTACAGATGTCAAGTCACACCAGATGTGTTCAGTCCAGCAAGCCGCATGACTGACAGACAACTGAAGCTGCAAGACTGAGGAGTTCTCGCGTTTCTCACTCCACTGATAAGTCTCTCTTCATCCATGTTGGGCAGTAAAACCTCAAACCTGTTGACTCGTGGCCTGGTTGTACTCTTTAGGTCAGTTTGTTGTTGTAGTAAAACTAAATACAATCTGATTTTGACACAGTTTGTTTTATTTTGGAGGTCACTGAGCTTCTTTTAGGTGGTTTCCCTGCACAACTTCCTGTTCCACTCAATCTGCCTACCAGTGAATTGATGCGTAAAAGAAATTGGATGGCTACGTATCTTCTGCGACCTGCCACAGCTGGACCGCAACAGAGCAGATTCGTATATGTAAATTGATTTGAACAGAAATCTATCTGATCAAGTGCTGTGACTAAGCTGGACCTAACCGGAGACAAACCTGGTGTATTTTCAGCCATTAGACTCAAACCCCCTTCCCTCTGATTGGTCAGCCCTCTAGAGGCTCAGTCGGTTAACTTTTTTCTATCCACTTTTAATAAACACAACCTTTAATTGCACTGACACAATGAGACAGCTTATCACCCTGCCCTTCAATACCTTGCATAAAAAAGCTCCTGAAGCGAAAACTTTTACAGTGTTTATCACCACATGTTCATTATGCAACACCTTTCAAAGGAGGCAAAGAAAAGTGGTAAAAGGTGTTTCAGCCTGTTTGAAGGCACTTTCAAAGTGATAATGAAAAGCTGTGGCGGTCCCTGAGAAACCGCAACAAATGTTATTTAATCAGACGCCTCCTGAGGCAGCTCTGACTCACAGATTCACATTCATTCACAGAAAAAGGTGCAGGGAGACAAAACGGTTTCTGTTTTGTTAAAACATCAGTGTCTGAGCATTACTCTGTCAATCATAAAGGAGAAACTCAATTAATGAAGAATTAATGAATCAGTAGAGAGAAATGTGCTCTCATTTATTGCTTTTTTTCCTCACACTGGGAACGCTGTGCTATCTCATCCCCTCTCCTGTCCCTCCTCTGTAATGTAGTTGCGTGTGTATACAACAGACAGCTGGAGTCTCACATGCACTCCTCCTGTCCCTGCCTGTACCCACAACAGCTATTTATCAAGGATTACTCGCAGACATAGTGGATAAAAGTGGAGCTTTCATAACTTATTTTAATTAAATTGTCCAACCTGACAGTGCTCTCTGAGTTTACTGTTTGTTGTGCTTCCAATTTTGAGTGAACAAGAGATTACAGCTTTCTTTGTGCAAGCTCTGTGATCAGTGAGCTGCCTTCGTGCCCTCCCTCCACGCCAAGCTCACAGGGAGTCACGGCCCCGTGTAAACTAACCCCGGCCCTCCTGTCCGTTTTACAGCTGAGTCACAGTCGTACATCAAGTACTGTTTCCAAACATGATAGATTTACAGTGCTGGGTCTGACAGGTAGCATGCTCCAGAGGAAATGAGAGAATTCAAACTGGCGTATTAAGTCAGGAAAGAAGGGCTGATATCAACACACGGGTAATAAAAGCAACCACTGGAAAAAGAGTCTGTAATCATTTTACAGAAATCAGGCATTGCGTGGATAGCTCTGACTGCTTAGCGCTGACAAATATCAGGGAGTGAAAGGAAACGTGCCAGTTTGTGCAAAAAATTACACCATGCGTGCATTTTTGTGACACATCAAACTAAAAACAACTCCTCTGTGCCCTTCTTGTGCCAACCGCTCAGCCTCAGCTGGATCAGGTTCAGCTTCAAATCAGAGCCTGCTGCCCTTATTAACAATATTACACTGTGGCCTGCTGAGTTTAATGCATTGTCATTAAAGAGGGGTAAACGGGTTGCTTTGTTGGAAAAATGCTCCTGTGCCATTTTCTGAGAGGAATAATATGAATTTGTTATTGCCAAATTGTTCTGACTTGGTCTCTATGCAAGCTGCTTGGCCTGCAAATGATTTCCCTCTGTGTTATTGAAGGACGCTTTAGTGGAAAACATGTAACATATCAAAACATCACTGCTTTTTTCTGAGAAATTAAATTCTGCTCTTGATTCTGTTGCCAGCTTTCAAGCATAAATGATGTCAGACTGTTTGTACTCTATTGTTAGCTCTGAAGTCTTGGAAGAGAAACACAAATGGTGAGAAGTCATCAAATTAATCAGTTTTGTGAGTCAACAATTGGAGAATTAGTTAATCCGTCAACAAAACTAGTAAAATCTATTTCATTTGCTTCCATTCTCTGTACTCCCTCATGTTGATTTACTGAAGATCAGTTAAAAACACTCCTCTCCAAACTTAAATGAAACATCCCATCGTGCTAAGACAGCATTAACACAACTTTTTTTGAGTTGGAGTGTGGTTTGCTTTGCTGACAAGGCAACACAAACCAGTCACTTAATGTAAAATACAGTTGCTCACATTCCTTGTGAGCACTAAGCTGGTCAGACCACCAAAGAAAAAGAGCAGCATCACTTAACAGAACAAATTTTGGTGTGCATTAGAAAGTATTTAAAAAAGACAAGATGATCGCTCCTGGAAGGGTAATATTATAGTGTGAACCCTTGGAGGTGTTATACAACAGTCTGACTGCTGCTGGTCAGATTCAAACTTAAGTACACATTCGTCAGAGATTTCGTGATATTTCTGTTTTCCTCATCACTCTTCTAGTGGCACATACAACCACAGGGTAGTGCTGGTGATTGGGATGTGGAGTGAGTTCAAAATGTGGGTAAAACTCAAGAGTCTGAAAACAGTCTTCCTGCCTCCCAAACACCTGGTTGTACACTTGAACTGGAAAATGAATGCTGTTTTAAAGAACAGCTGATGGTGCATTTCTTCATACAGAACCAGAAGAGTGTTTCATGCATCTGCTTTCTGAGTCACAAGGATGCTCCCAAGATCCATTTAGGGTGTCTCTTATCTGTTCAGGTGGAATTTCCCAGAAGTATCTTAAACATGGGAATACGGAGGATGGATCTTATCAAGTAGGGGTTATTTAGCAGAGTTTATGGGCAGCAGTGCTGGGAAATGTGAAAGCAGTCTATCTGACACATTAGGGTTTTTCCTCTTGATAAGCACTAACTGTTCAGCACCAATACTGCAACGCTACATGGATACATGCTCAAAGACACACAACAAACTGAGACTGAACACTTGTAGTATAACAACAAAAGAGGGAAAGAATTCATTGTGATGTAACAGCTACTGTTTCAACAAGCAAAAGATGAATTGGGAAATATACTGATGCAAACTTTAAATTTTATAAACCATTTGCATTATTTTAGTACTTCTCTTTGAGTTATGTTTTTTGTGCTTTTACTGATAGGACAGCTGAAGTCATTGGAAATGTTAACGATCACTTATTAATGAAAAAAAACTAGATTTGTAATATTACAGAATTAATACAAAGTGTTTATTTTTTCTTTTCCTTAAGTCATATTTTCTGTAGAAACACAATGCATAAAACTGAAAGTTTTGAACAGCAATGCATCAAATAAATGCATACGAAATGTTGAATGGGTTGCTTATCAAATTGAGAAGTTACAAATACTTTGATACTTGATGAAATATTAGAAGAAGAGATGCTGGAATGTGGGGAGTAGATGGTGGAGGAAGACATGCAGCAAAAGGGTCGTCCCTGGGAGTTGTACATTATTTACCAAAAACAACATGAACAAAATAGTGCTAGCTTGATGCTAATGGGAAGATGCATTGATATGCTAGTGGTTAGCATTGACAGCTTCAATGAACTTTAGTTACTGCATGGCCGTGGTCAGCAATTGGACCCGAGTAAAAAAAAAAAAAAGATTTATTAATGCTTGGAAACATTTTTATTTCAATATTGATTCAAACGTTCACAAAATCAAGTATTCTGAATGTAATGAAGCTCCTGGATATACAACTCTTGCTCAGTCCAGAGGTCCCCAAACTTTTCTGCCCATGACCCACAAAATATGATTTCGGAGGCCCCCTAACCCTACACTAATGGGAAAGGAGTAAGATACTTTAGTTATCTTATCAGGAGAAAATTAGACTACCTATCATGAGATAATGCTATAGTTCCTATATTAATGATGCTACAATAAACATGAATGAGACCCCTTGGTTGTTTTTTGGCAACAAAGAAAATACAACAAATACAATTTAACATTTTCTGTTCTCATTGTTATATTTCAAATCTAACCCTTATTATTTTTTCTGTTTTCACAATAATGGATAAAATATGCTCCTGTAAACAGATTTTTTTGTTTTTGGAAGGCATTCCATGACCAACCTCTCAGGGAAAGATATGAAAATTGAACCATCAAGCAGTGATCAAGTGTTAGATCCTGAGCAGCGGCTGTCTCTATGTTTAAGGTATGTGCGCACATGTGTACACATACACAGGCAAACTTTTCCCAAAATTACAGAACATGTGTCGGAAGTTGGCCTGTTGGCTTCATCAAGCTGTGACCCTCAACTCTCTCTGGATCGGTTTGCAGCCGAGTGTGAAGCGGCTGGGATGAGAATCAGCACCTCCAAATCTGAGTCCATGGACCTCAGCCGGAAAAGGGGAGAGTGCCCTCTTTGGGTCGGGGATGAGATCCTGCCCCAAGTGCAGAAGTATCTCGGGGTCTTGTTCACGAGTGAGGGAAGGATGGAGCGGAGAGGACCGGAGAGATCGACAGGCGGTTCGGTGCAGCTTCTGCAGTAATGCGGACGTGTCGTGGTAATGAGGGAGCTGAGCCGGAAGGCGAAGCTCTCTGTTTACCGGTCAATCTTCGTTCCCACCCTCACCTATGGTCATGAGCTTTGGATAGTGACCGAAAAAACAAGATCACGGGTACAAGCGGCCAAATTGAGCTTCCTCTGTAGGGTGGCGGGGCTCTCCCTTAGAGATAGGGTGAGAAGCTTGGCAATCTGAGAGGAGCTCGGAGTAGAGCCGCTGCTCCTCCGCGTTGAGAGGAGCCACATGAGGTGGCTCAGGCATCTGATGAGGATGCCTCCCAGACGCCTCCCTGGTGAGGTGTTCAGGGTCCCACTGGGAGGAGACCCCGGGGCAGACCCAGGACACGCTGGGGAGACTACATCTCTCGGCTGGCTTGGGAATGCCTCGGGATCCCCCGAGAAGAGCTGGACGAAGTAGCTAGGGAGAGGGAAGTCTGGGCTTCCCTGCTTAAGCTGCTGCCCCCGCAACCCGACCCCCATTAAGTGGCAGAAAATGGATGGATGGCTGGATGGATAGATGGATAGGTAGATGGTGTCGGAAGTTCAAAAATGTGATGCTACTAGTAGCATACAGTGTCTCGGAATAGTACTCTGGAAAAGAACTGGGCATATGCGAAAAAATGCAAAAAAAAAGTAATGACAGACAAAAGTTTTGTGGTGAGTGTACAAACATGATTGACACATCATGGGATCTAAATTTCTTTTTTATCGTGCATCCATTTCAGACTAAAAAAAAGACTCTGTGTGCAAAGGCCTTTAGTGTAAATTATCAGTTTAATGTAACTTGTTAGCAAATAAATTCGCAGGCTAACTTTTTATCTTGGCCATAAATTGAAATGATACTTTTAATGTTAGTCTGTCCTGGAAGAGCGCCGATCAGAAAATGTTGCTAGGCACGTTGTCCAAAGTCTTAGTGTCACCCCTCTGAAAGAGAAAAATGGGCGCCAAGAGAATATGATTCATTTCTTGGTTAGAAAATACCACTGAGTAGTTTTAGCACAAACATGCAGACAAGAGTTCTGTGATGGAAACTGATGGAAAGCAGGATTTGAAAAAGGTATTTCTGCTCTTATAACCTGCGTCTTTCATCGCAGTCTCAAGTTGGTTTTTATGCTCAATACATCAAGGCAAAAAGAGAAGAGGAGGACACACATGGATACACAAACACCAAGCTCCACTCAAAGTAGAGGAGATGAAAGGAGAAACCAGACTTCTGTGTCACTGAGTCTGTTGAGCACAAATCATTCCAAGCATTTGTTTATGTTGGAGCTGTATTGCACTCCTCCACCCCCAGGCTGCACAATAAAACACTGCTTTATGAGTTTACACCCATTTGTACAATTTGGACAGATTATGCTTTGTTCTGGCAAGTCGCCTGAAGTAATTTATGAAATATCTGAGAGAGTGCATCTGATTTACTCTAACATAAAGTGATTTCTTTATTCAAAGAGCATAATGTAATAAAAGAGTTATTTGCCTGAAGTTTCTACCTTGTGATCTTTGGCAGGACTCTTTTGTTTTTGGACAGCAGTGATGATGGGATGGATAAGAAAAACCATATCTGTGTTGTGCCTGAGTGGATGAAAGAGCACAGAGAGTCCTGATGAGGCTATATGGGGTTTAAAGTCTGAGAGGACAGTTATAAAATCATCAATTTAACTGTAAACGAACAACTGAATCAAAAAGATGACTGTGTGTATTCTGCAGACCTGAGGGAAATCTGATCCCACGACATATGAAAAGATAAGAGGAAATGTTCACTATAGAAAAGCACTCATGGGCACATTTGCCTTTTCAGTGAGCCCATTCGTCCCTATAAGAGATACAGATGACAGGGTATACCTGTGATTGTGTGTCTGAGAATATGTGTGTGCTCTTTGTGTCCATGCTGCAGTTTTGCTGTCTGGTATCACTCTGGTATCCTGCAGGCATGAGAAGGGCATTCATTTTTCAAGGATAACTATCTTCCCATGGCAACTGCTTCTATGAATCATTATCACAAGCATGCAAACACACAAGCAGTTTACTACGGTGTATGTTAGGCTGTCACTAAGGCTCCGTTTACATAACATTTCAACACAAAACACAAAAAAGGCAGTGAAAAAATTCTGTTTACACGGAAACGCTAAGGGAGTGAAAATGCTGTAGTAAGCATGGCAGGTCTGTAGTTGGCGCTATAACTGACTTGTCTAGAAGCAGCTTTTGGTAGATCTACACTGAAGTAGAGTTGGGCCACTCACCTGGTGTACTGGCTAATGCTAATTGCAGAAGTGGTGCATGTTTTTGAAGGACAGTCAGCAGATTCAGAAGACTGAGCAGCACAAGCGCAACATGGTAGTCCATAATGATCGTAACAACAGTACTGTTGTACTTTTGCATGCCAATGCTCAAAGCAGAGTGCAAGCAGAGCAGAGTATTAAAAAAGTTTCCTTTTTAGGTTAGCTAAAACGCTGTTTCCATGTAAACCAAAGGCCAAAACACAACAGTACTTTTGCATATCATCCTAAAACCGTTGTTGTGTAGCGGCCCCTAAGCAGGCCGTTAGTGGTTCTTAGTGATTTCCATACAAAGCACAGTCAAGCTTTGTTTCTGAGAAGGCTGTGTGCAATGAGAAGAAATACAGCAACCTCTGTTTCATAGGAGGTGAGAATTCTTTCAACCAATCAACAGACTTCAGTGTTTCTAGTTCCACCTTTTGGGGTAGGCTCAGTATGTCTGGCACCCCAACAGAGGAGTACTGAAAAGTGCAGATAGGTAATTTGGGGACTTGTCCCAGTTTTAGTCTGTTGAAACACCACAAAATGCATGCCGTACCAAACTGAGACAAACCGAGACAAACCGAACTGAATCCCTTGATGGAGACAGGGTTTAAGACTTAATGTACCCCTATCCAGAGAACCTCAAACTTACACCTTTTTTTCAAGTAAAGGAAGCACATCCTCTTCCATGATTATTATTTTTTTACTTTTGGAGTTCCTATCCATATTTCCTTGAACAGTTAACATCATTTAAGCGAGAGTATGAGAGCACCAGTTAATCACAGTTTTGAACCCTGCACAATGCCAGTGGTCCTGCCAAACTTCTCTTTTGGGGAAATAATTGCAAAGCAGCTTGACAGTCGATCCTAAGGTGGTTGGTGATACAACTCCTTCTAAGGATGTTCTGGAAAGGTCTGCTGGTAAGGACTTCCTGGTTAGGTTGAATAGATCATTAGATAACAAACTTCACAACACCTTAACAGCTCTTCGATAGCTCTTATTCATCCAGAAAGGACAGGACATTGCAACAAGCAGGAAACACGGTGAGAGTGGGAAATCATACGCAGGAGAGGGGCTACAAGTTTAAGGATGGGTACCAAATTAGGTACTTTTATAGGTACCGACCAAGTTCTGTCTGTACCGAGTAATGACTCCCGTAAAATCAAAGGGTACCATGTTTTGGTACCTAAACGCATCCTTGTGACTGTGAGAGTGGTAGAGTAGGCGACTTTCCATGATGGACATGAACACAACCTTGCAAGGTTATATAATGAAGAATAGATGTGTAAAATAGAAAAACTTAAAAACTAATACTTATTAACACATTAACACACAAAAATTTGAAAGGTACCAATCCCTACACAAGTTAGATGTAATCCCAAGCCAGCCAGTTGAGGGCTACCTAACTGCTAAGCCATACTAGTGCCCTAAAGCAGTTCATGGGATTCCATTTTCAACATGTAACATGTCTTGGTGACATGTTGAGAATTTTCTCCTTTGCTTGGAGGCTTGAAAGAAGTGGGGTAAGGGATGAGAGGGAGGGGAAAAGATGAACTGTTGGAGAAAGATTTTCAATGTGAATGAGAGAAAAATGAGAAAAGCATGACTGTAACTTTGGATTGTTGAGTTCAATCTGCAGTAACAAAGCCTCTCTTGCTTAAAATATCTAAAAGAGACATCCAAAAGAACCTTTTTTGAAAGCTCGTACATTACCAACATGTTTTCATGACAGGCAAATTTTGCTGTTCTTTGTCAAGACTTTGTCAAGACCCAGGACTCAAGAAGTTTCAAGAAGTGTTAGGATGTGACTGCTTTTGCCGGCTCTATCTGTCTTTCTTTTATTGTTGTCTTTCTGCTGTTCTATGCATGCCAGGTATCTTACTGTGTGTCTTCAGCTTTTTACTGAAAACTGCTTCCATGTGGAGCAGAAGAAAGGTTTGATAAGAGCAACAAAACTGACACAAAAAAAGAAAGAAATTGGGTGAAAAAGGATATGAAGTCTCAGTACTCGTCAGAGGAAGTGAGTGAGGTCAATGTTTTAAAAAGAACCTGTCTTATAATGCTTCTGAACCAGACAAAAACTGCAACTGTTTGTACAGAATCTTTCCCAGTGCACATGATCCATACTGTTCCCTGCAGAGAAAGCAGCAACTGCCAGATCAGTATCTGAGCATCATCACAGGAGGAAATGTCACAGAGCAAAGCACCCCCAGTCATTCAACCCACTATTCCTCCAGCTGACATTACGTATTGGTCATAACCAAATGAGGGCTGGGTGGTGGTGGGCGGCCTCTGACTCTTCTCCTTTTCTCCACACAGGGAAAGTCCTCTCTGAAAATTCCAGCTGTGACAGAATGCAGGATGCGTGCACCCCCATGCCCCTGGGACCGGAGGAGCAGGAGGGAAGCTGGGAGCGTCATGGACAGACTGGAAGAGCCCAGGATGAGTCATTAGAAAAGGTGTTCCACTGATAACCAGGGAATCTGGGATTGTCTGCAGAGATAGTTGATGTCACCGGATTTCTTAATAACCAAAGTATTTTCTTGATTCATTGATAACTTATGAGAATCATGTGGGCAGAAATTTCCAATGACTGTTTCAGTAAATCCAGTTAGAGCCTGCTTTTAACACAGTTTAACATTTTATTGTCATGAGTTGTTTCAAACGCAGACAAAACAAAAGTCATGCTTTTCAGAAGTTGAAATTCAACCTCTGTTTATATCACGAGCCAAGTGTGGATCTCATGCCTGATATCTTGCTATTTTAGAGGGGACTTCTCAGCAGTGTTAAGAAGCTTTTAAAACTATTAAAACTGACACAAGGCTTTCCATTTCAGAATCAAACCTTTAAGAGGGTTTTCTGGAGTCCAAAAAAGACGGTTGGCTACCTCTGTCCCTTCCTAATCTACATTTTAGAGTACAGGAACTTCAAATCTTAAGTCCCAGGAACCTTTCTTGAGCCCTGTTTCCACTAAGCAGTTCTGTTTGGATCAGTACAATTTGGTACGGGTTGGATCGGTTGAGCCTGATCCTGTTTTTTTTTCCACAACCAACCGTGCCCCCTCGTGGTAGGTGGCGTGTAAGCCAGAGGCCGATAGCCATGTCAGCTACGTAGTAGTGGGACGCCATAGCTGAGTGACACAGTGTACCCTGCTAAAAAATCCAATGAAGAAGAAAAAAGCAACACAGTAAACAAAGAGCAATGATGGAAGATGGAAGACCCACATTAGCAGTCTGCAGTATTGTAGCTTCACCTTTTTGGATCGGATCAGTTTAGTCTGGCACCCCAACGGGAGAGTCCTAAAAAGTGGGACAGCTCATCTCAGTTATTTGGGCATCTGTCCCGGGTTCAGTCAGTGGAAACGCCACAAAATGCGTGTTGTTCCAAGTGTTAACTTAAAACTCTTTACTGATGTTTATGTTATGGAAACTTCAAGCTTTTCTAACTCCGTAAATCAAAAGCAAGAGCATAGAACTTAGCTGAACAGATCTGCACTATGGATTGGCCCTTTGTAACCAATAGGGATGGGCAAGTGCTCGTATCAGTATCGGGTGCCAATTCCAGCAGCAGATACTCAAGGCAAAAAAATGAACTTTCATTGAGTAAGTCCTCCTCACCAGTAGTTGGCACTACATTGCTGTGGTTTGACATCACAGTATGTGCGCCAGGTCCTCTCCAGACAATATTAAAAAGCCAGGGAAAATTTACAGTTACACTGCTGATTTTGCACTTTGGTGCATTTTTTAAAAATGACTAAAACTGACGGTTTAGTTACAGTTAGGTTAGTTTGATTCTGCAATTTTGTTAATTTGTTAGCATGTATGACTTTGTATTGTTAGTCACATTGACAGTGCTGCTGTTTGTCTTGACTGGAACACTTTTAGAAATGACTATTTTAATCCTAAAAGTGTTTTTCTTCCCAAAAAAGGTTGCATAAATAAAAAAGAGAGAAAGAAAGAAGAAACCAATGTGAAAAAGTCAGAAATTCGAAATCATCAAGACGTGGTTATTGAATCTGATCTAAGGATTAAGCACTCATCGCAAAAGTAGACTTGGATGGTAAGAAATTATGCACGGACCCTTCACCATAAATAAGATTCATTAAGACACTGATAAATGCACGTTTCATATTAACGCCATATTTCCTCATCAGGGCACTTTCTGAATGAATCAATACTGGTCTTTGTGGTGATTAGAGCGCTGATGGATCAGAGCCAGGCTGCCCTTTTAATGGGCAGATTTTCCATCAACATGACTCCGGATCACTCTTATTCATCATAATAGGTAAGGACACAGGCATATGGAAACCTTCGTTTCCTTGCAGCATCATTAAGGTGACTGATTGTAGATTTGGCCTGTCACTCCACCACATAGTCAGTCGTCTGACGAAGAGAATTCGTATTCAGAAGGTCTCGCTTTCATTAATCCAGGGCTCGACTTCAGTGAAAGAAAGACACCTGGTGGAAACATAAGTGACCTTGGGATAAAATACGCTCCGAGGTCTTTTCTGTTTCAGATGCACACACGTCCCCTCACCCCTCACTGTAAAGCTAAAGTGGCATAGGAAAACAAAAGAGACCATGAAGAACAGAGACACTGTGTGTGTTTAGAAACTCATCACTGTGACATATGACATTGACAGACAGACGCTGGGAAACAGATTTTCTCCTCTAGCATGCAGACATTTGTCTTTCACCCCTGTTTTTTCATGCATGGATCAGATAGGAGAAGATGTGAGCCAGATGCTAGACCGTCTGCTGACTTGACTCAGTTACCCAACACACTAACTGAATCACTGACTTCTCCTGGCAAGATGCTCACATTTTAAAAATAAGACCCACACGTCTGGCACCAGAAAACCTTACAGCAAGACTTTCACGAGCCAAAGTTTAGGGAGAAAGCACAGCAGACTTTGATGTCTTTGTGAAGTTCCTCTGTCTGTTACTTTAAAGAGCTTCATATGTAAAGACTGCAGAATCAGTCTCATAGATCCACACTGTTAAAACCTTAGCGCTATATGAACAATTTCATCTTTGCCTGTTACAAAATGGGTGCTCAAATACTTGAGAAAAGCAGCAGTTTAAGGTTTTGAAAGTGAGGAAATACTGCCATCTGGAGGCCATCTTTGAAAATGACATGATCCATATTAACCTCAAGAATAAATACTCCATCAGGTTAAGTATGTGAGCTCTAAGTGTCTATGAAGCATAACTGTGATCATCTCACTTCTGCATTTAAAAATATATCATATTCTAGACAAAAGCTAGGCAATTAATAAAAAAATAATTGGAAATGACATTTCGCGCTTCTGTCTTAAAACTTTCATGTTTATGCCTATTATTTCAAATTCCCCCTTGTAATTCCCTCCCTCTGCTAATACACTATTGCAAAGCATGAAGCCAGAAAACCGGCAGAAGAAAGTTATTTTCTATATCAACACCACAGTATTAAAATTACTTATTTTGCTAGCAAGAAATCTTTTTTTAAATTTTCTCCTTTTTTAGGAAATGTGATTTTTTTTGCCGAAAACATTTCTATTCTAGATGATGTGTGTTTTTAGTAACATTGTTTCAATACATAAACCTTAACTTTTGATCTGTGCATGCTCATTTCAGTGCCTTGTTTCAAGATTATACAAATATTTACAAAATAAACTGGGTTGAAATTGTAATAATCATGCATTAACCGAAATCGAGATAGAAGGTGCAATTATTGTGATTTTGATTTTTGTCATAATCACCCAACCTTATTTTAGATACATATAACAGCATAAACTCCAGTGATCGAATAATATTTATGTAAAGCTGACATTATAGTGAAACCATCTGTCTAAACACACAGGACTGCTGTAAAATGAATGCCTTTGAAACAGAGGAAAGCCGTACCTCAATTTCATTCTAGGTAAGTCAACACATTCAAAGCCTTCAGTAACATTCTTTCACAGAGGGAGGCGAAATCATTAATTGCACTTCGGTGGCATGTTTATGGAGTTTTGGAAATGGCTGGATGACTCCAGTAAAGCAAAAAAACGGAGGGAAGACAGAAAGTTGACAGAGACTAAGTTGCAGAGGGACCCTGTAAGGGCACCACGTTCATCAGTTTAGGAAACACATGGAGCGGAGGACCACGTCTGACACACATCTGAGCCTCTGGGATCAAAGAAACGCTGCAGTTTGAGGCCATCAGAGATAAATCAAGACCATGTCCTTACTAAGTTAAAAGCATCTGAGGGAACAACTTCTGCTTCTTTTACTTTCTAGTTCTACAAAGCAAAGCATGGACTTAATTACATTTTTTGTTTATAGTTTTGTAGACGTTACTCTCAGATGGCTTTGGGTGAGAAGAAGTCTCTGTTTTCCAACAGTAAATATCACAGTACTGCACCTGTTGTACTGGCAACTAGCAGTTATGCTTACTGGTGATAACTAGAGGTTTTTAATGTGAGAGTTTTGTGATATTCTACAAGCAAAAAGTAAACAGTTTCCAGGTGCCCTACAACCACTGTTAGCGGAAATATCCCATTAGAGCCAGAGGCTGGTGAAAACAAGAAAAGAAAAGAAAACCAACTCATCACTACACATTTGTGATCTTAGTAGTATAGACAAGCTGTTTGAAGGGGAAATAGTTCATAACAGAAGCAAAACAGAGGGAGAAAGCAACACAGTTAGAGAACCCTAACTCCCATTGGCAGTAACCTGAGGACTGTTAAAAAACATCTACATCTAACATTCTAGGTTAAAAAAATCAACTTAGGCCTAAATTCTTTAAGTCATGTGACCAGGATTGTGAGAATCTAGATTTTCTAGCTCCCCGGAATGCATCAGAAATGATCAATCTACATTTCATAATAAAAACAATTATTTTGAAAGGTTTTTTTTCTCTTCTTGAGACTTGACGAAGTAAATCCTCATCATGATGTTATGATTTCTAGACACTAGGGCCTAAAATGTAGAGGATAACCAACCTTTTTTCTTATCTCGGGCCCAGTGTGGTGCAGTCAGCCAGGACAAAGCCTCGGTGAAACCTACCATTTACAGTGAAACTGAGACTATTCACAAAAATATAAAAACAAAAAAATTAAAATAAAAACTTAGCCAATACTGCTACATACACCACTTTGCCATAACGCGACTGTGAGACCACCTGCCTTGTACTGACAGGCCCCCTGTCATCAGGTCAATGCTAATACAGCCTTAATCTGAGTAGACATGGACTCCACTGGACCTCTGAAGTTGTTGTTGTGCTGTGGTTCTGGCACCAAGAACTTTGCAGCACATTCTTCAAGTCCTTGAAGTTGAGACGTGGAGCCTCAATGTATCAGACTTTTCAGCAGTGGATGGGGGTCAGAATGGTCACGCTGACCTGTCTGACGCCACACAGTCACACTAAACAAGCTGTGATGCACTGAGAGCACTGACACCTTTCCATCAGAGCAAGCATCAAATATTTCTGGAGTCAACTAAACTCTTTTAGCTCGTACGTTAGATCACATCACACAGACCAGCCTTCACTACCCTAACACATCAGTGAGATTTGCCCTACTTTGACCCTTTCACTGGTCACTTAAACCTCTTTTAGCCACTACTTACCTTGTCTAAGTTGTAAAAAATCTTAAGATTTAGACATTTTTTTCTTCTCAATACACATCTGCCTCAATAATTTTAAGCCTCATAACTTTTAAAAGACCAAAGTGAATGTGACACAGAGACTCTCTTTAAGAATTACAGGACCTTATCTAAGAATAGACACTGCTGGCAGCTCATCCCTGCTGTGGACTACGCCAGAGTCTACATCCTGCAGCTTTGGGAGTGACACAGTCAGCACTTTAGCCGGCATTGCAAGTTAATTTTGTGGAGCTCACCTTTGGTTGAACATCCCTCTGAAGTTGTAGTTGGCTCTGTAGTTGGGCATGGGCTTGGGATCCAAAGGCCTGTAGATGGCTGGCTCCCCTCTCTTCATAGCCAGACCATTCAGCTCCACTGTGGGTGTTATGCTGCCTGTTGGTCAAATCGATTTTGAAAAATTAAAACTCATTTAATAAAACTTGTAGAAGAAGTTGAATAATTAATCATAAGCTGAGATTCACTGAAGTAAATAAAATCATGTATTATTTGTTTTTACACAGGGACAACATGAGGGTATCTGTACCTTTCCCACCTGTCTGATTCATGCACTGTTAATCCCTCAGATCCGCACGGATGTTGCATAACCTTTCACAGAGCTTCACTAATCCTGTTAAGTGACTGCTATGAGGTCTTAAACTACTACAGTAGTAATATTTCAGAGAGCAGATAAGGTGACACAGACTGAGGGAATTAATTTGAGCAGAAAAAAACATAAGCCAGTACTGAGCCTTTGGTGAAAGAGTCTGTCCTGCTTTGTTCTATACATGGGTCACTGAAATCTAATCAAGCCTGGAGGCAAAAAGTCCACAAAACTGAAGCCCTGCATAAATGATGAAGAGAGAAGCTACAGCAAGAAAAGATAGAAGTGCTATTTTCTCTCTTGCATTCTTGACACCTGCCATCATCTGTGTGATCACATACAAAGGTCAAGCCACCCAAAGCAGAACAGTTTCTTCATGAGCTGATTCACAATCTTCTTCCAAATTCATGTTTCATTTCTGTAATTCAGTGAACACTTTGTAGGTGCCAATGCAACCTGAAAGAAAAGTTAAAACCACCCTCAACTGAATGCAACCCCAAAATTATCAGGAGGTTGATACTTTCCTCCCTCTTAAGGCGGGTACACACAGGATTATCAGGCTGATTTTTGTCCCGATCTCCCCCTTACGGTCAAATCCAGCAAAGGCCTGATTGTCTGGTGCTTGCAAATGGCATTGTGTCTTACTTTCCTGTGAATGAATGAAAATGTTTAATATTTGTGACTAGAAATCCTGTAATATGTGGGGTGCTCTGAGAGGAGCCGAGCAGGTACAGCATGTCATGTCACATGTACCAGCTGACTGACCAGAGAGGAAGTAAGAAATCTATCCGGAATACTTGTGAGGACTTCACTCACCACCAACCCGTAGAGTACTGCATACAGCCCATGTTCTTGCCGTCTCCATGACTTTATTTCATAATAGTTTGGTTTTTTTTTCCAAAAAAAATTTTAGAGGCCAAAAACACGGTCATAGCTTCTTCTGGCTCATCTATGTCTGTTTACACCAAAGCCACGGTTTACCACGCGAGATTTGGCATAATGCGCAAAAAGATGCGGATACTCTGCTGAAGAATCTGTCTTTGGTTATCATCAAATGTGCAGTCTCTAAAAGTGTGAAGGTTTGAAAAGTCAGCCTTTAGTGGTTATGTCAAGAATCAAGTACTTGGCTTAATGTTTGCATGATGCAGAGACTCCTGAGTTCAGTTTAAAACTATGGCAATGCAAAAATACATGCTAGAGTTGTTCAGTTTTGTTAGGTAATAATTGTCTTATTGGACTTAATATGAGTCACAGGCAGGTCTAGAAAAACGTCTTATTTCAAAAATGACACCTGGATTGCTTAGAAAAAATAAAAATATCTGTCAGTGTGTTCAGAAAGATTTACCTGTTTCCTTTTTTAAGACATTCTTATTATTTCAAGAAACTTGACAAATATGTTTTTCTTACCATTGGTATTCAAAGTTATATCCAGATTTCTTTTTATGATTAATTCTGCTCCATCTTGACCATTTAATGGTATGTTGAATGGGTCCATTTCTTTTTTTCTGCCAAAATCTTTGAATTGCTGAAGCTGAGGCAGCACTCATGCTCCAAGAAGTGCTTAAGTTTCATCACTTTTTCAAAAGTATTGAACATTCACTAGTAACTAATTAGTCAAACATCTCATTACCACAGATCATTAAAAGAGTCAAATGTGTATCTCTGTAACATCAGCCAAAAGAAGTGGACACAAAAGGTGGTTTGATGTAATCTTTCACTGATTCTCTCCAAGCTGATGTACCTGGGTTGCTGTTGATGTCCACTTTTGGGGAGCGGGGCGCTGGCCTGGGAAGGACACTCTCCTCCAGAGCTTTGGCAGCTGTGGAGTGCTGGGCCTTTTTAATGCTGGTGCCCTCTGCCTCCCACACCTGCTCCCCAAGAGTCAGCTGCACGGTGAAGATCTGCGACAGTGACACCCAGAGACAGAGGGAGACACTTACTATCATCATCTGAACCAAAATCCCTCATAAACTCAGAGAGTAAGGTTCAATACGCTTAATACACTAAGACCCACTCATGAAACCAGCAAACAAAACCACTTACAGGGATGTTTAAAAATCAAAAATAACTGTACATTTTCAAGATCAGGTGAATTTATTGTCTTGTTACATGAATCTTATACCAGAAATAAACACAATCCTATTTTTCATATTACACAGAATCAACCATAGTAACATGTCTCCATGCCTTACCTTAGCATGTGCAGGGCCTCGCTCATTGAGGAGCTTGTACTGTGGTTGGATCCTATTGAAACGGGCTAACTCATTCACCAGACACATTGGAGTTTTCTCTTTAGGGTTTGCCATGTTCTCCTGGGGCGGGCCTGCAGCGGTAAACAGTGAAAAACATTAAGCTCAAAATTATTTGAGATATATTTGAGCCACCTTTTTCTTTATTCACCTGTTTTTATGTTTTTATCTGCATCTTATTGACATTTCCTCTGATGTTATCTTGTTGTTACACAGTGCTGTTGTCACATTTTATGCATTTATTTGTTTAATTTTAAAGCTTCATGTTACTGCTCTAACTACTTTTTGAGATTCCCCCCATATTACCACTTTTATTCCTTTCATATGCATTTTCTCTTGTTGATCTTTTGTAACTTGTTCTTTCTTTTATGATACATTTTCTTGACTTCTCTCAGTTACGTCAGACTGCAGAGTGTGTATTCTGTTGTCTTTCAGAACCCCTGTCTTCAATTTGTCTGTCTTATCATTTTGTAAACACACATTCTCCAAAGGGCTGGGCTAGAACAAACATTTTTTTCAATTCAATTTGTTTTTTCCTTTGATTCTTATTGAATTATTGAATCATTAAATCCAGAGACTGATCGCCTAAAACCAAAACCCACCTTTGCCACATGAGAGGTTGGTACAAAAGCAGTAAATAGAGCTGCCCTGTTGAGGGGACTGAAGAACTTTAAAAGCACAAATCTTGTAGACATGAGCAGGATAGAAGACTGAATCCAAAATATCCAACACAAAGGTAAAGATGTACAGACTACAAAATTGTTGGAGTGTAAAATGCTGAATAAATGCACGGTATACATTTGTGCCAGAACTCAGTGGGACTGACATTAAGGTCTCTAACCAATGATGTTTCTATACAGGGATGCAACGCCCCCGATCCTGGTATTGGATATGGCCTGAGCAAGCCCCTCAAAGCTGGATCAGGTATTGGTGCTGATCCATGGTGCCGATCCAGGCAACCAGCTCTGTGCCTTTTATACCTTGTTACCTCGGATCCACTTTCTTTGTTTTTTGCTACATTTCCGGTCTACAGGGTATTAAAGTTTACAATTACAATTATTATATCAAGCAATTTCTTTATACATTCAGAAGCTGTGTTTTTACCAATCTGCTGGTAAACATTGAAACATTTTTAGTTTAAATAAACATTAACTTCAGTAATTCCATATGCTCATTTTTTTGCCTTTAACCCAAAACATTACCAGTCTTAAGACTCTTATCCCACAGTAGGGGATGCAGGTTGTTATTTAACACTGGTATTGGAATGGTATTGGTATCAGTTGATACCCAAAGCCCACATATCAGTATTGAACATGAAAGCCTGGCACAATGTTTCAAATCATGAACTTTAGGGAAGAAATTCTGTCTGTAGCAACCTCAGTGGACAACTAGTTTTTCCTACTTGTGTGTTTGACATAAGGCTGAACACAAAATATTTTATGACTTTGGGTTTGGTTTTATGTGTTGAAATTTCTAGTTTTGCAACAGGCTAGAAGGTTCTTGGTACAATTAAAAGCTCACAAAGAGTCTTTCTCATGTTGGAACAAACTGGTATTGAAGTGTATTGGATGTTTAATCAGGACTTAGAGAGAAGGGATGAAATGGATTCAGGCAGTCACCCAGCCGTATATGGATGTAGATGTGTCTTTAAAGTAATAATGATTACTATTACCTGACGGTGTGGCAGACACAGGGGCGTCCCCATATCCGACTGCAGGAGCAGGGCAGGCGGGTGTGGGGGCCGGGCCTGTGCCATTGACGGAGGGCTGCAGACCCAGGGGTCCTGGGCTGGCCATGGCCGGCGGGGGGACTCCAGTGGAGAGGCCAGGACCAGCCAGGGGTGCTGAGGTCTGTACTTTCACTTGAGCCATGCTCTTTTCCTAGAAGCAGACATCAATGAACGACTTTAAATCTGTCAGAAAGACCAAAACTGTAAGCAAACGTCGTGCTCTGCAAATAAAAAAGAAGTTTCAAAATGTTTTATTAAGCTTGTATTTGTCTGCACATGTACTCAAGTAACCTGTCTGCACTAGCTTTTTCTGCAGGATTTACAGCTGTTCGCTGTCATTTAACAGACTTCTGTGGGCAAAGCCGGGAAAACAGACTTCAAACTGAGCAGCTCTAGGCCTATCTCACATTCTGATCCACTGGCAGCTAATACACTCAGACAATGAAGCTTTATTTGAAGGAGCTCTGCTCATGTTACTGCTGCTAAGCTTCCTTGAAAAAAAGGAGATTCCTGTGATAGCAGCCTAAAAAAAGACACTCAAATGCTTTAAATGTGCAAGGGAAGAGAGGCACGAACATGAACAGGTTGATACAAAAAATAGAGACAGAAAGTTACAAACACACACACAAGGTTACTGCTGCAGAGACATTATATGCTTCTATGTGTTTTTCATCAGCAGAAGTGAAACAATAGAAGCATCAAATTCAAACAGGTGCATTTAAAAGACAAGGTCCTTGTTTCTGGGTCTTGCTGTGATGGCGTCACTACAGGTCAAGATAAATATGTAGAAGGCTCTGAGGGGAAATGAGGGAAATTCTTTTCACATCGCCAGGGAGGTCAGAGCAGAGTCAGAAAAAGAGACCCCAGAGAGATGCAGCACCTTACACTACATGTCAAGCGTAAGGATGGAATTTAACTCTTGCAATTCCAGAAAAATGTCATAATCCTAGATCGACATTTAGTGTTGAAGCAAACTAAGATTGCAAATCATCTTTTACTCTTGAATGAAAAAAAGTGTTTTTATAGGCTGAGAAAACAGGTGTCAGCTGAATCCAGTGCATACAAATAAGACTATGGCTGAGGCGTTTCCATAACACAGCTGAAATCTACTATTACCTGAAAATCCAATGCATTTTTTAATCTGATCCGTCGCCTTTACTCATTGCATACTATCGATTATTTACGTCCATCTGCATCTTGCATGCCCTGAGGTTCTCGAGGTCACAATTTGTCTTGCTTTTCTCTCATTTCCCACCGCAACATGCATTAGGAAGACTTAAAAGTGCAAGATAAATGCATGTCCGACTTATACACATATATCTAGTTGGAACATAGAGGTGGTGTTTAGCTTGGTTTGACTGAATGACTAACAGGGCTGTCTGCAACCCCTGAACCTTCATAATACAGCTTCGTCCAGCTTAGCAGGAAGCTAGCATTACCCAGAAGAAATCGGCGTTCCCTGCAAATGTCAGCTGTTGAAAACGAATTAACAGAACTTGCAAGCACGTATGCTGTCATGACGCTGTCTCTGTGATTTCCTATGATGAATAAACACCCCATAGCCTCCTCCAGCAAAGCTAGTTTAGCCGGTTAGCGCTCATCATGGCTGATCGGCCGAGCACCCCTCTTGCTAGCATCTCCGTACCGCCCCATCCTTCACAAAAAGCCTGGGGAATTTCAGTCCACGGTAACAGCGTGTGCAGACAGCCCACGATGTGACGAAGAACAAAGTGACTATCTGACAACAAATGGACACGTAATTTAGGGTATTTTTTACCTTTGTCCAGGGCCAGACCCCAGTTACACCTCCGACATTGGCAAACACTAAAGAGAACTGGATGGAAGAGGGAACGGACCACGTTATTTTTCTGGGCAAAAGGTTGAAATGCAAATTTCAGGCAAATGACTGGCCTTTCCGATTATTTGTGCATGTATTTCGTGTTTTATTGACTCGCATATGGTAAGTATTGTTTGGCGTCGCTTCAAGACCATTACGGCCAAGATAAATCCTGAATGAATCAACCACCCCCACGGTGGTGAAAATGGTTTAGTCCCGGTTTGCTTCCTCGGAGGCTGGAACAGTTGTAACTTTGATTCAGAGCAAACACTATCAGCAAATGGCATTTAGCATCCTGGCACACTTTCATTTAAATTTTTACACATGCATTGAAAAAAAATAAAATAAAATAAAAAAAAGGCATTGCTATATAGCTGAAGTTCCATAACATAAGTTTATTAAATACTTAGTTTTTTTTTCTTTTTTTTTTTTTTTTTTTTTATAAAGACCACGCATTCTGAATTACTCGATTTTTTAAATTTAATTCTGTACTTGTTTAGGATTCTTCTTTGAGTCAAATTATTATAAACAAATGTTAATGTCACCAGTTTTGTCTTTTTTTTTAATTAATTTTGGTCAAAATCTTTAACAAAAACCTAAAATACTCCGCTGTTCCCTGATAACAGCTTGCGTTGAGTATGGGTCGACACTGAAAGGGTCCACATCCACTCCAGTGGATTCAGGGATTTGAGTTGCAAGAAATGGTAGTTTGTCAAGAGTACTTGTGCACTGTGACCACAAGATGGTGCCACCAACCAGCTTTTCTATATACACAGTCCATGACAGGGGTCTGCAATGTTTTTTTTTTTTTTTTTTTAACAAGGACCCTTTTACTGATGGAGAAATGGAGCAGGGACCCCCTATTACACAAAAATATTGTAAATTAAATTGTGTTTTATGTTGAACTGGGCCTAGTGCCATGTATAGATGCACAACGTTGTAGTGCATTCAATACTGAGCTATCCAGAAAATACACAGGTTCATATATTTGTACTTTCGTTTGAAATATTTGTGGGGTACAGTGATTAGGGAGTGACAAATATTTAAAAATGTGAAAATTTGCCTAAATAACTAAAACTGTCATGGAGCCCCTAGGGGCTGTTGACCCCTGTTGAAGACCTCTGGTCTACAGCTTAACCTTGTTTTGGTAGAAGTTAGACACCTGTCCTTAGTACACCCTCAGGTGCCTGTTTGGTGAAAAACCAGTTTTTGCAGTAGGGTATTTGACATTTTAAGTCTATGTTGTGTGAAGACTAATGTGCATAAAACCTGACACAAAAATTTGCAAAACAAGAGTTGGCAAACCATGCAATTATTATTTTTTATGTTGTATCAGTTTTCAAGAAGAAGAGAAACGGATGTTTCCATTGCCTTATAGCATCCAAATGTGACCCTTTAATCTTCAGGCACACCTCTATGCACCCCTTTATACACCTCTTTCTCAATGTGTAGCGTCAGCATATCTTATCTTTGCACATGGTACTCTTTGATCTAAAGCAAAATTATAATAAAATATTTTTTCCATTTGTAGTCCTTCTTATGAGCAATCAGTTCTCAGTTTTGACTTTAGCTAAATTACTTTTAACAAAGTTTAGTTCATTAACTCTGGTGCACATAAATATTTTACACAGAACTCCCAATGCAAAATTTTAGTATCCACTCTATAGTAGAGTGACTCAAGAAGCCTGTACCACAGGTTTACCATGCTGACCTTCCATCATACTTCACAGGAGTCCCACTCCAATGACTGCCGGACTGACTGCCAGAACAGGTGCATATTTATGGAGTCCCAGAAAAAGAAACAAATTGCCCAATCATGAACTTGTATGCTCTTATGATATCTTTCACAATCCCATACACCATACACATGGTCTAATATAGGAAATACACATGGTTGATAGTTTGGATATAGGCTCCCAGATCTTTAAATGTTCTTGTTTTTCCTATAACGTCCACAAAAACTCTTCTTGCTGAGTTAGCTAAAATTTATACCATGTAGGAAAGACATTCGTTCAACTAGAAAACGACCAAGGTATTTGTAATTTATCAGTAAACTCAAGTTGGTTTTCCTCTGCATCAAACAGAAAAGTATCCCTCTCTCCATATAGCAAAAAAAGGCATAACTTTTTCCTCGACTCATACCGTCTCAATTTTTTTTTTTTTTTTTTGCACTATCTATTAACATGGGTGTATTGTTCATGTTTCTGACTACAGATAAATATTCCCCACATAACGAAGTATGTTCAACAGTACACCACATCAAACTTTACCAAACCCCTTAACCTCTCTGGCTTAATCACTGATAAAGACAGAAAAATGATGTTGGAGATGAAACATCACCTTGGTTAACACCAGAGGGGGTAAGAAACCAATCTGTGAGACAGTCAATAGCGTTTGGTCTAAAATCATGACGATAAGGTAAGATGGGTCTCAAAGTGCTTAACAGTGCCAAACAGTGTTCATTTACATATATCTTTAAAAACATCAGGGAAGTGTCATATATCATTCTATAGGTCAGCCTTTCTCAAAACACAACAAACAAAAATGTAATAAATGACCTAAAATATAATGAAATAAATGTAATAAATCCTAAGATGTTATAAGTGTTTGATAATGTAACAAAATTGCTGAGCCCAAAATGTAATTTAGAAAAATGTAATAAAAACCAAAATGCAATAACTGTTTTGGGCTCTAACAGGCCTCTTCATGTACAATGGTGTTTTGAGATTGGAGTATAGACAGGACAGGTTTCACACAATTCATTTCCTCCCTTGATGCACTTCTAGATTCTCGCAACTCAGATAATGAGACAGATATTGCAACGTGGTGGAAAAGATCCTGACATGCACACTGAAGATGGTGCAAGAGGTCTGCATTTATCTCTTACATACACAAAAAGGATTGACAGATCTCACCTATGTGCAATTACTTGTCGAGAAAAGGGCTGGCACTTATTACAATCACTTATGACGATGTGAGACCCCGGTGTGACTAAAAGATAGTGGGATCAAGAACTGAGCAGTTATTTTTTTTTAGGTAACTGTTGAGACTGCTCCCTCAGAGGGAGAAAGGTTATCCAAACCCAGTTACAATTTATACTCTTCTGCTAATCACTCTTATTTTTCAGATTAAGCGCTGCTTTGAGTGTTAGAGGTATTTTACTGAAATCTGGTCACATTTGATTATTTACCTGAGGAATTGATTTAGCAGGTTTAAAACTGCTGTTTCAATAATATAACATACATCTGGTTGATGCATCTGGGTGATTTGTTTCTCTTTCAACCCCTCATTACACATTATGGCAGCAAGAACACTCTACAAATAGCCTGTTTTGATGATAAACATGAAAAAAAAACATTACTTTATGTATACCTTGAAATGGATTCTGCCAAAGTAGCTCAATTTTCTGTATGGAGTGTCCTGACATCCTTGATGTAATTTCAGGCCTTGAAACATGGCGGAAACACTCTCAGTTGCATTTTTAATGAAGCTGCCGACACCCTTAGTTAAGCCCACAGTCCCATCAGAGTGAGTCTTAAGTATTAATCCATGTATGCATAAAATTTGTAAAAGGCTTTCACAGACCAAAAGAAGGAAAACATTCAAGTCAAGGTTGAATAAAAGTGAATCTTTGCTTTTATTATTGATTATGAAAATGAACAGGCACCTATTACATGGAGCTTGCACATCCCAGAACAAAATTTCAAATATAAATAACACACCCTCATTAGTGCTGATCACTCACAACAACCTGCAAGCTAAGAGTTCAAACCACATTGAAAAAAAGGAAAATAAAAACCTAGGAACAAAAAAAAAAGGTCACAACCAAACCCTTGTAACATATTTGCTTGCATGTGTCTCAAATCTCCACTGAGCCACAGTATGAAGGCTTCGTGTCCCCGCACACAAATGCTGCTGTGACTGCATTTACACAACCAACCGTCTGTTTCTCCTAGCATGGTGACAGCAGACAAGACTGTTACTATGAAGCTTTAAAAAAAAAAAATCATTGGTTAAATAGATGTCTTTATCAATATAGTTTTTGAGATAGTGGTGTGCTGTGGTAATCTCCTCTACAGTATAGAGTATCATCACATTCACTCATGTTCATTCAAGAAATTCACCTAGACCCTGGAAAAAAAGCAAAACGCAATACAAACAACCCAAGATGGAAAATTCAAGTATTTCTGACTGGATGGCAATAAAACATTTGTTTAGGAATGGAGCGATTACAGTCTGAAATGACAGAGCCGCACGGCCTCTGGAGGTGAGCTTTGTAATATCCATCCCATAAAACCATTATCTAAGTTATGGAAAGACTAAAAGTTGTCACGATGTCTGATGCCAATAAGAAAAAGTAGGGTCTAAAATTGCATGCACCCCCACTGTAAAACTACTAAACTTTTTTTTTTCTATTTGAACCAACAGTAGTGTTTGTTGCTGTCTGTACACATCCTAATTAGCAAAAGATGCAGGCTAACGTCCAATGAAATAAAGCACTCCTATTATCATTCTGCTATAAAGTAAATGCATCCTCTGCTAATTTCTTTCACGGCATCCAACAATTTCAAGACTTATATACAATAGTTTCAGACGTGTTATAATTTTACAACATAACAGTCTCTTTTGGTGAAAATATAGTTAAATTCAAAATATCTGATAGGTATCTTTTAAGAGGTGATCTTTATATTGAAAAAAGTACCTGAGCCAAAACTCTGACCAGGGGGAATCACAATAGCCTCGTCTCTACCTCTCCTAGAAAGACACTCCTTATTTTTGTCATTCGTTACCGTTCTGGAGAACAAAGATTGTAATTAAATAAGATAACAATAAAAAAAAAAAGAAAATCATCATATACTGACCCATTAACACACACCTTCCCCCCTCTTTTTCAAAATATCAACTAGTTGAAAAACAGTACAAAAAATACAACTCAAGACATTAAATCAAACATTTTAGAAGATTAAAGCATGAAATTAAAAAATTAAAGTATCATACAAATAAAAATGGGTTGTGCGACAACGTTCTCTGTACGGACATTCTTAAAAATGGAAGAGAGGTTGCTGCACGTCTTCAGGGCTGGGGTTGCCGCTTGAGTTCAGCCTTATGTTTTACAAGGGGATGTTCTCAGCTTAAGGATCTGTCATCACATCCGTTTTATTCCCATCGGTACTGACATTCTGTCCAACAGCACGAAGAGCTGCAGCTGGGTCTCAAGTTGGACTGATTTTCTCTTGTTACAGTGTTGCAAACTCAAACCCCTTAAACCTGATAAATAAGTGGAGGACTGCTCAGAGAACAACTGCAACTCAGGGATACCATACCACTAGTGCCTTTTTAAAAACTACTTTCACAGTGCATATTATTTAAAACCAGATGAAGCATTTTCTCGGGGTTATGATGGTCAGATCCCTTCCAGAAAACAATCAGATTTGGATTTCTCTTTGTAGGCCCAAGCATGCATCCATCAGTTCTTATTGCACAACACAAGGACCTTAAAATGCACCCACACAGAAACAAAAAGGTAACAATAATAATCTGAAAACAGGAATTATAATTATCTCACCACAAATCCACCTTGTCTGGTGCTGCATTTACTACCTTTTACCTTTTTGCTCAAATAACGATCCATCTCGGGTGCTTCTAAACGTTATTTTCGCTCTTCATATATTACAACCGCCTGAAACATGCATCCAACCATCCGTTGGGGGAAATGCAGTCAAGAGCCTCCAGCGCATGGTGTCCATTGTTCCAGTCAAAGGTCAGAGTTCAAAGACTGAATGATTAAAAAGTGCTTTACGTAGGTCAGTAGGACTTCTTTCTTCTACGACTATTACAAAGTTTGTACATTAGCATGTATCATCTGTAAAGAGAAATAATGCAATTATCAATACAGATGCTTAAATGTAAGAACAACTTGCTACTACTAATTACTTTTCTGTCGTACACTTTAACATGAAGGCCAGATTAAATGAGAGATAAAGAGAGTTAAAGATGAAACTCAAAACATTATGAGAATAAAGTTGAAATATTTAAAATAAAGTTATGAGGAAAAACAGGTGTTATCTCATGAGAACTGAGTTGTAAGAGAAAAGTCTTGTATTGATTGCATAGTGAGTTTATAGTAGAATGAATCTGTTAGGCTTTCAGAGTTATATAAGAATCAAGTCAATTAAAAAAGGGGAAAAAAAACAGTCAGAATATTAAGAAAACGCCATAGTTTGAGGCTATGACAAGGCTTCATGTTATTTTGGTTTGGAATATTACAAAAGCAGCAAGCAGCCTGTCCTTACATGTGGATTGTTGAGCATCTTGCAGTTAAACTTAAAGTGAGGGTACTGTGCTCTTTTTTCATGCTTGATGCTGTCCTTCTGGTGCCCTAAATAAGCTTGACAGGATTTGGAGCTTTTAAAAATCTATTTCTTTCCACACTTATGATTTAGAAAACCTTTAATTCAGCCTCTGGATGAACATTTCATTTTAGTTGCCGTCTCTTTAAGACTCCCTGCTCTACAGACCCCATTTTCTATGACTGGTCAGCCCTCTGTAAGCCTTTCAGAGATTAGAGCCATGTGCAGACTGTGATGTTTGAAGCCTGCCTCTCCAATGTGTCATAAAACAGTTCGGAGATAGTTTTACAATGATCTTATCCTTTCAGCAAGTCCTGTGAGGATCTTGTGAAGATCTTGTGCTACTGCTTTTCTATATTCTACTTTTTTTAAAGAATGGCCTATTTGAGCCGTTTACAGATTCAGATTAAGCAGTGGTTTGGAACTTTACACGGGTCTAGTAAGGACATCAAGCATCGTCAATTCATCACCATTTTTAAAATATGATAGAACACAATACCCCTCTTTAAGGATAGCTTCTACATACACCTAGCCTCTTAGATATTATTTTTACTTCACAAATGTAATATCAAAAAGAATATTTTGGTGCATCAGGTTCACATTTTATATGAACCTAAGTCTATTCCAAAAGATGGAAAGTCTTATTTCAAATTGTTTATAAAGACATTATCCTCACAATGTTTACATTTGTTTCCTAGGTGGCCCTCATGCTTTACTCAAGTTAAATAAAAAGTAAAAACCAATGAGCAATGTAAAATACTCACCATGATACCACCATTTTGTCTTCTTTGGATTTTTGTTACACGTTCTTACATAAAAGGAGTTATCAGGCGGTCGTCTCTGTAGAGAAAGAACACTTTGTTAACATTTAACTCAAGCGTTGTTTTAAAAAGGAAAACTTACAGCATTTTCATCACAACAGGTTTCTTACCTTTTCTTTGCAGCTGGACAACATGCTGATAATGCTAAGACAAACGGATTGCACTGAGAGAGCTGGCGACCAATCTTCCGTTAGAATAGACAGACAGATGTGACCGTTACTATACACATGAGGGTGGACAGGTATATTCTCTCCTGTGAACATTACCTGCAAAAGTGACACAAAGAGAGATCCATCAGGGGTTATTGAGATCAGCTACTGAGCAGGGAAAAGTTACTGTTTGAGCACATACTCCAAAATCCATTTTTGGCATGGACAAGTACTTTCCAAAGTGGAAAACTTTGGAGAGCACTTGTAAGAAATATGAGATTTTTGCGACAGGAAATAATGATGGCTGCAGTTTAAGCTCAGGTTTGGCTCTTTGTGATGACACGAGGCTCTGGGATTAGGACACAGGGGCCAGAGTAGGGTGAGAGAGGAGGCATGTTTTATGTAAAAAGACGCTATGGTCTACACAAAGTAGCAGGGACACTGTCTAGTTAAAGGGAGCAGGAGTCAGGCTGAACATGTAGATAGAGAGCGTGTGATGAAAGGAGAGGAACTCTGGATTGAAGTGCTGAGGTAGAGAGAAAGAGGGAGTAAAGAGGGTGATGAAGGGTAACAATGGGTTGAGGCAGTGTGGCACCAGACAGGGCCTCACAGGAGAGTGCAGCGTCTACATCACTGAGCTGACAGGATGAGTGCTACAGATAGGAGCACAAAGTGGAGCTGGCACTACAATGAAAACATCAAGACAAGTGAACAAAGCCTGCTTACAAAAAGCTAAAATATTTACTGAAACGTCTGATTCACTTAAAGCTCTGAAGCCCGAGCAGACAGGCCCTGAAGGTAATATATGCTGTGCTTGAAATTCAAAGCTGCATTAAAGCTTGGTTATTTTAACATTTTATTTCTATATCAAAAGATATAACAACAAGGAGCTTTGAAATATTAGATGATTCCTTATTAATACTTTGGGGAAAGTTAGCTTCCTCATATAAGCAGCCCATAATCACCATGTTTCTGTGGAGCACATCGCCTGAGAGTTCATAGCCTCAATAAAATACTAAGTTAAGTTAGAGTCAGAAGGACACATCTACAGTGAAGTCATGGGACAAACAAACTCTAGTTGGAAGATATTCACAAAAGTTCAGACAAGCCAAAAATTCAACCAAGAAAAAAAGTTTTAAAAAAGTCAATAACAATGTTAAAACACCGCCATAAAAATGTTATTAACTGGTAAGACTTGGCTAATGATCACGTTTCTCAATGGCAGTGTAACAGACAGTATAAAGCCGGCTTAGTCAACCAGCAGGCTGGATTCATCCCTTTCCAATTCTGCCCTGGCCCTCAGGAGGCTGCTTATAAGTCATGCTTGTGTGTCTGCAACATCTTAAATATTAATATGAACATCCAGAGTTTCCAACTAGTACACTTTACCTAAGCATCACAGTAGGGCTGCAACTAACGATTATTTTTAGTGTCGACTAATCTATCAATTATTTTTTCGATTAGTCGATTAATCACGATTATTTTGAGTTTCAACCTAATTTGGCCTTTAAAAGGTGCAGACCTTTATAATTCAACCTGTGTGTTGCATTTTCACTGCATTTACCCAGAGTTAGGTTCTCACCTCTGATTGGTCAGCCCTGTGTCACGTTTGTTTGTTTGTTTGTCTTTATTTCATTCATGATGACGTGAAAAAATATAAGTACTAGGCTATACAAAAAATAAATAGGCTAAATCTCAAACTGAATGAAGCAGGTAACAGGGAAATTAAGTTGTTGTACGCAGTGTTGGACAGACCGCTTATTAGTGACTTTGGGCTCGTTTTCTAATGTTAATTTGCTCATTGGGGCTTGCTTTGCTCTGTATGATCCCGTCTGACTCTCTCCCAGCTCTCCATGACAACGCGTTTTGTTTAGTTTCTCTACATGCGCTACTTCCACTTCGCTCATGCGCACTCCGCCCCTCCTCCTCCCCGTTGAGTGTTACCGCTGCAGTGTGAGCTTGAGAGTGATAAATTTCCTCTCTGTTCAAAAGTTAAGGGAATTTTTTACACTAGTTTGTGGCTTAGATCCTGAAAAACTGTCTGTAACAGAGAGTGAAGGAGACTCTCTAAATCACGTTATCAGACGCTAAACTCCGGGAGCTGACAGGCTCCGTCAGAGCCTCGGTCAGCGCACAGCGCTCTCTGGAAGTGGAGATTTTTCCTCATCAATATTCCTCACGTATGAACTTAGTGATCTTTTCCCATAAAAGTATCCAATAACACAGCACCTCATGCTGTGAACTGAAGTTACAAATGAGTATTACCCCCTGGTATTTGATTTCACCATGTGACAACAACAATAAAAACAATAATACGACGCGTCGACTATTAAAATTTGCGTCGATGAATTTTTTTCGTCGACGTCGTCGATTATGTCGACTAATCGTTGCAGCCCTACATCACAGGCAGGTACGCCCTGGGACTCAATCTGGCACTAGATATTTTTATTTTTGAATAACAACTTTGCTTGCCCATCACAATCTGCACCTTGTGTTTGATGAAGACTTATTTCACTGTCCCCATGTAAAGGGACAGACTGACAGACGGACTGTCTTCTGAATGCAGCTCATCAAATATGTCTTGGTAAAAGTTGATCAACGTAAGCATTTTGATATGTTTCACAGAAAACAATGAGCCTTCTTTAGGATGTTTAGGATGCTGTTAAACAGATTCCAGGAGACCACATGAATAAATTTAAGTTGTTTTTGAAGGTATTGAAATGACACTCTGAGACACACTGTGAGGAAGCGACTAAGAGGTAAAGAGGGTCAGAGGGAAGAGAAAAGACAGTTTTAAAAATTGAAATTCTAAACAAGTCACAAAGGAGCAATTACTTACATTTTTGGTAGAGAAAATAATCTAATAAATACATGCTTCCAATTTGCTGGCTTTGCTTTGCAAGCAGCCACGAAACTTATCCTTTCGGTGCATTTGTGTTATCTTAAAGAAGAGATCTCATTTTCACATTATTACAAAATCTTTAACCATGGTTGTGTAAATGTACGTGATATAAGTAGCATAAAATATATTTTGTGTGGCAGTTTCGAAGTTGAACATGCAGAAGAAAGCAGCACAGCACACAATCTATCATCACATCATGTTCAAAGCTCCACCTCAGAGTATTTATGACGCACTGCGCCGCACTTCACTCTGTTGTCCAACAGAAGACCTAGATGACCTGTCCTTCCCATTCGAAAGCGTAGTAACTAAGTTTATCTAATTTTCTCTACACCGACTCACTCTCTATTTATAGACGGCCAAGCTCCTGATGAGTGAAACAAGATTGTTGAGTTAAACTAATCCCCTCAAACGTGGCTTGAGCGGATGCTGTGTGCCGGTGTCTCCGTCAGTGATTCCTGGCTCCAATGTTTCCGAGCCTAAATTCATTCCAGCAACAACTGCAGAGCCACTGTGTGTTCCTGTGATTATTTCAGGCAGACAGACGGTGGACACAGAGGAGAGTTCATAGCTTTTGATCTAATTTGGAAATGGGCACAGTTCAGTGCACCTGCAAGAACGCTTTTGTAACCTCTCTTATGATGTAAACGTTCGTTCTTTGAATTACTGAGACTGGATAAGGGACATTTAGACAGAAAAGCTTTCTTAACTTTTAACGAGTGCTAAAATCCACGTCGACTGTTTTAGTTGTTATGAATTTTGTTTTAAATGAACACGTTTCTTAATGTGATATATGAATTCATCTCAACAATTCAAGAAGGAAATGTTTGAAATCAAAGATTGGATGGATGAAGTGCATTATGGTCTATAGTAGAGAAAGAGGTGTAAAAAAAACCCTTCAAGACTTTAGTTCTCCTGAATATTTTCACAGTGAGGGTGTCTTTTGTATTTGGATGGTTTTTTTGTTGAGCTGGGGAAATACTTGTTCATGCTTTTTGAAAAATTTCTTTATAAACTGGTGTTTTATTCTTATTACTTGAGAACTTTTTGTTCAGTCTTGTGTTTAAAAAGATTCAACACCTAACAAGATTTGCTGACTAATGAGGTGCATGCTCAGCCTTTAAAGCAATGGCACAGTCTACACTGATGTAGTGCTTTCTAAGATGAGACAAAACAAAAGCAAAATCTTGCTGACCACTTCAGTGGAGAAAGTTCTTCTTACCTGAGGTGAATCAAATGGATATCTACTACTAAATTTGAAAAGCAGCTGAAATTTCTCTCCTTCATACAGTGTGCCAGGGGCTCCCTCCATGTCTACAATCCACCTGAAATCAAAGGCAGAAGAAAATTAGTTTCAAATAAAACGAGCATACAGTGATTTAAGTCCATTCAGTTCCAAGCACATACACACTCACACACACAAAATGTTAAAAGGGACATATCATGCTTGTTTCTCCTTTTCACTATGCCAGACTAGGATGCCTGTAAAGCATTTCTGCCCTCAGTACAAGTCATTTTGTTCCTTCATTTCCCCACAATAGCGTTCTCAAGTAACCTCGCAACGTCACAGCCCTTTGTGCTCTGATTGGTCAGTTCTATCAGAGGGGCAGAGGGGGTAGAGCCAGGGGGCGGTTTTTGCAGCATGGCAGTATTTACAAAATCGCCATATTGGATGAAGCAGACCGAGCGAGTTTGCTGTTTGCCAAAACTTCACCGTAAGGCATTGATAGCACTAATAAAATGGCAGTGTAGGATACGTCCTTTTGTATTGGACCCCGAGTCAGACCCGGACGGTTCTGCAGCTCAGGAGGAAGAAAATCCACCTCGACACAGATCATCTCAGGACGCTTCAGTGTGGTGAGTCAGACCGGTACTGTAACATGTATAGTTTATACGTGGAAATATAGGCAGACTTCACCAATAAACTATTTCTATAACAGGGCTCAATCCTGCTCCTTCACTTTTCTCTGTCTGTTTTATCCATCATGCTGAAAGTGTAGTCTAAAGATCGCCTCTATCGTCAGTTCGTCACTATGTTAGCACTCAGTCAAGTTGATCAGAGCTAGTAGGGAGCTTTATTTATACTCGGCTCTTGGTGGGTGTATCCCTCGTTGGCGGTTGTGTGACTCACTGACATCACAGAGGAGGAGCTGCTTTATCAGATTACTCCAATAAAAAGAAAGGATCCTCTTGTCGTCATGAAGGTCGAAATCTCGAAGCCAAATGTCAATGACCTATTTTCAGAGGCATCAAATCTCGTTCTAGCATATCAGAAAAAATACAATATCTCATTTTTTGAGAATTCAGGGGGTGAAAGGTCTTGTTTTCAACTTTATTATTTTATATGTAAGTATTAAATCACAGATCAGCATGATATGCCCCCTTTAAACTTAATTTACAGCTCAGATTCAAACAGCTCAGGCTATCATTTATGACCTTAAACCATGAGGGAGCTCGGCTCTCTGAGATGCTGATAACCCTGTTGCAGATAAACTTTATATCAAAGACTCCAGCTGGATTCTCGTCTTTCAAAATGACTTATTTGCTTCAAAATACCAGTCATTAAACTTGCATCTCCTGCCAAACAGTATTCAAGAATATAGAGCAAACTATACCATAGTTATACAATTTCCTAGCTCACAATTTCAGCAATCACTTCCTCTGACAACAAACCATCACTATACTTTTGATACAGAGGGGTTGTTTTATTGGTGATACTGAAAGGCAGCATCTCCATAGAGATGACAAAAATCCATATGTCCGTTGGTCTAAATGTTCTCAAGGGCTACAGGTTTGGTTGTGTCCTAATTTGGTAGGGACATTCATCGTACCCACCCACGCACCCTCTGATTTTTTATCTTTTTCTATAATCATTTTTAGTTTAAAAAAAAAATCAATCAATCCAATACATTTAAGAATATATCACCTTCAACTAATCCCAACAAAAAAACAAGTGATGTTCTCAACAAATTCAGCCTATGTTCTAAGTCAACAGGTATGTGTACATATAATGTTGTAAAAGTCGTTCCTCTCAGAGTTGTCATGGTTACAGTCTTTAAGTCTTGATCCCTGATGATAAATAAAGCTCTGTATGTTCCATCTCCTCATTGTGAAGTACATTCAGTTAGAAACCAGACCAACATGACTTGCATGGAGCACATCTTCATAAAAGCATCACACACTGTGTGAGCTGCCAATGCTGCAGTAGGTGTGTAATCAAAAGCCTGAAGTCTGACTCATTCCAGTGCCATTGAATAGCCAGCTGGGTTATGACAGTGGTTTAGAAATAATGTGATACTCGTATTGATCTGGCGGACAAATCTATTTTCGCCTCCGTGGCCTTGCTACAGAACTGTGCTGACAGAGCTGCGAGGGATTCAGTGTCTTGCTGGGAATGAGGGATGGCTGTGAACGCAGTGGGTTGCTGGCTCATTCAGTTGAAGGACAACCTGTCTGATCATCGCGCAGCCTCTCTGGAGCCATAAAACAGGCAGGATGTTGCTTTAGTGGTAAAATGGACAGTGGCTTCTCATCGCAGAAACCTCTGAGGAGAAGAAAAAGGAACACTCATGGCAGCAGCACAATCTCTGGCCTAATTTCTTCCAGAAAAAGGACACCAAAGAGACTTGTGGCTGTTGTTCTGGTAGATGTCTCCTTCAAATCTAGCCTCAGGCATATGATCATTTAGGCCAGCGTGCAAGGTCAGTGCAGCTTGTAACTGCTCCCTTATAAAGTCCAGCGGTCAAAGCATCTAAAAAGAACTTCATTTTTCTTCCAGCTGGGGCAGCTTGGATTAAATGAAGACAGCCTTACTGTATGAGAGTTACACCTGATGGAGCTCCGCTAAACACAGCCAAGGACTCTGAGGACACAATGCTCAAATTGCCCAGATAGCCTGGAGATTACATGACCAGGCAAAGTGAGATAACACTGAAGCATCAGAGAAGGGGGCAAATATTGGGACGAAATCTCATACAGCCTGAAATGCATGATCTGGAAATGGAAAATACACCAATCAATTATGAATCTGCACAACATAATGTTACAATGACAGCAAGAAAAAATCAAATTCATATTAAAATTCAAAGATTCTTTGACTCTCAAACAGGAGACAAAATGTCACAAGCAGCTGTAAGCCCTGCTGTTGCTAGGGTTAGCATTGCTTGTTTCTAAGTGCCCCACTTGATATAGATTAGGTTTTCTGTTCGTGTAAACAAGGTTTCATAAGGCAGCAGCTATCCTCCTCTTCAGTTAGCAGAATTCTACAATTCAGTTTCACATCAAAAATTCAAATTTCTCTGACACTCTTTACTGACAGAGATGCAGAAGGAATAACAAACTGTCTGCACACCAAATTTATTTTTTTTTCAACACCTGCTTATTTTTGTTTTCTTAACGTCGACAATTAAATTACCTCAGTGTTTATTCTCTCTACTTGTTTACATTTTGCCAAGTCAAGACAGCATCTTATCATGAACGAGTGAATTACTGTCTTTTATACTTGTTTCTGATCAGTCAATGCTTCTGCTATTTCTTGGAAGCAAATCATCACCATGACAGTTAAACCAACTCAAGGAACAACCTGATCTCACACGCTGAGTCAATCCCAAGAAAGGAGTCTGGGACGCACAATCTCTGCCTGTTGACACTGTGGTAACAACAACAGCTCTGTTAGCATTCTTAATCTGAATCAAGATCAGGAATATTTGTTACAGAATGAGGGATGCAGCTGAAATCACAGACTCTGGAGGAGTAAACTGAAATCAGTGCGGTATGGAAATAAAAACAACCCCACAAACGACACAAAGGCTGTGCAGAATATGTTATGTGAGTAATAAGAGTTGTTTCAGCTGTTTCTAATGCTACATGGGGTCAGATGAGAGTCAGAAAACAGAGAGTTAAGAAAAGGGGAAAGCTGAGAGAAAGGAAAACCTCTGTTCACCAAAGTGGTGCTCCTACCTGTTTTATTTTAAAAGAGCTTCAAAGTTAAACTATACTTTGGATGCAGCTCAAAGTGAGAGTTAACAGGAGAATTCATTCTAAAATGAACTTAAAATCATTATTCAGTAAAATGTATTTCGTACCCTAAGAAGCAGCCCTGCATCAAATGGAATAATGTGACTTTCTTCAATATATATTTTCCTTTCCTTAGGTTGTAACACTGATGTTGGATGAGCACTCACTGTCAACAGGTTTTCAATCCAGGTGAACGTTTCAGGAAGACGAATGGCATCTGAACATCTCCAAGCAGTGCTTAAAAAACAGCTGTTTCCTTGTTTGTAATAACTGACCCATTACAGCCCCAAGCTAAGCCAGCGGCAAAGCCAGAATTGAAACACAAAGTCTAGCAACACCTAGAACACTTTATCTCCACCTCATGCACAACAGTCTTGTTTGTTTTTATAAAAAAAAGGGAGATTAGCTTGGTTTACACATAAAGCAGGAACACAGTATCTGTATCTGACTCCAGCCAAAGTAAAACAAGTAGATCCTGACTCCTGTCAGTGACAATGACACTACACTACCCTCGGGCTTCATAGACCTTTAAACCACAGAGGTGAAAAAATTAAAAGCCACACCCCAGAAATACCAAGTCAAACCTGGGATGCACAGAACACGGAAGCTAGCCAAACTGGTTTCAGGGACTTGTCAGTCCTACAAAAACAAAACATTTGTTCATTGTAATCAGACCATTGTTATCTCATCAGGAGACGTGATGGTTGTTGCATTGTTACGAAATGTTCTTGAATCAGGAGCAGAATACAGTGAGGAAATATACTAACACTTTTTAATGTTGAAGAGTGCAACCAGGGTAGCAACTTTCCAAGTCAGAGCTGCCGTCCAGCAGCTGAAAAAGCATTTAACTGACAGAAAGAAATTCATCTTAAAGGCCACAGACTTCATTTTTTTTCTTCTCTCTATCACACAGACACATCAGTTGACTCACTTGGTCAATATGATCATGGGCTTTTAAGGGAACATCAAGGACCCCAGACAGAAAGGTCAGCTAAGTAGCCTCCTTTCCATGCTACCCTAGCCCAACTCCTGCATGCCAACAGCTAAATATTTCATGAGGATGAATAGTGACACTGTGCATTAGAGACTCTCCAATGAGAGGCCAGATCTGCCAGTGTCTGGAATGACCCGAATTCCTCCTCACCAGTCAGTGTGCGTGTGTGTGTGTGTGTGTGTGTGTGTGTGTGCGTGTGTGCGTGTGTGTGTTAAAACCTCCTACTGATTCTGTCATAACTCCTTCTTTGCAAGCATGCTCACCACACTACCCCATCATGACGATGAGACATGACATTTAACAGAGCCACAGTCGATTTGTGTTTAGTCATTGATATTAGTCACTGGACTCCAAGAAAGCTGCAGGTAGAGGTGTTCATGTCAGTGCTTTCTGTCTTGGGATATGAAAAAGATGATTTGAATAAAACTTACTGTGTAATGGTGTTCTGTACACTTTTTTCATTTAGCGTCATTCCTGGGGGTGGATCATTTTGCAGGGCTAATAATTCCTTTTGTAGCCTTTTCTGTTGGAGACAAAGTGAGATGTTGACTTATGACATCAACAGGACAATGTACAAACCAATCATAAATATCATATAGAAAAAAAAATAGCATTGAATAAGCGTCCATCCTTCATTTTGTGACTGTATCGACGTAAATTATTAATATTTTATTGCTTTTACTGCCGGCACGAGTACTGCCAATGTCCTACAAGTCAAACTCCACCCTCACCGATACGACTCATTCATCTCATCTATAAATTAAACTATTTATGACACATGTAAGGATAAGGGTCATACGTAAGCACCGATAGCAGTCCATCAGCACATTTTATTTCATATAGTCGGCTATATTGTTTTTCAGATAAGACAAATGTGACAGCGATGCACCTGTTCAGCTCAAACTGTAACCACTCAATCTGCGCACTGTCTCGTTAGCTAGCTTACGTCAACGTCACCCAAACAGCAGTAGCACTAATTTAAGAAATCGCAATGAATTTCGACATGAAGCATCGTAATCATTGAGCTACCACCTATATGTTACGACGAATAAACCCCATCCCCACTGGATATATCCAACCTGTATACAGGAAGCTGGTTTCTATGTTAGCCTTGACTTGGTGTTGTGGGTGATGATGATGGGCTAGTTGTATTGCTAGCAAAGCCCTAGCGCTTCTTGGCTGATGAATTTTATCGCTTTTACGTACATGTCACGGCTACTTCGAAGAAAGACGGGAACGAGGATAAAGTGGGTAATGAGCTTGTAGAAAAGTCAACAATGAAGGTCAGGTAAATAGTAAATATGCGGCCGCTGGTAATTGTATTCTTACCTGCATCGACGCCATGATGGAAACCCCCCTGCATCAGCGCAGAGTGGAGGACTGTACGTCAGGGAGTCACGTGACACGAGAAGTTGTTTTGACAGAAGAAAACAAACCGCTGATGTGCACCGTCACAGCAAGGATTCCGGTCTGTTCGCGCTTATTTTTATCGTCGGACTGTTAGACATGTCCTATGTCCACCCATAGTTTCTTTATTAAATAATTCTGAGTAAATGCCAGCGGTATTCAAATCCGCTGAGGTCACACAGGACATGAAGGAGGCGGAGGTCAATGACCGCTGCTATAGTAGGAGGAGGCAAGACCTGCCTCACATCCCTGATACCCAGTAAAACCAAACAAACTAGTCAACCTGCAGTCTAGTGATGAAAAACACCCCAGTTGACCTTTAAACTGCAGTTATGTAATTGGTTACAGTATCTATTTACTCTTGAATAAGGCCCCTGAGTCTGTTAAAGTTAGGGTGAAATTTTTTTAATTTGTCAGAAATGTTGCCATTAAAGAAGTGCTGGAATCGTGTGGCTATAATGCTAATGCCACATATTTATTGACCCTAAAAAATGTGTTGCAAGTGTGAATGTGTATTTATATTTGTAAGCACAGCTTTTAGTTTATTATTGTATATGTGTATGTACTACACATGCATTTTTTAGCCCTGAAATTGTTTTAGAAATACAGCCAATTTAAGCTTTGCTTTTATTTATCTTTATTTTATTCTGAGTGTGTGCAGTGCATAGTATGTCCTCTGTTTTTTCATAACCGTTTAGTATTTTTTTTTAACTTTATGTTGTTTTTTTTGTCAGTTTTTTGTGTATGGGATGGAGGTGGGGTATTTTTTCTGATGTATCTAATGTGTGTAACGTGCCCTGTTAAGTAAAAAAAAAATATCAATAAAAATTAGCTTAGCAAAAACCCAACACATCATGAGCTATGTTGCAACTGTAAAACCAAGTAACACTTAAAAAAAAAGGCACTGTCTAGCTTTTTATCATAGGGAGGGCTTTAAAGGTCAAGTCTTGACCCTCAGTCTTCCAAAATCCAATCCAACTCTGGGGAAATGTCAGATCAGCATGGTCTTCACAGTCATAAACATGTTTTCTTCTGTCTTATGCCCTTCTGGGAAAGGACCTTCCAAACACCCCTTGTACCAGCATTACACATTGAATCCCTACCAGTATTCACCACTTTTTCAGATACTAATTAGATAAAATTTGATCTTAAGTATTACTTTGGTATGGCTTTATAAGTGGGTAGGATTTCTGATGTACTTCTTTAAGAACCAAGTTCAAAATAGAAATTGCTCACCAAACAGATCTTTATTAGGCTGGAAAGGTGAGGAAAAAGGTATGGGGCAAGGGCAGGTTTATCACATTCTGGGGCAAGTGATGCAGCTTGCCATATCAATTTATTACATTAAAATGAAATCTTGGTACTACTAAAATTATGACAAAAAGCCAAGTGCAAAAAGAAAAAAAACTGAAGTGACATATTTCTTAATGTGTACGGCAAACAATTTAAATATCCCAAAAAAACTTCTAAAAGTGTTTTAAGCTGCTACATTGTTTCTGTAACTTTAGCAATCCAAAAAGTTTGCAGCCATGAGCAGTTCCAGGGCGATCTCCGGAGCGATGGGGAATTCAGGTATCTCTGTTGAGCTGTTGGTGTAACGGACCTTGTAGGTGAAGTACATGCAGACCTTGGAGAGGACATGAGAGGGGATCTCTCGGAAGTTCACCTCGTTGGTTTCATTCTCAGCGAACTGACCTGCAGCAGGGTCATAAAGTCAAGATAAATTCTGAACATGTACAACTTGAGGTTATGCATTTAATGAGTCAAAATAATAGAGCACAATATAGTAGAATACACAACACTATCTCCCCCTGGAATTTACAGAGAAACTATTAATGATTAGTTAACTAAATTTTTCTGTGCACTTTTTTTATTATTTATGAGGATGTTGAAAAAGAAAGGATAAAAAGTTTTGGAGTATTTAAGAGGAGATGGCAAAATTTTGAATGGTAGGAGCATGGTGCCACCAACTGGACGGGTAGATAGAAACTTAATTTTGAACCAAAACAGACCCAATCTCACACCAATTTTAATACAATCAATGCACTCTATAGGGCTCTATTCTATGCTGAGCAACAACTCTGTTCATGGTTGAATTGGCCAGAAATGCCTTCCAAACAACCTGAATGGTAGTTCTAATGCAACCGTGGTCATGGCTTCAAAAAACATAAACTCTCACACCTGAATATAGGCATTGTACAATAATACAGCACTGCTGCTTTCCAGGTCACTACAAACAGAAAATTCCCTCCAGGGTAAATAAATTCTGAAATCAGAACAAAGTGTTGGCAAAGAAAGCACAGTCATGTTAGTCTGTTCCAAGGACGTTACACATGGCTGCAAATACAGGTGTTGAAAAGCTTAGCCGCATGGATTGAAAGTAGGAGACGACAGGTTAATTCAGGGTGTGACCAAGGAAGAGTGCAGCCATGAGAGATGAAGGAGAAGGAGTGGAGGAGAGAAAGTAGGTTTTGAAGTAGGACAGTGTGAGGACACCCTAAAGGGTTGTAATGACTGGGAGATACAGGGGGTAAACATTCTCGTGCTGCAGAAAATAGTTTGTGCCAATCTGAGGCCTGACATAGCCTGGGTCTGTTGAATGTGTAGGTACCAAGGGGCCACATCTAGTTAAGAAAAATGAAGCCTGTGCAGAAGTGATAAAAGTTGCTGTTTATCGAGGATCCACTTGAGGCTAGCTGGAGAAAGACCGGAGGTCACATAGCCTAGTTCAAACAAAACAAAACAGCTTGGGTCTGAAACACTGATTTCACTATCCCCACACACTGTACGGTTTAGAAGATAATTAGATCATTTGATTGTCCGATCAGAGACACAGCTCAGCTCATGTGACCGACAGTCACTCTGTAGCTGTTAAAAAGGAAGCTCACAGCTGGTATCATATCAAATCTGCCTGAGCCCATGGATTGGCTTCATTTCACTGTATCAGGAACAGACGGGTGATATTGCAGACACTACGTCCATGTTTTATACGGTACAGTACTGATTGGGGGTTGGGTTGTTAACTGAGGTGTTCTGTTTGTAGACACAGTGAAAACTGGGAATGGAGGTTGCTCTGGGACACTATTTAGCCCCTCCAAGGTTTTGTGGCCTTAACTGAACATAAAACCAGCGAAAAGAGGTGCCCACTTCATAACAAGAGTGATGTCCTGGCTCTTGATGGACATATTCAAATTCAAAATAAGCTTTATTGGCATGAAGATTTTTTAAAACATGTTGCCAATGCCAATTTTCAAATATATATCTAATATAATATATATCTTCAGGATTTGGGATTTTTGAGACTTGAGGCACTACGTAGTGGGTGATTTGTTGGTAGAGGCAGTAGTGGGGGGTTCACTGAGCACTAAAAGCACGAGTATTTGTTTAGCTAAAAAAAAACACATCAATTACATGCAATAGGCATGAGTCTGAAATAAAGTCTGAGTTCCATTCTAATGATAAGTTTTCATAAACCATAATTAAATGGATCCTGACGGGGACCAATTAGACTCAGCTGTGCATTACAAAAAAAATCAAACTTACAGTTTTCTTATTAGGTAAATAGTCAGCTAAATGGAAAATTAAATGTTACTTTTATGCTGCATTTTTTAAATGAGTTGTACTCTCAAATAAGCCAATCAGCTTACATATTTGAAAGTAACAAGTCCTTGTTACCTACACATTCCTAAACATTGTCCCTGACTTTATGCCCTACATATCTATAACGAATGCAGTCTGTGCAAACATGTGTTTTCCTTACTTAGTGAATTTGAGCCATCTAGGAACTCAAAGGTTTTGTAATTATAGTGAAATTCTGTGAGTTTAAATCCAGAAACTCATTTAAGCAGCTGAAAAGAACAACTGTAGTTTTCAAGTCAGGATAGTAAACCCAGCAGGCTAATCTCCTACTTAATTCTTGCAGCAACCAAAACACCACACCATAACATTTTTTTCAGCTTGAAACCTCCCCCCCTTTGACCTTCATGTATTTTTTCTCTCAGGAGAAAACAAAATCCAGCATTTTTCCATTCAAACCATGTTGAAAAAGAACTGGGCTACCTTCGACTAGATGTCAAAAACTGGTTTAGAAGTCCACCAACTTGGTAGTAATCTAATAAACTTTTAGAGACATGGGGGTATCTGATTCTGTAACAGTAAGTACTGTAAGTTCATCATATAGTTACACAAATTAAATGTCTACTGGGAGTGCATCTCCCACACTAGAAAAAAAAATCTTATCAAGTGTTTTTGTCTTATTTTCAGTGGAAAAAGTTTTTTTAGAAGACTATTTCAGAAAAATGTCTTGTTTCAAGTTGTTTAAAGACAAAGAGGTCTGAATCACTTGTAACAAGTTAAAAAAAAACTGACTGTGGAATAAGAAAAAATTACTTGTATTAAGACATTATTCTAGTTTAAAGCAAATTTTCAAGCAAAATTTTCTTGTTATGCTGGCAGATTATTTTCACTTTTTACAAGCAATTCAGAGCTCATTCTTGTCTTTAAATAACTTAAAACAAGACAATTTTCTGGACTGACCAGTTAAATGTGGCTCATATCGAGTAGAATAAGACAATTTTTTACTTAAAATAAGACAAAAACACTTTGATAAGATTTCAGCTTCTTGCAGTGCATGCGCAGTGATTAAATTATATTACTATAACAGTGTTTTACAATGTTGTGGTTTTGTATTTTTAAAAGTATTTTAACATTATGTCACTGTACAGACAGCACTTTGGCAGGCTGAAAACTGGTTGGTCTGGGTCTTGGATGTTCAGACTCACTTTCAAACCAATTCCAAAATTCAAGTAGGTGCTGCCTGTTACATTTACACTGTAGTACGGTTTATAATCTGATTCCTCACCTGGCCCACTTAGCATGGCTTTGATGGTGCCAGATGTCAGGGCGTGCTCTCGTTTCACGATAAATTCATGTCCATCTGAAGAGATCAACTTCACATACATAGCATCTGGCCCTTCACAGCCACCGTAGGTTCTCTCTTCACCATCTGTTGAGCAACAAACACTGACAGTCTCAAGCAGGTGTGTGCCAAATGTGCAAAACAAACGTTAAATCAACCGTGCTGAACGATGCGAGGAAATGACGTGGAGTAACTTTTAAAAGTATAGCTATTGCAAAGATTACCTAACAGGATAGAGCGGTGTCTTACTTACCCATCCTGTTTCGGGATGTCTGATAACCCTGAAGGAACACAAGTGAAAACAGCTCATCAAGCATCATTAAATTAACGACTTAAGCTGACGAATTCAGACGATGACAGCAATACGGCTCCAATTCTTAACCTTAGTTAAAAAACTGCCACCTGATGGTTGTAATACACTTGTCAACAAAGGACAGAGAATGTTAAAGAGGCCAGGCCCTCTTTTTGTGTTATATGTCTGCATTTCCCTTCGGGTTCTAAGCAGTCGTTGAAAGCTAACATATGCTAGCTGGCTAACGCATAGCAAAAAAGGGAGTTAACGTCATAAATTCCTCTTTTTGTGCCCTAATCTTTGAAAACCACGTTGAATAATAGCCCAGAGATACATTGATACGCAACAACATGAAATAAAAGCAATACAATGTGTCTTACCACTCGGTAGAAGAAAAAGGAGTGGACACTACGGTTCTGCTAACGTTAGCCCCCAGTCTGTTGATACCCGGAATGACTATGTTGTAACACCAGTGCTTCATAAAGGACTTCCGTGGAACTACACAAGCTCAGAGAAACTGTTCCATAACATAACCCACTTTGTCGAAAATGTCTACTTGAATGTTTTAAATTAAGCTTAATGTGTCTGGTCAGTGATCGACTTTCGTTCTACGGTGGGGCTTTGATGTTTTGATAAAATTACACCAATAATTCCCTTAATTAGGGAACCTAAAGTTTATAGTTTTTGTAGGGGGTATTTTTGGATGTCGAATATTTCCAACCCCATAACCGTCTAATATAACTACATAATGAGTTTGCGAAAGAGGGGAAATAAGAGGATTAATTTTTAATGGTAATAACGAGATAAGATGACTCGTCAAATTTGCACTGGTTTTAGAGAAAGTACACTGACGAATGAAACCTTTAGGTGGCGCCTGTGTTTCAGGTTACCCTTGCTGAGTGTCTCCATTGACTGTGATGAGCGAGAGCAGGTGCTGATTGGACATGACAGAGACATTTAGCAGGGCCATAAATCTGGATTCAAGAAAGAATGAGCAAGGTAGAAGGTATGCAGTCTGCACTATCACACACTTCGATCTGTCTAGTTTATAAGAGGCAAGCACTTGAACTTAGTTAACATTGTTTTGATTATAATAGCATGAATACTTAACTTAGTTGAGTACCCACCTGTGTTATGGTACTGTGACCATGCAGAGCCACACATTTTCTGAATTTAAAGAGATGAGGGACATATTTGTTGTCACAACCACACATTACCATCCATAAGACGTCCTCTGTAAGGTAAAGAGACAGCTGAGAAGTGGGCACATACTGTAGTCACGGTCAGGTTCAGATTGTGACTTTGCCCTGATCCTGCCTGGAGTTCTTTTCATGCAGGAAAAGTGATGACTGTTGAAATGTGAGACCTACAAATGGACTCAGAGTCATCTGAGCTGTGACACTAAGAGAAGAGTACCAAGCATGCCAGTAAATTGTGCTGTTTGACCCTAAGGTGCTCTCTGAGGGGTGTAATATAAGGAGTCCGAGGATGACTTACCTTTATAATGTTGTTTATGTACACTTCAATAAAAGGGATCAAAGTCTGACTCACAGGTGGGTCAAGAGACATGGTTCAACACTGTGTTTAATTGAAAGTGCTCATTGCCACCACATTAACAAACATTGGCTTCTGCAGAGGTGACACTTGACCTGGTATTTGTCTTCCAGTAATACTAGGCTTAGCTATGCTCTTAGCGTATGTTCCAGAAAGTTCTAGTAGCCTCTTGCCAGTTGATTTTCTCTCCCACACTCACACACAGACACTTACAGAGACACACTCACAACCAAAAACAATCACTGACCTTCCAGTCCCCCATTACACCATTAGTGCTTATGATCAGAGAGGGCGGGTGGCGGCAGCCGCTTTGATGTCTCCCTGATACGACCCAACCCAGCTGCAGCTGCTCTCGGCTCTATTTTGGGGAGGCTGCCTGTGGGCCCTCAGAACAGGGCTTCCTGAACACACACACACACACACACACACACACACACACACACACACACACACACACACACACACACACACACACACACACACACACACACACACACACAATGCATGCAAAGTCTCTTGTCATGCCAAGTGATATCATTCAACACAGATCACACTTTGTTGCACGCACTGAGCTGTTTTGGAAAAAGGCACATGTCCATCTTTATGCTCTTTGTTTTTTTTATTATCAATTTAACATTGGTGTGCATCTAAAGTATGCTCTATGCATTATGCATTTAATTCTTCAAAGGAAAGACATAAACAACTCAGAGCAAGACTTATAACTCAGTGAGCCAACATTATCAAGCTGATATATAAATCAGAGTGGACGCAACTCCTGCCATATTTATTGTGGACACAAAAGCTGACCTTGAAAAAGGCTTGCATTCATCTTTATTTGTTAGCATAATGAATTAAAAGTTGGTTTGTTTCTTATGTGTGGTTAGGTGGGTTTAAACACTTTGACAAAGTCTCATGCCCACAAGAAGAAAGAAATAAGATTTCAGAAACAAAGTTGTTATTCAGAACAGAATACATTTGCTGGAAAACTAAGTTTTGACAAAAAATAATGAAATCCTAAAGTAACCAAATCAAAGTAGTAAATTTACAAAAGCACAGGTCTAATCTGAGAATGCCATAACTGTATTCAAAAGAAGTCAAAATGACTGGTACACACTGGCCTGTGATACAAATACACATACGCAAATGCATACACACACACTAATGAGAAATTTAAAGCAACCATCCAACCTGGTGAGCATGTTTTTGGACTGTAGGAGGAACTTGTTGTACACAAAGGAGAACATGCAAACTCCACACAGAAAGGCCACCACCTGGCTTTGGATGAGACCCACAAACCTTCTTGTTGTCGCCTTAATGTACAGGCTAGAGCCCAAAGAATATATCAGTGGGCTGATATGAGGCTAATATGGGTTAATTATAATCCAATCTGAATTTGCATAAATGTTTTAAATTATTTCAACTTCTTCCTCTGATCATTTTAGTAAGTGAAAAGACAGCAGACTGCATTTCAATCAGTCAACAATGTATGAAATGCTACATTTCATACATTGCTACCTGCACATGATGATATTTGTGCAAAAAACACAAAGATGATCAACTTGTCCCCCTCCCAAAGTGATACCCAGCACATTAGTGGTTATTGTATTTGCTTTCCTGTAATTCTGATATCGGTCTCGAAGAAACTTGCAGAAACTTGGCTGATATGTTGTTTGAATATTTTGCATATTTTTTTCACTGGTACAGAATTACTAAAACCATTAGAGTAGCACACTAAAACAGGTAAGTGAACGATGATTTGCCCTGATTTCACCAGCCTTCACCTCTTAACCCTGCCGCCCTGAACAACCCAGAGTCGGTCAGATGTCTATACATGGGATCATTAATGAACATTACAATAGCCAAGTTGTGGGGGCCTTGAATGAAACCAGGTCAGAATTTGAGTCATGATCGGGGAAGATGGGGGAGGAGTGTCTCTGGGCTTTTCTTCAGTGAAAAGAGGAAGAGGCTTGTCACAATGAATTTGAGGGTGCTGTCACATTTGCCTGCAGCGAGTCACGGTGCCCTGAAATTCTCATGCTGGGCCTAATCTCAGGAACCTGCTTTGGAAAGGAGCATCATTTACCCATGGCACTCCTATTACAAAAGGCTAAAAAAATGATATATAATGCAATTAAAATATGCATTTATTCAAAATGTGTGAAAACAGAACAGTGGGTTTGCTTTCCTGTAGTGTGTCACACTTATGTACCCAAAAGCAGGTGGAATCTCTTTATTGTGTTTCTTGGATGAATGTGTGCACAGGTAGCAGAGATGTTTACCAAACAAACATTGAAAGTCACAGAAAAAATAACTGTTTTTATGTCTTTTATCAAAATAAATCTGAAAATGACACCTACAGAAGCCAAAGTAGTAACACAATGTACTCTGAGTCATTGGAGCAGCATTAGTATGAGCGTGATTAATGGTGCACCCTGCAGTACAATAATGATTCAAAGCCACCAACTCATGCAGCCATTAAGATGGAGTGCTCTGCTCAAACAGAGGAATGAAACATAATGAAAAACCTTAAACTGTGAAATTCTCTGAAAAAGTGCTCGAAAAGATGCTCCTGTTTGTTCTGTAGAAAGAATGAGAGTCGATCCGCCCTCCGCCACACATGATGAAAGCTTCAAATGGCAAAACAGACACATGAGTGGATGTGACAACCATTTACATTCAGCAGCCTGAGGCTAATGCTCTGTGTTGAGGCCTTACATGTTTGAACTGTAATGAGTCACTCAACAAAGTCCTTTATGATAAAACCTTTGCCATAATTCAGATGTCATTAAGTAAACATGGCATGCTAAGTTTACTGCTGAAAAGGCTTTTAGTGACTCATGTTTATTCTGCAGTTGTTGACATGCATAGAAACAACATTTGGGACTATAAGCATGTGTATGTTTGAATAATAAAGCATTGATAATAGTTTCAATGACAGAGTGACTGGTTTAAGGTTTTATAGCTGAGGTTTGTTTGTGTAAATATAACAGATGAAGTGATGCTAAGCTAAGCTAGCTATGCCAGGCATGGAAAGGGGATCTCCTTAATACTGATGTCTTAGCAACAGTTTTTAAAAAACGCCGGGCACTGATATCCCCTCACTGCTTACGAGCCCTAATCCAATTTTAGAAACACAACCAAGTTTCATTTAGTCTAAAGGTGGAGGCTCAGTGTCAGAGTGACAGGAGTTAAATATATACACGAGAATCTCCTCTCACTCTAAGTAGGTTTACGTATGAAGCAAAATACCTGTACTCCATGAAAAAATCAATTTAAGATGACGTCATATGAGAATGTTAAGCTTTTAACACTTGAATGAATTATTATCACTCAGCCAATCAGCAGTAGATTCACACAGCGAATCAAAGTCTGCCTTAATATTCAAAAATTGCCAAACTAAAAAGCAAAACTTAGTCAAGGATTTATCTACATCACAGAAATTGTGATCGTTACATGTTTTCAATGTCACATTTATAAAAATGACATATTCTTGATTAAAGAAAATTTGTTTGATTACAGGTAGTGTGTACAGAAAAGAGAATATTCAAAGATATCTAGCAGTCACTTTGTGGATTGAAACACACTTACTCAGCCCTGCTGTTGGTGAAATTATGGTGGCCCACAGGGACATTAAAGTAAGTAGTGAACAAGACAGTAAGTGAACAAATTATACTCAATTTTTCAAGTCTTAATGTCATAATCCATCAGTTTGAATACTGTAGCGCACACAACAACAACAAAGAAAATTGTCACCTTTTCCTTTTTCATCTGGTCTCCTTACCCTTCAGTTTTTGACAGCTACTCACAGAATACAAACACATGTGTTGTTATGCTATCCATTCCATGCTGCTGTAGAAACCTGCCAGCGTGCCAGGGGTGTTAGCATACGCATGTTTACAATAGAATGTATAGTATGACGTTGCCTATTTGTTTATGTTATAGAGTTTTGGAGCCTAAAAAGTTTAGTTTGAGTTTGGATGAGGCAAAGGGATTGGGCCTTATATTGGTAAAACTCTTTGGTTTCCAAGCTTTGAAAATGAATGCGTTAAAAAAAAAATTCACCCAGTGAACAGTGTACATAACAGTGTGTGCTTTAACAGGTTGCAAATAGTTGCAACAGAAGTTTTTCAGGAGCTTTTTTTTTTTCTTAGACCAGAGGTTGATGCTTGGTGTCTGCATATGGGAATTTACAACACAGTATGTTGTGATTAACTGGTCAAACATCACGGATTACATGTTCATTGATCATTTGATGACTGACAACAAAAACAGGCCCAATAACTTGTTTTACAAATGAAATAAAGGATATTTAAATGAAAACCTAGGTTAAGTTCAATTTAAAATTTGTTGATAATGAGTAAATCATTGAGGTTTATAGTTGTATGCATGATACAGCTAATTAGAAAATGATGTAAATGATTACCCTTTACAAATTTTAAAGTCAAATCCCTTATTTAGGTTGGAAAATGCTGAGAAATAGATGAATAAATCATAAAATTAAAATAAAATTATCATGGCTTTATTTGAATATGGTAAACTGAAAAAGCCCTTGGTTGTTATTCTTCTTAACACAAATTTGCTTCCATAGAAAATCTCAAAACCTGACTGACAAGGCTGTAAGGACACTCACTGGCCCACAAGATAACAGCCTTCGAAATCCCTGAGTGTATTAAATACAGACAGAAATAACTAAGATTGATAAGGTTTGAGCTGATGTATGTGTCAGACCATTGTTCTGCTGTAATTAATTCATATCAAATTTATTTAACAGACAGTTGATCTACATCCACCTTTTACAGAAAAAGCAGACTCTTTAGGTCAGGATTATAGCTCTTGATGCAATAAGTCAAAGGCCTGTATGAGGGAAGGATACACTTATAAGGGTTTGGTTTATATTTGTACTGGACTGCTTCGCCAATCACATTTTCAGCCAGCCTGTTGTGCCTTATCAGAATAGTAACAGATATTCTATACTATTACTGACAAGTCCTGATTAACATAGAGGTTTCACATGCCAAGATCTAATGAAGCTATGATACTGTAACCAACAGTGGCTGTAATGACACCAGATGTTTTAATTTGGTCGACTAAGTAAGCAACAGAAGAATGTAGCAACTTGTGACAGGAAGTTATGACTAAAAAAGGGATGGAGTCAAAAAGGATAAGCCAAGAATTTTGAATGACTTGAAGCTTAATTTTCTCCAACTGTATGCCCTAACATTAAAAAGATAAATGAATAAATGATAGTGTCTGTGGTTGTCAGGTCAGAGGTCATGACAAGTGTATGACATGGCGTCGCTGATTCCAGGCAGGTGCCGCTGCTGCTGTAACAGGACACTAATCCCAGGCTGATCAACAGTGGAAACAGAACAAACTGACCCCAGACAAACTGGGGCACCAGCCTGCGAACGCTCCGCTAATGTGAGACCCCCGATGACGACACTTTGATTTCGTGTCTCCTCTTTCCCCCCGAGATCTCATTATGAGAAGGTCAACATGGGGCCACGATTGGGACGAGGCTAAGCACGGATTAGACGACGAACCTCTGAGAAGTGAACACAAGACTGGAATTTAAAACATTGCTGTAAGACAAATGGAAACCCTTGCATTAACTGATTCAGTGCAGGATGTTATGCAAGTTTACATACTGTTATTTTCGTTTGGATTACTTTGGCTTGTTAACACCACTGTCATAATTTAAGATAATAATTTATTGGATACACTAGACAAAAAACATTAAATTTAATCACAAAACCCAGGAGGTTAGAATATGTGATTATTTGGAAATAGATACAGGAAATTGGGGAATTTTTCAAAATTAACAGAATTTTTTGAAAATTTATATTAACTGCATTTACCTGGTCATATAAATGTATAAATCTTGAATATTTTGGTTTGTTATAAGAAGACATGCAAGCAAATACATCTAATGCAATATTTTTAAATGACATTATAAATGAATTTTCAGGAATTTGTCTTGAGTCTAGCTGTCATGAATATAGACACTAAATATTTGTTGTAGCTAGCCTCTGTAACTTATTCACATTCTGATAAGCATTTTTTAGTTTATTTTAAACGTGTCCATTACTTAAAGTAAAACCATATCCTCAAATATATTGGACCCAGTACTATCATTTAGATCAAGCTCAAGATCATTAAGAACAATTTTGAGAACTCATTCAAGTTGATAACAAGAAAAAAATTCAAAATTTTCTGAGCCAAAATTTTTTAGAATTATTCATTAAAGTTGACCGCAACAAAACCCTGAAAGGATTTTTTAGGAAAGTTTCCTGAAGTTAACCAGAATTTTTCAACTTCTTTGAGACCATTGTGTTAAAGTTGACCACATAGCAATTTTATTTTTATTTTAACCCCTTGATGCTTGTTGTCGCAATTTTTTTTAAAACATTCTCTGTCAGATCTTGATGCAGCTGAGATGACCTTTGTATCCCACCAATGCCTACTTACAATGGCTATTCTACACATACCAAGGATCGTATCAAATGCTTTTGTCCCATATAACTTTTTTAAAATTACTGTATGTGCTATGTTTAAATTTACAACCACCACTCAATTTAGCAACTGTAAGAATGCAAAAAACACACAAAATACATTTAAAGAAAATATATAAGTATAAATAAATACACGCAGTAATAGGTCAAATGTGTTAATTCCAAATCACAATGCCATGCTTTGGTTATCACTAAATATTTACTTGGCAGTTTCAGTTTATACCTCATTATGTTCATGTTAAGTTACGGACAGGAGCAGTTCCAAGGGCTTCCCTTATAATCTCTACACAATACAGTTTCAAGCAAGAGTAAGTGAAGAATCCACAATGAGACAAAACAAGAGCAAATTGTTCTAATCTGCCGAACATCCTGGACATGTGTGCACATGAATGCTCTGTTTGTGACCTGGGTCTTCAGTCGCAGCTGAATGAATTCTCCACACATGTAGTTTTTCATGTCTGTCCAGTCATTTATCTACTCATTCACTCTTGGTTGTAATAATGGCTTGATGTCTTGGGATAAAATAATAGGCATGTGATTATGGTGGTAAACTTGAAACTGATTTTAAGCCTCCAAGGGATAAGGTAACAATAGTTTCTGGCAAATGTAAAAGTACGATCCAGATCCTGCCAACATTCTGGACTAAGATCTGGAATATGAAATATGTTCTGGGTCATCATAATTTTCAGCACTATCAGGTAACAAATTATTATAGAAACCTGCAACTGACACCAAATTGTAGCAGACAGTCTGCTCAAAGGGAGTATAACATTAAAGTAGGACTATAGTGTTGCATGACATTTACAATATGCTTGGCAGAGGTCTGCGCTCTTTGAGTGCTTTTCTAGTATAATCTTTGCAGGCCGCTTTTTTATACACTGATAACCTTGTTGATTCATGGTTTGTGGTGACATCATCAAAACTAAGAGTAGTGAGTGTCAACAGCCGCTGCTTTCATCAATACGTAAAGTGATGAAACACAAATATATAACCAAAATGTAGTTTACCAAGGCATAACATCTTTATTGTTATACACATAACTTCATCTCCAAAGACTTCGCACAAAATCAGTGGGGTAACATGAACCTTGAGATATCAAAAGTCTCCCGCAGTTCCTCTTTATATCCTTAAATACTTAAACAAGTACATCTGCCTTTCACATCCCCAAATGGTACATACAGTACAACCAATTAGAAATAAAGTATTTGTTTTTCCACTGTCAAACATTATCATATGTGCATTACATTACCAATTACAAACAAGTTATATTCATTGTCAAAATACAGGTGTGCAAATTGTTAGAAAAATACCAACTCATACCAGATTCTGGATTGTGCTCTGTAAAAATCCTTACAAATAGTATATAATAATAATAATCTATATATAAATGACTCCAACATGCGATGTTGCATTTCAAAAAATATCCCCATAAACAGGCTGTTCTGTTAAACCCTCCAGGAACTCTGGTCTTCACCATGCTTGCGTGAAGACAGTTCAAACAAGAAAAAGAGGGTGTTGCACAGAAAGGGTGAAAAGTTGTTTTACGGCGCATCACATTTAAAATCTTACAATTCTTTTGAGTTATTAATATCTTGGTCTGTGTGTTTTGACGATTTAGATTTTGAGTATACAGTTTCCAGTTTTTTTTATGTTTTATTTTTTTGTGTGGTCAGGTTGCAAACTACAAGGCTATGTGCTGCCCAGTGTGAAACACAACATTGTCCAGTTATAGTTTCAAAGATAAAAGCCATATTGAAGCCCTTTTTTGTGATTACCAATGTTCACAAACACATCAGTTGTACAATGAATAAATAATAAATCTTGGTAGTGATGACACTAAATGTCAATCATATAAATAACCACTTTTTTTTTCATAAATCAATAAACTCATGCCATACCTGCAACAAAGACTACAAACAGCTACGATGAGGCAAGATAAAAGCATGACACAGGTGATGGCAACAGTCAAAATACCCCCGCACGACAAAGTTAAGACAAGGATGGCATCTCTTTCCCTCCCCCCTTCCTCATCTGTTTCTGAGGTAAACAGTAGTACTGTTAAAGACTTTTAAAAAGGCATCTCTCCTTCTCCTTGCTGCCACATTCCCCATGGCCTTAACCTGAATAAATTCACCTTCAACCGTCCACAGGACTCTCTCAATCCTGTCTCACAAGCACGCGAGCTCTGCTGGGCTGAAAGAAGCAGCTGCGTGGACTGCGTCTTTGCATTTCTCTTGTGGTGTGATGAAAAAAAATGAAAGCAAAGAATAAAATGAAGGAATTCAAGCAAAATGGTCTTGGCATGTACAATGAAATAATTCTCCTTCTGAATTTAATAAATAACATAAGACATCTGTTACTTCACTCTCACAGAGCTAGGTAGCTTTTAAAGTGTGATCCTGCTTCCTACACACAGTGCCAGCTGGTAATTGACACCACCTCTCAACACCAGTCATTCAAATTATGAGTCTGACAAAATAAAAGGAACACTGGATTTTTTTTTTCTTTTTTGATGACGGTACAAATCTACTTTTTTGGCAAAATATACTATAAGCTTTCCTTGAAAAAATAAAACATATTGCACTTTCTGTGGCATGAACGTGTAATGTCAAATTACAACTTAATGGTTGAAATGAGTAAAATTTCAAAATAAAAAGGGGAAATATATTTACTCAAATTTCCTTTTGAACTACAAACATATGACTGCAGGTAACTGACATTCAGAGAACAACAATGAACAAAAAAGCTACAATAAAACAGAAAACAAACAAAAATGTTAAAAACTGTACCATGCATGGGGGAGTGTGTCAAAGCAGAGTGTCCAGGGTAACAATGGACGGAGCTTGAGAAAGCTGCAGTGATGATTGGGTAAACAGAGTAAGACTGGAAAGTGACCGTGCGAGCACTGACTGCAGGCGACGGCCATGCCCAGCTTTCTCTTGCAAGAGTGGTGTGAACCCCCAGAAAACGCACGCTCCCGCTGCGACTGTGCCCCACCACCCACCCACCCTCTGCTTACTCTGGGCCGCCGGGCTCACATCTCCCCATCAAAACGTCAGATGGCAAAATAGAAAGGCAGCTGTTTGCTCCCGTCATCTAAAAGTGCATCTCCACACTCTTCCAACAAAGTCCGTCAGCCCACCGCTCTCCCTGTCAAGGCAGTGGGAGTGGGCTACAGAGACCAGTGCTGGGATCAGCATACGTGTGGGTTTCAATTACTTCTTTTTCAGCTTGTGTATGTTTGGTTGCATTTTTTAACTTTTTTCTTTTTTTTTTTTTTAAATCTCACTAGACACGACATTTCACCTCAGCTGTTAGAGAAGCCAAAGGAGAGCTAATTCACGGGGCTGGCCCTTAAAGAAGGCCCATGACAGGTTGGTGGTGTTGTTGCCTCCCTCCCGATTCTCTTTCTTCGGTGTCACGTTGATTCCTCAACACCCACGGCCACCCCGTGTCTCACTGGCGCCATTTTCATTTTCAAGGCCGGTGATGCAACTGTACTGGTTGCCATGGTTTCACTGCAACAGACAACCAGTTTGCTTAGATTTGACTGATCAACGCTCACATTTCAGACACAGATTGTAACATGACAGATGAGACATGAGTAAAACCAGATTCATCTCTATTAATGTTTAATGGTATAAGTGGCAGGTAAAATCAATGGACTTACCTGAGAAACAGCATCATCATGTCAAAAAATGGACAAATATAATTGCAAGGCCAATATTTAACAGCATTACCATAGCAACCAGGATTGAGTTAGGGCCCTGTGAAGAAATGACACAAACAAACAAATTCAACAAACATCGTTATCATAAGCAGGCGTATTTTGAGCCATTTGAACAATTAAAAACATCCTACATTTCATTTATAGAAATATGACATTGATGCTAGGTGTTAGCTTAGCTTTGCATACAGACTGGAAACACAATTGAAAAAAAGAACTCAAACATATTAATCTTTTCTTTGTACTAGTGTTTGACAATGTTTGCACCACACCATGTTCCTATTAAGGTCCATATTCTGGTCAAGGCTATATCCCAAAAAATGATCCTCAGAGTTCTGAGCTACTGGAATAATACTGTTTACATGTAAATCAGCATATTCCAAATAAACAGCAGTAGTAGCAGCGTCGTGACAAAACGTCATCTAGGTTTTTTTTTTGCATGCACTGTGTTGACATCTCCACCAAATAATGCAAGATCCTTGCTTTTGCGCTGTACTGTGTAATATATTTATCTATTCTTCATCAAAGTGTGACTAGAACTCTCCTGATCTCATTCATCTCCTCAACCAAAGCTTGTTGTACACTCTTTGAAAAATATCATTGCTGTGGTGCTTTCACACATTGATGCAACTCTTTAATTATTTTGAATGAGTTTGTCTCCAAAAGTGTAAGGTCTTCTGCTTCCTCGCCATGTTGAACATGTGCATTACTTAGGAGCATATTCCGTGACATGACCTGATATTCAGGTCGATACAGGCATATGACAGGCCCTTTTTTATAATCTGAAAATTAGCTTAATCAGGGTATTACAATTACAATAAGGTGTTTACATACCTCCTACACAATCAGAATATTGTCATTGTTCTGATTAACTCAGGAATATGATGCGCATGTTAACATAGTCATTGAAATGTTGCATATAAGTGTCCAGAAATTCAGTTGTCAAATCAGGAGTTTTTGTTTTTGTGTTCTTAAACTTTTTGTTTCAGTCTGATCCAGCATATCTTTTTTTACTTTTGGATTGAGCCGGTCCAGCTGTTTTCCAGTCTTTGTGCTGAGGTAAGCTGTTCACTTTATGTGAAGAAAGACGTTGAGAAGTGAAGCCAAAATACCCATAACAATGGGCACTGTCTTCTTGCTAATGTTACATTACAATATTACTACAGCCTGCACAGCAGAGATTAACTTTCTGGGCTGCTGTATCGACAGTAAAAAACTGCACCACATCTTGTGGTGTCATTGTGAAGGAGACACTCATGGTCATGGAAGGTTCAAAGACTCTTGTTACATTTTCTCTTTCAGCTTCACGTGTTTTGGTTTCGCTTCTGAGGAGCTGTCATCTCATACAGGTTTTTAAACTCTTTTATCAGAAGTAACCTATTTGCTAGAATATCGAACGATTCCATGTAAAACTTTTCTCCCCTCATACTTACTGTTTCTTCCATGCTTTCAGCAATCTCCATACTGGCTTTCTTTGTGTCTGCGAGGCTCTTTGGCTTTAGAGAATCCTGCTTCCTGAGTTTCGGTTCACTCTTGCCCTCCCGTATGGAGGCTGGCTTAGGAGGAGTGGGAGTACTAAAAGACTTAGCGGGTGGAGGGGGCATGCGTGCCAGGGCCAGGGCACTGGGCTCTTCCTCTATATCCTCCTCAGGGTCGGGGGGTGGAGGGGCCCTTGTGGGGGCCTTGACATAGTAACTGTGGTACTCGGTGTGCAGCTCGCCGTTCACTGGAACTGCAGGAGGCTGAGGAGGAGGAGGAGCGGATGCTGCAGCAGGCTGCTGAATCTTTGCAGGTTTTGGTGGAGCCTCGAGGTGTATTTGGGAAGCTTTAGGGCCATCAGTTACAGTCGGCCTCTCTTCTTTACTCAGCTTTCTACTAGACCGCTCATCCTTGGTGGATTTATGACTTGACTTTTCCTCTTTGCTTATCTTGCGGGAAGGTTTCTCCTCTTTGCTGGTTTTGCGGCTGGTGCTGTTGGCGAGCTGACCTTTCTTCTTGCTGGAGTGAGGCGAGGGGGGAGGGGTGGCTACGGGGCTGGTCGCAGGGGAGTGAGAAGGGGTGGTACCTTTTCGATAAAAGTGGGGAGAATCTTTCGGAGACTTGTCCTTCTTTTCCACAGGGACCTCTTTAATCTCCACAGGCTCCTTTGACTGTTGTTTGACGTAGTCAGGTCCTGTAGAGGAGAGAGATGAGGACACATATAAGCAACCTACATTCATTCTAATTCTCACTAACCTGAAAACACACCTTAACCTGTGTGTCTGCTTTACCTTTGATAAAGTCAGAGAAAAAGGAGAATCAACATTCTCCCTTGAGAGCCCGTTTGGTCAAAACATTTCAGTGGTTATAGTAAAACTGTAAAAGCTTCTTTACATCTTCACACAAAAAAAAACGACGTCTGCAGTGGTGATTCTATTTTTGCTTCTGTGTTTGTCTGGAGATCCTACATGGAACCATGGTCACATTGTTTACATATGAGATCAGCTTTTAGCAGCTTGTAGCCAGTCAGTCAACTTGATGCTAACCAGTGCTAAGCCTGATGTTCCCTGCAAGCTGAATTCCCCTTCAGCGATTAAAAGAGTCTTTTCTATTCTATTCTATTCTATTCTATCAGACAGCATCGACCTCAAGAGTCATTTGATTGGTATCAGAACTAAAATAATTTAATGCAACTAAATGCCCTTGTTTACATGATAGATATTAAATGAGATATCAAAAAAAGGCTCTCAGATTAATCGCTTCATTACCCTCCATACACCTCACCAGCTTGGGGAATAACTGCATTGACTTCAATGTAGCTGGGCCCCCCACAAACTAGGTCTAACGACTGCGTAGCTCACACAAATTGCAGTAAAACATACAGGCTAACAAAAATGCAAATGCCTTATTATCCAAGGTTCAAATATAGTTCAGCAATACTGCAATAGATTCAACCACTTCCTGTGAAACCACTGCAGTACTCTGACATCCCCCATCCAGAAGTAACTGTCCGAGATTAACAGAACAGAGGCCTCTTAATTTTCTCCCAATCCTGCCTTTCTGCAGTGCTCCATTAGCTAGATATAGACCAGAGCTGGCCCTAAGCAGAGCTGAACTTTCAATTAAAATATTCATGAATCAACATTATATATTCAATAATCCTGCAAAGAGGGAGACAGGGAAATAGGCTGATTAATGCAAGGTCACAGACACCCTTTTCACAAAACAAGCCTCCTCTGCAGGCTCTTCTTTATCATCACTTATTCTCTTTCATCAGTACGTTGTTTTCCTGGAAAAGCACTTGTCACATCAATTCCCAGCATCCAACCAACACGCTTGTACAGAGAAAAAGAGTCGACCTTAAGGTGCAATTATGCCTTTCTTTTTGTTTGAGGAAGCTCTTGCTGTTGCTACACGCAATCAGGAGTTTATGGACTGTAGTCCTTGGTTATTTAACACAATTACAGTGAATTACTTCAGCTGGGATAAAGGAGCACTTCTTTTCACATTATATACCTTTGAATCTCTATTATAGACGCTGTGTTCTCTAATGTGTGGACATTAGAGCTTGAATCTGAATGTCAATGCTTTTCTGAATGTGAGAAAAATGACACTTTATCTGTTCCTTTGTTCTGCTTTGAATTAATATTTATTAGAGACATCAGGCTCTTTGTTTTCCTGTTTTTCTTCACTCTGTCTAAAATAGGCAGCGTCAGTGTGACTAACACAGAGACAATGCTGCTTTGTGTGAAGTGCATCAGACGGTGCGAGCGCTGAAGGATCCTTTGCGGTCCATACAGCCACTACGAACTGAGAGAAAGGCAGAATTTCACAAAAGTCTACTTTAAATGTAAATGTTAGAAGAAAGACATTAAAATTGAATGAATGAGCTTAACTCGAAGCTTCTTCTTTTTTTCTTTTCTACTTTTTAAAAACTCTGTCAGGTCCACTGTGCGCAGTCACCAGGGATCAAATAATATAATATCAGTTCAGTTCAGTCAGGACCACTTTTGTGAAAATAATTCAATTTTGTATACAATAAGTTATCGTGGCAGTTTGGCCTTGTCTTCAGAGCTCCCTACACCCCCACATCTGAGAAAAATGCCAAAGCCAGGGTAGGGAGAGCAGCAGCAAAGACCCCCAAAGGCACACAACAGAGTGGATATCAATCAGGTGCAGCATAAAACAAGGAGCTGGGCTAGTGGCTCGGTTGCAAAGCAGTTTGCAAGGGTGGAAGCAATACAAGGCCCATTTTGCTTATTGCCAACTTGGTGCATAGATGCTGTCAGTTTATGGCAGGGGTCTGCAACCTGCAGCTCTTTAGCCTCCTCGTAGTGGCTCCCTCTGGCTTTAAAAAAAAAACAAAAAACAAAACAAACAAACAAAAAAAAACATCAATATGAATGAATGTTACTTCTCAATGTAATTCTTGTTTATTTTATTGTACAATTTTCTTAGAGGTCAAGGTGATACCTTTTTATCATCAATTTAAAAAAAAAAAAAGTTTTGATAGCTTGTCAACTAAAATATGCATATGATATGTAACGAGAAATTAGCATACAACAAAAATAATGTAACTTTTTTTTTTTTCTTTTTTTTGAAAAAATCACTGTGTTTGCCAAAAAGCACCAAACTGAAGAGGAATAAAAGAGATTGATTTGGAAAAATTGAGATCTAAGTCAAATCCTACAGCCCTGACATAGAGAAGATTACACAGCACACTGAAATGGACTAAAGTCACAAATAATCCTAATTTTCCGTTTACTTTTTATAAAGCTACTAAGCTGTGGCTGTATATATTTTCAAGTGTGCTGGTTTTTATTTCACATATTTTACACAAATAAGGAAGTAAATCAAGTAAGCCTGCATATTTCAGTGCTAAGTTAATTTCAAAGTAGGCCTATACGTGCACACAACTCTTCTTTTTGGGGTTTTCTTTTGTTATATTAGGTTAAAACAGACAAAGAATAAAACTTATAAAACTTTACAAGCCGGGTTATGTTTTTGCGGCTTTGGTGGAAGATGGGGGCAAAATGGCTCTTTTGATAGTAAAGGTTGCAGACCCCAGGTTTAGGGGGTCAATAGCAGCTGATGTAAACAATGTGCTTTAATTTGTCTCAACACAACACTGTCATGACTCTTCCTCACTGTGGACTGGATGGTTTTCATCCTGCTCTTTATCTTTTGAGGCAAATTGGCATCAGCCTTTTTTTTTTTAAGCCAACAGCCGATAAAGAAAAAAAACAACAAATTTAAAACTGTTTTACTTTGGCTCTGATGCAGATGAGCCTCTCTGTCTGCATTCACTACTCTGTCTCAAGCATTGTCTGACTCACCATACTGTCCGATTGATTACATGCAGAGCTGTTTTTTTTTTTTTTTTCAAGTTTATTTTCTATAGAAAACTTTAGGGATCCATTTATTTTATTGGGTAGACTAAAACGCTTTAAAATTTTCATTTAATTTTACGGGAAATTCTGCTGAGCCTGAGAGCTGTTTAATAAACATATGATTAAAGGCATTTAAACAAAGTGAAGTGTTGGGGTATTATTCAAAATTTTGACCCCAATATTTGTTCATTTTTCCGACAAATGAATATTGGCTCCAAACATTGGTAATCGGCCTCCTTGACTCATAATAATATGTTTTGGTTTTGGCCCTGAAAAAACAATCGGTCTATCTCTAATTCAAATTTATTTAGAAATCACCCCAGGGGCATTTGTTGAAGCCTAATATCCAGAAGAGAACAAGTGCATCCCATCCCATTCCAGAGCAAACAGTCGTATCGCCAAGTCTTTTTGGGCCCTGGCATTCATAAGCCCAAAGTATTTTTTGGCTGCGTGTCATTCTTAATTTATTTCATAACCTCAACAACTAATAAGACCCACTACAAAGAGACAAGGGGACATTTGAACATCTGCAGGGCTTAATGTATCTGCTGGGCTTCATTTCACACCATAATTCAATAAGAGTTAGGCCTCTGTGGGCCGGCCTAAGCAGTTTCGCTCTGTTTGGGGACAGATTCCTGCGAGGGGTTCCAGGCATTTTCTGAATGGTTCACAGCACTAAGAGGACCCGCGGGCTCACACCCACAAAAGAGTGCTACACTGGCAAAATAAAATCTACCACACTAGACGTCTGTAACTTTGTTCAATTCCAAAAGATGAGATTTATCTCAGACTATGGGTAGCTGTTGTTGTTTTGGAAACACAGAAGCGTGTGTAAATGTCACTCTGATGACTGAGTGAAGATCTATTGGATGTACCCTCCCAAGGAATCCCGCTAGGTCAGCTGGAACATGTACAAGGACTCAATTACCCAAATGGCTGTGGTGTTTCTTTCATCTGAACATTGATCATCTAGGCTGAGTCTGCAGCCCCCACCCCTCCTCAGTGGAGTCATTAAAGTAGGCCTTGTTATTGGTCATGATCAAGACAAAAATATTTGATATGAACTTAAATAAACACAGATAAAAACATCATTAATATTCCTGTTTCCTCAAATATAATAACATATTTGTTCCTTTTTAAGAAAATCTCCTCTGAATATTTACTGTTCTTTTATCTCTCCCCTCATCATTATCTCTTTGAGGATATAAGAATACAGGCTTTTGTTTAAGCTGTGGTTGCCAGTTCTGCTCATGTTAATCCTCAGCACATTTTCTGCTCCAGTGATCTCTTAGCAAAGCACATGCGCTGAGCAACACACGCACACACACATACACTATCAGATACTTGTACAAAACATAACAGATCAGCTGTTTAAGTCCCAGCCTAACCCCTGTTGACCTTAATATAAGATGAACAGCAGTAACACAAAGGGAGCTACAGTATGAGTGTGTATATGTGTATGTGTGTTTACAGGAGTACAGAATGTGCTCTAACCACATCTGGTAGAGCATCACTCTGAGGTCAACGGTTGATCACAGGGGGCTAAAGCTTATAGACCCTAGAGGTGAAAGGTCACTCTGTAGCTTCAGCTTGAGTATGTCAATTACATTTACCTTTCATGAAACCCTCACAATCAAGTACTGGTGACAGGCTGCTGTTGCTGTGTGGATTATGTCGGGTTTGAGCTGCTAACCTCTGACTTAAATAATAATAGTGCTTTTTTATATTGAAAATGAAAAAAATAATTTAGCATTCAAAATGATGTAAGCAATAATTACATTTCACAATTAGCTTAAACCTAGCTTTAAAAAAAAAAAAAAAAAACTAGCTTACAAAAACACAATATTTTGCCACCTTGTATTATTTAACCAAACTGTGTACTGTGGCAGATCATATGATCATATGCTATGGCACAGCTATGGTCAGTGTTGGGCAACTACTTGTCAAATGTAGTAAGCTAAGCTAAGCTAGGCTAAGCCAAGAGTGACTATACCTTTAAATCAAGCTTTACAGATCAAATGAAATGTCTGAAGCTAGGCTACAGCAACACTGCAAAAAGAGGATTTCTCACCTACAGCTATTTTCTTCAATACTGAGGGGTTAAAGTCAGAGTCTGTGCTACTTTTGCCTATTTGGACTGCTCCATACTAAATTTACTTCTTGTGCCTATGGTTCCCAAAGTGGAGACTGGGACCCCCTGGGAGGTCATGAAACACTGATCGAGAGATCACAAAATGCATTCTTAGGCCCTGTTTACATAATGCCGAAAACGGTTAATTCCGTAAACATTTCGTAGCGTTTTGGCCTTCTGTTTAGATGAGACCACGTTGCGTTTTCAGTGAAAACGCAATCTTTTGAAAACGTTCCCCAGAGTGGAAAGATTTTAATCCGCTCCTCCATCCAGCCTCGTGTAAACACAGAGCAGAGCGTTTCAGGGTGAAACGCTGATGTCACCGCATGCGCACTCGCAGTTTCAGGTGAAGGCTGCGTGCGCAGCCACATTTCCAGTTGAGCCATTCCGGTCCAGTAGGTGGCAGTAATGCGCGTCATGGTTGGATTGCCGACCGTCTCACACAACAAAACGTCAGAAAAAGAAAGAACAACCACAACAATGATGGCGGATTTCCGAGCAACATACGTGCTGCTTACTGTCCACATCGCCAACTACTGGCCTGGCATGGCCACTACATCGTTGTGACTTGTCCTCCTGGAGTTGTATGAACGCAGATTGTTTTCACGCCGTCCTCATGTAAACCCAGGTGGCTTTTGGATATGCAAAGGAAGAATCTTTGCAGGAGTCTCCGTGTAAACAGGGCCTTAGATTGAAAATATTCACAGCTCTTTTAATTATAATAAAACCTTGATGTGTTATCATTACTCAGTAATTAATGCTATGTTAAAAGTAGTAAGGTGAAATAATGCTAAAAAAGTTGCAGTCACATAAGTACATGTATTTTGTTTCTTCTCACCCTTTATGATAGCAAAGCTCATCGCTGTGTACTGTTAGCCAGTGTTCAATTTATTACACAGCCAAACTTAGTGGCTAGCAAAAAAAAAGAACCTTCTACAAATTTAAAGACAAAACTACACAAATGAATATATTACCTCACACCCATTTCCCTCAGTAGTGCTAATGTTAACGTCAGGTGTTAGATGCTAACGTGATTTGATTCAAGCCCTGTTTACATGACGCCTTACCCCAGAATGAAAAAAGCGCAGAGGAAAAAATCTGGGTTTACGCAGAAACGCATTATTGTCATTATTGTGTAACATTATTGTCAGATGAGAAGTTTAGGGACAGATAAACAGATTCCCTAAGGCATACACTTTGCTCGAGTCTTTCGCTGATTGTATGTCACATATAAAAAATCTGAAACATGACTTAGGGGTTGACTTTGAATGACATTTGCATTTTTCCCGGTTTGTATTCTTTTGTAAAATATGAGTATTAGTCATGTCTGTGGGTTGTGATTTCTCTTTCATCCTCCTACTCACTCAGACAGATGGACACAGAGAGCTGTCATTGTTTGGACAGCTTACTTGTACTACTGCTCAGAGATACATACACATGTTTAGGCTTACATTTGTCTTTTCTGCAAAGACACGCACAAGGTGCACTCGAGTGTTTTTGGCAGGGTAAAGTCTTTGTGATGTCTTCATGTTAATGTTAGAAAGAGGAAACAGATGCACAGGGCACTTTTTCTTACAAGAAAATAACATGATTGATGGAGAGGTGGCATGCTGAAAGATGAGGAATCAGAGGCAAACACTCCAGACCTTTTGTCTTTATACAACACATCTGACCTTTTATTGATGCAAATGCATTATGATCTATTTCCTCATGCCAATTAATGATTTCCCTTTCCACAAACTGGACAGAAAACAAAGCATCTAAAAGATGTTTGATAAAGGGTCGCATCAGTGGCTTTGTGCTAATTAGGATTCTGTATCCTTGAAAGTTCATGAAGTTGCCTCATGACTTTAAACTTCTGATCTTCTGTCTTGAAACTTACGCCACAACACCTGCCGCCATGAATATAAAGCAGCACCTGCTAACGTCTGGGTTTAGCCCCTGACAGGCTCCGGCTTTTATGGTTCCACCTGGTAAAGTGTACCTCCAGTGGGTCAAACAGGGCGGAGCAGGATCCCAGTACAACCCCCTCCACCTCAACCCTTCACCCAACCCCTCCCCTGGTGAGCGGCTGACGGAAGGGACAGCTGCTCAGCGTCAGCCCTTGAGAGGGGGCGAGCGTGAGGCAGGGTTCCTCTCAGTGCATAAGGATTTCAGCTATGTCTCCATTAGACCCAAGCAAGCACCAAATATAGCCCAATTAACGTCACAGCACAGGCCCTGCCTCGCTAACCCTTGCTGCTCCCCACCACTCCAGGGTGCTGTATGTGAACCAATTGTAAAGGTCAGGGTCCTGTTCCCTGTGACCCCCCCACCCTCCCTACCCCCTTTTTGTAGTGCACTCTCCCAGTCTGGGTGACAATCTGTTATGAGTCTGAAATGCCAATTACAAACAACAAGGGGTTTAAACTTCTTGTTGTTACTCTGGAGGACTTAAAAGACGCTGAGGGATGAGGTTCAGTGGGAATATTTGGGGGTTTGTCCTGGGGAATATCTGAGAAACCTGAGTTTAGAGACAAAGAGCTGTTCCCACTCTAACATTTGGAATTTGGATGAAATAAATTGTGGAAGAATAATAAAACCCAACTCTACACCCACTGGCTATTTTTTTAAATCATAGAACAAAACGCTTTTCCTTCAGGTAAACAGCTTTGGCGGTCATTTTGCCAGGAAGCTGCAAATAGGGGACACTGTTTATCCTAAAACACGACACAAGGCAGGGGGCAGACCATGAAGCAGCAGGTTCAGCCAAAGTAGGCCATTCAAGACCAAGATTTACATACACTGGAAATAAAACTGACATATGGAAAATGGTATTCAGCTCTTTGCAGGTGCCTTTCTGGCCTTTGGCTTGGCTTACCAAACTCGCTCACGGCTCAGATGTCGCCCTGCGCCGCACATTATCATGACATCAGCCACTTTCTCATTCATAATCTGACTTATAAGGTAAGGACACTCGACGCACAGACTTGTGAACCCCAGAGATCCCCCGGTCTGCCAAGCATGACCACTGTTTTCCACAACACAAACAAGCGGCGGGATGTCTCTGGCCTGGGCTGACCGTTTCTAAGGCTTAGTGGTTGGGCATGCTTGAATGGGTCCCATTGTCAATCTATTTGTCACCCACTATTTTGTAGCAGCTTTTGGCATGGGCCCAAGGTCGGCTAGCTCATAGGACTAAATATATTGTACCCAGGGTGGAAGAGGTGAGGCTAGTTTACAAAGTCTTACACTATAAAGTTAGATAGAATGAGCCTAAATGATAGGACTGAGACTAAAAGCTGCAGAATATACATGACATTTAGGTGACAGAAGTAAAACAGCTCTTAAAATATTGGGGCAATGTTGAAATTTATGTGACCAAAGACTGGTGATTAAAATCTGCAGATTCATGTTCTCTTGAAGCAAAGCTCATATTTTGAAACATATGGGTGCCCTCTGCATGCCCTCTTCCTCCACCTTTGCCTTTGCTTGCATCACAAACTCTAACAAAAAAGGATTGGTACCCCTCACTATTTATGTAGTATCATATTCACAGCTCTGCCTTGTAAAACTCAGCTTACCTCGTAAATGAACTAAACAGAGTAGAGTCGACAACCAGGACTGTGTGAGCTGCAGTTAAGCATGGCAGCTTGCCTGTTAAACCTTCAGGCAGAGGAAAGATGAGATCAGCTCGGTATTAGGAGCGCTAGGTGCTTGAACACCACACATATACCTCTAAGACATTCCTGTGCCTCTACTTGGACACAAGTTTGATTTGATCTGAACAGAACACCAGGAGAAGAACAGAAATGCGTTCACACTTTTCTTTTTTGGCAAGATTTATGGCTGCAAATTTCTGCACATTTAAGCTACAACAGGCCTTTGAAAGCACAGACAAGGCTCTCATCCAGATTACTGTACCAAGCTTCAAACTGGCTCTGCTTTGTCTAAGCACAGACACAGTCCTTCATTGTGGTGTTGTAAATCATCCTCACTTCCTCTAGTCTTGGATTACAGTCCTGGAAAACCAAACCCTACGCTTTTGTGCACCCAGAACAAGCTCATTAGTGACTCAGACGCAGCCTGTGTAAACATCTTTGAAAATGGTGCAAACATCATTATTTATACCCAACTTAGTCCTAGTAACCAAGTTGCTAAACACATGGTTTCAGTGGAAAAAAACATTTTCTTGAGGAACGAGCAGAAGGAACATGGAGAAGAGAGGGAAGCTGAGTTTTATAATGGTTTGGTTGTTGTTGCTTGTTTCAGATGAAGCACTTTTTTAACAAGAGGTGGAAAAGAAAAGAAGTAAAAATACTCAGTTACTTTACTGATTATGGAGTTTTTAGGTAACTGCAGCTTATATAAGTATACAGTGATTTTCTGAGTATGTGTTCTGATGTATTTGGACAATGTTATTTCAAGTTGTCAATAGCTGGAGTCCATGGAGCCAAAGATTTTGTCATAAAAGCTTGGGATTCCTCTCTAACGAGCCTCCGTGGACTTCAGATGTAACATACAGCTGTAGTTTGTAGTTCTGCATGCTGGTAATGGGTTTTATTTATTCACCTTCTCCACCCACATCAATAAAATCACCCAGTCTTGTTTCTTCCATCTGCGCTCCATTTCAAAAATGAAACAAATACTCACCCCTCCAGATCTTGAGAAAGTAATTCATGCCTTCATTTTTTCCAGACTGGACTACTGTAACTCCCTCCTACCTGGCTTAAACAAAAAATCTCTCTCTCGCCTCCAACTAGTACAGAATGCAGCAGCTAGGCTTTTAACTGGTTTTAATAGACGGCATCACATCACACCAGTTTTAGCCTCCCTCCACTGGCTTCCTGTCAGTTTTAGAATTGATTTTAAGATTTTATTGATCACTTTTAAAGCTCTCACAGGACGTGCTCCTACTTACATTTCTGAGCTTTTAATTAAATATGAGCCAGCTCGCAGCCTCAGATCCTCTGGCGAAGGTCTCCTGGTCGTTCCAAAGTCGAGGCTCAAAACGAAAGGTGACAGAGCTTTCTCTGTCAGAGCTCCTCGACTTTGGAACGACCTGCCAGAGGAGATAAGGCATGCAGAGTCTGTTGGTTCTTTTAAATCACTTTTAAAAACCCACTTTTATAGGCTGGCTTTTATGTGATGCCGTCTTTCGTCTTTCATTCTTTCATTCTTTCATTTTTTGCTCTCTTACTTATTTATTTATTTATTTATTTATTCTTATTTTTCGTTTATCTAACATCATTATTCTGTTTATATTTATCTTTCATTTTTTTTTTTTATTATATTTATATTTGATGTTTGTAACTGTCTTTTATTGCACTTTCCATTGCCTTTTCCTCCTTTATCTCACTGAGTTTATGTTTTAGCTTTTATCCCAGTCCTCATGGTCTCATTTTACGTTGTATGGTTCCTGTATAGTCTGGGTCCCTGACTATGCTTCCTGTTGCCCTCATACATGATGTCTTTCTCCACAAGTGCGTCTTGAACTGTGTGTTTTGTTTTTGTGCTTGGTTTTATTTATTTATTTTTATTTTATTTTATTTGTTTATTTATTTTTTTGTGTGTGTGCTTACGTTTATGTTTATGTTAAAGCACTTTGTAAACTTGTGTTTTTAAAAGGTGCTATATAAATAAAGTTATTATTATTATTATTATTATTTATTTATTTATTTATTTATTTATTTATTATTTGCTTTAACACTGTCATTTATTTATTTATTTATTTATTTTCTGCTAATATTATTATTATCTATATTTTCACATTAACATATGTTTTTTTAATTACTATAACATTTATTGTATTTTATTTTATTTATTCTTATTATTTATTTTTTTACATTCATTTTGTATTCACAGTATTTGTATATAAATATAAATATATTATATTTAATTAAATATTCACATCTATACTTGTTTTTTTGGAAAAAAAAAATCACAAAAATAAATACAGTCCTTCACCTAATATGAGATGTTTGTGACCACTGCCCTAAATTAACACAATCTAGTGGACTACGAAAACACTTTTTATGTTTCTATAATGGTTAATCCTCTAGGATGTGCCAGCTCTTGAATCAAAATAATATTTCCAGAACTAAAATATAATTGTTGTTATCTATAATTTCTAGATGTAATTTTTTTATATATAAAATAAATAAATCACATATTAATTTAATAATTGACAAATTATATTTATTAACCGGTGTCCTTGAACAGAACAGAAAAATCTGTTCGAAATTAATTTCTGACTTTTTTAGAATTCCAGTTTTCTGACTCAAATTTGGGAATAAAACATACAATCTGTTTGAAACTCCTCAGTCCAGATAACAACGATAAAGCAAAGAAAATCTCTAAAAAAATAGAGTTAAAGCACTTTTTGATGCTGGGTGGTTTCCTCTTTTTTATGACAGGTGTTAATACATTTTTTAAGTACTCTACAGTGTATTTTCTCTGATTACTTTTTAACCTTATTCTTAACTTTTTTCTTGAAACATTTAAACTATCTAATGCACTACCTCTATTTTTCAAACAGACCTGTGGTGTCAGCTTGAGTCTTTGTAAAGTAATAAAGCTGGATCACAACTCGACTGCATGAGGCAATAAAACACAGAAATCTCCTTTGCAAGTCCAATAAATCATAACCAAGTAAGCGGCAACCTGTTGTGATGAAATATGAAGCCAGTGGGGAAGTGCAAAACCTGCAGTTCCTCTAAAGGCAAGTAGACCTGAAACTTAAAGGTGGGTTTTTATAGCAGAATCAAACATGTTAACAGATTAGTGCAGTATATACTGGTCTTGAGACCTTATTTCTAATTGTTTGGCTAATTAACTTTGAGTTAACTCGTGTTTGATTGAATGAAGGCAGTGAGTGATGCATTTTAAGGGATGTTTATGAGCTTGGCTCATTTGACTAATGGGAGCTCTGTTGCTGTTGCTGTAAGTGTTGAGGCCATCACTCCAACTCCACCTCCTCACCTATTCCTAGACTTGGCGAGATAACATCACCGGGACATGTTTTGTGAAGCAAGAATATATGAGTTGCAAATGATTTCTAAATACTGCAAAGACTTGGTTTCTACATCCCCTTCATAACATATTTAAAACTGAGCTTAAAAACCCTTCTTTCATTCTGGTAATTGAGTATGCAAATAAAGTCCCTTTGAAATATTCAAAATATTAATTTCCCTTCAGAGCAGTGAACACATCTGACCTCCTGACCCCACAGTGCACCAGCAGACCAACTTCTCCTGCTTTTGACAGCTCTGTCGGACACCTCACCTGCTAAAGCTGCTCCATGCCCACACTTTGACTCTCAGGGCACGCTTTGAATATCAGGTGTGTGTCGTTAATGGTTACCTGGCTGGTAGAAGTTTGGAGAAAGCTCCCTAGCAACTGCCCTGGCGATTTCAGAGTCGTGCACAGCAGAGATGGCGGCTTGCTCTGCGGCCTCGCTTTTTGTCCTGGCATGAGCCGTTCTGTAAAGAAAAAGACAAAGAGAAAGGTGAAGTGAAACTCAGATTCTTTTTTTTTAAGCACCAACTTCAAGGAACTACACCAAGTAGTTCCTCAACTATGTTTTTTTTCTTTCCTTTTTTTTTTTTTTTTTTTTGGTGCTACTCTCTTTGACCCCTCTTCAATCCCTGCCTCTTGCGCCTCATCTTTGAGCAGCTCTTCAACCATTCTGTCCCTCCCTTGGGGATGACATAACACCTCCCCTTGTGCTTCTATCTCAAATCCAAATCCTGATTTTCCAAATGGAGCGCGGCCACATCCAAGCAAGACCTTAATCCAGTCTGGAGCAGTGTGCTGCTGCTGCTGAACCACATGGGAGCAGTGCCCAGAGGGTACAGACACACACACACACGCACACACACACATACATGCGGACACATATGACTGTATTACACCCTATTATATCATGTAGAAACAGCAGGTGGTGTGGTGAGGGCTTAGGTTTGAATCCCACGCCAACTAAAGGTGACTGTTAGAGGTGACTCATGATGAGGCGCATTAGAACATTCAAACATGGAGAGCAAATAAAACAAATAAGATTTCAAAAATGCATGAATCCATCAAAACATGCAGAAACCCCAGAATCTAAACGACAGCGCCATAAAAAACCTAGCATCCACCTCTACTACAAAAATACTGATGCTCCGAAACCACAAGGGCGAAGAGTAATACGTTTTGGAATCAATGTGAGCGCAGCATTAGCACTGAGAGGTATTATGGGAGGGTAGCATGGCTGGACAAACAGAGGCCAGGGCGCTGACCTGCTTAACAAATCCCTTGAAAACTCTACCGAAAGATACGCCACATGTACACATGCCCGTGCACATACACAAACACAAAAACACAGTTTTGAGAGCCATACGAGGTAACACATGCTGTGTCACCGCCAGACCTCGTTGAAAAAAAGATCAAATTTAACAGAATATGAGTAAAAAAGGAGTTTTTATCACTTTAGCAGGCTGATAATGAACGGGGCACTTACACAATTCATGACAGCGCAACATGCGAGACATGATAAGCGCCCAGATGTGCTGTCCGAGTATCACTGTAAGTATTGACAGCTGTGGCTCGCGCCCTGCTTAACCCCACTCATCCATCTTCCTCTTTCATTCACTATCTCCTCTCTTTCAATCAATGCTGCCTGCTTTTTTTCCATCCTTCTTTATTGATGCTCCATCCCGTCACCCCCTGCATCCTCCTCCTCCTCCCTTCTCTCCCTCCTCTCACTCATTCTGTCTTTCTGCCAGAGTGACCCCAATGGACAGATGTCTCCATTTCAGACCATACTTCTCTGTCCTTGGACTCTGGGCAGTCGTGTTTTTGACGGGGCCAGGACAGAGGGATATTAAAATGCATGAGGAGCCATATGCTGGCGAGAGAGACAGACCATTTCCGCTCTAGAAATAAGCCCCTGTATCACCCAAATACAGAGGACACTTTCAGGCTCTGACTACGAGCAGGACTGACCAGCTGCTCACAAAGAATTGTGATTGAAGACATTTTTATGGCACCCAATTATAGCTTATTGCCATGATTTACAAACACAGGATACAGGAGTATAACTCGTGGTTTATTTTAGCTTCATGGCTTCCAATGTTAAAATGAACATGAAAGCATTCCTGTTACATCACCACTAACATACAAACTGTAGATACTCACTTGCCACACATGCTGCCACAAGGACATACATGCTTCTATTTCTGAAATGTGTGAAATGTGCAGCTGAGTGAAAGGCGGCATCAATGCGTCACAGATGCATACAGCATGCCCGTGACATATCCTAAAGGATCTTAACAGTTCCTTTTAGGAGGATCAGGCCGAAAGTCACGGGCAGACACAGGAAGCACTGCAGACTCTGCACAGACAGGATGTCTGGTGGCGGGAGGTGACAGGCAGAGAATGATGGGAGTGTGATAGAGCAGTGGGACGAGAGGAGAGTGGAATGAGAGGCGAGAAAACGTGGGCATGTGAGGCGGAAAGATAAAAGGGTTGGAAGGTTTTCTTCCTTAAATCTAAACACACTTAATTCAAAATAGCAAATGCTTCACCTGGGACTGTCACCTTACAGTCCACAATTTAAATCGTCAGTCGGGGAGATCGCTCCACTCTCTTTGCTGCACGGTTGTGCACAAAGAAATAGAGGAGCAACAGCAAAGCTGATGGTAGAGTTAAAAAATCAGTCCTTCAAAATTTAATTCAGTGCTCAGGATTCAGATGACTTTACATGCAGGTGAATTTTCCTCTGAGGCCTCCTTGTGCCCATAACAGATACATTCACCAGATCACCTAATAGAGCTGCTCTACATTCTGAATGCGTCTCTCTGTTATGCTATTTGTTTGGGCTGACAGAGTTGCAGCTGAATTGTGTTATCATTAGGCTACTGGCTCACCTAATTTCTTCTTCTATTCAAGTAACAAGTCAAAAATGACAGTGACATGGCCTGAGACAAACAATTACAAAGATAAACCATTTAGAATTTGATTACTGCTCCTGGGGCTGCACAGTGGTGCAGTAGTTAGCTCTATTGCCTCATAGCTAGGCCGCCAGTTTGATCATGGTGGGCCTTTCTGTGTGGAGTTTGCATGATCTCCCCCTACTTGCATGGGTTCTCTCTAGGTACTCCAGCTCCATCTCATAGTCCAAAAACATGCTCATCAGGTTAAATGGTGATTCTAAATTGCGGTGGGAGTGTGCATAGGAAAGGTCGTCTGCCTCTCTGTGTCAGCCCTGTGATTGACTGGTGACCAGTCCAGGGTGTACCTCTCCTCTCACCCTAAGACAGCTGGGAAACACTGCAAAAACGGAAATCTTATCAAGCGTTTTTGTCTTTTTTTAAGTAAAAATTGTCTTATTACACTCGATATGAGCCACTTTCAACTTATCAATCCAGAAAAATGTCTTGTTTCAAGTTATTAGAGTACAAAAATGAGGTTTGAATCGTTTGTAATCAGTAAAAAAATCTGCCAATGGAACAAGAAAAAATTGCTTGAAAATTTCCTTAAGACTAGAACAATGTCTTAATACAAGTAACTTTTCTCTTGTTCCATTGGCAGATTTTTTTTACTGGTTACAAGCAATTCAGACCTCATTTTTGTCCTTGAATAACTTTAAACAAGACATTTTTCTGGATTGGTCATGTGAATTTGGCTCATATTGAGTCTAAAAAGGAATTTTCTACTGAAAATAAGACAAAAACACTTGATAAGATTTCAGTTTTTGCAGCGAAGGCTCTAGCCACCCACAACCCTGAACAGGAAAAGGGGTAGAAAATGAATGAAAGATAAAAGATTATTGCACCTCTATAAGTTGTGCATCTGACAGGAATAGAAATTTGATGTATGATATGATTTGATACAACACAATAATACGATACAGGGTGATTCATTGCAACAGGATATTCGATATAGTGTAAAACGATACATTGTGTCACGATCAAATGTGATACAATACCAAAGGATATGGTACATTTGAGCTGCAACCTCTGGTCTAAAAATATGAAGCAATGCAGTGGTGCTAAAATCTGCTTTTCGTTGAGGCTTGCTCTGGCAGTACCAGACCAAGCCAAAACAGCCAATTTCACAGTAGAAATAAACATATTTACAGCCTGGGACAAAAAAGTCTTCCTTTTGACAAGGTAGTTTCTCTACTGGCACACACTGTGGGGGGTTCTCAATCTGCTAAGATGCTAAGCTGACCGACAGGCAGGCACCCTATAACCGTCAGTGAGGAGGCTCAAAGTTCGCCACATTTCCCGTATGGCTCCTGCCAATAATTTTCTTCAAAACTCATACATACAGTCAGTACCAGCTCTGATGCAGCCACGCCGCTGTCTGTAGTCACTACTCAATCCCCAGCATCGTCCTACCCACAGTACCATCTGATTGTTTACAAGCAGAGCCATGGCTTGGGTAACAGTCACTCAGCAGTGAAGTTATTACAGTTATTGCTGTTTCATTGAAATTTTGGAAAACTTCTTTTACTGTAGAAAAGTATAGCTATTTATTTTTTTATATTTTCTTTAACTTTATAAAACATTCTTCTGAGCCTGGGAGCTGTTAAATAAACATACGCTTGAAGGCATTTGAAAGCAGTTAAGCGTTGGAGTTTGTTTTATTCAAAATTTTGACACCAATATTTTCACTTCGACTGCAAATGAATATCGGCTTCAAATATCGGTTATCAGCCTCCTTGACTACAAATAATCGGTATTGTATTGACCCTGGAAAATCCATATAGGTCTATCTCTAATACATGGATAGTATTAGAATCTACATTTTGCAAATTGTCCATTGTCCAAAGCATGCCAGTATCATACATTTCCCCGACGCTTTCAATAAAATGTGCAATCATTGTGCTGGAATCAACTTGGGTCTGTTCCCCAAAACATTGATGTATTGTCATATGGATATTTTGTTGAACCCCCAATGTCTTCTAAGTAACACTGGAGTATAGAGTGGTACTGAAGCATCTTTATAATTTATCCGATATGTTGCCAAAATCATTGTCCCGTTAATTGCAAATTGAAAAGTCTGGATAAACAACATTGTGCAAGCTCATGACTGACCTTTGAAAAGTTCTTGAGCTGGCCAGACAGTCTGCAGCTTCCCTACTCTCGGCCAATCTGACGCTGCATATAAAGCAACACCTGTTCATGTCTAGTTTGCGGTCCTGCAAATGCTCCTCTGCGGTTCAGTGCTGGGGATACTTTAAGCAAATGAAGATATTTGAATCCCTAAATGCACCTGCTGGCTGAAATGCAAAAATATCTTACAAAACGCAGCAGTTTGGAGAAATTTGGATGGAGTGCAGAGAGAGTAGAGACTTTGAAGCTCTTGGACCGAGGCTTTGAGAGATTACATTGATTACTGGTGAGATCAATGTTTTTTTCATCACTTGTGACAAATGAATTGTGCGAAAAGTGTTGAGTCAGTTTGGCAGGCTTTGCAGCGGCTGCTCTTTTCTCTCTACAGAATGTGTTTTTAGGGTATAGGATGAGTGTGAGGCAGAAAAAGAGGGGAAAATAAAACATTTTAAAAGAAAAATGTGGAAATGAAAAGTAGATAAAGACAGAACTGGAGAGGGGAGACAGTAAATAGGAGTCCAAAGACCTTTGGGTATTTAGAACTGCTGAGGCATGCATCTCAGCTCCTCTAATTTTACTGCAGGCTTAAATTTCAAACCCAAGCTCCCATGCTGCACGGTGCATCCTTCTCAAAGGTCTGTCTACCCCTTCACATGCACAGAATAAAGTATGTGTATTATGTGCCTATTTGTGTATGAGTGTGTGAGTAATTTTGTGTCCTGTGCGCACACTCCCCTGTGTAAGGCCTCGGTCCATTAAACCCCAAGCTATGGCCTATTTGAAGAATCTCCCTCACATATGCTGACACAGATCTGCACCCTCTTCGTCTATGGGTCCCCTCCACCCTCTTTGTGTCTTCCAATCAACCCCCTGTGCCTTTTTCCCCGTCTCCTCTGTCCAAGCTTAGTAACTGGAATGCTGACTGGTATGGTGTATAATAAGATAAAAGATGATGCTTGACCTTGTCCTTGTAAACATTAGGAGTCAACAATATTCATTTAAACTCTCACCCCTTATTTCTTACCCACAAACAGAGAAAGTGTCATATTCCAAAACTGTTGATCAGCTAATAGAAGTATGAGTTAATACTTGTCTTGTAATCTTTATCTATTTCTCAGGCTAAACTGTTAGCATAGCTTACCCAGTAACGCTGCTTGTTAGCTACTTGAGACTAAAAGAGAGGTTTAAACTCACTTTTGCTGTTAGCTTGGAATTTGTAACATCCTCCTCATCTTTCTTTTTGGACATTTTAAACTGCAGAAGCTGCCTAGCATACTTAGCATGCCAAAACAGTAATACTGCAATAGCCCAGGTAAAGTTAGCAACATTTTAACAGTGTTACAGGACACAGAGGGAAAGGTCTTTATTCCTTACACATGATTTAAACCAGGAATTCACGCTTTGGGGACACTGAATTGTTAGCATATTCATACAAGTTAAGAGAGTAACACCACAGTAGGCAAAGAAATTGGTTAGCAACAGCAGCACTAGTAGCCCTGAGATATTTAAGTAACATTTAGCCCATAGAGGTTGCAAGAAAACTACTTAGTCCTCTAACCTAACTGTTTGGCAAGTGACTTTTTTTCAGCACATGCTATCTACTTAGCAAGCTAACATAGCAACACTAATAGCCTAATATTATCTACAGCTTTACATTGTTTTTTGATACCAGAGGAAAGACTTTAATTTCCTGCTAATGGTGCTGTAGCTATCTAGTTTCTGCAAAGTAATTCATCATTTGAGCCAAGAAATTTTATAAAGACATACATGCCTTCTTACCCTATTGTTTGACAACACAATACAATGTGACAATATGTTGTTGATGGTTCTGTTAGCTAATAGTTAACCGTAGCTAACTTTAAGTCTCAAGTATGCTCCCTCTTTTAGTAGACATCCCCGAATAATAGCGATTAATAAGGTTTACAACTTCCAACAAAGCTTATGATCTTAGCAGAACATGAAAAAGCACCAGGGTTCTCACCCTGAGCATGATGTTAACTAGATACAGCCACCACAGTGAAGACTCCATCCCTGTCTGACTTCACTAATCTGCTATGAAAGGAAATAATACATCAACAAAAATTACTGCCCTGTATCTAGCCCAAACAGTCCCCAGGTCCAAAAGAGCAGCCCACAACATCACAGAAAATCTGCACAAATTAGCACTTAGCTTGCCCTGCACACATCTCTCATATCTGTGCAGGCAATGCTATTGAATTCCCGGCTGGTGTTAATTCAGGATTACTCAAGCATGACTAACACCATTAGTGGTTAGCTAAAACCGACACTGAAATTATTCAGGAATTATTCTTGGGCCGAGGTCTGGGCTCACATTACCAGGGGCAGCAGTGGTGGGGGGGACAATGGCTCCAGCAAATGAGGCTTATAATGGGAGATGGAGTGGCTGTTATTATGAGATAAGCCAACTTTATCCTGAAGAGAGAGCGATGGTGCTGTATAATGAGGATATTTTGCTTTGGTTATGTACTATACTTGAAGAATTTTAGATTTAAGGACATCCTTGTTTGGCAAGTTGGGGCTTTGGGCAGATTCACCGTCACTGTCTCCCTCTTTCTATCCATTTTCTCTTTTTGGCAGAAGCAAAAAAAAAAGCATTGTCTAAGATCAGTTGGTAGAAATTCATGTGATTTGCATGGCCATATAGTACACCAGGAGTAGTATGTTTTCTTTAAGATTTTACCTTAAATTGATGATTTGTTTGGTGCAGCAGGGCACTGTGCAATGTTGAATGCACAAAAAGAAAAAAAAAGCATTGTAGATACTGATAAATATTAGATAAGGGCTATGGAATAAAGCCTGTGAGAATATGAAAAACATGAAATGAAAGGATGAAAGCATCTGGCAGGGTGCAAGGTACTGATACAGTACAATGATGAGGAAATGAATAGACCTGTCAGATTGTAGAAGAAGAGGACAAAAGAGAAAGTAATAGACACGATAACCATTCAAAAGCGGAATATAACTATATTATGTAATTTTAAAAAATGCAAAAAAAAGAAAAAAAGAAAAGACCATATGAGACACTACGCTTTTTTGTTGACAACAAGATAAGGTTTTTATTCCACTCTTAGGTCTGTATGCTACATATGAAGTCATAACTGCAGGTTACTAGTTCACCAAAAAAAAAAATCCTTGCCAATGAATAATTTTTGGTGCAGATAAACCTAACCAGATGCCAACTTTTCCTAGCTTTGGTACAAAACTTTATAATCTGTTCTGAATATGAACCAGCGGGTCGAGACAGATTGAAGACCAGCACCCAAACAGACTTCACTTCTAGGAAGACGAATACGCAGAGCTGGTATTTGATTAAACAGGAAAGAAATCCCCCAACTCCACGAACATTTTCACCATGGATTATAAACAGACCTAATCTCCTACGTGTGTTCTTTACTCAGAAACTCTGCTCTAAAGTGTCCCCTGAGACCTTACCTGGCCTCTGTCCAAAAACACACAGTTACAGGTATATGCCTGTTTATATGGCTGTGGGCTGTGAGAACGCATAAACATAATGATACATAACATATCAATTCTGCACATGTGAACATGCACGTGTGGTACAAGTTCAGCTCTCCTTTGAGTGCTGACATGAGTTTGCTGAGAGAGTGACACAGAATCCTTCTCTGAGATGATCCCTCTGGTTTTGGTGAAGGGCAGTGGCAGGGATTCAGACCTCTGCTCTGTGCTCTTTGTGTCAACACTGCTGGTGAAACATGGCCACAGCTGATACAGCTAATGACCCGGAGGGGGAGGGGGGCAATGCTGGCTAAACCACACACTGCAGGAAACAGGGATGGAGTATGTATGAGCCTTTGAAGCATGGATTTGCTTTTTAATGCAACTGTAGGCGTACCATCCATAACACTTATGAGAGAACAGCTACTAAATAAAAGTGGAGGCACCTATCAATCAAGGCAGTGCAACCTTAAATATGCCTCTATTAAAGCTTTTACATTTATTTAGCAAAAGTTACAAAACACAAAAGTGAATTTATTCTCATAGCAGCAAAGAAACAGAGAAACAAAAACTGCATCTCAAGGCACCACACCTGAGTTAGCCTTGTCAACACTGTGAACTTCATTTCTATTGATTAAACCCAATCCTAACTCATATGTTTTTATATAATTTATAATTTATAACTTATTTTCCAATAACTACATTCAGTTATGCTTTGTGTCTGTCTACAGCCTCATTGCATGCAAAGATTACTAGTTAATGGTCACAGCTCAAAATCTACTTTAAAGAGAGGGTATTGTGTCTTTTTTTTTTATAGGCTTTACACTATCTCCCTGATGCCCCTGTAGTAGCTTCACATGATTATAGCTAAAAAAAAGTATTTTTTCCTCACATTGTTTTAGACAATCCTTTTTTCAGTCTCTCTCACAAACACTCCAAAAAGGCTTCCTGCTCCACAGACCCCCTTCTTTCTCATTGGCCAGACCTCTGCAGTCTTTAAAGATCATGAGAAGGACAAGGTATCTATACAGCAATACATTATCATCCTATACAACACAATGATCCATCTATCAATAATTTTGCAGAAGCAAAATTTCTTTTCCAATTTGAGTTGACTGCACTTAACCAATGAGGAGAATTTTATAGTCTCCCGTAAAAAAATACAAGTTACAATCCTGTGATGTAGCAGTGATTTTATTTCCTCAAAGTTATTTAATCAGAGAGGACAGGACAGTGGATACAGTAGGAAACAGGGCAAGACTGGGGAATGACATGTGGGAAAGAGGTCACAGGCTGGATTCGAACCCGGGGCCACCCACGTGGGGCGAACCTTAATGGAACACACCCCAAACTGCTGGGCCACTTGCGCTCCTGTATATCATAATTTTACAATTAAAATTGACGCTGAATTAATGTATCCCAATATAAAATCATGGAAATGTAATAAGGTTATTTTGCCATATTGGATCATATCATACTGTGACAATCATAACATACCATGTCATAACATACCATGTTGTATCGTATCAAACTCTTAAACACCTTATTATGCTGTATTCAAAGGATCCAATGTATCCATAAAATAAAGAAACATAGTGTATGGTATAATATTATGTCATATTTTATCCCAATTACACCTCTGGTATTGATAAGGCTTTGTATTGTGCTATTTTATCATGTTCTACTCAATCCTGTCCTGCCCTAACATATCCTTATTAACAATATCCTAATTTATCGTATCCTCCTTTATCATCTCCTCCCTACCATATCCTACTCTATTGTATCCTGCCCTATGATATCCTACTTTATCGTATCCTATGATATTGTACTTTATCATACCCTACACTATCATATTGTACTTAATTGTCTCCTACTTTATTGCATCCTTCTTAATCATTTCCCATAGTCTACCCTAACACTCTACTCTAACCTATTGTATTCTGTGCTATCTAGGGGTGGTAGAAAAAAACCAAAAATCTATATATCAGGAATTTTTGTTTGACAACATCAAAATTGGGATTCTTTGACAAAAAAGAAACATTTTTTCAGATTCAAATTCTTCATTTCAGTCTTTGTTTATAAACTGGATTGAAAAAAAGTTACCACTTTTCTCCAGCAGAGGGTGAAATGCTTCTCTCTGACTCAGGTGGGAAAATATTTTATGGGAAAATATGGCTCCTGATATAGTCTATAGACATTATCATCATCATTTAACTTTTACACATGGTCTGGTGTTAAAAAAGCAACCTGAAAATAAAAAAATAAAAAAAACGGAAATATCAAAGAATCATAATTTAAATCAAATCGGCACCCCAAAAATCGTAATTATATTGCATCATCATATCCTACCCTATTGTATTTTACTCTAACCATCTTATACTGTAATTTCCTGCTCTATCACATCCTATCGTATCATCACCCAAAGATTCAGATAGTTTAGGCAAACAAACATGGGCATGCTCAACATAAATGCAGTCATATTCACTGAGCCCTACTGATGCAAATGTTGTCACACGACTATGCAAATGTCTCATATCTACTATGCATACACATGCAAAGACACATACAGGCAGAAGCTTGAAATGTGAGCCACCTTGTATGCAAATGACTCAAATCTGCATTAAAAGTTAAAAAAGGAGGACTCTTAGCAGAAAGGTCCATAATGAGGTCTACTGGGAATAAAAGATTTGGGCTGCACTGAGGACTCGCTAAGGTGACTCCAATGTAATTTCTCCTTTGTAAATCTGAAAGCCGAATGTGTTGCACAAGCCTTATAGGATGAATAAACACAATGTTAAACCAACAACGCCTCTTCACTCCACTTCCTCATGAAGAAAATCAACAAATGGTTGACACGATGATGACGGCGATGAGGCAGTAACTATGGTAACCAGCAGAGACACTTGAGCAAGCTGTCCAACTAGGCATCCTGGCTGTATTAATGAATTTGCAAATGAACAAGCTGGCATTACACACTACTGTACTTACATGTACTACACACAAATAAGCAACAATTTGATACGTCTGGATGGAAATGTAAACAAGTGCGTATAATATAGAGGGTTTACACACAGGTAGAGAGACGGAGGCACACAAACAGCCACTCCGTGGTGGGTATAATTTAACTACGAGGCTCAACATCCGAGCTGAACCTGTGAGAGTAAAGGTCACATTGCCTGGCAACCACTTGAGCTTAAGGAATAGTTTTAATTATGGTCTGTGCTCTCTCCTCCAATCTCCCACCACCATCCAGCCGAGTGTGTGCACACACACAATCATATACACACACAACCATCAATTTCCTCTCCAGTGCAAAGCCAAGGAAGCATTAGTGTTAGGTTACATCTGCCCACAGAGAAGAAATTGTGATGCAATGTTCGTACGCTGTATCCCACACAGACCAAGTGGACAACACACAAGAACAACCACAAGAACAACACTAAGTGACGTTAAAGCTAGAATATTTGCATTTTCACAGCCATGGCTCTAAAATCAACTGTAACAGATAATTATTTGTAGGTTAAGTTCTAAAACACTGCAACCTTATAGTACAGTAGAATATAATGAAAAAGGGACAGTTATGAATAAAATATCCTGGAGTTGGAGTAACGATTACAGACAAAAATCAGCACTCATCAAACAAGACCACATCCACAGATTCATGTCTGCGTGACACAACAAGAGTGGTTGCATGTATAAGACAGGGTTTTCAGCGTGTATGGAAAAAGCAATACTCTGACAACAACGAGAGAAGTGATACTTCCATAATCCAATCCGTGAACATCTGGAGGCCAAGCTGCCTAGCTAGCCAATCAGAGTGGCTGAACAGATTTAGCGGGGCACATTAGTATCCAGAGGTTAAAGTCACACGGCCTTGGTAGAAGGCATAAAAACACAATAATAAAAAAAAAAAACAGGAAGAATAAGCAGGAAAAGAGTCACTTTATACAACATGAGCAGACCAGTGTCCCGGAAAATAAAATGTAGAATCATGATGCTTACACAATGACCCATCATTGTTATTCAATGTAAAATTTGAAATGTCATGGTTGAAAATGTCCTTTATATATCACAAATCTTCAAACACCCTTGTGGGTAACTTCCTTAATAAAAACTGTTTACATGAGATCAAGATGAAAGACAATCACGATGAGGTCAACAGGAAGTCTGCTCTAACTCTCCGTTGCACAGGAATACTACAGATTAATGACTCGTGAATTTATTCACGTCAGTCTGCTTGTTTTGGAAAAAAAAGAAGGTAAACAGGTTCATTCCCCATCAGTGGTGATGGCTCTGGCAGAGAGGGTGCATGTTGTTTTTCCAACCTACATGAAAAACACACTCTGTTCATGTATGTGCATTGCCATGGAAACCTCTCTCATGGCAGTGCTTGTAAAATCTGACTGATACATTAGAGATAAAAAATCAGAACAAAAATCGACTGAGTTAGGATGTTATTTATTGACAAAAAAAGTGGCATTTTCTTCTTTTTAACTCAAACTGAACATAAAAATAAATAATGTGTTGCCTTAAAATAAATAAGTTATATAAATAAATGAATAAACACAGAATCAAAATAATCAACCCACCTTTGATATGTTACTCTTGTACAATTTACCACAAAAAATTTGAGCTTTGTTGAAGTCTCCTTTAAACAGGCATTTAAACTTTCAAAATTATAAACAGAACACTTAAAGTAATATTCGGACCAAGGGATAATAGGTAAAGAACTGTTTTGATCTTGGTGCAGCTGTGCAACAGGTTATTGTCTCCCTGGGGAAACTAAGGCTGTTTTCCAAACCATCTACTACACTAGCGGTGCCTACTATTATGGCTGAAATTCAGTTTGTAGCAGGTATTATGTTAAAACTTGCAAAATCTGCTGTATACTAAAAATCCTCAGATGTCCTACTGATCCAGGAAAATTTCTCAGTATGCAACGGACCAGTCTACCTGGCATACTGTTTCCCATAATGCACGGCGCTAACGCTGTTTGTCTATGCGAGTGACAGGTTTTGGTGAATTACCACCATCTACTGGAATTTATCAGCATTACAATTACAACACAACACTAACGTTAGACGGTCTGTGAGGTAGAAGTGAAGTGATACGAAGAAACACCAGTTAATCTTGTCATCTCGGTCGTAAAGAGGTGATTACTTCTACACATCATTATCCCATATAAACCACTTATTCACTTTTCAAACCATACATGGATTATATAGAAGTAATTTTTCATCAGCTGTAAAAAATAAAAATCCCTTTCAGATTTATTTTCAGTAAACCGTATAACTTTTGGCGTAAGATTAGAAATCAAGAATGATGATTCTGTTTTGTATGATTAACAAAATAACTAAATGCCAAGATCTGCCAATTGCTTGTTTTGTATATTTATATTAAAGGCACCCCCCCAAAACATCATCTGTAGCTCTGCCTTCCAAAGGCCTTCTGGAAACCAGAATAGTATACTACAAAACAGACCCAACAGAACAGCCATACTACATACTACATGCAAAAGCAGTAGGTAGTATGTAGTGTCTACTACATACTACATTCACATGTAGTATGTAGTGGGTGGTTTGGAAAACAGCCTAGTTGTAGTGCACAAGTACCATTGTAATGATGGGCTTATCTCAGTACTCTCAAGCTGAAAACAAATTATTAAATGTTTCCTCACACCCCCTGCAATATGTCTGCGAACCCCTAGGGATACATATACCCCTGGTTGGGAATCACTGCTCTAGAGGACAACTGGTTGAAAACTTCAGTACATTACAGAGATGCTACTTTATGAGTTATTGGCTTTACATGTAAGTGCCCACGGCCTGGTGAAACATTTCTCATTAACAAAATCATCTTCATCATAGATAGTAAAAGGCACTTGAAGCCTGGCCGCTTGACTAAATCTGAGAGCTCTCTGTCTTTCAGAGTTACTTTACATACAGTTAAGATAGCACACTGTTAGCTAATGCCTGTTCTAATCTTACCATGTGCCATATAGTGTTATTTCCTTATCTATAGTAGCTGTCACATTTTGCAGGAACCACATATGCTCACGTACAAGGCACACAATTCATCTTAATGTGTTTCTGAGATGGGTTTTGCAGAGTGTTTAGATTTTTTTTTTTAACATAATTTCCTTTCCCCAGTCAAATCAGGGTTCAAATACACATAAAAACACATTGACAGATCTCCATGGAGCTCTGGCATACTAAATAATGTCTTTACATCTCAAGTCAGTGTATCTAATGCAATATTTAACTCACCCCACTGATTCTCTCCCTCTCATACACCTCTCACATACACAGTTAGTGCACTACAAGAAAGAAGCAGTGCAACACATTCACAGTTACATAATGCAGGGAGTATGGTCTTGTGGAAAATTCTTTATAAACCAAGTGAATGGTAGATTGTTGACGAAATGGAGTAAAGCTTCTCAACAAGACGCTCTTCTAAATTTTTAATGATTGCAGGCATACCACTACATGAGTTAACCTCTTTATAGAAGCTTTGGACTTCACATGACTCCCCCCTCCACCACCTCTCCCTGTCCACCCGCCCGCCCGCCTGCCTGCCTGACTCATCGCAGCCTTTCTTGAGAAGCTGCAAAACTATGTACCATTCTCAGAGAGATTACAAACCACAGCCACACAGTGCAAAAGGCATGTCGGTGAAACTCAATCCTATCACCGCCGCTGTCGACATGGCACACTGCTACACTCACGTTTACACACAGACATTTCCCACAGGCCATTCTGCTCTACTCTCCAGGGACTAAAGCTGCCATACAGTGTAAATACAAAGCAGCAAATCCTCCAATCCTCCAAACCCTCAGAGATACAACGCTCTGTACATCCAGGGCACTTTCTTTACCCTCATGAAACCTTCTCTTTTTGTGGTAAGTCCTGCTACTGGACATGTAGGATGGTGATTTCTGCTAAACTGCTTCTTTCTCCTCTCGCCTTCCCAACGCCTCCCACCAGGGAGAAGAAATATTAAGAAGAGAAAAATAGCATCTTCCGCTTCTACTGAAAACGTACTCTTAAAATTTCTTCTCTGACTTCTTTCTACATCAGTGATGAATTAAAACATAATGACGCATATTAACTGTTTTGTATCTACTCAGCTCTCTCTCTTATATTTAGGACCTTTAATGATATGATCAACAAATAACAAGGTTACAGCCATGCCTGTCATGTCTGTAATGCTATGTTACGGTGCTGTGGGCAGGGGTGGATCCAAAGGGTTGGCAAGGGGTGCCTCGGCCCCTCTTGAAAAGTGAATGTCCATCCCAGAGCCCCCCTAAAGAATCCTGAGCTGTGATCAAAGGCAGAAAATATGTCTTGTAGCTTTTTTTCAGTTTCAATGAAGCACATTGGGCCTAATTCACTCTGCACATGAAAAACCTGACACACCAGCTAATTTTGTTCTGATCACCTAGAGTATATTAGGTAATCAAAATCGCTCTAAATTGACAGGCGGGTGCGTGGCATTCCAGTATGAACATTGTCATGTTTTTAATTGCAAAAAAAAAAATAATAATTTAAGATTCATTATTTTAAGTATGATAAGGGTGAAAAGGCATCAGTGTAATGATTATTTCATACACGGTCAATTCACAGTTTTTATTTTTGAATTCTAATAAAGCCCTTTTTCTTTTACAGAGAGTAGTTCATATGCTCGGTTTAAGGACATATTTGCGCATACACACTGTTAGCGAATAAAGCCCAGTGTCTTTCACTAAAACTTTGGTCTATTTCTTTTAAATACCTCTTCTTTTTGAGTTTTTATTGAGCAAAGCTTGAAATATTTACCACTCTGTTGCAACAGATTGGACTTAAATTCACATTCTTAAATCCTTGAATTGAAAATATTTAAAATAGACAGACCTATGCTAAGTAGAAACAGAAAGTGTATATAAACAATATTACACCGTTGCATGAATCTGTGCCACTATTGTGTCACAGTGGTCTGAATAAGTCTGTACTCAGCCGCCTTGCAGTGGAGCACTGGGGTGAAGGCTGATGGTAGCATGTTGAGATGCACATTTAAACTGAGTGGCTTTGATGGCTAGAAATTAAAAGGAGTACTATCGCATGTTCACCAGGTTTCATTTTATACATCTTGATTAAGTGCGTTGTGATTCTATGAATTAAAAAAAAAATGTGCCAGGTAGGAATAGAATACTGTTCATTTTTAAGACACCTAGCCACAAACCAAAGACTGGAGAAAGTTTGACGTGATTATGGAATTAGACAGAAATTAAGGCATCAATAAAGTAAAGACATATGAGGCATATTAATGTTTACACTAATTCTAAGCTAAAAGCTTCCAAAGTTCAAAATATGTCCTGTTTAGGAGGTTTTAACCCCAAGACAATCCTAGATGAGTGTGACCGGATGGAGGGAGAAATAAAAACACTGTGGGGGCTCCACCATTCAGAAACATTCAGCTTGCAGGCCCTGGCCCCCATAGTTCCTAGACCTCTGGAGGTCTAGGTACTACTCCTGAGGCAGGACTGTTTCAAGGGCTAGATCAATTCCCCTAGACCTAAATTTGGACCCTAGTTCCTGTGGTCATAACATAAGGAAAACTCCTGTGGTTGAAAAACACCTGATGTGACCCACTGTTAGTGCTGTGAAGGCAAACTTATAGAAAACAGGTGCTGCTTCACAACAGCTGACCTTGGATATTTTAATGAATTCAATCAGAGCCAATCATGCTGCTAGCAGGACCAAAGTCTAAGGGAAAAACTACATAACGGAAGTTTTTGATTGATGTTCATTACACATAATGACTCCAAGCCACCGCTCACAGCTCAACACATCATTAGGCTTTCATTAAGATGCTTACAGGGTTTCATTCACTGACATCTCTCAGCCGGCTAACTATAACTTTATTGAAGGTAAATGTGGTGAAGTACAGAATAAGATTATGTTACGACCTGTAATTTGATAAAACAACTCAGTCCTGATGCATGGGCCTTTGCAGCAGCGTCATTATTTATAGCTTATGTACAAGATGGCACTGACTGCGGTCATTAAATTTACTGTTAAAGATAAATTGTGGCTCATGTGGGTGGTTATTTTTCAAGTCAGCAATAAATGTCTGACCTCACATGATCATATTGCAATGAATATGAGACATGTCAGCAGCAAATATATTGAATGCTGTGGTTTGGTTCAATCTCAGTGTGATCCTCCCCACAGTTACAGTAACTATATGCTCGGTGCCTTGTTGCTACTGTACATTCTGTCACTTCATAAAGGCACCAACTTGACATACTTTCAAAAGGTGTGTGGCGCCACTTCATGTGAAGTCCATAAGTGGCACCTCAAGCACTGACATCAAACAGACGCAGATGCAGACACAGAATAAATGAACCCGAATGCACCACGACCCGTATTTAGAGCAGAGGAAGTCATCTGCATCAAGGGACAGCAGAAATGGAATCTTGCATGATGTTCTGCGGGTTGGGATTATTTTGTTCACATGTTAAAACACAGGCTGATCTATAACTCTCTCCAAAAAGGGCAGGTGCTGAGTGGCTGAGGTCATCACACAGCAGGTGATAAACAAACATCCCTGGACACAAACACCCCCTCAAAACACACACACACACTGCACACTTTCACTGTTCTCCTGCCAAGTGATAGCAACCTTATCACCTCCCATATCCAAACACACACTTTCTCCTATTCTCTTCAAATCTCTTCCTCTCAGTTTAATGGACACACACATGCATGCACTCACATGCACATTCAGGAGAGATGATAGTGTGAGAGAGATGGCAGGCTGCTATATCAGTGGTGGGACGGGTATATATTCCTGGCTGGTGCTGATAAGCCAACTGATGCCTTGCCTTATTTAGTCAGTACTCACTGCTGACACACCAGCAGAGCAGCAGACACCCCATGTACCCTCAGTGTGTGCATCGGTCTTAAGTGTGTATATGTGTAAGATGTTTCTGTTCAGAGAGAGGGGGGCTCTACATTGCTGAAGGTACATAGATAGTCGATGTGTGTATATGTATTTAGGAGTGTGTGAGACAAGCAGAGGTATCACTTCTCTCGACTCAGTTTTACTGTATGATAGATACAGTAAAACTGAGTCAGTTCAGCCCAATTTCTTCAATAAATCATGTAAACTTAAAATTCATGACTACAAACTAAATGTTGAACATTGCATTGTGGGTAAAAATTCAGTCTGAAAAGAGTTACGCTGAAACATTAACATCCTCATAAATGCTTCAATTTTTCCTTAACAAATGATTTATACAGTTTTTTTTAATCTTATTACTTTAAAGTCCATCTGTTAATCAGTTACCTGTTAATTCTATGTAAAATTTATAAGTTTCTAATATTACTGATTCATTTTTCCATCTCATTGGATCCATCAGAGTATTATCATCATATCGTCTTTAATTTCACATGATCATCTATAAGTGTTTGAAATCTGGTTGATCAATGAGTATTTTCTTACCTCTGGATTTTATTACCATTGTTATTTTGTTTTTTTATTCAAACTAGAGACAGACTGATATGTTTTTTTCAGGGCCGATACGGATACAGATTTTTAGTAGTCAAGGAGGCCCATAACCAATATTTGGAGCCGATATTCATTTGCAGTAAAAGTGAAAATATTGGTATCAAAATTTGGAATAATACAAACTCCAACACTTGCCTTAATTAGTTAGCTCATGTTTTTTAATCAAGCCTAAAAACTGTGACGTATTTTTCATGCCTTGTATAAAAATGGGGAAATGGGAAAGTCAGATTTCTTTTATTGATTTTTATTTATGTAAAGCACTTTGTTATAAATTATTTTTGCATGTGGTGCAATATAATGGTTGATTGAATTGTTGATAGTTGCTGCACTTTGATACTTATAAAGTCATCTTTTGAAACCATAAATATGGTTAATTACCTCAGTGGTAGTCATATAACTTTTTTCCATAAAGTAAACTCAAAATCCTTTGACTTCCCTATACACTAAGTACAAGGAGACTTTAATGACAGTAAAAACTGCATTGTTGGTGGTCTTCCTGTAGTTTTGTTCTTCACACCTCTACAATCTGGTGAAGCAGCGTTATTCCTTTTATATTACTCTGGGTTACAGCAGGGAGCAATGCTAAGAGCTATTTTATTTCATGCACCAAAGTATTAAAATCCCTCTGCATGAATCCATCTGTGTGAGACAAACAAAGGATCCAAACAGCTGTCACAGCAGGGGCAGAAACAACAGGATGGCAAACGCTCCATACGTTAATCAATCATTAGTTTTGCTGATTGCTGTTCATAGAAAGAGGCATCATTTTAATGCCTTTCTATGTGGAGGCTGTTTGATGTTGGTTAACCTTTCACAGGGCCTGCAGGGTAAACAGTGAATTCAAATGGAAATACACTCTTGGCCTGCATGCATGGACTGGCTAAGCGTGTATTTGTTTTGGCATTTAAACCATGTTTAGTGTAGTAGGGTGGGAAAGAGTGCCTCATCAACTTCAGATAAGGAAGTCAGAAAAAGCATTCGAAATCAAATATGTAGACATTTTGGCTAATTTTGCAGGACTGGATTTTAACACTTGTCTAAATGCCTTTTGCTTTAAAAGGACAGCACCGTGAGTGAGCCTGAGGAGGTTTTCAGTGGAGGACAGATCTAACAGGAGATTCCACTGAGTATAAACTATCATCCTGCTGAGCCACCAGGACACCTAAAATGCTGCTCTGTAACAAAAACGCTCTATGAGGGAAGCATCATGACACGTTAAACGTTTCAAAGGCACAGCCACTTATCTCAGTGCACAGGCCCCTGACACCACCACCACACACACACACACACCCAAATACACACTCACAAACACAAGAGCATACTGCGTTTGTGTGTGTGTAGAAGTCCATTTGACATAGATAAGGCTGACAAACTAACAGTGAATGGGGGTCACAGCCACAGAGCGTTCGCCAGCTCTGTATCGATTGGCTGGTCACAGGCGTGAGGTCATCAGATCCACCCTGGAGGCTGATGGGATAGCTCTTCTGTAAAGGGAGGGGCAGTTGTGTCCACTCTGTGAAGGTTTTTAAATTTCTGCTTCTTTTCATTTGCCCCAGAAGTACTTGCTCAGCAAATTCGCTGCACCCCCTGTCTTATTGAATCACATCTTGTCCCCTGACTCCTTCACTTCAATCCATTCCTCTCTGTCTCTGTCTCCTCCACCATCCCTGTCTCCCTCTCCTCTTTCCCCTTCGCATTCGCTCCACATTCAAAGACTGAGCATCATGTGACCAGAGCTGGATCGATACGAGTGCATCTTTCCTCTTGCACTGTATAATGAGACTTACATAACCTGCTTACACACAACAGTTACAGTCTGCCATCATGGCTGTTTACAACAACAAAAAACCCTCTTAAAAGGAAAGATTTTCTTTTCAGGAGCACATGATGGAGCAGCAAATACCAGACAGTAATTTGATCACTTACAACAGTACAGGGGACCTTGTTTGCTGCCATAAACACTTTGTATCAGCTTGAGTGCTTTCACTGTTGCTGCTTTCGCACTATGCATCAGGTCACGTCTTTTATTCGGCTGTGAATTGTTCCTGTAATGCATAGTTCTTCCTCTGTCTTTCAGAACTGTGTCTTGTTTTCCTGTGAAACAAACAGTATGCAGTAGTTTAAGTATTTAGTGTGTTAAATCCACCTTATGTAATCTCTATCTTATATGCTTGGACTCTGCAGATTTAAGCCTTTCTCTTCCTCTCAGCAGGATAGGATTTATTGTATTTAAAAAACATTTTTGGATATTATAGTAAAAGCAGTTATTCATGGATTCTGCTACTGTATTACAGTAAATGAGCAGGTTCATCACCGAGACAGAATATTACCATTCATTGTCTCCGGTGTTATGCAATATTGAGAGTGTATATTTTATTCATCAGTTGAATAGATTAGTTTGCAGATTCACAGAAAACTGGATCAACAGATTAATCATTTCCTAAAACAGTGATCAAATGATACACATTTTGATTCATCAAATCACACAGTGATGAACTATTGTTGTGTAGCATGTCCTAAAAACAGCCAAATGCCCTAAAACACTCATTTTTGCCCTGTTTTTCTATTTGTATCTTGAAAACATTCTGATGGATTGTCTCGAAATTTCACTCCCTGATGTTTTGGTAATCCCCTGATTTTTCATGTGTCATTATGAACGTTGCGGTTGATCAGAGATGCTTGTGGTCCCCAGATGATGTACCTCACTGACGACCAATCTCTGAAATTTCAACTTCTATTTTGTCAACTCTCGGTACGACTGGTGTGAGATGATGTGATAATGAGACTCAATGTGCCCAGGGGATGAACCTTATAAAAAGTGGTGACTCCCTGGTTTACTCTTTGGCTTAACCAGCAGATCACATTTTCACTTTTCATGTTAAAAATAGAGATGCAGCGACTCATTCCTGGTATCGGGTATCGGTCCAGTCAGACTCAAAGTATCAATATCGGTGAAGATCAAATCTCAGTGATAAATAGCCGAAACCATAGCATAACATAATTCTCAGTTTCATCCTCAAATTAAGGAATAAAGAATGTTACATAAATAAAAGTATCTGATCACATCAGTTTTGGCCAATACAAAAGCTGAGGTATCTGTGTAAGTCTTGGGACTCAAAAAGCTGGATCGGTGCATCCCCAGCCTACCAATGGCTGACTGTCATAAAAAAAGAAAATTCAGCATGTTTCCATGACAACTTTGATGACCATTTCAAAACATTTAATCAGATAGTTAAGGAATTTAGTTCAGCTTAGGGATGGGTACCAAATTTGGTACTTTTATGGGTACGGACCATAGACTATATAAAACATGGAGGTAGTCTCGCTGACGTCACCTGTCTGTTTCTGAGACGAAAAATGAAGCACACCGGCTATAGCGGCCATATTGGTAGTGGCAAGGGCTACATGTCCAGCCACAGGGCGCCTGTCGGTCACGTGACCCTGAGCTTTGCCTCTTATTGGGGGAGCTCGCGATCTTAATATCCTCTGAACGGCCGGGTTAGAAAAAAATTCACCCCCCGTACAGTGTGTGCCAATTGTAAAATTAGAGACTGTAAATAGGTTAATTTCTGCTTTGAAAATGGCTTTTTTTTGGCTTGGTGTGTGACTTCCGGTACTTCCGGAGCGAGCCTCAAGCAAACACTCAAGGAACCGCAGATTTTAGCGCTTCCGCGTTGTCTCCATTCTTAGACTGGAGGTTGCCGCTTGGTACTGACCGATTTCCGTCTGTCATACTGAGTATCCATTCACATAAAATCAAACGTTACCATGTTAAGGTACCTAAATGCATCATTGTGACTGTGAGGAAGTACATATTAAAAAATAAGTTTGTTCAATTGAAAACCTTTGAGGATTTTTTATCAAAAAATATATATTTATTACCACATGAACACACAAAAGTGCTGATACGAAACAATATGGTACCAATGCTTTTTACTGTATCGTTTTAAATGTGAAAATTACTACCCCTAGTTCAGCTACTCATGCTCCAGCGTGATGATCTTAGGCAATCCTGATTAGCATCACTAGGTCGAATTTCTCAAAGCCTTTGGTTTATGGGGTGGTGGTTTAGCCTAGCAGTTAAACTATGTTGCTCATGTGCAGAATCTACAGTGTAAATAACGTGACCCTTTGCTGGATGTCATTCTCCATGCTCTACACTCCATGGCTATCACCTCTCATTAGCTGCCCTGTCCAATGCCAAAAGAACCCCCCAAAAAACCAAAACAATTTTATTTGGTCCATGGCAAAATATCTGAGAAATGGGTCAAGTGAGAGTCAGCATGTGTGAAACAAGTGAATGAAAGTTGTGAATAGGTAGGTTTCTTATTTATCAAACACATTTCTGAGTCATGGAGAAAAATATTTACAAAATATGAATTCAAATGTAACTGTGCTGAGCAAGTTAAAGACTAAATAGGGATCAAGTAAATTATGCACCACTGAGTTTGCTTTTAATGTTGACTGGGTAATTACCTCATAACTACCAGTCTCTGTTAGTATGTTAATCAACATCCTTTGTGTTGAAAGAAATAAAATAAAATGACTAATGTTTTGCAGCATCAGTTGTCCTTTTGTTTTTCTTTGTGCATAAAAATTCATTTGCACCTCGCGAGAGAGACAGTGAGAGTGAAAAATCAAACACGCCTGATTGCACAGAGACCTTTTCACAGCTTGTACACATCCTTGCAGCCCTGAGTCTAATAATTCCCTGATGCAATGGAACCAGAGGATGTCAAAGTGATGCTGCGTACGCTGAACTGTGTCCCAGTAGGAGGGAGGCTTTAAATGAAAAGGTCACATCTCATCCACCTGTTAAAGAGCAGATGCCACATCAGAGCAATGCTTGGCAGGAGGCGCAGGTATCGTTATTGGGCACACGAGACGCACTTGGCAGGGCGCAGGTATGGCTTTACCGCTCACGCACACAAACTTGTAGACACACAAACCTCTCCCTTACACAAGATGCCTCACCCCTCTCCCTGAGAATGCAAGATATGGGCAGAGAATAGAAACAGAACCTTTTCCAGGGACGATCACACCGGCTAAACAAAAGCCTTGAGTGCTGCTGATGTATAAAGGTCGGTGCTGTTGTCATGGGGCTCTGCTTACACAAGACTGAGCCTTCAATCAGACCAGGAGATGTTTGTCAAAAAGGCCACTGCTCTGACTTTTCATTGGTGGCAACAAACTCTTAAGAATGTCCACCCTGTCTGTTTTCTGTTTACACAGCACACACCCTCATGAACACACAGAAGCGTGAACACGTAAACACTTTACCTGGAAGCTGCTATTTCCACTTTACTCCTGGCAATGGCTGCAGCCCTCTGTGCCCCCTCCACAGCCCGATCCACCTTCTCTTTGGTTTTGGGGTTCTTAAGAGGAATCAACTGCTTCCTTATTCCACGAACCAGCACGTTATTTTTGTACTTCCCTTCTTCTTTGGTGCCATCTGGAAAAACTGTGCACCCGTACCCATGGCGCTTGTTGTTAAGCCATTCTCCCTCATACTTCATCCCGTTGGATCTCTCTGAAACACCAAATCCATTGCGTTTGTCGTTCTTCCACTCGCCCATGTATGTCTCAGTTGTGGTGGCATCCACATGGTCCTCCAGAGGTAGGTCCTCATCTGGCAGCTCGCCATCACCGATGGATATGGTTGAGTTGGCGTCACTGGAGCTGATGCGGCTCATGGCGGCGTCACTGCGTGCAGAGCTGCGTTTACTTGAGATTGAGGTCCGAGAGTCAGACTTACGCAACTGCCTTAGGCTGCCGAAGAGAGACCCTCTGCGGAAGAGGCCCTTCTTCTTGCCAGTGACGACCTCACTGTCTGAGTGGAAGTTAAGGACGAAGCCGCCACGGCTGCCTGTCGGTGTGTCTGCAGGGGAGGAGAGGTCCTGGAGCACCGTGCCGTTGCTCTGCTCGGAGCGCAGGGAGGCCAGAGACGTACGCAGAGGAGAGCGGATAACTGTGGCCATTCCATAGGGAACACTCTGACGCACGCCATAGCCATGTCGCATCCCACCCATCCACTGGCCCTGATAGGTACCTGAGGGACAGGCAGACACGGGTCAGATTATCATTAAAACAACAACTATGGGGCACAGCTGGTCACATAAAACAGCATTTCCAATATATCTCATTTTATAGCCCACAGTCTTTGATTTATGGTAATGTATTGAAATGTATTTACTGGTGTGTAAAGAGGTAAGAACATTGTAGACTGAGTTCCTTGTCACTCACAATACCTTTATTTTCATACAGATCATGTGCCTTTCAGTGAAAATGTTTTCATTTATTCTTCTGCTTTGCTTGGTCGGGCCTCACTTTTCTGGTAGATATTCTCTCTATCACAGATTTAATCCAAATAGAGAAGTTCAGAATTGGCTAGCATCATAAAGCACAATCACCAGTGGTCTCAAAATGATTTTGAGAGAACAAACGACATTGAATTTGCTGCCTCAGTGTGTTTTTTGTTGCTTGTGTGCAGACTGCCTGTCTCACCGGGCCCACTTCCAGAAAAGGGACTGTCTTTTATCTGAATTACCTGAAAGCCTCAAAAATATCTGCAGTGAGGGAATTTCAACCAACTTTTCGAGGAAGACAGAGGTACTACAAATTCTAAAGTCCTGGATACAATTGTGGCTACATATGTCGGAATTGCTGAACTTGGGGAACATTTACCTCAGCAAGGCTCTTCTTGTGTTGGTACTTTTAGAGACACTGACAGGCTTTCTCATTTCCCTACCTTGCATTCTGTTGGACAGTTAATCTCTACATCAGCACAAAGTGGAGCCTCACTGTAAGGGTGAAGCACAGTATGTCGGTGGATGAAATGTTTGCCTGATTCCCCACAGATCAGGGACTGTGAGCATAACTAACTCAATCACAGAAATTTGATTAAGGTACTGATACCGAGGATCACTTGGGATGAATCTGAATCACTCAGCTAGGAGCCTATTTTCAGGCAGCCTCTAACTCCCCCACTGACAGTAGGCACATTCACCGTTTGTCTCTGACGGCAGGGAATCGTTGTGAGTCACATAATGAGAGGAATACTTCATTAATCCCATTTGGCGCTGCTGAGCCCAATGAGCATGTGCTAGCCTACTGTAGCTTCTTCGTAGCATCATATTACAATCCCAATCCTGATAATAAGAAAGGCTTGTTAATCCTGTGCTCCAATCTCATTGACCAAACACAATGAAATAAGCCATAATGGTCTGATTGTAGAACAGAGAATGATATACTAGCCCCCAGCAGGAATTTAGATGGATAAACAGTGTGAGATTAACAGGCTGGCTCTGTGCTGCAGTTCAAATCAGTGACCCTGCAGATCAAGTTATCAGGATGCTGCAGGGTCAGACGGCCAGATGTTCTGTAGATCCTCTAGGATCAGCTGATTTCCCAAGCCCGGCCCCTCTGGAACTGTCATATGTGAGGCATTTATCCTGCACCATAAGGCCTCTGTTAGAGAGATGATGCTCACAAATCACCCACCGACTGGGATGTTTGAAAACCAGAGGACGAGTCGTAACAGACCAACAGTACTGCTTGAGAGCGCTTGAATTGTGGGCCAATCAGGATGGTTGTTCACTGATCATGAGGCTTTGAGACGATCTGCGAAAACACCACTGATTGGAGATCAAGAGAGGCATGCACTGACCTCTGGGTTGCAGTTTATCAATTACATTACTTCCCACGGTTTACTGTGTGAACTGTAAGTTTGAGTATTTTCAGTAGTGCTGGATTACTCAAAGTTTGTGAAGCTTGATAGAAACTGGGAAGTGAAATTGTACAAACATTTTAACAAAACAAAAAGTCTCTTTCATGAAAAGTGATGAGATTTATGCAGGAAACCTTGACTTAACCAGGCTTCAAATGTGAAAGTGAAAGAAAGTGGATGATGGTCAGGCTATAATTTCCAAGAAATTCTTGACACTTGCACTCAGATTTTTGTTTCACTGAAACCATTGGGATTTATAGAAGTAGTCTACAACAAGTGTGTCATTCGAGATTGAAATTTTAAACTGTCAGAGAGGAAAGTAAGAGTTGGGCTATAATTTCTAGACTTGAGTATTTCTGGGCTCAGAAATTGTGTTGAAAGTGTAGAGATCAACACAGAATATCCAGTTTTGAACAGCTGTAGTAAAACCATAAAGTCTCCAATGTGACAGTGACAGAGGAGTGCGTGATAGTCAGGCTGTAACTGGCTCCACACAGTCTGATTTGCTATGATTTCCAAACTCCTTCTAGTAGGGACATGGTGCCCCTGAGTTGGCAGGAGTCTCTCTCCTCCCTCTCTGTCATATGAGGAGCAACCGGTAGTTGCCAAATGAGTTGGCTATCGGAATCAGACAGAAGCCTGTCTCTTAAAGTGTGTGCATCATTGGGGTGATAAATCATATCTTTGGGGGGCTGGGGAAGTTAATGATGATGCTTGACCACAGTGCGCAGTGCGCAATCTCAGTTTCCAGTCAGATGATATCAGATGGAGATTCATGCACTGATGTATTTCCATCAGCCTCCCTCAGTATGACTCCGAGCATCCTCGCACATAGGCAACACAACACACCGATAAGCACCAGCGTTAAAGCGACACACACACAAACAAGACAGAGTTTCTCACCGCCATCTCCATAGGTTTCGATCCCGTATCCATCCTGCAGTCCGTTGCTCCAAGTCCCATCGTATCTAGCAGGTGTGTTGTGGCTCTGCCGGACGCCGTACCGACCCTTAAAACCGTGACTCCACTCCCCGCGGTACATCCACTTGCCTTTATTCTCCACACCGAGCCCATGCCGCTTTCCCTGGGACCAGTAGCCCTTGTAGGTATTCCCACTGGGCCAGGTGTACACCCCAACTATCTCAAAGCCGTGCGACCAAGACCCGGCGTACTCGCCCTGGCCCTTGGGTCCGGTGCAGATGCCGTGTCCGTGGGCTTTGCCATCCTCCCACCCCCCGCAGTAAGTGCCGCCGTCGTCGAAATCAAACCTTCCGCCCGTCATTCAGATAAAGGCTGGAAATAAAGCAGATCGTGCGCTGCTGCAGACTCAGGCGTCTCCAGGACCGAGGTTGAGGGATCCAGGACCGGTGGTAAGGTGTAAGGATGAGCCAAGAAGAAGCCAGAAGATGACTATAGGAGCACAAAAATAGGGTGATGAGGAAACAGGATGGTGCTTCCAAACACTGACATGCAATTCAAAAGGCATGCGTAATGGTAAGTGTAAAGGTATGAATGGTGGGCGTCATTTACCGGAGGCGCACGCCGGGTTCTCCGTTGTGTGTTGCTTGTCTCCCCCCTCTCACCCACTGATCACACAGGGAGAGAGAGAAGCGCCGAATCCCTGCTAAAGAAAGACACAGGGCCAATCGCAACGTCACACCACAGGGACCTCCCACTCTCCTCTCCCTCTCTCTGGAAACCTCAACTCCCCCAAAATAAGACACCTCTTCAAGTCATCCTAAAACGCATCTCACTTTATGTCTTTTCACAGGCAACATAGAAAACGTTTTGCTAACTAAGATATGATATTCATTTGTTTATCATGGCTCAGTGGGTGATTTGATTAATGGATGGGATTCATGTTTTCGACCATACTGACCATAATTATATAACAGCAGCGTCTGAGGTTTCTGTCATGCGTTAATATGTAGTAGAAATTACAGCATTACGCACCAAACATGTAGCATTAAATGCCTTTACGTCTACCACAACTTTAAAAAAGAATACAAGATTTCAAACAGTGGCATAGCTGGCTGTATTCAGAGACGTTATTCCTTTTCAAAATGTATTTACCTCAAAATGTGTTCATAATAAACATTAGTGCATCTACAAAGGATGAATGGCATCGTTTGCAAATGTACGTGTCGCTTGAAAAAAACGTTGTCTTAGTCTTACATAAAAAACATAAAAAATATGAATCTGTTCAGTTAGTCAGCAATACTTTATTTCACGTTACACAACCCGAGCTTTTAAAATTTGATTTTGTTTCACAGCTGACCAGAAGCCAACTTGTGCTGACCTACAGTGGCTTGAAGGAACAGATGGCAGCGACCTCTGCTGTCTAAGTGCTGTTAAGTGCTGAACTGTTGGAGTGACATATGATTTCAGATTTTGGTCTGGTCTTTCCTTTTAAGGTATAGCTTTTAAAACTGACTCCGTAGTTTCAGTAAAAAGAAACTTCAACGGCTTAAAGTGGCACGTTGAAAATGTGAATTTAACAACCATTATTATTGATGCACTCGTATTTATTTCACCCTGTACATTATTATATTTTTATTTTTATGAAAATAATGAAAATAATAATGATGACGACAATATTATTATTATTATTATTATTATTATTATTATTATTATTATTATTATTATTATAAATGTAGTTTTATTTTTGTTTGTTTATATCCTTGTTCGTTTTTTATTTGCTTTTTGTTCTTCGTGTGTGTGTGTGTGTGTGTGTGTGTGTGTGTGTGTGTGTGTGTGTGTGTGTGTGTGTGTGTGTGTGTGTGTGTGTGTGTGCGTGTGTGTGTGTGTGTGTGTGTGTGTATGGACGGGGGGGGGGGGGGGGGGAGACCTTTTCTAAACACTTAAAAAAAAAAAAAAATCTTAATAAAAATGTGAATTTTAACCGAAGACTATATGTTAAATTCAAACAAATTGTTATTTACAGTCAATAATTCAAATGCCCGGAGCAACTCGACCGGAAACAAGTACGATGACATGGAGAGGGGAGGAGAAGACAAACATTTAAAAAAGGGAGCAGAAAAGACAAAGTATAACATTCACAACAACAACCAAAACAACAGCAATAACAATAATAACTCGTCAATCTTGCCTGGTTATTTTTTTTCTGGGTACGATAATGTCTCAACGAAGACAACGGCTGTCCTCCTCCCGGCCGATAGGGGGTGTTTCCTGTTGACTGTCAGTGTGGTGTGCTGTCCTCACTTGTCCCCTAAAACACTAACAGATAAAATGGCGTCCGAAGGCAGCCTAGCTGAAACCCAAGACGAGAAAGCAGCTCTGGTTGAGACGAATTTAGAACAAGGTTTAGAGCAACAATGCGATACAGTTGCAAAACAAAGCGAGTCAAAGTTGACGCTTTACCACTGGACGCAGTCTTTTAATTCTCAAAAGGTGAGTCTTGACGTTTCAGCACCACGAATCAATGGACAGCTCCCCACCAGGGCTTTAATGTACTTGCTGTTAAATGGGGAATGTTCTAGATCCATGTCACCCATTAACGGTTTTCTGAATCTTTAAAAGAGTGTTTTCATTCCACGCAGGAACATTAGTGTTTGGTTTACTGTTCAGGAGTTTCAGCTTGTTAGCAAAAGCTGCCTGTTAGAGACTTAGAGAATTTATAGTTACCTGTGTTGAGAGCAGGCTCTGTTCCTCCTTAAAGAGATCCACTATAAGAGATTCATACATAATGTTAAACAAAGGGTCATTATTTGTTTAAGTGTGACAGTACGTGTCCCTGAAAAAAAATCTGTTATTTACTTTTGTTTAAGTTTATGTGTAGTATTTACAGTTGCAAGAAAAAGTATGTGAACTGTTTAGAATTTCCTGGATTTCTGCATAAAGTGGTCATAAAACTTGTTCTGATCATCATCTAAGTCACAACAGGCAAACACAGTCTGCTTAACTAATACTACACAAACTATTTGATGTTTTCGTGTTTTTATTGAAAACAGAGTGTAAACATTTGCAGAGCAGGATGGGAAAAGTATGGAAGCAGTCATCTTCATCAAAAATCTCCTGTAGTTTCTGATCAGACCTGCACAACTGTTGGGGTGGGGACTCTGACTGAGCCACTCCAGAAAGCATATCCTGTTATGTTGAAGTCATTCTGTTGTTGATTTTCTAATGTGCTGTTTTTTAACCTCTAACAAACTCAACTTGAACTTTTTTGCCGTTTGAAGAAAATGTTGTTTTTTTTATGCCAGTTATCTCTTCATACAATACAATAAAAGAGTTACATTTGTGTGTTGCTGTCGGTAAAAAACTAAACGTTGTTGATGTACCTATGCTGCAGACATGAGCACTTTAACAGACATGTTTTTTCACAGGTGCGTCTGGCCATAGCAGAGAAAGGTCTGCGCTGTGAAGAGTATGACGTCAGCCTACCTCTTAGTGAACACAATGAGCCCTGGTTCATGCGTTTGAATCCCACTGGAGAGGTTCCAGTCCTAGTCCACAATGACAATGTCATCTGTGACCCCACACAGATCATGGACTACCTGGAGCAGAATTTCAATGAAGGTAACTTACTGATTCGATATGCTGGAGAATTCCCACAGCAGCACCATGCTGGGCTTGGACATTTATTATTTCTGTTTGTTTATTGTGTTTCCATTTGACACAAGTTTTACATTTTAAGTTGATTTTTTAGATTTGCTTTGTTTTTGTGTTTCTTTTTGTCATTGAACACTTTCTTTTGATTTTCTGTTCTTTTTGGTTTCTCTCTGCCAATCCATAATAACTCATTCAAGGGTGTCATCCAGTTGCAATGCACATAAAAGAAGAGAGAATCTGGTAAGCTTGGAACTATTTGTGCAATTAAAAGTGATCTGTGTGATTATCATCTGTTGTAACATCCAAAAAGGCATTCATAGCGTCACCCTTAAATATTCTCATTAAGACAATCTGAAAGCGTACATTGACCTCTTTTCTTCACTGGCTGCATCTCCACAGCCTCACAAAGTGTGACTCTGATTATTGCAATATTTTTTTTGTCTCTAAAGGCACTCCAAAGCTCATCCCTGAAGAAGGAAGTACATACTATCACAGAGTGCAGCACTACAGAGAGCTGCTGGACTCCCTACAGATGGATGCCTACACCCATGGCTGCCTCCTCCACCCTGAGATCACTGTGGACTCCCACATACCTGCATACGCAGCAACATGTATACGAAGTAAGACATTCAGCCTGGTCTTATCAGTTGTAAACTACTCAAGAACATTCCAAGACTTTTTTGCCATAACTGAGTCCTGTGATATTCAGCTGTCTTTTGCATAAAAGGGAAGTGTTGAAACTTTTCCGCACACTCTTTCCTAAACTAAGTTTCCTAATCATGAAAATCATAAAAACAATCAATGTATTTTTCTTTTTCTCTCCTTGATTTGTTTGTCCGACAGCACAGATTGGAAACACGCAAACTGAGCTGAAGAAACTTGCAGAGGAGAACCCAGAGCTGAAAGACGCTTATGTAGCCAAACAAAGGCGCTTGAAGGTGAGCAACTTAACTCAGCAGAGGGCCGGTTCACTGAAACTGCTGAAATGACAACCCCATGGAGAACTCTACTTTTTGGTTAGAACTGGCTAAAGACTGGACTTTGTGGAGCCTGTGTCACCATTGACTTTTCTGGGTGGTGAGGGCCAGGTAATACACTGCCCAGCCCAAAAAAAGTTGCCACCAAACAAAAAGGTCATTCACTCTAATATTTCGTTGGACCGCCCAGTGTATCAAAGATACACTGAACCTGTATGAACTGCAGTCTATAAATAGAGCCTCACACTTGTTAGGGTCCTCGGCCTGAGCAGAGGGCACCTTCTAGCAGGGCTAGAAGGTGTCCTCCGCCGAAGGCGGAGGACACTATTGTTCCTCGTCCGTTTCTTTTTAGGGTCCTCGGCCTGAGCAGAGGGCACCTTCTAGCAGGGCTAGAAGGTGTCCTCCGCCGAAGGCGGAGGACACTATTGTTCCTGCTGCGTTTCTTTTTAGGGTCCTCGGCCTGAGCAGAGGGCACCTTCTAGCAAGAGCTAGAAGGTGTCCTCGGCCGAAGGCCGAGGACACTATTGTTCCTGCTGTGTTTCTTTTTTCTTATTAGGGTCCTCGGCCTGAGCCAGGGCACCTTCTAGCAGGAGCTAGAAGGTGCCCTCGGCCGAAGGCCGAGGGCACTATTGTTCCTGCTGCGTTTCTTTTTTTTTCTTATTATTATTCCGTCCGCGCTTTGAACGCTAATTAGACCCCCTAAACATGCTCAAAAACTCACAAAAATTGGCACGCACCTCACAATTACGAAAAATTTTCGTTTGATACCAAACATGACCCCCGACATCCCATAATAATCTCTCTAGAGCCTAAAAATCTAGAAAAACCACTCAAAAACACACAAAAATGGCTCTAGCTCGGTCAAGGAATGTGGTAGAGACATGAAACCAACACCAAAACGTTCGTCTCATTGAGACGCACAAAAAATATAGGAGGTATTTTTGCGTTGCTCCAACAGGAAGCCAGCAATTTGCCCGCCAAAATAAGAGTTTTCTGAAATTTAAGCCTCTCTACAAACATTAACTTGTCAATAACCAAAAATGGTACCGGCATGAAAATTGGCTCACATGACAGACCAGACCCTGTTCTACAAAAGTTGTGGGGGAATTCGTTGTTTCGGGCCCGGTTTTCGAATGGCGAGCCCTCAAAGTCGCCGACCACGCAATGTTAACAGATGGGAGAGGAGCTTCAGTGAAGCAGTTGGGCCTCTAGACAAAAAAGTAAAAGTCGCACAGCTTTAAAAATGACATGGTTGGATTCCTCACAAAACGCTCTTCAAGAAAATCATATTTTTACACAGATTAGGTCAACATTCTGGCCTACAGGATGAGAAGTTTGTCCTTTGGGGAATTTGATCCTCCTGCACTTCTGTGATGATGTCACACACTGATTAGTAGTTCCACACAGCTGGTCACATGACTCAGCAGAGGCAACAAAGACTCTCTCCTCCATTAAAGTGCTTATTAGACCCCCTGAACATGCTCAAAAACTCACCAAAATCAGCACACACATTTCAATCATCAAACTCTTCAATATAATACCAAACATCCCATAATATTCCCTCTGTCCACATTCTGACACATTAAAACAGCCATAGCAGCCAGTAGGAATGTCCTAGAGAGATCAAACCAACATCAAAATGTTCATCTCATTAAGACAAACAAATTATTTGCTGACACCCTGACCTTTCCCAGACAGGAAGTTGGCTATTTCTCTTCAGCATTGCAGAGGATACGTTGCCATGGTATCAACTGACTCCCAGACATCCCATAATATTCTCTCAGAGCCATTAGGCTCACTTTCACCCTATGCACACCAAAACAGCCCTAACTGGGGCTAGGAATGTCGTAGAGAGATGAAACCAACGCCGAAATGTTCGTCTTATTTTGATGGACACATTGGAGGGAAAACCGGCAGGAGCCCGAGGACCCGTCTAACGCTGCTTGCAGCTTTAATTATTATTATTATTATTCCGCACTCCAGTAAATCGCTTATTAGGTCCTCTTAACAAATTTGAAAACTCACCAAAATTGGCACACACATTATGGGCGCCCAAAATTTTCGTTTAATACCAAACATGACCCCCAACATCCCATAATAAGCTCAATAGCGCCACCTAGGCACACGCTAAGGGCCCTAGCTCGGGCTAGGAATGTCGTAGAGAGATGAAACCAACACCAAAACGTTCGTGTCACCGAGCCGCAAAAATCATACGCTGCTACCCTGGACCTATCTCCAACAGGAAGCCGGCTATTTGCCTCACAAAATAAAAAAAATTTTTTTTAACCCTTTCTGCAAAAATTTTCTCCTCTGAAACCAAAAATGGTACATGCATGAAAATACCATCACATGACAGACTAGACCCTGCTCTACAAAAGTTCTGTAGGAAGTTGTTGTTTCTGGCCCGGTTTTCGAATGGCGAGCCCTCAAAGCCGCCAGCCGCTTTTGGCCGATTTAGGATTTCTCCATGTTAGCAGATGAGGAGAACCGATTTCACCTCAAAACACACATTCTACTTGTGCCGCATTTGGGCCTCTAGACAAAAAACTACAAGTCATAGAGCTTTAAAAATTACATGGTTGGATTCCTGACAAAATTGTCTACAACCATATGATATTTTTACACAGATTAAGCCAACATTGTGGCCTACAGGACAAGTAGTTTGGACGTTTCTCATAAATAAAAAATCCATTTCCAGCACTCTTCCATCTGTCTTGTGACGCATTTGTGCTTCTAGAGAAAAAAGTAAAACTCGTACAGCTTTAAAAATGCCAAAAATGGATTCCTGACAAAAATTCCTATTAACATGATATTTTTGACACAGATTGGGGTAAAATTGTGGACTCTGTGAGGATTTCTTTACATTAGATGCCTGATAAAAACTCCCTCCAGGCTCTAGTCACACTCGTGTCACGCTAATTAGAATTCCAAGCATGCAGGTGGTGATGTCATTCAGCATAGCAGAGGATACGTTGCCATGGTATCAACTGACTCCCTGACATCCCATAATATTCTCTCAGAGCCATTAGGCTCACTTCCACCCTATGCACACCAAAACAGCCCTAACTGGGGCTAGGAATGTCATAGAGAAATGAAACAAACGCCAAAATGTTCATCTGATTTTGTTGGACACATTAGAGGGAAAACCGGCAGGAGCCCGAGGACCCGTCTAATGCTGCTTGCAGCTTTAATTTTTTTTTTTTCTTATTATTCCACCCGCCCTGAGAACGCAAATTTGACCCCCTAAACATGCTCGAAAACTCACTAAAATTGGCACGCACATCAGGATCGCATGAAATTGCGATTTGATACCAAACATGACCCCCGACATCCCATAATAAGCTCAATAGCGCCACCTAGGCAAACGCTAAGGGCCCTAGCTTGGGCTAGGAATGTCGTAGAGAGATGAAACCAACACCAAAATGTTTGTGTCATCGAGACGCAAAAATCATACGCTGCTACCCTGGACCTATCTCCAACAGGAAGCCGGCAATTTGCCCGCCAAAATAAAAAAAATTTTTTTTTAAACCTTTCTGCAAAAATTAAACCCGCTGAAACCAAAAATGGTACATGCTTGAAAATACCATCACATGACAGATTAGACCCTGCTCTCCAAAAGTTGTTCAGGAAGTTGTTGTTTCGGGCCCGGTTTTCGAATGGCGAGCCCTCAAAGCTGCCGACCGCTTTTGGCCGATTTAGGATTTCTCCATGTTAGCAGATGAGGAGAAAAGATTTCAGGTCAAAACACACATTCTACTAGTGCCGCATTTGGGCCTCTAGACAAAAAACTAAAAGTCATAGAGCTTTAAAAATTACATGGTTGGATTCCTGACAAAATTGTCTACAACCATATGATATTTTTACACAGATTAAGCAAACATTGTGGCCTACAGGACAAGTAGTTCGGCCATTTCTCTAAAGTAAAAAATCCATTTCTAGCACTTTTCCAGCGCTTTTCCAGCGTTTTTGTGACGCATTTGGGCTTCTAGACAAAAAAGTATAACTCGTACAGCTTTAAAAATGCCAAAAATGGATTACTGACAAGCTCTACTATCAAATATGATATTTTTGTCACAGATTGGGGTAAAATTGTGGACTCTGTGAGGATTTCTTTACATTACATGCCTAATAAACTCTCAGTCTCCACTCTGTTTGGGGTTCTGTCACGCTAATTAGAGTTCCAAGCATGCAGCTGCTGGTGATGTCACTCAGCATAGCAGAGGATACGTTGCCATGACATCAACTGACTCCCTGACATCCCATAATATTCTCTCAGAGCCATTAGGCTCACGTCCACCCCACACACACCAAAACAGCCCTAACTGGGGCTAGGAATGTCATAGAGACATGAAACCAACGCCGAAATGTTCGTCTCATTCTGTTGGACACATTGGGGCTAATATTGTGACAGTGGGGTAAAACCGGCATGAGCCCCGAGGACCCGTCTAACGCTGCTTGCAGCTTTAATTAGGGTCCTCGGCCTGAGCCAGGGCACCTTCTAGCAAGAGCTAGAAGGTGCCCTCGGCCGAAGGCCGAGGGCACTATTGTATTTCGTCCGTTTCTTTTTTTAGGGTCCTCGGCCTGAGCAGAGGACACCTTCTAGCAGGGCTAGAAGGTGTCCTCCGCCGAAGGCGGAGGACACTATTGTTCCTGCTGCGTTTCTTTTTTATTATTCCGTCCGCGCTTTGAACGCAAATTTCACCCCCTTAACATGCTCAAAAACTCACCAAAATTGGCACGCACATTGTGACTGCCAAAAAATTTGATAAAACAAAACAAATAAAATCTGACATCCCATAATAATATCTCTACAGCCAAAAAACCTCTAAAAATCACTCAAAAACACACAAAAATGGCTCTAGCTCGGGCCAGGAGTGTGGTAGAGAGATGAAACCAACACCAAAACGTTCGTCTCATTGAGACGCACAAAAAATATAGGAGGTATTTTTGCGTAGCTCCAACAGGAAGCCAGCAATTTGCCCGCCAAAATAAGAGTTTTCTGAAATTTAAGCCTCTCTACAAACATTAACTTGTCAATAACCAAAAATGGTACCGGCATGAAAATTGGCTCACATGACAGACCAGACCCTGTTCTACAAAAGTTGTGGGGGAATTCGTTGTTTCGGGCCCGGTTTTCGAATGGCGAGCCCTCAAAGTCGCCGACCACGCAATGTTAACAGATGGGAGAGGAGCTTCAGTGAAGCAGTTGGGCCTCTAGACAAAAAAGTAAAAGTCGCACAGCTTTAAAAATGACATGGTTGGATTCCTCACAAAACGCTCTTCAAGAAAATCATATTTTTACACAGATTAGGTCAACATTCTGGCCTACAGGATGAGAAGTTTGTCCTTTGGGGAATTTGATCCTCCTGCACTTCTGTGATGATGTCACACACTGATTAGGGGTTCCACACAGCTGGTCACATGACTCAGCAGAGGCAACAATGACTCTCTCCTCCATTAAAGTGCTTATTAGACCCCCTGAACATGCTCAAAAACTCACCAAAATTGGCACACACATTTCAAGCATCAAACTCCTTAATATAATACCAAACATCCCATAATATTCCCTCTGTCCACATTCTGACACATTAAAACAGCCATAGCAGCCAGTAGGAATGTCCTAGAGGGATCAAACCAACATCAAAATGTTCATCTCATTAAGACGAACAAATTACTTGCTGACACCCTGACCTTCCCCAGACAGGAAGTTGGCTATTTCTCTTCAGCATAGCAGAGGATACGTTGCCATGGTATCAACTGACTCCCTGACATCCCATAATATTCTCTCAGAGCCATTAGGCTCACTTCTACCTATGCACAGCAAAATAGCCCTAACTGGGGCTAGGAATGTCCTAGAGAGATGAAACCACCACCAAAATGTTCGTCTTATTCTGTTGGACACAGTGGGGCCAATACCATGATAGTAGGGCAAAACCGGCATGAGCCCCGAGGACCCGTCTAACGCTGCTTGCAGCTTTAATTATTATTCCACCCGCCCCGAGAACGCAAATTAGACCCCCTGAACATGCTCAAAAACTCACCAAAATTGGCACGCACATCAGGATCGCGTGAAATTGCGTAATGATACCAAACATGACCCCCGACATCCCATAATAAGCTCAATAGCGCCACCTAGGCACACGCTAAGGGCCCTAGCTCGGGCTAGGAATGTCGTAGAGAGATGAAACCAACACCAAAATGTTCGTGTCATCGAGACGCAAAAATCATACGCTGCTACCCTGGACCTATCTCCAACAGGAAGCCGGCTATTTGCCTCACAAAATTAAAAAAAATTTTTTTTAACAATTTCTGCTAAAATTTTCTCCTCTGAAACCAAAAATGGTACAGGTTTGAGACTACCATCACATGACAGACTAGACCCTGCTCTCCAAAAGTTGTGAAGGAAGTTGTTGTTTCTGGCCCGGTTTTCGAATGGCGAGCTCTCAAAGTCGCCGACCGCTTTTGGCCGATTTAGGATTTCTCCATGTTAGCAGATGAGGAGAACCGATTTCAGGTCAAAACACACATTCTACTAGTGCCGCATTTGGGCCTCTAGACCAAAAATTAAAAGTCATAGAGCTTTAAAAATTACATGGTTGGATTCCTGACAAAATTCCCTACAACCATATGATATTTTTACACAGATTAAGCCAACATTGTGACCTACAGGACAAGTAGTTCGGCCATTTCTCTAAAATACAAAATCCATTTTGAGCACTCTTCCACCGGTGTTGTGACACATTAGGGCTTCTAGAGAAAAAAGTACAACTCGTACAGCTTTAAAAATGCCAAAAATGGATTCCTCACAAGCTCTACTATCAAATATGATATTTTTGACACAGATTGGGGTAAAATTATGGACTCTGTGAGGACTTCTTTACATTACATGCCTGATAAACTCTCAGTCTCCACTCTGTTTGGGGTTCTGTCACGCTAATTAGAATTCCAAGCATGCAGCAGGTGATGTCATTCAGCACAGCAGAGGATACGTTGCCATGGTATCAACTGACTCCCAGACATCCCATAATATTCTCTCAGAGCCATTAGGCTCACTTTCACCCTATGCACACCAAAACAGCCCTAACTGGGGCTAGGAATGTCGTAGAGAGATGAAACCAACGCCGAAATGTTCGTCTTATTTTGATGGACACATTGGAGGGAAAACCGGCAGGAGCCCGAGGACCCGTCTAACGCTGCTTGCAGCTTTAATTTTCTTATTATTCCGCCCCGTCAATGAACGCTAATTTGACCCCCTAAACATGCTCAAAAACTCACCAAAATTGGCACACACATCAGGATCGCGTGAAATTGCAATTTGATACCAAACATGACCCCCTACATCCCATAATAAGCTCAATAGCGCCACCTAGGTACACGCTAAGGGCCCTAGCTCGGGCTAGGAATGTGGTAGAGAGATGAAACCAACACCAAAACGCTCGTGTCATCGAGACGCAAAAATCATACGCTGCTACCCTGGACCTATCTCCAACAGGTAGCCGGCTATTTGCCTCACAAAATAAAAATTATTTTTTTTTAACCCTTTCTGCAAAAATTTTCTCCTCTGAAACCAAAAATGGTACAGGTTTGAGACTACCATCACATGACAGACCAGACCCTGCTCTACAAAAGTTGTGAAGGAAGTTGTTGTTTCGGGCCCGGTTTTCGAATGGCGAGCCCTCAAAGTCGCAGACCGCTTTTGGCCAATTTAGGATTTCTCCATGTTAGCAGATGAGGAGAAGAGATTTCAGGTCAAAACACTCACTACTAGTACTTCTACTAGTGCCGCATTTGGGCCTCTAGACAAAAAACTAAAAGTCATAGAGCTTTACAAATTACATGGTTGGATTCCTGACAAATTTTCCTACAACCATATGATATTTTTACACAGATTAAGCCAACATTGTGGCCTACAGGACAAGTAGTTCAGACATGTCTCTAAAATACCAAAATCCATTTTGAGCACTCTTCCACTGGTGTTGTGACACATTAGGGCTTCTAGAGAAAAAAGTATAACTCGTAGAGCTTTAAAAATGCCAAAAATGGATTCCTGACAAAACCTACTATCAAATATGATATCTTTGGCACAGATTGGGGTAAAATTGTGGACTCTGTGAGGATTTCTTTACATTAGGTGGCTGATAAACTCCCCCTCCAGCCTCCAGTCACACTCGTGTCACGCTAATTAGAATTCCAAGCATGCAGGTGGTGATGTCATTCAGCATAGCAGAGGATACGTTGCCATGGTATCAACTGACTCCCTGACATCCCATAATATTCTCTCAGAGCCATTAGGCTCACTTCCACCCTATGCACACCAAAACAGCCCTAACTGAGGCTAGGAATGTCGTAGAGAGTTGAAACGAACGCCAAAATGTTCGTCTGATTTTGTTTGACACATTGGAGGGAAAACCGGCAGGAGCCCGAGGACCCGTCTAACGCTGCTTGCAGCTTTAATTAGGGTCCTCGGCCTGAGCCAGGGCACCTTCTAGCAAGGCTAGAAGGTGCCCTCGGCCGAAGGCCGAGGGCACTATTGTTCCTGCTGCGTTTCTTTCTTATTATTATTATTATTCCGCACTCCAGTAAATCGCTTATTAGGTCCACTTAACATATTCAAAAACTCACCAAAATTGGCACACACATTATGGGCGCCCAAAATTTACGTTTGATACCAAACATGACCACCGCCATCCCATAATAATCTCTCTAGAGCCAAAAAACCTCTAAAAACCACTCAAAAACACACAAAAATGGCTCTAGCTCGGTCCAGGAATGTGGTAGAGAGATGAAACCAACACCAAAACGTTCATCTCATTGAGACGCACAAAAAATATAGGAGGTATTTTCGCGTAGCTCCAACAGGAAGCCGGCAATTTGCCCGCCAAAATAAGAGTTTTCAGAATTTTTTGCCTTTCTACAAACATTAACTCCCCTGGAACCAAAAATGGTACTGGCATGAAAAGTGGCTCACATGACAGACCAGACCCTGTTCTACAAAAGTTGTAGGGGAAGTTGTTGTTTCGGGCCCGGTTTTCGAATGGCGAGCCCTCAAAGTTGCCGACCACGCAATGTTAACAGATGGGAGAGGAGCCCTAGGTGAAGCAGTTGGGCCTCTAGACAAAAAAGTAAAAGTCGCACAGCTTTAAAAATGACATGGTTGGATTCCTCACAAAATGTCATACCAGAAATCAATGTTTTAACACCGATTAGGTCAACATTCTGGCCTAGAGGATGAGAAGTTTGTCCCTTTTTTGGGATCCTCCCCTTGGGCTGCTGCATTCCTGTGATGATGTCACCCACTAATTAGGAGTTCCAAGCATGCAGCTGCTGGTGATGTCACTCAGCTTAGCAGAGGATACGTTACCATGGTATCAACTGACTCCCTGACATCCCATAATATTCTCTCAGAGCCATTAGGCTCACTTCCACCTATGCACAGCAAAACAGCCCTAACTGAGGCTAGGAATGTCGTAGAGAGATGAAACAAACGCCGAAATGTTCGTCTCATTTTGTTGGACACATTGGAGGGAAAACCGGCATGAGCCCGAGGACCCGTCTAATGCTGCTTGCAGCTTTAATTAGGGTCCTCGGCCTGAGCCAGGGCACCTTCTAGCAAGGGCTAGAAGGTGCCCTCGGCCGAAGGCCGAGGGCACTATTGTATTCCGTCCGTTTCTTTTTTCTTATTATTCCACAGGCTCCGAAAACGCAAATTAGACCTGCTTAACATACTCAAAAACTCACCAAAATTGGCACGCACCTCACAATTGCGAAAAATTGCGTAATGATACCAAACATGACCCCCGACATCCCATAATAAGCTCAATAGCGCCACCTAGGCACACGCTAAGGGCCCTAGCTCGGGCTAGGAATGTCGTAGAGAGATGAAACCAACACCAAAACGCTCGTGTCATCGAGACGCAAAAATCATACACTGCTACCCTGGACCTATCTCTAACAGGAAGCCGGCTATTTGCCTCACAAAATAAAAAAATTTTTTTTTTAACCCTTTCTGCTAAAATTTTCTCCTCTGAAACCAAAAATGGTACAGGTTTGAGACTACCATCACATGACAGACCAGACCCTGCTCTACAAAAGTTGTGAAGGAAGTTGTTGTTTCGGGCCCGGTTTTCGAATGGCGAGCCCTCAAAGTCGCCGACCGCTTTTGGCCAATTTAGGATTTCTCCATGTTAGCAGATGAGGAGAACAGATTTCAGGTCAAAACACTCACTACTAGTACTTCTACTAGTGTCGCATTTGGGCCTCTAGACAAAAAACTAAAAGTCATAGAGCTTTAAAAATTACATGGTTGGATTCCTGACAAAATTCTCTACAACCATATGATATTTTTACACAGATTAAGCCAACATTGTGGCCTACAGGACAAGTAGTGCGGACGTTTCTCTAAAATAAAAAATCCATTTCCAGCACTCTTCCATCTGTCTTGTGACGCATTTGTGCTTCTAGAGAAAAAAGTAAAACTCGTACAGCTTTAAAAATGCCAAAAATGGATTCCTCACAAGCCCTTCTATCAAAGATGATATTTTTGACACAGATTGGGGTAAAATTGTGGACTCTGTGAGGATTTCTTTACATTAGATGCCTGATAAAAACTCCCTCCAGGCACTAGTCACACTCGTGTCACGCTAATTAGAATTCCAAGCATGCAGGTGGTGATGTCATTCAGCCTAGCAGAGGATACGTTGCCATGGTATCAACTGACTCCCTGACATCCCATAATATTCTCTCAGAGCCATTAGGCTCACTTCCACCCTATGCACACCAAAACAGCCCTAACTGGGGCTAGGAATGTCATAGAGAAATGAAACAAACGCCAAAATGTTCATCTGATTTTGTTGGACACATTAGAGGGAAAACCGGCAGGAGCCCGAGGACCCGTCTAACGCTGCTTGCAGCTTTAATTTTTAGGGTCCTCGGCCAACGGAAGAGGGCACCTTCTAGCAAGCTAGAAGGTGCCCTCGGCCGAAGGCCGAGGGCACTATTGTTCCTGCTGCGTTTCTTTTTTTTTTTTTTTCTTATTATTATTCCGTCCGCGCTTTGAACGCTAATTAGACCCCCTAAACATGCTCAAAAACTCACCAAAATTGGCACGCACCCCTGAATCGTGAAAAATTTTCGTTTAATACCAAACATGACCCCTGACATCCCATAATAAGCTCAATAGCGCCACCTAGGCACACGCTAAGGGCCCTAGCTCGGGCTAGGAATGTCGTAGAGAGATGAAACCAACACCAAAACGCTCGTGTCATCGAGACGCAAAAATCATACGCTGCTACCCTGGACCTATCTCCAACAGGAAGCCGGCTATTTGTCTCACAAAATAAAAAAAAATTTTTTTTAACCCTTTCAGCAAAAATTTTCTCCTCTGAAACCAAAAATGGTACAGGTTTGAGACTACGATCACATGACAGACCAGACCCTGCTCTACAAAAGTTGTGAAGGAAGTTGTTGTTTTGGGCCCGGTTTTCGAATGGCGAGCCCTCAAAGTCGCCGACCGCTTTTGGCCAATTCAGGATTTCTCCATGTTAGCAGATGAGGAGAACAGATTTCAGGTCAAAACACTCACTACTAGTACTTCTACTAGTGCCGCATTTGGGCCTCTAGACAAAAAACTAAAAGTCATACAGCTTCAAAAATGACATGATTGGATTCCTGACAAAATTCCCTGCAACCATATGATATTTTTACACACATTAAGCCAACATTGTGGCCTACAGGACAAGTAGTTTGGACGTTTCTCATAAATAAAAAATCCATTTCCAGCACTCTTCCATCTGTCTTGTGACGCATTTGTGCTTCTAGAGAAAAAAGTAAAACTCGTACAGCTTTAAAAATGCCAAAAATGGATTCCTCACAAGCCCTTCTATCAAATATGATATTTTTGACACAGATTGGGGTAAAATTGTGGACTCTGTGAGGATTTCTTTACATTAGATGGCTGATAAACTCTCAGTCTCCACTCTGTTTGGGGTTCTGTCACGCTAATTACAGTTCAACTCATGCAGGTGGTGATGTCATTCAGCCTAGCAGAGGGATACGTTGCCATGGTATCAACTGACTCCCTGACATCCCATAATATTATCTCAGAGCCATAAGGCTCACTTCAAGCCTACACACACCAAAACAGCCCTAACTGGGGCTAGGAATGTCGTAGACAGATGAAACCAACGCCGAAATGTTCGTCTTATTTTGTTGGACACATTGGAGGGAAAACCGGCAGGAGCCCGAGGACCCGTCTAACGCTGCTTGCAGCTTTAATTTCTTATTATTCCGCCCCGTCAATGAACGCTAATTTGACCCCCTAAACATGCTCAAAAACTCACCAAAATTGGCACACACATCAGGATCGCGTGAAATTGCAATTTGATACCAAACATGACCCCCTACATCCCATAATAAGCTCAATAGCGCCACCTAGGCACACGCTAAGAGCCCTAGCTCGGGCTAGGAATGTCGTAGAGAGATGAAACCAACACCAAAATGCTCGTGTCATCGAGACGCAAAAATCATACGCTGCTACCCTGGACCTATCTCCAACAGGAAGCCGGCTATTTGCCTCACAAAATTAAAAAAAAAATTTTTTAACCCTTTCTGCAAAAATTTTCTCCACTGAAACCAAAAATGGTACAGGTATGAAAATTGCATCACATGACAGACCAGACCCTGCTCTACAAAAGTTGTGAAGGAAGTTGTTGTTTCGGGCCCGGTTTTCGAATGGCGAGCCCTCAAAGTCGCCGACCGCTTTTGGCCAATTCAGGATTTCTCCATGTTAGCAGATGAGGAGAACCGATTTCACCTCAAAACACACATTCTACTAGTGTCGCATTTGGGCCTCTAGACCAAAAACTACAAGTCATAGAGCTTTAAAAATGACATGGTTGGATTCCTGACAAAATTCCCTACAACCATATGATATTTTTACACAGATTAAGCCAACATTGTGACCTACAGGACAAGTAGTTTGGACGTTTCTCATAAATAAAAAATCCATTTCCAGCACTCTTCCATCTGTCTTGTGACGCATTTGTGCTTCTAGAGAAAAAAGTAAAACTCGTACAGCTTTAAAAATGCCAAAAATGGATTCCTGACAAAAATTCCTATCAACATGATATTTTTGACACAGATTGGGGTAAAATTGTGGACTCTGTGAGGATTTCTTTACATTAGATGGCTGATAAACTCCACCTCTTCACTCTGATCACACTAGTGTCACGCTAATTAGAATTCCAAGCATGCAGCAGGTGATGTCATTCAGCATAGCAGAGGATACGTTGCCATGGTATCAACTGACTCCCTGACATCCCATAATATTCTCTCAGAGCCATAAGGCTCACTTCCAGCCTACACACACCAAAACAGCCCTAACTGGGGCTAGGAATTTCGTAGAGAGATGAAACAAACGCCAAAATGTTCATCTCGTTTTGTGGACACATTGGAGGGAAAACCGGCAGGAGCCCGAGGACCCGTCTAACGCTGCTTGCAGCTTTAATTTTTTCTTATTATTCCGCACCGTCTTTGAACGCAAATTAGACCTGCTAAACATACTCAAAAACTCACCAAAATTGGCACGCACCTCACAATTGCAAAAAATTGCGTAATGATACCAAACATGACCACCTACATCCCATAATAAGCTCAACAGCGCCACCTAGGCACACGCTAAGAGCCCTAGCTCGGGCTAGGAATGTCGTAGAGAGATGAAACCAACACCAAAACGCTCGTGTCATCGAGACGCAAAAATCATACGCTGCTACCCTGGACCTATCTCCAACAGGAAGCCGGCTATTTGCCTCACAAAATTAAAAAAAAATTTTTTGTAACCCTTTCTGCAAAAATTTTCTCCCCTGAAACAGAAAATTGTACAGGTATGAAAATTGCTTCACATGACAGACCAGACCCTGCTCTCCAAAAGTTGTGAAGGAAGTTGTTGTTTCGGGCCCGGTTTTCGAATGGCGAGCCCTCAAAGTCGCCGACCGCTTTTGGCCAATTTAGGATTTCTCCATGTTAGCAGATGAGGAGAACAGATTTCAGGTCAAAACACTCACTACTAGTACTTCTACTAGTGCCGCATTTGGGCCTCTAGACAAAAAACTAAAAGTCATAGAGCTTTAAAAATTACATGGTTGGATTCCTGACAAAATTCCCTACAACCATATGATATTTTTACACAGATTAAGCCAACATTGTGACCTACAGGACAAGTAGTTTGGACGTTTCTCATAAATAAAAAATCCATTTCCAGCACTCTTCCATCTGTCTTGTGACGCATTTGTGCTTCTAGAGAAAAAAGTAAAACTCGTACAGCTTTAAAAATGCCAAAAATGGATTCCTGACAAAAATTCCTATCAACATGATATTTTTGACACAGATTGGGGTAAAATTGTGGACTCTGTGAGGATTTCTTTACATTAGATGCCTGATAAAAACTCCCTCCAGCCTCTAGTCACACTCGTGTCACGCTAATTAGAATTCCATGCAGCAGCTGGTGATGTCACTCAGCTTAGCAGAGGATACGTTGCCATGGTATCAACTGACTCCCTGACATCCCATAATATTCTCTCAGAGCCATTAGGCTCACTTCCACCCTATGCACACCAAAACAGCCCTAACTGGGGCTAGGAATGTCGTAGAGAGATGAAACAAACACCAAAATGTTCGTCTCATTTCTTTGGACACATTGGAGGGAAAACCGGCAGGAGCCCGAGGACCCGTCTAATGCTGCTTGCAGCTTTAATTTTTTCTTTTTCCCTCCTCCAGTAAATCGCTTATTAGAACCCCTAAACATATTCAAAAACTCACCAAAATTGGCACACAGGTTCTATGTGCCCAAAATTTTCGTTTAATACCAAACATGACCCCCCACATCCCATAATAAGCTCTATAGCGCCACCTAGGCACACGCTAAGGGCCCTAGCTCGGGCTAGGAATGTCGTAGAGAGATGAAACCAACACCAAAACGCTCGTGTCATCGAGACGCAAAAATCATACGCTGCTACCCTGGACCTATCTCCAACAAGAAGCCGGCTATTTGCCTCACAAAATTTAAAAAAATTTTTTTTAACCCTTTCTGCAAAAATTTTCTCCTCTCAAACCAAAAATGGTACAGGTTTGAGACTACCATCACATGACAGACTAGACCCTGCTCTACAAAAGTTGTGAAGGAAGTTGTTGTTTCGGGCCCGGTTTTCGAATGGCGAGCCCTCAAAGTCGCCGACCGCTTTTGGCCAATTCAGGATTTCTCCATGTTAGCAGATGAGGAGAACAGATTTCAGGTCAAAACACTCACTACTAGTACTTCTACTAGTGCCGCATTTGGGCCTTTAGACAAAAAACTAGAAGTCATAGAGCTTTAAAAATTACATGGTTGGATTCCTGACAAAATTCCCTACAACCATGTGATATTTTTACACAGATTAAGCCAACATTGTGGCCTACAGGACAAGTAGTTCGGCCGTTTCTCTAAAATTCAAAATCCATTTCTAGCACTTTTCCAGCGTTTTAGTGACGCATTTGGGCTTCTAGACAAAAAAGTATAACTCGTACAGCTTTAAAAATGCCAAAGATGGATTCCTGACAAGCTCTTCTATCAAATACGATATTTCTGACACAGATTGGGATAAAATTGGGGACTCTGTGAGGATTTCTTTACATTAGGTGCCTGATAAACTCTCAGTCTCCACTCTGTTTGGGGTTCTGTCACGCTAATTAGAACTCCAAGCATGCAGCAGGTGATGTCATTCAGCACAGCAGAGGATACGTTGCCATGGTATCAACTGAGTCCCCAACATCCCATAATATTCTCTCAGAACCACAAGGCTCACTTCCACCTATGCACACCAAAACAGCCCTAACTGGGGCTAGGAAGGTCGTAGAGAGATGAAACCAACGCCGAAATGTTCGTCTTATTTTGATGGACACATTGGAGGGAAAACCGGCAGGAGCCCGAGGACCCGTCTAATGCTGCTTGCAGCTTTAATTTTCTTAGTGCTTTGTTTTAGCTAACATGAAATGACAAGAATTTAAAGAGAATTTAAGTAAACAATCAGTGTCGCAACCTTTTTATGTATCACTCAGTTTAACAGCCCGTTAATAATATGTAAATCCTTGTTTTTCCATGGTATGAGTTTATAGTGTCTAATGAAATAAAACTGATTAGTTCATGAAAATGTTTCTGCAGTCTAAGCTGTTTGATCATGACAATATGAAGTACCTGAAGAAGCTTCTGGATGAACTGGAGAGTGTGATGGACCAGGTGGAGACTGAGTTACAGAGGAGGGTTGAAGAAACACCAGGTACACAACCACAATCGCTCATCATCCAGCAGCTATTGAGCAAAACAATACAATATATTTTTAGAAGGCAGAATTTCCGTTGTGTGTTTCTATGACTCTCACACTCTGTTCATTTCTGTGTCTTGTAGAAGAAGGCAGTCAGTCCTGGCTGTGTGGTGAGTTCTTCAGCATGGCTGACGTCTCTCTTGCTGTCACCCTACACCGCCTCAAGTTCCTTGGCCTCTCTCGTCGCTACTGGGGCAACGGGAACCGCGTGAACCTGGAGACATACTATGAGCGTGTGGTGGAGCGGCCAGCTTTCAGGAGAGTGCTCAGCCACGTCAACAACATCCTGATCTCTGCTGTGCTTCCTGTGGCGTTTCGCGTGGCCAGGAAGAATGCACCGGTGATTGTCGGCACCACTCTGTTGATTGGTATCCTCGGAGGAGCCACTTACCTTGCTTTCCTGTACATGAAGAAGAGGCTGACTGTCACCTGCTGAGGTGGCTGAGCGCGGTTTGTGTAGACTGAAAGGAGACAAAGATAAAGAGAAGCAGAGTTATATAAGAAATGTCGACTACATCATGGTTACATTTGTGAAGAGTTGAACAACTCCTGATTGTGACTGCTGAAATAGGATCACTTAAATGAGCATTTTTACATGTTTTCACAGTTTACTTTTTAATCACTTAAACCAAATATGTGTTTTTGTTGCTCTTAAAGGTAAGACGCTAATTCCAGACAGCACTGTTTTCAATAAGGTTACAAGTATGGATGAATTAGATGTGCAGTTTTCTTTATAACCCATATGACAACACATTAATTCACTTCTTGACTGCTTGTCAATGAAGAGAAATGAATGGATTCTGCACACCACAAATAGCAAAATGGAAGTGTACTGAAATTAATGGAAATAAATAGTTGGCTGGAGGAAAAACAAATCTATAATGTGAATTATTTTTGAAGCTTTCAGAGTGAATCTTAGGCACATCCATCTTTAGGTAACAAAAAATATCTTTGTGGGTCTTATGATTATTATTCAGGCTAATGTGTTTAATTTTCCCAATATGTGTTTTTTTATTTCTTATTTTACATATGTTCAAAGGACACGAGAGGCCCGCAACCTGTTTTCTGTGATGAAGCTGCTAAAATACTATACACCAAAACTTGTCTCCACATTTGATTTTTGACCTATAGGAGCTCTTGTACTTGCATATATACCCCTGGTGTACTTTATGACTGTTGAATGGTAATTTGAAATGATCCATCTAGCAAAAGTTGAATAAATACTTCGAGGTCTCCATAATTCATAATGTCTGTTAAAAATTAAACTGCTCCCAAACATCCTGCAGTGTTTCCCGTGACTTGGATTTCAAATGCAATTAAAAAGAACTAAATCAGCACAATTTATGAGGCTATATTTTATCCTAGCGTTTAGGATATTACATTCAGTCATCACGTTTGCCAGGGTCTGGATGTAAGTCAACACCCACTCGTTTGCCCAGTCACAACCTGAAGGCCAACACTGACATTTAACACATGCTCAGCTCCAAGGGAAACCCCCCCTCCATCACGTGAGCTCAGCCTCACATAAAGCACAGACCGACCTGCTGGATCTTTCAACAAAGTCTGGCCTTTGTTTTTCAGGGTCCAGAGGGCTGAGTTTTGTGGCTGTTAAAGAAAATGCCTCACACGTGTTAAAGCCGCATGTGAGGTGAGCTGTCAAAGGCCCCAAAAGCTCGTACTGGTGTGTCAGCTCTGGAAAATCGTACCCCTGCAAATGGCAACCAAAATGACATCATTTTTCTTTCAGGGATGTGTCACCAGGGTGACACTTTAAGGGATAACTGTCAAAGTCATAAATAAAGTGGAAGTATACAAATTCGACTGTTTTTCACTGACAGAGTGAGAGAACTTCAAGATAGGTTTGGGGTATGTGCAAGTTTGGAAACTGAATTAGAATTCAACATAAACTCACTGATGGGTGAAGACAGAGGGTAATCTGGAGTAATTTCACAACAGGAATACTATTGAATAACTTTGAGTGACAGGATAGGCTTGTTTATGTTTCTTAGGATGTGAATCTGCAAAGGTCCTGAATTAATTTTGTCAAATTATGAAGAAAGCACGTCATAAAAAGTCTTTTTTTTCCCTGACAGATCAAAGATGTTTGACAGCACTTTAACTGAGATATGCCTGAAAAATGGTGTTTGTTTCAACTTATTATTATTATTATTATTATTATTATTATTATTATTATTATTATTATTATTTAGAATTATGTAAGTTAATTTAAGTGATTGTTAATGTAAATTTTGCTCCATGTCTATCTGTGTGTCTGTTGGGTCACAGGGCTGCACAATAAAAACTAAAAAAGAAAGGAAGACAGTTAGTTTAGCCTCATTGGCTGCCAGAAGAATGAATATGTCAAACTGAAAAATTCACAAACCAGAATGTTTCTCGATAGAAACATAGATAGCTGTTTTTTTTAATCTTTTAGCTATGGAGTGAATAAAGGATACATCAAATAACACTAAGCTTAGGTCTGAAACCATTTGGAAGCAGGTGTGGGGCACAAATCATTGTCCCTAGTATTGACTTGACTGGATTTGATTTGATGGACTTTTTTGGGTAAATATGAGAAGTATTGTGTTTGTTTCTGTCTTGTTTGTGAAACCAAATGTATCCCTTTATCGTAAAAATGAAACCTTTTGGCAATGAATTGAATATTTAAGTATGAGTATGCATTAATCTTCCGCATATGTTCTGTTGCTGTGAATCTGTTAATGAGCTTTGTTGGTCTGTAACTGTTTAAGTCCTGACCTTTGTATAGAAAATAAATATTAAAAGTATGCATTAAAAAAATACATGAGGCAAAAAAACCTTTGAAGGTATGAATGACTCTTAAGTGCCTCTGAAAAGCTCTTCATCTTTGGCTATAGCATCAAATGTTTTACACCTGTGTTGATCACAGTTTGTTTTCTATGTTAAGCCCCTAAAAGAGTTTTTTTAAAAAGTCATACCTATGATTTTGAAAGTTTGCAGCAACATAATCTGAACCATGTTGGCATCAAGGACATCATAACTGTTTCTTGAGATAACCAACCAACCAACCAACCAACTTGATTTATAAGGCAGTTTAAAACAACCACAGTTGTCAACAAACAGAAAGGTAAAATTTAAAAAGATAAAAACAAACAAGACAAGCAGACACACATTACAGAAAATATATTGAATACAATTAAAGGCCAAGGAATAAAAAAAGAGTTTTAAGCTGTGTTTCTAAGGTTTGAAAGTAAATGATAAAAATGTCTTAAAAAATAATATAAGAAACTAAATAAGTAATTTTTTTAACCTCATGACAGGTTTTATTTTTATGTGTTAATTTTATTTTTCAACCCATTTACACCACACTCTTCAACTGAAGATAGAGGCTGGGATAAGTCAACCTATCCATTAACACATTCACACACTGCTGACTATTTTATGCCACAGGGAGTTCAGAACAACAGCTCAATGATAGCACTCCATGTTATCTTTACAATTTATCATTTCAATTTTATTTTTCTTTCCATCAGATGACAGTTTTCAAAGACATTTTTTGTATCTGGACTGTTAAAAAATAGACATACCTGCTTGTTTCCACTAGAGGGCAGTGTTTCCTTGAACAACCCTCACCTCTGATTTGTATTAAGGAGAAAGGGGGAAAACACATTTGCATGTCATATGAACAGATCCATACTTAATGAATCTGAGTTCAGATTGTTGTCTGTCACAGCTGCATTTGGAGCCATCTGACCTCTTGTAAACAGGTGGTTCACTGCAGCCGGGCTTCACACTCACGCTGTTAACCAAAAATAATATCTCTATTGTCACTGCCTCAGTGTTACATTAGAAAAAGCTGAGAACTTATTAAAAGCCTTGGCACACTTTGGCCAGACACACACAACAAAATATGTGAACTGCTCCAAACAGAGCACGCTGTTTATTGTAGCTCATGACATGTTTGATGGATTAGCAAAGACATTTACAGGACATGTTTCCCGTATTTGTAATAAATGTTCAGTTCTCAGGCTTTTACTAATGTGTGATTCCCGGACCATTTATTATCCCAGACCAACTCCGTAACTGTGAGACGCAATCTGGAAAAACACGTTGGTTTCCTGATGAACTATCAATCATTTTCATTTTCGCTGCCAAAAGTATGTTTATAAATGTTAGTTTGGAGGAATCACCAGATTGCAATATGCACAATAAAGACAAGTCACGGGCTCAGAAAGGAGCTCTGTCGAGCAGTGTTGGGGCTGGATGACGACAGGAATTTCACATTTCAATGAATTTGCCTTTCCTGTAAGTGATGATCATTACTATTTTTGGTAGCAAAACGATTGAATGTGGACATTGTGGTCAGTGCTAGGAAATCATTTTAAACCAACACTTTTTTATTTTCAAGCTCAAGTTCTTCATTTTACAATACCAGCTGAGAATTCAGCTCAGTAATTGTCAAAAATGATTTTAAGGGCAAAAGAAGAGTCAGTAAGCCTGCTCCCTATCATGGTAAAAGAATGAGTTCTCTCAGCTAAGTGCAATTTTGTCTTCTGGTTGAGCTTGTCCGATTGACAGTTGCAAATTTTCTTCTTCTTCTTCCTCTTGTTTCCATTAACCCCCCCCCCCCCCCCCAAAAAAAAAAAAAAAAAAAAAGAAAAAGTATTCTCAGGGCTTTAAGGGATTTACCTCTGCTGTAGGATTGGGGAGCTTCATCTGGTTAAAAGGTTGGGCATCATAAGCCCAAGCTAAGGCTGTGTTCACAACAATGAATCTGACATTTTTGAGTCTGATTCATGCCTCATTTTCACGTTTCACCCCAAAACCTGGCATATTGGTGAATGATAAGAGCCGTAGTGGTGCAACATAAGGGCATGTTATTGAAAGGCAGTCAGTAAATTCCACACATTCAGTAGATTCAGCAGCAACAGGCACAACATGATAGTCTACGATGATCATAACAACAGTACTGTTGAACTGTTGTATGCGCAAAGTGAAGCGTGAAGTCATTGTTCCAGTGAAAACTGTAGCTTGCTGTTTACCCAGCAATGGTGGCTAAGGTGTTGTAGAAAATTTCCATTCTGGAGGCTGTTTCTGAAAGTTTTCCTAAAACACAGTTTTTGTGTAATTGAGCAGCTTTTGTGTTTCATCCTGAAACCTTTGTTGAAACGACCCCTCTTGGCCCCTCAGGCCACTTTCAACCGTGCTACTGACTTGGATAAATGTTGGATTTTTTTTAAGGCGGCCGCGGTCTGAACAGCCAGGTTGATGTAATTCTGGTGAGTTTTGTGCCACACCTAATCTTTTGATCCACACTCCAGTCCAGTTGGTGGCAGTAATGCATGGATAAGTTGGATAACCACACCCCAACAAACCCAAAAGAAGAAGAAGGAGAAGTCAGGAGTCACACTTAAAGTACTTTTCAACATAACCCGCTCACAAATTTGCCAGCTGCTGCCATGTTCATTTCCGTAAACACTCTTCCGTTTACATCTGTTTACATCTCAGTCCACAGACAGGCCACATTTAAAAGTGTAGTTCAAACTGCCAAATTCAAAAATTGGATTTAAGCATCAAGGCCTGCATTGGTCCCATAGCCTTATGTTAGCTTTAATGAAGACAGAAAATATAGTGACTGGTGCTCAAACAGCAACCTGTCCCAACAAGCTCTGAGTTAGTTGGAGCATTTCAAATTGTCAGCGTACGCAAAACACAGAAGTGGGAGGACCCAGGTCCAGATTAGATTTAAAAAAATAGTCCAAAAACACAGATGGAATCTAGACCCAAAATACCCACAAACACACAAGAAAAGAGACACTGAAGTACATGACGTGACGTGACGAGATGAGGTGAGGACCCAAAGACAGGACGAAATGACCAAGAGTCTGTTTCACAAAGGATGCTATTTGATGTCTTCATTCATTCAGTCAGCAGGCAAGTTTTGGCTTAAATTCAGTTAGATTAAGACAGAGGATACTTAAGACACATAAAAGCACAAGATAAATCCACAAGACAGAAAAATGAAGAATTCACACATCAAAAAAGCCAACACATTCGTAACACCTCCCCAAAATCCATTGGATGAGGTCTTGGAGACTGTTTCACTGTTTTTCACAGACTGTGCTGGGGTCTTAATGTTTAACTGTAAAGCGTAGGACAACAGGTGGATTATTTGTATTCCAATTAGAGAGTCTTTAAACCCCACTTTGTGTACGTTACAGAACATGAGAGGTGTGAGGTCAGACCGCTAATAGACAGTAATACGCAGTTTCTCCACCCACATTCAAATAAACACTCTCCACTGTGTGAGAAGGAATCACTGACTCATTTGAGTCTTTCTCTATCGCCCTTACTCTAAAATCTTTTTTTCTTTGCCTACGTCAGGGGTGATGGAATAGTTGCATGGAAACCCCAGCAGACTAGCATCTCCACAGGCAAACAAACATTGAGGGGGAACAAGACAGAGGTTGTGGTACAATGTGGTATGGGTGGCTGAGAATGGTGGGTGGAAAAAGCACGAAAGTGTGGTTCTGAGGGAGAAATCAAAGTTATAATTGCCCTGTTACAAGAAAATAAGACAAGTAGTAATTTTCTTGACTGTAGTGTACAGTTTGATCGTTATTTCAGAGCAGCGTTTCAAGCCGTCTTTTCTTACTGAGTCAGGTGGACAGTGGGGTGATGATGTGCGAGCTGTGGTGGACAACCACAGACAGGCAGGCTGGGTAAACAGAAACCCACGCAGCACAAACTCACAGCCAAGCTTGCTTGATGTGGCTCTTACCCCGGAGGGTGTGAGAGAGGGAGCATGGAAACTTCCACAGACGCTTTTTGAAATGAGATGCCTTAAGCTGCAGTGGTTATGATACGTACGAGATGTAGGATTCTGAGTTGGACCCGAGTTACCTGCAGTAATGTGATTGATCGGCTTTTATTTATAAAGCTCAAAATCACAGTTTTCTCACAACACTTAACATAAAAAGCACCACTGTACTTCTTTGAAATGTGATCAACAGAGATCCAACAAAAGTCCACCAATGGGTGAGCACTTGGTCATATTGGCAAGGAAAACTTTGTTTTAGTAAGTATAAACCTCAACAGGACCAAACTTATTACTGGACCGCAAGCAGCAAAAGCAAAACAGTCAACTAAAGGAGAAAGAGCCAAATGCAAGTATCTAACCGACATTATCTAAAGTGCAGGGTCAATGGTTAGAGTGCGACCAACCAAATGTGAAGCGGTGCACAGCTTAGATGTTAAGTGAGGCTCAAGTAGCAGGAGTAAATCTGTCAATTGTTTAAAGGTGTGTTTTGGATGTGACGAGTTCCTGCTCTCATTCCCTTCAAGAGCCAGGCAAGCAGGCTAGCAGGCTTAGTGCTATTAATATGGATAGACTGAGCCTGTATGTTCGACTTCACTTTTTTGATCATACCTCCTGGAGCAGAAAATGCACAAATTGCCCAGAAAGTGGTATTAAACCTGTAGAAGTCTGACACTGTGCCCCAGTTCAGGACCTGGCTAACTAACCAAACATCTGGACTGCACATGGAGAAAATCCAGTAAGGCTTGATGGGCAACCCTACAAAACTTTTCAGCATTTGGCAGCCTTTATTGATTATCTTGCCCAGTTTGACTGAGTTGGACAGTAATTGATTGTATTGCTCACCGCTTACCTCTCTTTAAACCCTTGTCTCAAGAAATATTGAACAGGTGATGCAAAGCAGCATACTATCCTAAGCCCTGATTTGTACTTTTTTTGGTGTGTTTTTGTCTTCTGACTTCTGTCTATATACTGAAACTCCCTGAAAATCTTGAGAAAATTAATGATCAATTCAAATAAAATTTGAGGGAGTTAAAATAAATGTTACCATGTCCAATTCAAAAAAAAGAAAAAGACAAAAAAAAGAAAATGTACACAGGTCACCATAAAAAAAAACAAAAAACAGAAAAAAACTTTTACAAGTCAGGAAATGTATGTTTGGTGGATAATTTCACAGATTTTCAAAGAACATACATTTGTGGATTTGTGGGATGAGCAGTAAAACTGACTACTTGGGTTGCGCCCATAAAAAAATGCATAATCGTCTCTGCCCTGGTGATGTGTCATGTGCAAGTGAAACAGCTCTAAAAGCTGGACCTTGGTCGTGAATCTGAAGAACTTTCTGCCTTTCGTTGCTCAGCTCTCACTCAGTACCTCAGCTTTGCCCACAGCAGAACTTTGTTTTGATTGATCAGCGTGGCAGCCATGCAGCCAATCACATGTGAAAATATCGGATCATACCATTGTGTGTCAGCAGACTCAGTCAGGTATAGTGAGTGAATTGTGTCACCAAAACACATTAATCTGAGTGACACCTGCAAATGCAGCAGCTTCTGGGTGCAGTTAAAAGACAGAGAGAACAGCAGAGCACAGTTACTTCACTCTAAAATTAAAATTATTACAAAAATCAAATGAAACAACGGTAAGAATGCCTGCTTTTGCATCAGAAGGAATGCACAAAATGAGGCTTCTTATAAAAACACTGAATGCACAAATCATTCATATTTGCAAGGTTTGGCTAAAACGTAAGGTTACGAATTAGACATAATCAGAAGCTGTATGGGAGCCATGCCAAAAAAATGGGCTCTGATTTTATATATATATGTATATATATATATATATATATATATATATATATATATATATATATATATATATATTAGTGCTGGGCAAGTTAACGCGTTATTTTCGCGTTAACCCGTCAATCTATTAACGCCATTGAATATTTTATCGCACATTAGTGCATGTTGCTCACATGCTTTTATTTTGTAAATGTCTGTTGCTGACCCCGGCAGAACCGGAGGTGAAATTGGCGGAAAAACACGAGTAACTAAAACAAGCATGGAGAAGAGGGGCAACGCCACTGAACTTAAAGGCGCTCGCCGCTTAGTGTATCAGTCTGGGCGCACGGCGTGCCAGATATAAACAAACGCAGGTAGTCTGCCAGAACGAAGAGACAGGATGAGAATTAGAGCCTTATTTAGCGGTATTTTTGTGTGAAAGTAATGTGCTGAAAATTCTCTAAATAAAGCGCGAATGCAGACCTATATCAGATTTTTTCGGTGGGAGTCCGTTTATTTGTGTTTTTGGTCAAATAAAAAATGGCCCCGTCTGAGTGCAGAGGAAACCAGCAGAGGAGCAGGGAGGGGGTGTTTGGTGTGAGTGCTCTGGGCTTCTGCTGCACAAAAACACTGCTGTAGGGGTAATTTCTGCACTAAACCTTGTGATAGGACCCAACTTGTTCCATCCTGGAGTATCACTTTAATGCCCTGACAGTGGCAATAAGCTTTAATTTTGTATTTACATTTTATAAATTTGATTTGCACTAAATATGTGATTTAACTATTACTGTATAACAAGTACTGATTTAGTGTTTGCATGACAGATGTTATGGCACTTTCGTTCATATGGCAGAACATTCCAATTAAAGTGCACTATACACTGCTTTTGAATTCATTATTAGATTTTGAATTTACAATGCAATTAATTATGATTAATCAGGGAAATCATGCGATTAATTACAATTAAAAGTTTTAATCGTTGCCCAGCCCTAATATATATATATATATATATATATATATATATATATATATATATATATATATATATATATATATATATATATATATATATATATATATATATATATATATATATATATATATATATATATATATATATATATATATATATATATATAAATAGATGGCACAAGTGTTTGGCAACAGGAAGTTTATTTATTCATATATTTTGTAACAGGAAACTTAGTAGAACCAGACTTAATGATGGACTGCCATCTGCAAATAACAGATGAGGAAAGACCATCGGTATGAGGATGATTAAGGGAGTAGAAGGCAAGATGGAGGCAAATAAACAGTGTAAGATACACCAACACAAAAATGGTAACAGTAAGCAACAACAACAGAGATCGAACCAATGCTGATGGGCAATGAATCATTAGGGAGGAGCAGCAATATTTAAGCAATCTGTTTTACAAATGATATAAAAAAAATCTGACCAAACAACACTATTTCTGCCTTTTTATTAGTCAAAACAAACAGAAAAGATGTTGGAAACAATACTGAGCTTCATTTGTTCCTAAAGTTACGTAATGACCCTTTAGACACAGGGATGACTTGACAGGATGAGCTACCTCTGGGAACAGGGCAGCAGCTGTTTTACTCTTTGTCACGATTTTCCAATAAGCTCTTTTATTGCATCACTCTCTGAATGTACTCTCTTCTATCTCACCGAGTCTTTTTTTCATGGTTACTTTAGACGCCCTTCCCTGAGCCAAAGAGAAAAGATGTCTAAAGCCTGTTGAGGACTACAAAAGGTGTTCTAAGAAACACCTACAGACCTTTCCAGAAAGCAGCCTTCACAGCCTTTTTCCAGCGTCTGCGACACTGTTTGCTGAGTCGACGGAGGTGGGGTATCTCGTGATGTTGACACTTCTGTTACAATGACCCCCCGCGAGGTTTGCCCTTCACAGCTTTATGATGAAATCCTGTGGCACTATTCATCCCCACATGTGCTCCTCAAATATTTAAACGTGGCCTACATAAACACAGCGGCGCAGGAGAGATGATACCCAACGTCGTCTGCTGCAGTATAAATCTCTGTTCAACTAGACAGATGTGGCCAAGTCAAACACCACACAGACTTTTTATTGTGCTAATGAATTTTTTTGTGTATGATGAGTTTGCCATTACCATACAAATTAACCACAGTTATGACAACAGAAGTCTAGAGGTTGAGAAGGGATTGGTCCCCCAGCTTTTGAGCTTTATGATTTGACAGATGTTTTATGCTGTTTTATAAGAAGATAACACACAGTATTAGAAAATCTGAGTTCTACTAAAAATTCTGCATTGAAAAGTAGCTACTGCAAAATGAAATCATGAAAAAGGAACTTCAGTTAAAAAAGTCAGCACGTGTCTGAGTGTGTGCACTTAAGCATCAATACGTTGGCCTGACACTGATTAATGTTTCTGCCACTCTGACGTAACATCTATCTAGTCCCTGAGGCTGGTGGAGGTTATTCCACCTGCTGTGACAGTCGCAGTGAACATATCATGTCAGGGGGCTGAGGCCATTTAAGCAGATATCCTGACATACATAAGTTTACCCCTCACTTTGAAAACACTTTCTCTCCAGAGTAATACAGTTCGATCTCTTCAAGAGGGAAGAAGGAAACTGTGTTGGGCAAAATATAAGTGAAATTAATGACACCTATTTCACAATAAAACTGCCATAATGGTCATTCTGACTGTTGCGTTTATTTTTCACAACTTTCAAAATACAGAATTACAACCTTCAGGATCTCTGAATTTTTGGTAAATGTGTCTTTATTTAAATATGCCATTGATTTTATGGAGATTTCACTTAAGAAGCAAAAATTTTCACTTGATCTACCTCATTTTGCCGTAAGTGGTCATATAGATGGTATCCATCTTAACTTCCTAGACTGTAAAACTGACAAATAAAAGTGATTTTCTGTAAACTCTGAAGAGTTTTTATATTGAAAATCATTTAAATAGTTTTGACACAACTGTCAAGTCAGTCTAGATATGCTTATGCCTCACTTTCTGACTTAAAACATGAAAATAGTTTGGGGAAATACCTATGAAAAAGATAACGCTGAAAGCACTGTAAAGTCTTGGTTTGAAACAACAATGTCAAACAAATCTGTGAAGATATGAAGCTGAAGTGCAACTTCAGATGCATATTTCTTTGAAGGCAAAGTGTCACAGTTGCTCTCTGGTAGCTTGTATGGATCAATGTCAAGTCCAGTCGTTCTTAATTTCATGTCATATTCCACATTTCCTTGACTGGCATTTTAAGTGAGCTGGAAAATCTCTGATGTTAATAAAGTATCTCTAAATAATAACAATACAAAAAAAGCCCTAAATTCGTGGGTTTTTAAAAAAAATCAAAATAACTACATATGTGGTTTTTTTTTTTTAAATCCAAAATAGTACACAAGGGTATTACAACTAGTATTAGTAATGCTGACATTGAGGGAGTTTTCCAAACAAAATTTTTTGGGATTGTGATTGATTGTAAGTTAACATGAAATCAACATATTGATTATATTAAAGGTAAAATCTCAAAGTCAGTGGCAATTTTGCCAAAATGTCTTACTGTGTAGAATTGAGGGGATCTACTTGTAAAACAAATTTAAATTTGATTGTTGTTTTACAAAAAAGGGCTGTACAGAGACAGATTGTTATGCTAACACAGACCCTGTATTTCTGAATTCACATATTGTGAAATTTTCTGACTTGTTTTATTACAGAATAATGCTTATAACGTTTATCTGTTTTTTGGTGGCTTAATTTTGTTAATTTTATTGAAACATAGGCTAGGCCGTGATAAGCAACCTACTTCTGCCAATGCCTTTTCAGGCAATACTTAATACAAGAAATTTCTTTTTTTTCCAAAAAACGTTTTTTTTTAGTTTTTTTTTATGTCTCTCTTGTGAAAAATGATGTATTACATATACAGACTGAATAATTTTTTACTGCTACTACTACTACTGAGTTTGTTTTGCCACCTAGTCAGACTGCAAGGACCATGTTGTTTTCCTGTGGATCCGCTGGGAAAGATGGCGGTTGCTCAGGCCTTGAAGATACTGTGAGCTTTAGACGGTGGTGAGTCTTTGTCAACATGATGTCGGAGATAAATGTGTTATTAAGTGTGATCAAATTTAAAGCTGGTGTTACTTTGGGCCTGAGATGTGCAAATTACTTAATTACACGCTCAGAAAGACGCATTGGAGTGTTTGGAATCTAGTGATGAAAATGACCATGTGTGGCGATTCTCGTAGTGATGGAGTTCCAGCGCTCCCAGTGTTAAGAAAACCTCAAAGCAGAGTTCGAGGATCCAATCATATTTATTATGACAATTAGAGGAAAATAAACAATTCTTGAGCACATGAATACAAATTTAAGATATTCAGGACAGGATTGGGGTTTGATCCAGTTGGTAGTGTCTTGCTGGTCCAAGAGGTAATTTCCAGTGCACGGTTTGTTTAGATGTATCAAAGCAGGGCAAAAAAGTTGGAACACACTGGCTGACATGTCACATTACCCATTATTATAGAATAGAACTTTATTGTCATTATAACAAGTACAACAAAATTGAAGTCACAGCAGCAATCAAGAAAACAAAAGTAAGAAAGTGCAAAAAGGTCCATAAGAAAATAGATGATGACAGCTTGTCCATCATTCTCCAGTTCAGCCAGCCTCCACCTCCACAGGGTCCAGGACTGAGCTTCTTCAGTCATGCTCCATCTCTGTCTCCCGTATCGTGTCTGCTCACAGCAGGTGAAGCTCTTCCAATGTGGCGTTGGTGTCTGATGTTAGCTCCATTAGCCATGTCTGTGAATAGCATGATACTACTATGCCCTCTGGTATTCTCTCTGTTGCTGGGTTAGCATGGCTAGCTCGTCCATCTTATTGGAGATACATCTTTTGTTCCCAATAACGATGGATGGAGGGACAGGTCCATGTCATCACTTCTTAGCTCACACCTGAGAACCAGCATGTTGTCCTCACCTCCTTCTCCTCACCTTGTGGGAAGACATCAGGCCTTACACCAATTAGCATTATGCTACAAGCTGCTACCAACTGAGTTCACATGTAAACAATGCAGTCATGGTTACACGTAGGATCTCCAGACAAACACAGGAGCAAAAGTAGTAAAAATATTGCTGAAGCCACAAAAAGTTTGGTGTCCATGACCAACAAATGAGCCATACAAAGTAATGATCCACTCCAAATACAAAGGTTACAAAAAGGAGACAAAAAAAAAATCAAGAAATGGACAAAGAAGAGAGAGCTGCTGCAAAAGGCAGCCATAGCCAACAGAGCGGCGCCTAGCAACTATGACGGCAAAATGAGAGTTTTCCAGCTTTGTGTAGATACAGCAGAGGTAACACCAAACCACTGGGCAGGTTGAACCAGAAAAACGTACTCACCATCACACATATCACCTCAAGTCTTACAGGAAGTGTGGGGAACAAAGTGTAGCAAAAAAGAATCCCACCCAACCACAGCCACAGCACCACCAGTATGGCTGTAATGGTGTAGAACGCCCTCTGCTTTGATTGGTCTACCCGGCCTCTTTTCCCAGAACTCGTACGAAGCAGAGCACAGAGAACCGAGAGGCAGCAGAAGGACACAGCAACCAAACCGATGGCAAATGGTACCAAGAACATGATAGGCACATGAGGGTTTAGGTTCAAAGAAGCAAAGGCAGTACTTATTAAAGACAGCAGCCAAACACACCCAATGCTGATGTTCCTGATCCTGACCCCACGAGCATTTCTTAGCCTCATGTAGACGATGGGGTGAACAACAGCCAGGTATTGTTCCACACAGGTCAGGATGTGAATGTAGTTCTCTCCATACCAGTTCATGTAAACAAGATAGCTCACTGCTGGCGGGGGAACTCCAAAAGCCATCATAGTATAAATATACAGGCCTGAAGCCAACACACCAAAAAATGCAAAAGCAGACAGATGGTAGGTAAAGATGTCCGAGTGGCTTGAGGTTGTGAAGGAGCGTTGCTGCTTCCATTTTTGCACACCCAGATAGAGGATGATTGTGTAGAGAGGGACAAGAAGAGCCATCTTGGTAAAATTGTATGCAGTAACCACTGCAACACCAACTGTGCAGGCGGACTTCACTGGATTGTAAGAAGAGTTGTTTGACATGACAGATGTTTGCTGATCAAGATCTGACGAAAGAACAGAAAGAGGATAAAGTACTGTGCTATAAAAAACCTTTAAAAGGTTATCACAAAGATTAAGAGGAAGCAAGACTACATGCTTGACATTTCATTACAATTTGTTCCGAGCTTTCATTTCAGGACTGATAAAATCTACTCTCTCTAAATCTCAGTTTTGGTTTGTCTCACTACACCATCTGTAAATTAAAACCTTATCAGTGATCACCCACCTGGTTCGCAGGGTTTGGCAGTGATGTTCCTTCTTTCAGATTCACTGGTGACTCTGCACTCCTTTCTACTCCAACTAAACATTAAAACATTGATGTTGGTGACTGTGGTTTGTTCATGTGTCAGAGTGATAAACTGATGCAGGTGCTGTTTTGCATGTTGAATACAGTTTTTGACAGCTCATGTCAATCTGTTTCAGGAGGCAAATTTCCCTTTACATTAATGTCTCATTCAGCCACCTGCACACACCTGTGATTTAACAGATTATGCTAAGGGATTATATAACGTTAGTCAGGTACTCATTGTTTAACAGGAAAGTAATTAGTCACAGACTATGTCAATGCATGAATTTCCCTCATCTCTGTCGGTTTGTGCATGAAAAATACTGGTGATCTGAGGGATCCTGAATCCAACCATACACCGCAGCCACATTCGCTGTGACGCCGGCTGTTTATTATTAGACCCAAGCTGTTTTTTGAACCAGGCTGTAAATATGCTTTTTAATGCCCAAAAAGTCTGTTTTCATGGCTGGGTGTGACTTCTGGTCTGTCTGCAGCCAGCCTCAAGCAGATGCTCAAAGAACAGCGACTTTAAGCACTTTCGCATAGGCTTCAGTTTTACTAACCGGATGTTGCCCTTTGAATCCAACACATCAGATTCTGACTTTGGTTTTTGATTAATGGGACCTTTCATGGTTTCCATGCCAACCTTTGCATACATTAGATACAGTATATTTAAGAGGAGGTTTGTTTTTGGTATGTTGATGGCTTCTTTAAGTAGTAAACTGTTCTCCAGTAAATCTGAATAAGGGGGAATTCTGTAAGTGGGAACCAAAACTGACACAAGACAAAAAAACATTCAACTTCATCTTTCTCTCTTCCTTCTCTGCTCTCTTCCGATGTTCAAATAACAGTAGAGCATCCAGGCTGCTCAGAAATGGGAGAGCTGGCTTCTCCCCCCTAGCTCTGTCTTCATTTTAAAAATCCCACAACACTCTCTTCTCTTTCTTTTCACTTGTCTCAGTTTGCTCTTTCCTTATTTAAGTGAGTCTGTAGGGGTAGGTATTAAAATCTAGAGACAAAGAAGGGAGGTATAGCATTCAGCCTACCCAGGTTGGGATGGGCTTTTATCCAAACAAGCTTTTCTCTCTGGCTTTACCCTCTCTGTCCTCTCTATGGTATCTCTTCATTACATTTAGACTGTGACCAAAAACTAGCTTGAACATGATCTTTAAAACCCAATCATGACAGGATGGTAGGGTCAGAATTTGGCGTCAACAACACGAAAGCATGGATTTATCCTGCCTTGTTTCAATGGTTTAGGCTGGTGGTGGTGGTGGTGTGATGGTGTGGGGGATATTTTCTTGGCCCACTTTGGGCCCCTGAGTACCAAATGAGCATGGTTTGAAGTCCACAGCCTACCTGTGTATTGTTGCTAACCAGGTCCATTCCTTTATGACCACAGTGTACCCATCTTCTGATGGTTACTTCCAGCAGGATAACACTCCATGTCATAAAGCTGGAATCATCTCAGACTGGTTTCTTGAACATGACAATGAGTTCACTGTACTCAGACTGCCTCCACAGTCTCCAGATCTCAATCCAATAGAGCACCTTTGGGATGTGGTGGAACAGGAGATTTGCATCATGGATGTTCAGTCGACAAATTTGCAGTGACTGCATGATGCTGTCATGTCAATATGGACTGAATTCTCTGAGGAGTGCTCCCAGTACTTTGTTGAGTCTATGCCATTAAGGATTAAGGCAGTTTTGAAGGCAAAAGGGGGTCCAACCCGGTAATAGCAAGGTGTACCTAATAAAGTGGCCTGTGAGTGTATGTTTGTGTGTTTGTGTGTATGTATATGTATTTTGTGTTCTTGTCCCTCAGAGGGCCACTTGACAAGCCCCTATGGGTTTTATTGGCCCCTCCTGCACATCTCCTAATGTCACTGTTTGTTGCTTTGTTCAGTTTTTTTTTTTTTGCCAGATCATAATGTATTGTTCATTTCAAGTTTCATTTCTTGTACGTACAATAAAAAAAAACCCTGCTGGACTAGACATCCACTTTGTTCACATTTAAACTCTCCCAACACTGACAAGAACTAACAGAGACCCTGAAAAATGTCTGCGCTGTCTCTTGACTCTCTTGCATATTTAGGTCAAAAATGTCGGTGTCCAATATATTTAGAGTAGCCATAACATACTTGGCTTGCAGCTCGGAAGATTTGCAGCTGTACTTTTCAAACATTTCAAACAGGAAGGGCAGAAGGAAGAGACACTGAATGATCCTGTAGTGGCTCTTTAAAGAGGTCAGGTAATCTGTCCAGCTTGTCTCTCTGTGTTTGGCGCTCGTTCACAGGCAGCACAGGGACATAAATAAGAGCAGGGATGATTTTGCCAGGTATTTTCTTTGATTGTCAGCTGACAGAGGAAGCATGGGCTTTGTGGTTTAACTTCCAATGAGATATCCAGGACACTAAACCCCCAGTGAGAGAATATGACATAAAAAAAAGCAAAATTTAAAAGAGCTGATCTACATGGAGGCTGATTTTGAGGAACATAATTAATTCTGCATGTTTCCATCAGACTTTTACACACAGTTACAATCACAAGGTAATATTTTCTCGCTCAAAACATTGTGGTTTTTAAAATAACACACATCTGCATTAATCACTGTCAGTAAGATTACTGCTGACACTTGTTTTTTGGCGAAACCAGATCGTGTTTTGGTTTTCATTTCTTAGAAAGAGGCTGTAATGCCAGAGTCTTAGGGAAAAAAAAAGACTTTTAATTTTGTGAGCAGTGTATTTGTTTGAATCCAGCGAGGCCAATCAGATACTGCTTTTGCTGAACATGCAAGATGTACACAAACACAGCACAAAGACTAATTCATTTGATGCCGATTTTAGTTTTGCACAGAGAAAAATTCTCTTAAATCACAGATGGATGACAGGGCCAATAATAACATCAACAGACATGGCTTGAGATCGCATGTGATTACTCATACAGCCAAATGGCCTTTGCTTGAAATGTTAACTTTGGCACTTCACTTTATTTAGTTTAAGTCTTTTGCAAAGGTGGGTTGTTGTAGACTAGTTCATGTAAATAAAATGACATACTAGTGTGGTTTCCATCAGTGACATTAAATTGCTGTTATTTTTTGCATGTAATCTCTCATTTGCATGATCAATCTCTGTGTTGTAGCATCTTGGCCTCTAAGGCAGGAGTGGTTGTCTCTAAGGTTTTGAAAGATATTGTCACTTTGCTCTCTTCTTCTTTTTGACAATACTGATTCCAAGAAGCGCTGCTTCCTTGTATATGACAGCAAAGTAAATTCTAGGATAAGTTCTGATTTATATCTCATTTGTACCTTTCTTAGACATATATATATATATATATATATATATATATATATATATATATATATATATATATATATATAAATTCATTGTTCCATCAATTATATGAAGTTTGCCAATACCATGAGATGAGAAACAACCCATGCCAAGATGCTTCTACCTCCAAACTTCACTGTTGTTTTTTTTTTTTTTTTGGTGATGTGCAGTGCCATTTCTCCTCAAAACATGGTATGTAGTACGACACCCTAAAAGTTCAATTTTGGTCTCATCTGACCAGACAACACTATCCTAGAATTTTACAGGCTTGTCAAGATGCTGTTTAGGAAACTTTAAAACAGCTTCAACATGCCTTTTCTTGAGGAATGGGGTCTTGCAGGCTGAGCGTCCATAGAGGCCATGGCAATGGAGTACATTGCCTATTGTTTTCTCTGTAACAATTGTACCTGCTGCCTCCAGGTCTTTCTGGAGCACTTTCAGGGTGGTTCTTGGCTCATTGAGTACTCTTCTGACAATCTTTCTGTTTCCCTGGTCAGAAATCTTGCAAGGAGCTCCTGTGCGTGGCCTGTTGATGGTAAGGTGGTGCTTTTTCCACTTGCGAATAATGGCCCTAACAGTGCTGGCTGGAATATTCAGGTGCTTTGATATAAGTCTGTAACCAGTTCCATTCTGATGCTGTGCAACAAACTACAACTTTTTTCTTTCCAAAGAACAGAAAGTGATATTTGTTGGCAAACTGTCAAGGACTTTGTTTGTTGGACAACAGCTCAAAAGTTTCTCCATTACTGAGAGGGCTATCCAATAACAGGTGAAATGAAAGCATTTTTAACATTACACACAGCACTTGACAAAGTCACGTTAGCTAGTGTTTCAGTTGTTTAGCTTGGACCTATCTGTGCTGTTTCTTGTCAGTGGCTCTCTGTATAATGGATAAATTTAGTCCATACATCTCTCTTCCAAGAAATAGTTACATAACATCACATTACTAACTAAGAAAGAACGTAAAACTTGTTCAGATTTATTTTTAGATCCAATCCTGCTGTATTGCATCATTTTTCTCTACTTATCAACACTGTTACTGTTAGCCAAGTGTGAAATCATGGTACCAATTTAAAAACTGAAGATCAAGAGCAAAGAAAACTTGTGTCAGGAACTGAACAGATCAAGTTAGCTGAGTCATACTGGTGCTCCACCTAACTGGATGTACTCAGTGACTTTGTAAAGGCAGTGACTGAACACATGAGTGCAATCTGGGTATTGTTAGTTGAGAAGATACTTTCCTGAGGGTAACTTTGTCTGACAGTTTGATTTGACAGGAAATCCACTTTAAGGAGGGTAGTACATTGTGTGTCTCAAAATCAATTCACAGAGATGGATCAAAGTTGAAAAACTCTTCACGTCCCTGTTGCAAACTTTAAAACAGCAAGACGACAGGACAATGCCAAAAAAGAAAGCATTAATAACTTTTTACTGCTTTTTCTTTTCTTTTTTTTTGGAAGTGACAACAAGACTTATTCAAAAACATGGGTTAATCTCATCTTCATTGATTTGGTCTTAGTGTTTCTACCCTAAGTTTCATGCATAATTATCAAAGCTCCAGAGCGTAAGGAACTGTGTTATGGTGCTGCCACTAACAAATTGTTGAGGTCACTGGGGACAAACCAAAAGCTCAAAAGGATTAAGTTCTGAATCTGGATGAAAAAGGGAACACTTGAAATCAATTAACTTTATGTAAAAAAAAGAAACCCATATCTTTCAGAGAAAATCAGCCTCAACGTGTCTAAGAACTTAACAAAGACATGAAAACATGCTGACTGTGTGGATTATCTCTGAGAATTGAGCTGGATAACAGGTGAAACTATATATGGTATTCTAAGCAGGCATTGGAAAGCAGATTTTGCATTGGCAGGATTTCTGCGGTTCCACTGCCAAGCACAATACTCAACATAATGAGAAACACTTGTTTCGAAATGAACAATCCACTGAGCCTCACAGCATTTGAAAGCAGCCCAGCTCACATTTTACTGCATATCATTAACATTGATTATGCATAGTGGCATCAGTTCAGAGCTATAGAAACATTCCCATACACCATTTCACATAAGGATTAAAGATCTGTCTGCTTTATAGACGTCTGAGGGGTGTAGGTTATGATTGGCAAAGTGAAGGTGAGTAGTGCAGCATTTCAAGGAGGAAACAAACTTAAAATAGGACAGTAAAATAAGTCACTTTTTTAAAGTTTCATCACAAGTACTTCTAAGGAAGTCTGCATTTTCTCTTGTGAAGGTTGAAAGCTTTCTCAAAATACAGAACTAAAAGGATTTACTGTTTCAGAGAGGATGAGTCAATTCACACGTTTCTCTGTGACTGAACAACTTTAACATAAATCAACATAACTATAAGGAAAATAATTCTCTGATGGTAGATATTTTGAATGAAATGCAAAACTGATAAATATAAGAGCTGACATTAGCACATTTTCTCTGTAAGAAGTTTTTGTGGTCCCGAATGTCAATGCCATGCTAACACCAGGCTGAAGCAGTTACAAAAAGAGGCTCTCTGCACAGTGAAGTCCATCTAAAGTGAAACAAAAAGATCATCACACAAGCCTGTTTGTTCATCAGAAGCCAATTTGAAATGTGCTTGTAGTGAGACAAAAGAGAGGGCTGAAAACTTTGCCTGAAGTGAAAATAAAAAGAGCGTGTAAAGTTTCTTGTTAGGCTTTCTAACTCAGCAGTATTTCACTGTTACAAAGAAAGGCATTAAATGGGAGAGGCTTTTATTGACATGGCTGTATCCATGGAGGATTAGAGAGGTCTGTTTTCTCGGAGTAGTCTGAACCCATTAACACCAGCCAAGTGTTAGGAGACATTTTTTCCACGGCTTGAAGTTCTCAAACTGGAGAATACAGCCAAGGAAATGAAGTGATCTGACCCCACAGGGTAAGGCAAGTGATGGTAATGATTTCGCAGTGAATTACTTCCTCTCAGGTGCTTCGGGGGAGGCTGTTGTAGTTTATAACTCCATTTGATCAGAGGATGAGGGACGGGTGCTTGGAGTCTGTTTATCAAGCAATCTAAAGGAAAACACAGTTGTTAATAAGACCCCTACAAAACACTGACACATAAGTCTAAAGTAGTTAGAGGATGTGTTGTGAGAAACTTGCTGCAGTTATTGAATCCAACCTCCAGGGGGAGAGATTGAAGGAGCCAGACTAGAGTTTGGTCTGGACTGATTCTTGTCAATTCAATCAACTTTGAATGATTTAAATGATATAAGTGTGCACTCCAGAGGGTATCAGTAACATCACTTTTTAGGTAGCAACAAGTCAAGAAACAAGATTATACTACTTTAAGTCATTTTTTGTCACAGATATGAAAAAGTAGCCTCTTTGCAACTCTGGAGAGAAATTAAGCTCAAGTGCAGTCAGTTTCTTCCAATCTCACAATATAAGAAAGAATAAGGTAATTAAATGATAGATAAGTGAAAATAAAAATAAATAGGAAAAATAGTGTCTATACCACAAGTCACTTGGCTGAAATTAGCAGTGTGTGTTTGTGTTTATTACCATGGCATTCATGGTGAGAAGAAGAACCGCATCGAGGGGCTCTACGCTTTTGGAGCTTTGGTGTGAGGGCTCCATTTCAGGATGACAGGACAGTACTAACAAACATTTGCACTGATATGGAATCACACTCTGACCAACAAAGTGCAAAGCAGTGTTTTCCATCCTCTGAGTCAGACCTCTAAGAACATGATACACTGCTGCCATCTAGGTAACACTTTTATACGTCGTCTGCATGCATTTGGCAAAATCAGCAGAACAGACTGAAGCAAACTGGAACACACTTTGAGATTTTAAAAAAGTTGTAGAAGAAGAGGCAAATGTTGGTGACCTGCAAGGACGACTTAAGGCACCCACGAGGCATGCTCTTTAAGTGGTACTCTAAAAGGAGCTCCTTCTAGAAATTTTTTGTTGCTTTGCATTTTGGATCCAGAACTGTTGCATTGATGAAGATTTTAAAATGACTCCCTGAGTGCGTGCGCAGCGTGATTATGACAGAAACACAAAGAGTTTGATTTATGAAAAAAAAATTTCCCTCAGTACTTTGTTTTCTATCTGGCACTTTTAAGGAGTTTTCTCGAGATCTTTGATTGAAACATTTACAAAACTGGGACCCTTTTTGGACCCTTTACACACAGGTGTGTAAAACCTGCTGCTCTTCAAAAAACAATACCCTGATCATTTCTAGATCCATCCATTGATAATGAACCTCCAACAAGGCTGACATGCAGGTGCGTGACTTTTTAGACTGGGGTGCTCCGACCAGGGCACTGACTTATGCTGCAGGGGGGCATGAATTATGTGAGCACACACTCAACTACTACTATTACTACTACAAATGATAACAGTAATAATTTTGTTTGGGTAATTTTGCCAAATCATGCAGTACTACTTGTAACAGATAAATAAATGTTGCATGTTTACATGTTCCCTACCATTATTGTTGTGTAAATCATGGTTAATAGGAACTATGTATCAAGCCAGTAGCCCTTCGTACTATTCACTTCCCTTAAAGTAGCTCTCAGTCTCACAAAGGTTGGTAACCCTATGCTGACATGTCTCAGTATTACCTGTTTTGGGTTTTTTTATGTTCATCCTTGGACTGTTTGGGTCTATGTTCTTTAAAGAGAGGGCATTATGTTTTGCTTTATTTTAAACATGAATACAAATGAACAATGATGGATGTTCACACTGAATGTGTGCAAATTTCCCAACCCAAAACACTACATATTCATATCTAGTACAAATTCATGAATCTGTTTACTGCTGAAAACACTACTGTTAAAAAAAAGAAAAGAATATAACATTAGTAGCTCCTAACTGATTCATGACACATTAAAGTGGGCCTTCAGTCCTCCAGAGTGCTGGCCAATCAAGTCGAAGGGGGTTTGTGGAACATGGAGCCTCAAAGAGATAGTTGAAAAAAAAAAAAAGAATTACAGAACGAGACTACAATGAGGATTTTGTAAAACACCAATTTGAGAGCCCTGGAGATTTTGCATCATATAAGCAAGTGAGCTTTGTTTTCTCTCTTCATTAACTTCCACTGCAGTTGTGAAAATTTGATAACAGATGGGATAACTGATCAGTGATAGAGATAGCATTCATGAGCTAAGCAGCGCTTCCAGAGTCAACTATTTTCAAGTAGTTGTTGCGCCGCAACAATGTCAAAAAGTTGCAGTTTAATTGAGATGTCTTTAATACAAGTCTGATTAACCCCACATAACCCCTCTTTGCATTTAAAGATGCTATGAGGAGGATCTGTTTGAACTGCACTCCCTCACCACCTTGTGGTTCGGAGTCTCCGCACACTGTCATGAATTACTTTCAGCGAGGTGTGTAACATTAGTAAATCCCGGCTAGCTATGTCCTGGCAGCCATCTACCAAGCAGAGCTAACATAACCTCACTCTTCATTTCATTGATAGACTCTCAAGTTCGATCAGACCACTGCAGAATAACTGCTGACTGTGGACATTATCACAAACAGTTTAGCCCTTGTGTTAGCCCTAAGCTTAGGCTGTACTTCTCTCCCATTAGCTTTCTGATGCTCTTCTGTCCTTTATCTGTCTGACAGTGAGGCTTCTGTATCCACCATCACTACAAAATAAGGCATAGAAATTGTTTTCAGCAGAGAAAAACACAGAACACTGTGCTTTATCTCTTCTCTCTACTAAACTTCGTCAGCTGACGTGGTGATGTCATAGAGACGTAGTCGTGCCGTAAATCAATCCAGTCCTGGTCGACCCAGACTGGAAGCTAAGAAGTAGCAATTTAAAATAACCTATAACCAGCAATATTGGCTCTGATAATCTCATTTTAAAGTGTGGATTACGATCAGGCAAATATCTAAAAGAGAGCCTTTTTCAAGATCACTTTCAAACTCCTCACAGCCCCTTTATGCTAACTGGCTAATTACTGTATTAAACAAGCATGCTGTTGAAGTAAACAGAATATTTCTTTATACTTAAACCAATTGTGTGCTAATCTCACTGTTCTTTTTTAATAATAAATGATGTTGTTTCATACACTTCAAAAACAGGGACACATTTAGCATCAAGTCTCTCTGGTCGTTTCAGAATACTGGCTCAATGAATAAAGTGGCAAATGAGATGACTCTGCCCTGGCTTTTAGGTCTAGCCCTGCAGACAGAATCAGTTTTCAACTGCTGCTTTTTCCAGCCCTGCCTGGTTCTGTCAATACCAGACCAATCCTGAGTAGACTCAGTGCATCTCAGGCTGTGACCGCTGTCCCCCCGCCAGCCACGACGGGCCTCGTGTCCTGAAGCTCACCTAAACTTCTGTGATGGGCTAACCAGCAGCAGCAGGAGGAGCAGAGGGCCAGGGCACAGACTGAAGCAAAATAAATTCCACTGCTGAGTGAAGAGGTGAAAATTGAAAGCCCCATATAAACAAAAGGAACCGCCTTCTCAGCTAGACATTATTTTTGTCTTTGGGGGTGAATCAGCACCTTATTAAGGAGAGTGAAACTGGGCATCCACAGGGTAAAATGAGGTAAAGGCAGGATTGTATATCATGCAATTAAATGTGTGTTTATCTAGCCTAAATTGTGGGCATCCATTGTTTTGATTTTGGGTTGGATGATGTATTCTGGTGGATAATTTATTTTCCATTCCACTAAAGCAGACTGGCTTGGTGAATGGATTAATTCTGTGCAAATATAACCGGCAACAACCTGCTTTCTTACTTTCACTTTCCCTGACGAAAGAGTTCACAGAGTTATTCCAAGTGTCAGAGGGGTCACTCTGGGTAAAGCCAAATCACTAATCTATGATGGTATTCAAGTAAACGCTTCAACCCATGAGTGAACTGTTGCATCAAGGACAAAATAACTGACCACAGCCAAATATTATCCCCGACAATAAAAGACATGACGTGAGTACTTTCATTTTTGGATGGCATTTCCTTAAAATGTCATCGATAGGCAATTCACTGGTCTGAATTTTTAGAATGAATCATGATGACAATAGTTTTAGTTTGTTCAATGATATGACTTGTTTAAACAAGAACAATCAACCAGTGTGAGTCATGTCAAAAAGTACAAAATGTCAGTGCCATCAGGTTTGGATAATATTCACAATAGCAGTCTTACATAAACTCTCATGACAGCCTGTCTTAGAAAAAAAAACAAAAACATAATTTTATTCTACATCTTTCAGAAAACTTTGCCCCCTTGTCAAATGTAATCTAAATAACTGAGGTTGTGTTCTATTAGCAGCCAAACTCATAACCCAGACCACAGTTTGTGCTTGCATGACCACTGAAGTACCCTACAACTTAAGAAAAGGCTTGGATTTTTTTTTCAACCTGCTGTTGTTTGAAGTATGTACAACCAATACATTGTGAAAAAAAGCAAAAAAAAATAAAAAAATGTTGATCTGAAAATGATTTTCTGGTTAAATAAAAAATTAAAAAAGGTTCTTTTGTGTTAAAAACTACTTTAAAGTACTTATCTGGACTATCTATATTAAGCTCGTTGTGTAAAGTTGGTCTCATTTCACAAGTTAAGTTGGCAGAACTTCAAATTATAGGTCAGAGGCATTTTCATGTCTTCGTCAAAGAACAGGGTCTCCAACTCAAATTTACAGGGGTCTTCATCCACAGTACATTTTCAATTTCCTGCATGTGCCACCATCTCCTCTGTTCTCATGAATAAAATGGATTAGAATGAAAAAAAAAATACCATAAAGGTGATTTTTTTAATTTATATTTAAACTTTAGCTTTACAGTTGGTTGATTAATCATTAATTGATTAGTTTATGGTTTGAACACTATAGGACAGCTATGGTAGGGTCAATGACTCTCAATCGAAAGAGCAGGGGGGCAAACCCTGCTCCCTTAATAAGGTTGGTCAATAGGGTGGAGATGAGTCTAAAATGTCCCCTTTCAGGCTGTGCCCGGCTGGGCCCCATGGGAACAGGCCCGGCCACCAGGCGCTCGCCATCGTGCCCCACCCCCAGGCCTGGCTCCAGGAGGGGGCCCCGGTGACCCACGTCAAACGCTGAACCATTTTTGTTGCTCATCATAAGGGGTCTGTGTGAGCTACACTTTGTCTGGCCCCTCCCCTAGGACCTGTTTGCCATGGGAGACCCTACCAGGGGCATAAAGCCCCCGACAACTTAGCTCCTAGGATCATTGGGACACGCAAACCCCTCCACCACGATTAGGTGGTAGCTCACTCATGGAGGGAGTTTCATAAAAGCAAGTGTGGGGAAAGAGATTTGTGGGGAAAGAGATGTGTGAAGTAATTTTCAGAGCAAAAAACCCCCATAACTTTGTACGTTTACTTTTCTGAATTTTTAGCACCTGAGACCTTAAGTTATACTAAAAGTTAATAATAAGTTAAATCAACAAAAAAATCATTAGTTGGTCTCAAAACTCAAAAATCCAGAGCAGACAGTTGCCTTGAAATTTTGAGTTGACACAACTTTTTCATTTTTACAGTGTAGTGAGCTTGCTACATTCATGAGTTAGGTCAGCTTAGCTACTGTTTTAGGAAGCTAGCTGCAGACCTCCAATGGAAGCTAGGCTATTTATTAACCGCTTCAAACGGGGCAGAAAAACTACATAATGAAAAATGTGCTGTGGGATGTTGAAAGCCCCAGCTTTCTGGCCTTTAACAAGTCCCTTACGGCTTAAGTAGCCAAAGAATGCATTGCCTGCAGTCCCATCCGGAGCGGTACCTAGCTTGGCTTCTGTTAGCATCAAACTAGGGCAGAGCTAACTTAAGCTAACTGTTGGGGAAAATCTACTTCATCCTTGCTTCATCAACCTGAATGGTTCCTCTGGATGAAACTAAACTCACAGTTTGTCTTGACTGAATGTAAATAAAGGAAAAGAGGATCTCTGTGATACTAAAGAAATAACCGTCAGTCAGCAACAGGTCTCTAAGTCAGTCATTGGTTTGTTGACTTGCTTTTCAAGGCCACACACAGAGCATGTTGCGGTTGCCATGGTCATTTTCCAAACCACAGTCAACCATATGCTAAAACAAATGAAGCTGAAAAGACGGCTTATGCTAAGCTATAGAAGCAGACAGGCTGCTAGCTTGACAAAATCTGTCTGAAGGATGAAGTGACGTCACACTAACGGTAAAGTCTAGCCTCTCCATCCTGTCTTTTCTTTAATTAAAGCCAATGGGACTGTCTAGAAGTGTCTACTTTAAACTACAAAACATTGCAGGCATCAAAGGTTTCCAGTTAAACTTATGTCAAGTTGATGTACAAACCTCTTAGGGCAATAAACTGGATGGCTTTGACTTCCCCAAATCTGTTCAGTAGTCATAAGAGAAATGTGTATATCTGCTACTACACATAAACCCAATCAATCTGACAAGAGGCTCATTTCTCTGACCCTTTCTCTGCTTTAGGGAGTTCTGCCAACGAAGCTTGAAGGCCCATTTAACAATCTCTCTTTCTCACTATTCACAGTATGCCCTGGTGTGTGAGTGTGTGTGAACCGCTCTGTGAACTTCATGTATTTTCTACATCAGCCTGTGTGCCAGGCTGCGTCATCTCTCTAATGGCTCTTAGCAATAACACTGGCATGGTTACGTCAGTTGTGTCCACGGGGAATCGAAGAGACTCAGGGAAAAAGAGCCAGTCATGGACAAACTTTGTTTTGAATAGAATCCCTAAACCTGACATCGCCAAGCGGTTGTTAGTAAAATTCATGCAAAGAAGCATCAGTTTTCAAAATATTTTACCAATGGGAAGTTTAAATTGGTGGTCAGGATTGTGTGTTCAGCATTCGTCTTGTTGATGTGGTGAACTGTGGAGAAAAACGTGACAGTGAGCTGAGGTGAGCCCCTGTGATGTGCATCCTGTTTAGTTTCTTGGAGTTGTTACCCTGACGTAGATGCAGAAACCCAAGACACATCCATCGAGCAGCTGCACAGACAGGTAACAGAGCCTGCTAAACTGATATTCCGCACATGTCAACAATCCCAGACCTGCTTGAACCATGCCTTATTGGCAGCACTTGAGCTTAACCTGCCTCCTAAAATGACTAACCTGTTGATGGGAATGGGAAAAGCAGAGAAGAGGGGATTGTTGTTGGAGGGTCTTAATAGTATGTTCTCTGAGCCTGTTTTACGTCACTACCACCCACTGCTTTTCCTCCACATGTGGTCAAGTTCCAGGAATGTGTTTCCTTAGCCTGGTCTTGATGACATGGGTCACCTCACTGACACTGCACATGCTGTGGAGAGATGAGCCAACAGCTCAGGGGCTTAAAGCACTTGAGGGGTTGATAATGTTTTTGGTGTTGTTGGAAAGTAACCTTGAATCTCCAAGGAGGCAGACATTCTGATTTATGATCAAGAATTTTAAAGTATCACAATACATACAATTTTGCTATTTTGAGAGGAGGTTTTGGTAGAAATGGTAAATATTTTATAAAAGAGAAGTTTAATGTGACTTAAACAGCAGTGATAAGATGCACTGTTTTTATTCGGTAAGGTATCACCACTCTCTAATGAGTTTGATTACTATTTTTTGTCTGTATCTGGGGGGTTGGAGACACACACTGTACAAAAATTTGATGCATGTTTACTTTGGGAATGCTTCATCATACCTCAAAGTTCAATGATTGATGGTTGCAAATTATCTTGTGTTCCCAAGTTAGTACACCATCAAGCAACCTTTGCCATCATCTGTCATTAAAATCAAAGAAAGGTTCCCACTCTCTATATCACTCTCAGTCAAAGATTTATTGGTGTATCGTTTCAGTCAGTGTGACCTTCATCAGACATATCAAAAAACATCTCTGCCATACATTTATTTTCATCCTCAGTGGGTGCAGCTGACTAATCTAAGGACTGGGAGGCTCAACCTTTTTAATTAACAGGTACATCACAGAGTTTGACATGAAACTGCATGCAATTTGTTACCTCCGCCAAGGAAGTTATATTTTTGGGAGAGTTTGTCTGTTTGTTTTTCTGTGAACAATATAACTCAAAAAGTAACAATCAGATCAGGATGAAATTTTCAGGAAATGTTCAAAATGGGATAAGGAAGAAGTGATTAAATTTTGGAGGTGATCTGGATCACTGTCTGGATCCAGGAATTTTTTAAAGGATTCTTTATCATAGTGAGATAGGGCCATTTTCAACAAATGTGTATATAACACCACGAGAAATGGTCAGATTGCTTTGTGAAACAATACAAGACAAGGTCACCATAATTTTTGACAGATGTAAAAGTATGATCCAGATCCTGGCAATAGTCTGGATACTAAGATCCTGAACATGAAATTTGTACTGGGTCATCATAATCTTCAACACTGTCAGGTAACAAGTTATCGGACAAACCTGCAACTAACACCAATTTGTAGCAGACAGTCTGTTGAAAGGGAGTATAACATTAAAGTAAGACTAAAGTGTTGCATGATAATTGGGATATCCTGGATAAATGTGCTTTTTTTAAAAAAATGTGTGAATGTTATTTAATTATTTTTCTTTGTGCTGGTTTAAGTTTTTTTCTTCTGCTTGTTTTAACTAAAAAAAAATGTGATTTAAAACAAACTGTGTGTAAGAATAGTGAATAGGGATGGGTACCTTTCACATTTGAAACTAGACGGTACCGATGCCCGGTACCTGGCAATCGGTACCGGTACTCAATGGTACCAATTTTCAGTACTTTTTTGTGTTTATGTGGTAAAAAGTATCAATTTGTTCAATAATAAAATGTATATTTCTTACAATTTAACATATTTATTCTTCAGTATACAACCTTGAAATGCTGTGTTCATGTCCAGCATGGAAAATCGCCTACTCTTTCACCCCCTCACAGTCACAAGGATACGTTTAGGTACCTAAACATGGTACCTTTTGATTTTACATGAATCAATACCCGGTACTTTTGACATAATTCGGTCGGCACCTAAAAAAGTACCTGATTTGGTACCCATCCCTAGTAGTGAATGAATATTTATGCCTGGTTCATCACAGATGACAACAGACAGCACTCACAAACTCTTAAAGATGTTGTGAGGACGATCTATTTTAATTGGACTGCGTCGCCACCGTCTAGCTGGGGTCTCACACACACTGTTGTAAAGATGTTACTCTTAACAACATGTGTGTTTACTTTGGAACAAATTTTCTTTGTTCAAGACAACTTTTTTACCAGATACAACACAACAAGGTAAGGTATTTATCAGTACAGTTACCTAGCACTGTTGTTTGAAACTGTCAGTTTGTACAGTAGTTTAGTAGCGCTGACAGCACGTTGCTGTGAGACGTGTCTGTAACATGTAACGTTGGTGAATCCTGGTTATGTCCTGCCAGTGCTCATCTACCAAGCAGAGCTAACGTAACCTCACTCTTCATTTCATTGATAGACTCTCAAGTTTAAACAGACCACTGCAGAATAACTGCTGACTGTGGGTTGGAATGAACATTATCACAAACAGTAAAGCCCTTTTGCCTTTAGCCTGTGCTCTATCACTCTCTCGTTTAACTTATTTCTGCTCTTCTGTCCTTTTATGTCAAAAGTTAGGCTCATGTGTCAACCATTACAACAAAGTTGATTGAATTAATGGTTTTCAGCAGAGAAAAACACAGATCTATTCTCTTACTTATAAACTTCGTCAGCCTATGTGGTGTTTTTATAGAGGCTTTGATGTGCTGTTAAACAATCCAGTCCTGCTCGACCCAATCAGGAAGCTAAGAAGTTGCATTTTCAAATTACTCTATATTAGTGCTGATAGTCTCATTTTCAAGCGTCAATTATGATCAGGCATGAATCTAGAAGGGAGACTTTTTCAAGAGTTCCAGTTCCTTGAAATAAAATATCAAAACTTCACAAGTCACTAACTTGTTTGTACACAATACAAAAAAAGTGTGCATAAGGTATATCCCTGTACAACAGAAACACTCAGCAACAAGATAACAAACACAGAAGATTACGACGTGTGTAAAAAATTAAAATACTAAAATATTTTCTATTAAGGGACTTTAGGGACTTCATGGAACTAAAATAAAATGCTTGTTCTCATTTTAAGCTAAATTAAAGATGTAGTATTTATTAAAAGGCATTGATGTGACATTGGAAGCTTAGGGTTTGTAGGTTGATACAGAGACAGTTCATTAAATAACATTATTGGTGGACATGGTGGCTGATCTACTTTAGTTGGAAAGACATTGCAATTTTTTTACCCCTCCATATGATGATCATCATAACACTATAAAAAATACTGAAAGTCCCAGATTTCGGACACTAAACCAATAAAATGCACATATTTTGCAAGGCTGGAAATCCCCAATTTATTGCACTTTAAACCAAATCCAAACATCATTAGACAGCATATGCCTCTTTCCATTACTGCAGCCATATATCCTAGCCTGGAGGACTTGCTGATAAAAAGCATATGGTAAGTGGAGAAATTTCATTAAATAATCCATTTCACACCCCGTGGTGCTCGGTGTAAAGTCTGCCTCTGCATCCAGCTGGAGGGAATTTGAAGCAAACCTAGAGCTCAAAGTCTTCCAGTTAAAACAGGCTGCAGCAGCCTGTGGATTCCCACTTAGATGCCACTTGGAAGCAGCTGAATGCTAAATTGAGATATTTATGTACAGTTGGCCTGTGTTTGCATTCTGCGGTAACTGCACTTTCCAGGTTGTCTACCACACTTGTAGGATCACCTCATACAAATACAAGTGGAGTTAAAATAAAACCTCCTTACTGGCTGCAAAGTTCAACACTGATTCATATCTGTATTATCACTGCACATGCTGAGGCCTCATGCAAGCAGAAGTCAATGTAGCTGGGTTAAAAGTTCTGATCTTTTTAAACCAAAAAACTATTAAACAGATAAAATGTGTGCAGATGTATTTAGTCCCCAGAGGATGAGCTCTCAATAAACTGTCAAGAAAACAAACTCTTTCTGTTATCACAACAGCAGTGATTTTTTATTTTCACCAAAGGACTGTCTCAGCAACTTTTTAATGATGTAATTCAACTAATTCAACACAGAAACTGAAATCTAGGCAAGTCTTTGTATCTTATATTCAGTAAAAAAAAAAAAAAGTCCAGTTAGACTTAATATGCATCATGTGCACCTGAAAAGTCCATAAAGTTGTTTTATTTTAAGATATTAAAAGACAAAAATGGCCCATTAATTACTTCTAAAGAAGAAAAAAACTAAGAAAAATTTTACTTGTTTAGTTTCTAGTTATAAGACACCATTCTTATTTTAAGAAACAAGACTAGCAAGAAAATCAAATCCTTTATCAGGAGGAGAAACCATCAAAAGTTAAATTTTACCTGTCTTCTGATCCAGCCCCATTGCCATGTCAACTTCTTGTCTTATCTAAGATATCTCATTTTTAAAAGCATCAGCCAAAAACAATAAATAAATAAATATAAATAAAATGAATTGTTTTACAAGTTTCTGTGAAATGCTTATGTAACAGGATTAAAAATATCATATCTAATTTTTATTTAGTTACAAAAGTCATACCAGTGTTTACATATGTATGTTGTAGAGTCTCTGTAGAAATTTGAATTTAAAGTGTTTTTATGTGCAGCCTCATTTTCCATTCATTTTCTTCTTCATTGGTGTCTTACCTTTACATTTGGTTTGCCCCCTGCTCTCACCCCTTTTCTCTGTCATCCCTGGGGAGAGGTGGCTGTCTGTTTTTAAATTGCATCTCTTTTTCCATCTAGCAACTTTGCTGCTAACACAAATCAAAGTTTGTCCATACCTCTGAATGTATGTTACCGTAACATGAACATTACTTTTGAGTCCAACTGAAAAGCGTGACACATACGGTTACTGTAACCTGCAACAAATCATTGTAAAGATGTTGTCATTCAGCTTAAAACATCACCATGCTTTATGAATGAAGAAAGAGAAGACTGTCCAAATATGGATTTGATTTCTCTGAAATTTCACTTTGGATTCTTTAAGGGGTTGTGAAGGTTTTCTAAGTGATCTTCTTCTAGAATTATGCCTGATTGTAATCCACAAAATGAGATTATCAGTGCCAATTTAGCATATTTCCAAATGCTATTTAGTAGCTTTATGATCAGGTCAAGCAGGACCAGATTAATTTACAGCACATCTAAGTCTCTATGACAACACCTCGCCGGCTGATGAAGTTTAGAAAAGAGAGGTGAGATCTGTGTTTTACCCTGCTGAAAAGATTTCTGTGATTAATTCTGTAATGATGGTGAACACAGGAGGAGAGCAGAAAAAAGCTAAACAGGAGAGTGATAGAGCATGGGCTAAAGGCTAAAACAGCTAAGCTGTTTGTGACAATGTTTATTCCAATCCACATGCAGCAGTTATTCTGCAGCGGTCAGTTCAAACCTGAAGTTGATCAATAAAATGAAGAGTGAGGTTACACTGAGCACTGGCAGGACATAACCAGGATTCAGTGACATTACACATTATGGGCATGTCTCACCGGGGTGTCAGTGCTATGTATGGACGGCTACTGACGTACATGTGTGTACATGTACGTAACTGTACTGATAAATACTTACCTTATCACATTGTATTCAGTAAAAAGTTTTCTTGAATGAAGAAAATTTGATACAAAACAAACACAATGTAATTTAGTTAGTGCAGGTGTGTGGAGCTAAAGGCTAATCCCAGGATAGCAACTCAGTGTAAAACAGGAAACGGTCTGAGAGGGACTTTCCGCACAACAGTTTCATTACAAAAACTAAACTTGGACTTGTAGTCAGGGCTCCACAACACTAAGTTTGCTCTTCAAACATTGAACAAAGTTGAACTAGATGTCAAAACCTTCACCAACATGTCACTTTGGAAAAATACTCGGTTGGTCAGGAACACAGTCTCTGAACATACATGTAAACACAGCAAAATAAAGAGAGGTGGCACTGCCTAGCAGCACTCGGCACTGCCACAGTACAATCATAACACTTCAATGGGACTGTTAAAGTACGCTTATTTGAAAGTCACATCTTCAAGACAGTGTGCATGAGACTCGAGACCAGAAGGTGGCGAGGCAGTCCAGTTGAAAAAGATCCTCCTCATAGCATCTTTACTTTCTCTTCAGAGCCAGTTACAGTGCACCAATGTCACAACTCAGCTTTTATAATACTTTAAGGGATGTGTTGTGGAAAAAAAGTCACCGCCTTAAAATATGTACCCGTAAGTAGTTAAGATGCCCAAAATTGTGTAGATTTCATTAACTTGAAACTTACAGAGAAAAATATAAAAACTCAATACAGTGTACAATAATTACTGTTTCTACAAGAGGTAGTTAGCTCATATCCAACAACCTTGGCTGAGAATCAAGACTGGAAACAAAGAGCTATGCAGCTCTACTGTCTCTGTCCAAAGATAGCAAAATCCATCCTCCTACACTTCACAAACCAACATAGTAAATGTAAATACATTCTCCCATTTACAGAGTCTTTTTAATGTTTAATGTAGACCTATAAAATATACACCTCAATCCCGCCAGCTCAGCCCGCCCAGAAGCAAAACGTAATCCAGCTGGTGTGTGATTCATGGAAATGTCGTTGATTCACAGTCTTAAGAAGAGCCATTGAAGAAGAAAAGGCTATTTTGCCAAGTGATCTCACTGACCAATTTTAAGAGTAGGTAATGTTACATAATTTGTTGAGCATATGTGTCCTCATAGAAGTTGACACCACCTGGATCTCAATCCAAAAAGGTCCAATTTTCTCACTGATCCCTTTAGCCAAACATGAGGAAACAAGAGCTGGAAGGAGAAAGTTGCAGCTCATGACTGACAGATCATTGTGAAGACTTTTGTTAGTTTTTTAACAAGCTGTTTTGGGGGAAATGTCTCTTCCTCCCAAAGTTCACCAGAGTTTGGACCACCTATTTCTCCCTCTGACTGCAGTATTGGCTGCTGAGGTGTGTCTTGACATGTGAACAGTGTGTGCTTCAGAGAACACCTGTTTTTCTTATTGATGGTCATAGTTAAACTATTAGTCTATGCACACTTGTTGGACTGGATTTTGAGGAAAGTTCGCAGACTGTGTTATTGGCACAGGGAAAATGTTACTGGGTGAGAAGTCATTTGATAGTGCGGACTCGCTGGCCTTGCTTAACACACTGCCGTGCATATTGATTCAGATGACTTTCACAGGGGCTATAAAGCATCGAGAGAAGAAAAACAAAACTACCTCTCTTTGAATATAACACCTGGTACTGTTTGAAGTGATGGATTTGATCATCTGCAAGTCAGCATCTATCAGACAGATCACATTGGAACATGGAAACCACTTTTTAAAGCACAATATCTTGGGCAACTCAGGCCATAGCACTAAATAATCACCACCTTAGTCACATTTTTACCAAGATTGGCCAATGCTGCAGTGCTTGATTGAATCCAAAGATTTGTGGTGATGAAGCTTTAACAGTGACGCCTTCTTGACTCCTGACATCTGGAATCACTCCGCTACTGTGTGTCTGGGGATTAAGCTCTGTGGGTCAGAGGGCAGGGAAGGGTTTGTCATTACAACAGTGCTGAGAAATACCTCCATAGGACATTGCTAATCCAATAATAACAACAGCCATAGAGTAAGAGGTGTAATATCAGCTGATGGGAATAGCTGTAAATGTACTACAATAAAACATGACCGCAGTTCAGAGGAAAGGAGAGACGTGCTGTGTCCTTCTGAGAATTAGCCAGAGACAGAGCAGAAAAAAGGCACAGTTGCCTTTTACTTACAGACGCCCTATGAAAACAAATGTTATTTGAGATTGTGAAAAATAAATGTTCCTTTTTGCAGAACATTTAGGAACCGTTTCTTCACCCCAGATAAACATCCTACATACAAATGAAAATGCCTTAAAAAAGAGACGTTTCATGATGTACACATGATAGCATCTATTCAGCCACCACAGGGAAATAGTGAAGTCAACGCTAAGACAAAAACCAAAGCCAAAGTAAGTACGATCACCAACTACTTTTTATTCCCACTTTCTCTGTTACTTGTCTTTGCACTATTTAGCACCTGATCTGTAGAAAAAGTAATTTTGTTCTGATGATCAGTGGTCCCAAAATTTGGGATTGGGATCTGTGGGGGTTTGCGAAATACTGGTACGGGTGTTACAAATGCCTTCCAAAATCAAGAACTATCTACTATTGCATATGTTGTCTTATTGTAAAATGTAAGCAGAAATATGGGTTACATTTGAAAGGAGTCCATGCAAATAGAAAATGTTTGACCTGTTTTAAATATTTCCCAGTTCTTCAAGACCTCCAAGCTGACGAAGTCAAGAAAGCATCTCAAGCAAATTTACTAACACAGCAATATGTGCACATCAGTTGTCAAACTTTCAACTTATTCGCTAAATTAAGTATCTCAAGCTTTGTTTTTGTTTTTGTCTGTTTCTGAAATGACCCGTTGGTGTATTCCCATAATATGGAGTCACTGGTCTCCAGCATTATTATTTTGGTAATTCAATAAATTTGAGCAACCCTGACAGGCTGCACGGTGGTGCAACGATTAGCACTACAGCCTCACAGCAACAAGGTCACCAGTTTGATTTCCTGTTTCCCCAGGTGGGCCTTTCTGTGTGAGTGTGCATGTTCTCCCTGTGTATGCATTGGTTTTCTCTGGGTACTGAGGCTTCCTCCCAGAGTCCAAAAAAATGCCCATTAGGTTAACTGGTGATTCTAAATTGTCTGTAAGTGTGTGTGAGAGTGAGGGGTTCTCTATTTCTATGTGTCAGCCCTGCCAGTGACTGGCGACCAGTCCAGGATGTACCCTGCCTTTCGCCCTAAGACAACTGGGGTAGGCTCCAGCCACCCACAACCATGAATAGGATTAGCGCTATAGAAAATGGATAGAATCCCTGACTTCGACAAGTGACAACATAGTTGAGTTCAGTTCAGTGCCAACACAAATGTCAACACCAGTGCCAATCTTGGTACCAATGCCAACACTAATACTAAATACAAATGTTAACTTTGACACAAAAGCCAATGTCAAAGCCGATGTTGATGCCAATTCAAACACTAATGCCAACCTGAATGTCAATGTCAACACACTGCTTTAAGGAGTGGCTTTAAGGCCATCAATAGTGACAGTTCCCAGAAAGCATCAGTGAGGTTAAAAAGAAGACATGCATACTCATGAAAATAGATCAGATTTCGACATTTGTGTGATAGTACATGCAGGCTCAAGGTGCTGGCTGATCAGAAGAGAAGAGTGAGAAGAGCACTGGGAAGCATGGAGGGTGGCGTGCTGTGTGACTTTGGGGCAAGAGGACTAGAGAACACTGGGTTCTCTTACTTGAGGAGAAAAATCTTGCAGACCTGTCCTCAGGCTATGACTGAACTTCACATCATGATACAAGCTTAATGACAGGTGTTTTCTTTGGGTGTCATCTAGTATATTCTAGATATTGAAAAATGAAAAGAAAATTTGCTGTTTCTGTGTTTGTTTTACAGGGTGGGGCAGAGGCAGTCATAACATCAGACTTCTTGATGAGCTGTTAGGACAGTCTGGGATATTTATGATGGAAGGAAAGGAAATCACCCTTTCCCATCTGTAAACTACATCACCATAGGGTTTTTTCTCCTTTTTGTAATTTTTGGATGGAAGTCAGCTTATAAAATGACAGACACAGTTAGATTTAGTGCATCGAAAAATGAGCATGGCTTTGAATTTTCTGCCTTTTCATATTTCACTGAATCCTACCCCTGTCGAATTTGCCCTCATTGAACTGACACCTGTAGGGTTTTCAATGCATTCACGCTGTTGTTCCAAGGACTACAAATTCTCCAGTTTCCTTTGCCAGAAATCCCTGAAAGCAAAATCTCCCCCTTCAGGTTTAGACTTTTTCTCTTGTTGCTTCAATTTCAGGCTTTTATTGAGAAGTGATGCTGATCATTTGAAAGGCAATAAAGACAAAAAACATAAAACAAGATAAGACCTTGTTCTAATTTTACCCATGTGCAGCTTGTGGGAATCTTGAACACATGTGCAGCAGCAGTGTGTCTTGATGAGTCTCTGCAGCACTTTGATATTCAACAGGAAATAGGGAAAGGATATGTGCATATGCTTAGGGATGCTGGGACACTTCTTACACACCCACAGACGAGCAAACTAGAGCAGAAATCCAGCAGCTGGTTGGATTTGTTTTGGCCCAGGGCTGACCAATTCAGGGCCGAGCAAGACCCAGACAAATTTCCTGGTTGATAACAAGCAAATTCTGTCACAACAAGCAGCAGAGCTTTGGGAAGACAGACTATGAGAGCTTTGAAATGTATCAGACAGCATTTAAAGGAAAAAGCGACTCTTTTAAATCTTCACAATGCTGGCGGAATATTGGTGCCTTTTTAAGAAAATGATTATAGCATTTCCTCTTCCCAAACTACATTTATACATTTTGTTAAACCTAGTGCCCTCTAACTTTTTGGCAGTACAGCAGCCAGACAACAATGTTAGTGACTATCTTATCAACAAACTTTAGTCTCACGTCTTCACGACCAGTTGAGATTTTAAAACTCTTTCAGTGTGTACCAGTCAAAAGAGGACAACATGCTCTGCCTCTCCACCACAGTCTCCGATCCCTCAAGACACACTGTAAAAACAAGATCAGCCTTAAAATCTTCTCAATTACTGCAGCACTGTCAATGTTCTGCATCTCAGTGATGAAGGGTTGTCTAAGGACGCCTTGTGCTGTGTGTGTATTCTTAAGCAGGTGGTGAATGGTATCTGAGTTATCAAAATAGCCTTGGCAGTTCGAGCCGTCGTGGTTGATGGACTTGGCTGCCTCTTGGAAGTTGCCGTGAGGATAGATATCCAGTGTTGTTCCATGGCAAGGTTCCAGTTCACTTTTTATAGGCACAAAGAGCGGAGAACCCTTTTTTAGTGGGTATCCACCCAGTGGATATGGTCTTTTCCACCTGGACAGTGAAAACTGTATCCCACATTTCCAGTGTAAGGGTCATTACCCAAGAACCTGATTTCACTCGGCTCTGTTGTTGTACTGCCTCAGCTCAACATGCTATTCTAGGTTGGTCTGTTGAATTGGTTTGTTGTCTCATTTGAGGAATGACCCTGTAGACAGTTGAGCAATGGAGTTAGCAAATACAAGGACACTAATCTACTGTAAGTTTAGGTGAGTGGTGTAGTCCTTGGACAGCACAGAGTCAAATGGAATAGCCTTGTTTTTTTCCCACAGCTGATACCAGACACTTTGTGTCAATGCTAAGCAGTTTTCCAACCAGGGCCTTCATGTCCACAGTCAGCTTTATGTAGGGTAAAGGTATTGTTCACCTTGGAGGTGTGCCATCCTCAGCGGCACTTGCTTGATGAAATAAAACCAAGTGGCTTGGATTGCCCCAGGATGACCTGCACCACATTCTAGCTACAGGGAGGTACTCAATCTTTTGTCCATCAGGGTCACCTGCAGCAATGCGTTGTGTCCATAGACTGTATAAAAAGTGGACAGTGTGGCCCCACCATTTATCATTGTACTGTTTTGAAGCCAAAATTCCCCCGTCACAGGTGCAGCCATTGGCAGCAATTGCAGCCAGAGTCTATGCAGTAGAGACTGTGAGGGATTCTGGGAGAATCTGAGTGGAGCTGGATGACAAAAATATATATATATTTTTTCTTTTGTGAGTCTAATCATTTCTTGACTCTACCTCCTGACATATTTTACAATCCCCGAAAAAAAATACACAAGAACGGCAACTGTCAATCATCATTAAACGCGACGTAAAACCTTGTTTTTAACCTCTTATAACTAATGAAAATGAAACTTTTCAGAACAAAGAGGACCTGAATACAAGACAGCCAAATGATATCTTCAAATCACCACAACAATCGGACGTGAGAAACATTTCTACGAGGTGAATTAATTTTTTTTCAAGTTTGACCACAGCTCATCTGGAATGGCTGGAGGGCTGTTTTTTTACTTTTACTGCAGCCAGCCACCAGGGGGAGCAGTTTTTGTGGTGGCCTCACTTCGAGCTGAGCAAAATGACGTCCATTTTTTTTTTTTTTACAGTTTATGGTTGTGTCAAGGTGGTGCTCCCTTGGCTTGTCCAAGTCTCAGGACAGGTGGGAATATTGAAAACATTAATCCTCCTTTATCAACATAAGCTAAAGCAGGGTACAATTTTGACCGCTAGAACTGATGCGTATGGGAAGCTGGTGGAACTCAGAGGAATAATCACACCTTCTTCCCCAGTGGGAAGAATTGTAGCACTCTGGCTCACACTGACTGATTCTGGGACTTTCTTTTGACAGTGATAATGTGTGAAAACTCTTGCCAAGCACATCGAAGGCAACATACTACGTCAAGGTCAGGTGCAGGGCTACATTAAAGGAGCAGTTTTCAGTTCTACAGTAACGACTTGAAAAATAATCATGACCCTTGGATGGTTCTCATGCTAACTTGGTGTTGATTTTCTCTTTCCTTATGTGATGAACTTTGGATGCTCAAGCCTATTGCAAAAAAACTGCAGTAAATGGGTCAAAAATGGGACACGATTGATCGAATGTGAAGTAATAATGAGATCATTTATTTCCTGCAGACAGTATATCAGGGGAGGGGTCGATTACAGGATACTCTTTACATATGCTTGCACAGTATCATTTGAGAGTGCACCAGTGCGCAGTCTGTTGTGTGTGAAAACATTTGGCAGTTGAGATTACTGTGAAGCAAAGCACAGTAGAAAAGACAAATGGGAACACGACCAAGCTGCAAAGAGGAGTCAAAACACTTGCTGATGCAAATCAGGTTAAAGTGGTGAATATACAACACATGGTGCAAAGGTTTCGAGACACAGAAAAAGTTTACTATGTGGAAATATTCAACATGATAGAATTACAAAAACTTTTCTCGTATGATGTAATACTCTGGATGAAAGTTTGACAGAACCCTTTAATGTTTGAATTAAACCGGGTTCAAGACAGCTTTGATTACACTATTACTTAAATCCATTTCCAAGAAAACATCACACATGGTACGAGGGAAAGAACATGCCTCCACAAACATAAAAAATACATGGAGTGATAGTTTTTTTTAAGAGTTGAAATAGTGATAAGCCATGAACTACCACTGATCTCATGAAGACCTGCAAGTTTCCAACAATATGACAAATGCAGTAACTCTATTGTCTTCCAATTGCATTTTGATAAACTCAATACAGAACACAGTCCTACCACCTACTACTGCACTATGCTGGTTAACGCTGGTTACAACTCTATTGTGCTGCGCTGTCTGAAGAAACGGCAGAAATTTTCTCAAGGACACAAGCTTACAATCTGATTACTGTGCATAATTATTTCCTTTGAGCATCTTGCCAAGCTAACATTAGCCAGTTTGCAGTACACATGTAGTGTGACCATTTATTATGACTGTATAATAAATGGACGTAGCCTCCATGATGTCACCTGTCTGTTTCTGCCATATTGAAGAGGGGCCAGGTTTGAGTCTCCACGTGAGCTGAGCTGTGCCTCTGATTGTGCAAATTTGTAAACTACCTTGTGAGTTAGATGTGTTAATTTATTAATATTCCACCAGTGCAAAAGGATTGCTCTCAGATGGTAGAAACTCTGGATTACTGCCACTTGCTCCACTCAGAAAGCTTATCTCTAACCTATAAAGCTGCTGTTAATAGCCAATAGCCTGTAGTACCCTTAAACTGCTAATGTGTGATTGGAGGTTAGGTTGTCTGCAAAACCTAAGGCTATGTATCAATTATGACATGGTATTATAATGCCTGTACTTTAAAAAACATTTCACAGGTACCAGAGATGAAGAAGCCATGTTTCTCTGTCATGGTCCAATCAAACTGCAGAGACCATGACCTCTCAGTCATTGCCCCATAAAACTTGGTGTGTTTGCATTGAACCAGAAGAACCCGGCTGTAAATTCTTACAAGGGTTGCCACCTGCTGCAGCATTTTCGATCTTTACGGAGGTGGGGGTGGGGTTGCACAAAACATCTGAGGTCACCTTTCTTAGACCAAAACAGTCTGCGAGAGCAGAGAGCATGAGTTTGTAACCAGTGTTAACCTGCAACTGAACCCCTCAACATTTATTTTCAATAACTTTGACTGATCAAATAAACACACAAGAGTTTGAAATCTGTGTCTCTAGACTTGACTCAAGGCTAAAAAAGTGAATCTGGCACAGTATTTGGGAAATATTCAATAAGTATGAGGCACTTTGAGGCAGCAAGATCAACTATAGTTGGGAAACTTGGGAAAACCTAAAAAGCCAACTGCAAGGATGACGAAGATCAGAGGCCAAAAGGGGACTCCCAGAAATCCACTGAGACTTTGCTTCGTCTTGACTCAAAATCCATCACTACCATGGAACACAGTGCACAAGAAAGCTTGAGTCTTTCTGATAAGCTGGTTCCAACAAAAACACTGACGTCATCATAAATACTGCCAGGGCAAGAGACTTCTAAAATGACAGATTATTCACTAGACGTCACTGACCCAAACTCAAGTGAGATAAATTCTCAAGAAGCCTGTGATCCTGAACATCGTAAGTTTCTGTTACGATATTATATTACTCACAAAGCCAATGTGAGAAGCTGTTTTTATTGTGGTGCAAGGACTGATTTGATGCTTTGGTACTAACCTTTTGGACAGCCACTTAAAGGCTTGAGATCCATATTTCTGTCAGCTTCAAGGCCAAAATAAAGACAGCAAACAATAACTTTTGAGGAAGTAACAGAAAAAAACAAACAAAATTAAGCTGCACTTGTTTTCTGGCCAGTGTAGTGGTAGAAATGTTATATGCTTCCATCCATCTGCTTAATTGTTGTAAATTTGTTGGAGCTGGAAAACGCCCAGGCTGCACCATGCAAAATCACTCTCCCACACAAAGACAATAACTTCTTAGCTTTAGTCAGACCCTGTTAAATCAACTGAACATTACCAAACAAATAGAGTAATATACCTCTGAACCTAACCTCTGTATTCACTGTTACACAGTGTCAACACTGATCATGAAAGAAGCATCTCTTTGTGCAACAATGGTGTCATTTGAGTATTTGTACCGTGTTGCATGGTACCCTGGCAGGTAGCTGCTCAAACAGGCTCTAATAGGATCAAGGAAGGAAAGCTGACATAAAAATAATCCAACATAACAATTTGCATATTCTTGAACCATGAATGGTACAGCTCACCAGATGTCACCGCTGCCCTCTGGACACAAATTCTGCAAGTTGCAGACCTCGCCTGCGTTTCCAGCCACACAAAGCTCCTACGGAGTGCCAAGTAAGCAAGGATCAAGTCTTAAACCACCCAAGAAGGGATCGGGTATGAAGCTTTTCTTTCACTTTGTGATCATGGCCACTTCTTCAGGAGTGGAGGAGAAAACTTGAAGTTGAATCATAAAACCCAGGCATAATTTAGACATGGATGAAACAGATTTTTGCAGCTCATAAATTCAAGACAGGCATATGAGGGTGCTGCTGTATGAGTGAACTCCAACTATAAAGGCAACAGCTCATTTATGATCTTCCCTCAGTTTTCGCCTTATAAGATGTCATCAATGAGTTCTTGAGTTGCAAACTCTGTGTTACTTATATCTCTGAAGAGTCATTGCATTTAAGATTTTTTTTTCAAAGGCAGGAGTCCCAAAGGTTCTGCCCTTCACAGGAGAGTCCCAGCCACAGGGCCTGTCTGCCAAGGCCAAGCGCATTGCTCATCTGCTGTCTAGACTGCCTCCAGGCCTACCCAGCCACAGCCTGACGCAGGCAGCCAGCCAGCACGCACTGAACAATCTCTTTTGCTCCCAACTGGCAGGCAGGTATCAAGAAATCCACCTTTATCAGAACACTGCAATAAATCTGCTTTGGTGTTTTATTTTAACTAGCTAGTAAGAATGTCAAATTCAAGGCAATATTTTACAGTTTGTGAAATATTTTGACGTTATTTTTCTTTATTTGGAGTCTCGTACTTCTTTCTAAATACCAAACCCTTCAAGCCTCATAAAGTTACAATTAATCATTAAGTACACAAGTTATTGTAAAAGGTGCTTAAATTATTCCGTTGTGAACAAGTTTTGTTGACCTTTACAAATGCAGCAGCTGTTATTACTTGCCATCAAATGCCTACAAGAATTTTTTGAGTTTCTTGAATAATGGTGGCAACCCATATTTCACTTTTTTGGAACAGGTGTAACTGAAAAACACCCTCTAGTGGGCAGGGTTTAGTGGTAGGCCTCATTTTGCGATTATTAGTGAACAAAGTCTACTACAGATAGTTATATGTGGTCCATTTTCCATGGTAGAAGTTATGCTAAACTATGTTTTTTGTTTGTTTGTTTGTTTTTTTAGAATCCCCAAAATTGATATTGAAGACTTTTCTGATGTTTCTGTAGAAAGAAAGCAGCTAATTTGGATTAGCAAGGGATCTCAAACTCTGCAGTTTTTCAAAGTTTATCAGAATTTGAGAACTTATGCATAATGTTCCGATCTCTGATTTACATTCTGGGCAACGTCTGATATTGAATCGTTTACCTTCCGGAGTCTTTAAAAATTGTTGGTTCTGTGGATACAGTTGATTTTTTTTTTTCTTTAAAGACCTTAATAACACACAGTCACAAGATAAAAATAAAGCAAACATAAAAGTTTGTATGCTCCCAAAAAGGAGAAATAGGTACAATAAGACTGCTAGCTTAGCCTAGCTTAAGTCTGTTCATGAGCTAGTTTGGTTGAAAAGCTACTTAAGTCATAGAATAAAGCAAACACTTTTAAACTTTTGTGCAGATAAAATTAAATTACTTAATGAGCTTTTTATAATGTTGTTTATTAATTGGACTGGGCAGGGACATCAATTAAACTTGTATGCTAGCCAAGCTAACCTAGCTTCTTTAACATGTTGGTGCAAATAAAAAACATTTTTCTATATTCATAAAGGTGAATACATTTGTAGACATGACAACTTAAAAATATATTATTGGGCCTTCCGGGGGTTTACAAGAAAAAAGATAAAAGCAGAGAAGAGCACAAGCTGTCTGCTTTAAAAAGGTACTTCCATCAGTCACATTAAGATCCATAAGCTCCTGGCATGAAAATGATAGTATGTCACAGTTTCGAAAAAACTCAGTATAAGTTGTTTTGGTTTTGGCAGCTCACTCCTCAGTCTCAGGTGATATTTTTTGTTACCAGCTGTCATGAAGATACATCATAAAATGTCTCGGCTCTAACTTTAGCTTCTGCTGGATTTTTCATGTTTGCCTGTCTTTCTCTCAGCTGACATTTGAACCTCTTGAGAAATGTCTGTGTGTGACCACAGCTCTGTCTCTGTCCAGTCTTACAAGGCCTGAGCATCAAAGATGGTTGTAAATGTCTTATAGATGGGTGAGAATATCTGGGGGCAAAGGAATGTAACATGTCAAAAATAGATGCACAGGCTGGACGACTTATTCCTGAAGAAAAGGTACCTCCTCTGTAATCCTTCAAGTTTTTCCCACACTCTAAACAGTGTTTCAGGAAAAGGGGTGTTTAATTGTGTATGTTTTGTTAGCATAATGTTTGTCAGGATTGTTTGGAGCACTTTACAGGCCTTTACATAAAGCTAATGGTGCAGCCACTTTCTGGTCTGCTAGCTAACCCCTTTGCAACTTCTTTTTTCTGCTTTTTAACACAGTCCGCTGAATCTGATTGAAAATTGATCCTTACTTCTGTTGACTATCATCCCTAATTACTTTTTCTGCACTTTGCTGTTTACTCTACCTTTCCTTGATGGTATTTACTGCCTGTTTTCTTCCTGTGACTGAGGTTGGAGACAAAGTCAACTTAGCTTTTCACTGAGCAGCCAAACATCGGACAGTGTCGTATCTAGACAACAACAGAGGGAAACATCCCATCTGGGACAGATTCTCCACGGTCATGTTTGTGGAGGTCAGCATTCAGTCAATACAAGTCTACACAGCTTGAGGTTATATTGGGTGATCTTTCAGCAGTAAGTACTGTAGTTACAGTTGCTAGCTGGCACTGCAGCAAGAAAATGAAATGACTTTATAAGTGATATTATGCTAGCACATCGGTGTAAGGTCAAAACACAGCAGGAATTTAATTTTGAAGCAAATCAAAGCCCAGCAGGACATGTCTTTGATCAAAGCACACAGATATTTATTGACTTAATTACTGTGCTTGTTACTTTTTGGACAAGAGAAGAATAATAATCCACCTCTGACCTCGTAATGGGGACACAAGGTTGAAACTTTCTCACCCGCTGTCAACAAGCCCTCACCCTGTTGTAAGTTATCAGGCTGTGTGAAACATACAGTATTTGCTATGAAATGACAAAGTCCTCTGATACAATGTGTAACAGCTGTGTGTGGAATAAAGCAGCCTGGACAGCTTGAGGTTTGAGACTGGGCTTCTAACCAATGTAAACTGCTCTTGAATGTCACTTCATTGATTTGTATCCAGGCCAACAATAACCAGCTCATGACATCACAACTTCCCAGCCCCTGAGCTGGCCCAACACAGTTCCCTTTAGAAAGCTATTAAACAGTATAAATCGGATCAGTCTTATTATATTTGTCATCACTTGGTGTGACTGATTAAAGGACTAGTTCAACAAAATAAGAAATATAAATGTGATGCTACTTTTATAGTATGGATGATGGATTCAAAGCTCTCCCAGATGTTTGTGGGTTAGGGTTTTGAAACATTAGAAAGAGCTAAATTAATTCAGCAATATAATGAAGGCTGTAAATATCATGCCTCATCTTGTTTAAACCACATATAAAACAAAAGAAAAATCAGGGTTTTACAGTGGTTATGTTCCAAATTACCAGCTAGGAACAGTTTCAACTATAGTTCTTTGAGAATCATTACTTGGGGTTTAAAAAAAACACATCCTTCCCAACAACTGACCTATGGTTAAGTCCCACCCTCAAACACAATGAGCCAATCACAGTAAATACAGCTATTCACATACTCAGACATTGTCTGCATATCTATTGAAATGCATCACAGAAAGTCAGTTTTTGTTTGGTTTTATGAGGTTTTTCAGAGATTTTTGGTTTGAAAAATGGTCAGACGGTGTTCATGAGGTACATGCAAATCGAACACATGGTATCCTAAGAGGCTGGGCTGCAGGTGGTTTCTGGGCTAGTGATTGTGTTCATGTAGCTTCAGTCGGAGGCTGTGGGTGTGCGCTGCTACTGGCAATGATCCAAGGCAGAGGAGCCCAGTTTGAATGTTGTTTTTAGTTCTCAGCTTAAAGATGATATGTGATCTTTCTGTCTCAAGTCAATCCAAGTTGACAATCTCCGCTGTTAGCTTAGCTCACGAGCTGCATTGCATGCATTGTGCATGGCATATGCTGTTGTAGAGGATAGTGGCCTAGCTAGTTTAGGGATATGAGGGAAAAGACCCCTAAACTAGCTAGGTCGCTGCAATGCAGCTTGTGAGCTAAGCTAACAGCAGAGACTGTTAACTTGGATGCCCAACTTATGCCCATCACCGATTAATCGACGTCGGCCAAAATGTAGCCGATTATAAAAAAATTTTGCTCCACGAAGATTCTGTCGCTCCTTCTCCTGTGTGTCTGTGTGTTGGGCTGTACACTGCCCGAGTGCCCGCCCCCTCTGTCCACTATTATGAAATATAAGACTGTAGCGTGACGTTTTAACACTGTGTTAGTTGCTTTTTTGTGAGATAAACAGAGATAAATGCTACTGTTAATTCACATGTCCACCATTATCTAATGTAAGATTCGATAAAAGGACTAGACGGTACAATCCCCAGGACTCTGCATGGCAGGAATGTCCTCCTCCCTGAGCCAGGCTTGCACCTGACCACATACCTTTAACGTCGTGTAAGTTGCTCATTTTGTCTTTACATTTTTTTTTTTAATACTTACTGTGTTTAAAGTTTGACTTATTTATTTAAGGTGTTTACAGTTTGACTTCTTTATTAATTGTGTTTACAGCTTGTTTTTATTTATCATTGGTTAACACTTCTGTTCTTATGTTGACAGTTTTATAATTTAAGTTCCTTGTTTTAATTTAATAGTGTTTTGTCTCTGTCTTGAATCATATTGGTATTATAATGATTTTTGATTATATACAGTATATATCCTGTGTATATCAATGAATTTATTATATATATCAGCCAATATATCGCATATCGGTCGATATATCGGATATCAGCTGATATATTGGATATCGGCTTTTTTTTCCCATATCGGTCGGGCTCTAATATATATATATATTCTGGAGAGGTATTAGAGCTCAATTTACTCTGTTTCAAGACCACCTCACTTTTTTCTAAGGAGCTTTAAATAAAAGGAAACTTTGAGACAACAGACAACAACATTAACAGCTGGTTTAGCTTCTACAAAAAAAAAAAAAAAAAACTCTTCTGTAACTTCATATTTTCTCAAGTTCTTGCCCATAGAGTCATATAAATTGTCTTTTTTCATCGATCTGTTCACATACTGATCTCTAACTGACTTTCACATGCATGGTGGTTCCTGCCAGCGCAGTAACAATAGCCTTGGGTGGAGTGCACAGCTGAGTTGGAGTCTACAGCATGTGCTTTGATTGCTGGAATACCGGACAGAGTGAGAAGCTTTTCTTAGGAGATTCTGTTTCTTATTCCTGCAGGTCTATGCTGTGCTCCAATCTTTTGTCTCACACTGTCAAATAACAATAAAACATGTATTATTTGTTGTTTTGTTTTGGATGTTGATATAAAAAAGTACTGGATGTGCTGTAGGGGTCACAAACATACACACACTTTTTTTTTCAAAACTTTTCTGCATTTGGTTTTGAATTATTCTGCCTGGCTCAGATTCTTCCACAAACAAAACCAATGCAGAACTTGCTGAGTCTGTTTATGGTCTGCAGGCTATTCCTTTCTCTTGCTTTCCCTCTCATTCTCTCTGCTGTACTGGCATCAATACTGGGCTTCAAGAGGCCTCCTGAGGGGAGGGGGGAAGTACGGGGGAAACTTGGAACAATATATTGTAGGTAAATAAATGCTCTGTCAGAAAAAGAATGCCTTTCCAAAACATACCCGGAGCCTGTTGGTGCAGCATTTGCCCAAAGAAATGCTCTAATTACTCCTCTGATAATGTTATAATAATGCTCAGATCCCTTAAGAAGTCACTGGGTTCACTCCGCAAACAAGCACCAGCACTCAGAGACTGAGGGAATATCATCTGGAGCCTTGAGGAGACTGCACGTGAAAAAACTCTGTGTGTGTGTGTGTGTGTGTGTGTGTGTGTGTGTGTGTGTGTGTGTGTGTGTGTGTGTGTGTGTGTGTGTGTGTGTGTGTGTGTGTGTGTGTGTGTGTGTGTTAGAGAGAGGGAGGAGGGAGGAGGGGGAATACAGTGGAAGTACAGTACTCATTTTAATCCTGGCTTCAGCTTTCCTGCAAAGTTTCTAACCTTTTGACTCCCATGTTTAGTCTTGGATCTGAAACCTCCAGCCAATGAAAAGTGAAGATACTATAACATTTTTTGAAGCAGGTGTATTCTAAGTTAATCTGATGATATGGACTATAATATGTCTATAAACATGAGGATAGAATCTCAGTGCCGTGTCCATCTGATTCTTTGGCTGTAAGGCTCTTACTGGCTGTGGAGTGGCCGAGCTATTGATACCAGATGAGAGGATGAGTCAAAATAATGGGCAGATGTTATAGCTCATGATGAAACTGAAAGAAACAGTCAGATTATATCTAAACACTCTGTATAATGAATGGTTTGAATAAGTGTTTGGGCTGATAGAGGGAGTTGACCTGAAATATCTTAAAGAGAGTTGTAAAAGAAGCTCCTTTTTCCCATTAAAATATTTTTTCACAGTTTAACACTTTTCACTCCGTATTTTCACGTATTTTCATGCATCAAATTTGCATCCAAGAGCAGTTTGCATCAAAATGTTAAATCTTGGCAAAAACAAATCATGCTTCTTCCAAGTCATGCCGCTGAAATAAGACAGAGTGAAGCCTTTGTGTCACTAATGTTTGCAGTGAAGTTGAGACTCTTGACAAAAAGATGAACAGATGTCATAAACCTAGAAAGGGATAATATATAGTGACCTGGGCCTGTATGCATGTCTCGTTATCACACAAACCAGACCATAAGTCTTCATGTACTGTTATGGAACACCCTGTCATGCCATAGCATTGGCTACATGTGCATTAAATGGTCAATTAACTAATTGCACCATGAAAGTGAGGGAGGTGCAGAATGAAAACCTCGATCCAAAAAAGTTTGAATTGTGCACGCCTACTATGCATTAACAGTGACAAACCAGTACAGCGGTAATGGGTTGACTGAGAAAGATTAAAAAAAAAAAAGACATTTTTCAGCAGAAGAAGAAGAAATGGAGAATTTAGTACAAGAATATGGGAACCAACAACTTTGTTTTGACCAATCAGAATTAAGTATGTAAAACACTCTTCTTGAGCAGCTAGTTTAACTGTAAACTGTGAAGTATGTGGAACAGAAAAAAAGTTATTTTTTTCACTTTGCTCCACTCAGATCCTCTTTGAGTCCCTCACAGTCTTAACTGCACAGACTCTGGCTGCACAATGGCGGCACCTCTGGTGGGGCTATTTTGGCTTCTAGACCGTACAATGTTAAAAGGTGGAACCACACTGTCCACTCTATATACAGTCTATGGTTTGTATAGTTTATGTGGAGACAAAAATGAAACCAGTATTATACTCTATGGTATGGTTGCACACAAATGTCATTAAATAGTTTGATGTTTTCGTATTAAACTAACGATAAAAGAAGGATGCTGGTCCCTCTCAGTGTACCCTCAAATTCATTCAAAAGAGGGACAACAGCTTGTCTAAGTGTTATTGAACTGCTACCAAGTATAAACTGTAAAAAAAAAATAAAAAAAATGATGTCATCTTGCTCAGCTCGAAGTGAGGTCGCCACAAAATCTGCTCCCCCTGGTGGCTGGCTGCAGTAAAGGTAAAAAAATCCAACTCTCTGGCCATTCCAGATGGGCTGTGGTCAAACTTTAAAAAACGAATACACCTCTTAGAAATGTTTCTCATGTCTGATTGTTGTGGTGATATGAAGATATCATTTGGCTGTCTTGTATCCAAGTCCTCTTTTTTCTGAAAAGTTTCGTTTTCAGTAGTTCTACGAGGTTAAAAACGAAGTTTCACATAATGTTTAATGATCATTGACAGCTGCCGTTCTCATGTATTTTTTGGGGGGATTGTAAAATATGTCGGGAGGTAGAGTCAGGAAGTGATTAGACTCTCAAAAGGGAAAAAAAATATTATTTTTGTCACCCAGCTCCGCTCAGATTCTCCCAGAATACCTCATCGTCTCTACTGCGCAGACTCTGGCTGCACCTGTGACAGGGGTATTTTGGCTTCAAAACCGTACAATGGTAAATGGCGGAGCCACGCTGTCCACTCTATATACAGTCTATGCTACCAAGGTATAAATATTTAAATAATCTTCAACTTGACAATGGAAGAGTAAGGCAAAGATGAGCAGGAGAGACCACTGTTCGCACCATCTTGGTTCTATGAGACATTCATCAGGAAAAAAAAGTATTCCTGCTTAGTGTCCTGGCATTAAGATGAGCCCTGGATCAAGTCTAGGCAGTAGAAATATTCAACTAATCTGTCATGATTAATCCTTGAACTCTGACAACTTTCCACCCTAAGTGGAGTCAAAGAAAAGCAGCAGAGTGAGAGTGAGAGTGAGCTACAATGTATGGACAGAGTGAAAAGGTGGAGAAAATCTCCTGAGTGATATTTCCCTTCCACTGCCTCCAGCACCTGAAAAGTCCATCACTTCCAAGAAGGGGTTTTGGGAAAGCACCAGTTGTATCCGCAACAAGAGAGGGGGGAGAAGAAGGGAAAAAGATGGGGGTGGGTGGGGGAATAAGGTTCCTGCGTCACGTTTCTTTGATTTGTCCACCAGCTGCCAATGAAAATGATGACCTGCAGAAGGCTTTTTTCCCCCTCTTGGCTCAACATCTGCACAAGCAAACCACAGCTGGAGCCACACACTGAACAAGTGTAATCTTTATAGTATAATGAATACAAGGAAGGAGCCTGATAGGACACATGGACCCAACTCTCACACTGATCTGACTCGTAAAACTACTGGCTGTCATCCACCCATGAGTTTATGCGGTTGTTCCAGTGACCAGTGTGGGAAGTGCAAATTTTATCACCTGCACAGGGAGCTGATGTGACAGCTTGATTCTTTCAAGTGATTAATCAATTTAATGTGCTTCATTTTATAAAATTTAGGGTCTGTACTTACAAAGCAAAGTATAATAAACAGTAATTTAATATGCTTCATCCTCCTTGGTGTACTTTATTAATCAAATTTTATCCTTCCACATCCTGCAGCTGTTCCAAACCAAAGCAGATGTCATTATAAACTTGGACAAGATCTGCATGGAATGGGTCAGGAAAAAAAAAACCCAAACATGTTGTTTCCCAAATCCAGCAGTGTTTAAGGTGACAAGGAGGGGCTGTGTCTCTACCTCAGGCAGGCGCACTTCCTGCACCGTCCGCTGCAATATATAAACCCGCAAAGACGGAGTTCTCCCGGTGCACTCACTAAGTTTGCAAAGCGCGAAAACTCATCACTTGCTGCCCTCCCTCTTTCTTTCTCTCCAAAACATTACGGAGCCATCAGAGGTGATACAGCTTTGATCACACTGGGAAAGAGGTATTACTGCGCAAGAAAAGGTAGGACCAAAGACTGAGTGAATGAATACCCCTTTATTTTCTGTCGCGTTTGCAAATCAGGAGATGTTTGAAGTGCTCTTCTTTTACGCACCACAACGCTTGGAGTTAAGAGTTTGTCTTGTTGCTCTTTTTGCAGGTCAGTCACATACGAAGGATTTTCTGCTGCACTTTCCTCAGATCAAACATGAAACCTCAGTATTTCGTCTTAGATGTAATACTTCTGTGCATATCTTGCGGAGCAAGTGCACTGGCGACGAGTATCCCCGCCGTGCCGGCCAATTTCAGCAGTCCTGGCGCAGCGCACAGCCATGGAACAGACACCACGACTATTTCTAAAAGCAGGAGGAAGCGTTATATCAGTCAGAATGACATGCTCGCCATTCTTGATTACCACAACAAAGTGAGGGGGAAGGTGTTCCCACCTGCATCAAACATGGAATACATGGTGAGTGAAAGCAATCAGTGACATTTCTGGAGACATTTCTCTTTTACTGTTTTTATTTCTCATTTCTGTTAAAATATTGTTATCCTTATTGTCTTCTACTGAAAAAAAAGTATTCAAGTAAAAATAATTGGTCATATCAGAGATGTAAATTGCATGGATGGATGTAATTTAATAAGTTGGTTAAGTGACGAATGTCTAAGCCTCTTGACACCTTCAGCTGTTGAGCACATTTCACAGCCGCAGACCACCAAAGTAGTCACTTCCAAAGGAAGAGGGGTCATGTATGGTCCTGGTAGCATGCTGGCAGAGTAATATGGAGAAGGCAGAATGGGTTTCTTTCAGACCTGTTGAGTTTGAGGGCTCATCTTTTCCTAATGTGACTTTATTTTTTTTGTTTTATGGTTCATATCTTCAGCACTAAAATTAAAACCCTTCTGCTGATCAATTTGAGTATATTAGGACCCTTGAAAGTTTCTCTAGAGTCACAGCCTGAGTTTTTCTGTGAGAAAAAGCACTGTGAAAATCTCACTGTCCAGAGATGCAGTGAATGAGTTCATCTCTAGAAAGTCTACGGGACTGTGGCTGCTGTCTTCATTCCGGTATTCTTAAAGCTGTCCAGCTCTGCGTCAAGTGAAAGAGTTACACGGGATACTGGGCAGCTAACGCTCTGCACTTATGTAACCGATTTGATGGATCACTGTTGTCATGGTAACCCCTGTAACAGTGCTATGAGCTCAGAAAGTGCCGTGTCTTATCTGACATCTTGCTGCAGAATGAAGATCTGCTGCGGTGTTGATATTTTTCCATCAGTTATGTAATGGCCCGACGTGTTTCCCTCTCTTTGTGTTTAGGTGTGGGACGACACTTTGGCAAAGACTGCAGAGGACTGGGCTCATGCGTGCCTGTGGGAGCACGGGCCGCCTCACCTCCTCCGGTTCCTGGGTCAGAACCTCTCCGTCAGGACAGGACGGTGAGTGACCTTTGACCTCTCCCCCTTCCTCCCTCCCCTGGCATCTGCTGCTCTTCTTAGGGATGACTCTCCTGCTCTCCGCAGTCATGGTCGTTGCCTTGCAGCCCCCTTCTCTCTCCTTAAAGTTTTTGCGCTGTGACCTGGTGACTGCTTGAGGAATGCTCCTGTGACCCCTCAGATAAACACGACTTGTGTTTTCAGCCATGACCCATGAGGACAAAGGCTCATCCCTTCAGAGGGTCTTGACTTTCCATTTGGAAACAGAGAGCAGCTTCACGTGTGCGAACACTTTTAGGTTTTATTGAGGGACAACTTTAGACTCAAGGGAAAATTGCTTTTCTGAATCTCTGACCGTCTGCTAACACTAGCAAGGTACACTGTCCTGTAAAAGTATGACTACTAACTCAGTGCAACTAACTTACCAGAGAGGTTCATATATTTGAATAAACCAAGTCAAACGTCGAGGTGCAACTTTGCTCAACACAAGGTTGAGGATTTTGAGGTTTAGGTTTATTAAAAAAATTATTTACGGCAGAAAGACAGCGTTTTTATGCAACAAGCCTCCTTCAAACCCTAAAATGTGCCAGATTGTTCTCAGTGATATTTAAAGTCACAGTTGGGCCGTACGCTATAAAAAATATGGATGGTTAATATGGTTGATGTGATGTCACTGACTGGTTTCCAAAGAAGAGTTGTGAAGTACAGAGGTGACATTTACCGTTTTCGAAATGCTAACTCCAACTAACTCCTGGGGCTAATTAAACATAACTTTTAGCCTTACTCTAATCAAAAATGATCACGTGTGACAGAAAAAAAGAACAAACAAAACTAAAAAAAGAAGCATGCCATTTTTACCATATAAAGTAGGAAACAGTGACAAAGTGATAGCAACAGCCATATTGTAAAAGCTGAGTCGACCTAACTTTTTGTCTTTAGCCTTCTGGCTAACAGCTAAAATGTGCCCTTTTGCAAGTGAGCACAGCTTACAATCTTCCCATGTAAATTATGCAAAACTTGAAACTTGAAAGATTAGTATTTTCAAAAGTGCCTTAGAGGGGGAATGCACTATTCAAACCAAAACATTTTTTTCGTTTAAGGCTTTTAATGTGTTTCTTTCTATCGTAAAGCTAGGCCTTTTAACATGAGTGTTGAAAAGGTTGACTTAGCTTTCACAGCCATCTTAAAGTGGACGTTGGAGGAACTGCAGATCTCAGCACTCCTGTACTAGCAACTTTCTTTTTCTGCAACAAAATTTGATGTTTAGCGGTCACAATGAACAAGGTGTCTAAAACAAATCCAGTCTTGTTCCAGGCTGTTAACATTTTAAACCCTAGAGTTTTGTTAAGCCTTTTCTTGGCTGCCTCCAGTGGACACTCCAGGAACTGCAGTCTTAAACACTCACTACACTGTAGGTTGCTGCTTGGGTTGGGCTGAACAAACTGTTGATTTCCACAACATGAAAACAATCTCACCCCTGTACTTTGTTCATTTCCTTTGGGAAGTCAGCAGTTTGCACTTTACAGCATGTTTGGAAGTCTTACAAATAAACATGACTGGCTGTCATCATGAGGGTTTGATCATCTTTGAATAACACAATAGTTTCTCCTTGGCTGCAAACCCTGGTTTGTCGTCACTTTCTCAATTACAGATGAGGTCATGATGCAAATGGAGCAGATGTTCCAAACACCATTACAAAATGCACTCTTTCTATTGGCCCAGTCCACTGTGTGACATCAACAGTCATCCCTTTATGCAGGCTGCAAGTCCAGAAACACAATAAATGACTTGGAAGACGTCATTTTGGAGGGAACATGTGGTGTAAGAAAAGGACAAAGATGGGAATAACTGGAGACTGTAAAAGGCTCAGACTGAAACTTAAGCACTGCATGTATCGTTTGCTTTACAACAGATTGAAACAATATTTTTCATATTATGTCCATTTTCTGTTACAGCTATCGATCCATTCTGCAGCTGGTGAAGCCATGGTACGATGAGGTCAAAGATTACTCATTTCCATACCCCCGTGACTGCAACCCACGATGTCCTCTCAGATGTTATGGACCCATGTGTACCCACTACACCCAGGTAAATAGATCAGTATCACATGTTACATGTTATTATGTTCACTTGTAGCATCAGTAGCTTAAACTTTCTGCACATCCTCTTTTTTGCAGATGGTGTGGGCTACATCCAACAAAGTGGGCTGTGCTGTACACACATGCCATAACATGAATGTATGGGGCGCAGTGTGGAAACGGGCAACATATTTAGTCTGCAACTACTCACCAAAGTAAGTGAACCGACAGTGTAACATATGCTCTTTTCCTCGTACAGTGTTGCTTACATGCTGTAAGGAAGCCCACTGCTTCTAATGAACCTGTTAACCCGATGACGATAGGGTGACCCCAGACTTAATCCTGACACAGGCCGCTCTGTTCCGTGCTGAGCTGTGAAATGCCACCCATGTTGCTGTGAGAGTCAGATAACCTCGATACAAGCCTGTGAACCGGTACTGCATTAGCATAGCTCTGCAGAGCCATGTAACAGACCAAATATTCCCTAAAAAATCCAAAGAATTAAAAGCTGTTTGGACTTATGACTGACTTATGACCCAGGTACTTTAATCCTACTGGTTGCAGACATATGTCAGTGTAACAGGCTCAAGATAGAAATGACCCATTTACATTTTTTGAGACCTTCAGACATCTCAGACATTGCATGGCACGCATATCCCTAATATGTGTACACTGAAGTTACACAAATAGTACAGATTCAAATCCTGCACTTGGTTAATCATGGAGCTGATAAATGGATCCTCTTATCCAGTTAGTCAACCACTGCTGAGTCTGCCATTAGCAAGCATTCATACAACAATAGCATTATTTTTTCACGACATTTGGGATACAGTGAGTTGCACAAACTTGCTTCACCATGAAGGCTGGGATGATTCTGGTGGTGGAACTAACAAATTCACAGCTGGTTTTTGAAAACAAATTTAAGTTTATGAGTGCTTTTGAGCTGAAGATCTTGATTTTTCAACAGAATATGCTGTTGACAGAAAAAAAAAAATTGCAAAGTTATTTCAAGGGTCATGAAATTCGAGATTGACAACTTTTTAACCCTAGACTAAACATATATTCAGATTAAGATCATTGATGTAACGAGGACTCCAGAACAGCTGCTAAAGGACATTACATAACAAGTTATGTCTTAAGTGAAAAAAACTAAGTAAGTTTTATGTTATGCCAATTATTAAATCTATCTTTTTGAGGACATTAACCCCTCTTGTTTCTGTCTTCCAGGGGGAACTGGATCGGAGAGGCCCCCTACAAAGTAGGCGTCCCCTGCTCCGCCTGCCCTCCAAGCTACGGAGGCTCCTGCAGCAACAACATGTGCTTCCCTGCTCTCAAGACAAACTACCTGCACTGGTTCAAATAAACACAGGTTTTCTTTTTGACATAAGCTGACAGTACCATGGAGACAGAACTTCAATCCTTTAAGGATTTGCACAGCCATCTTGGACCACACTATTTTGTATATATGGGCTTATTTAAAGACACAAACCTACGTTTGAAGGCAGCATATGATTTAGCAGTGATGACTTGTAAATAAACTGTAAATTAATGTCATTTGTACCTGAGTTGATATGAATATTTTAACTGATTGAGTATAATTTATGTACAGAGTGGGTCCTTAAACACAGTTTTTATTCTATGTGGTGCTGCACACTATTTGTTTACCATTGACAATATGGTAATTAAGGTCACAACAGGATCATAGCTGCTCATACCTGCTCACTTTGGTGCTATAGGCATCACACCTTCATGTTGTGTGCTCTGCCTCCACAGGAATGTTGTGATGTTGAGATCAAAGCTTTTGACCTCAGAGGGGAAAACTACACTGACGGTGTCCACTTTGTAGACACTCTGGGTGAAATAGACTTCAGGTCTAATGCATTTCACACTTTTGTCTTGCTTTGAATTTGCAAAAGTCTGCAGACAAAACTGCACTTAAGTAAAATGAAATTAACTGATAAAAGAGGTACATCAGCTGGGCTGGGATGTCTGTAACTTTAGGCCAGAATAGGTTATCCCTCTGTTGTCAAAACCCCCATTTTTTTCTCAACATTCAAGTTATTTAACCTGCACTGATACGGTTATGTCTCATTACAAACATGCTACACTGAGGAATTCAAGCTTTTCTGTCAAACGTCATACTCAAGAGCACATACAACAAGTCTGACCCTCGTATTTGTTTTCTAATCACATTTGTACATTGTATATTGGTATATTATTTACCAGTGTGCTTTTATATTGGACAAATCCATTGTTTTTATTTTGTTTTGATCACTGATGTAGTTTGGTTTTGGGATCTAGGCACTCCAGTGCACCTTAATTGTATGTAAGTTGCCAAAATACTTGGAAATTATTATTTTTTTGTACATGTAGATAATCATTATGCCTTGTCTATGATTAAACAAGTATTCTGTAAGTTATTCATTTTTGTATGGGAAAAAAATATTTAATTAATTGTAATTTTTTATTGTTTTTTTAAAGGATTGTAAAAAAATGGAAATGATTAAAAAATGCTAAATATGGCTTAACTGAAAGGATATTTACTTTAAATGCAGCTTATTTTAGTATGTTTCATTGCTGCACACAGGGGCATGTCTGGAGAGGTAGCCATGGGTGTCACTGCCCTTCATGAAACCACCCAAAGTGCAACACGAATTCTAAACTATGATTGGTTTCAAGCCTTGCTGGAGGCTGAAACTTTGTTTCAACCTTGTTTTTAAGCCAAAAAAAAAAAAAAATTCAGTGCCACAACTCTGTTGGAAGCTGGTCACCCTAGTCAAGAAAGTCTGGACATGCGCCTGGCTTTAAATGGTGGTATATTATCTTATTTATTTTTTATTTGACCTTTATTTAACCAAGTAAAAATGTTCAAGAACCAGTTCTCATTTGCAAGCATGACATGGACACGAGGCGCCAACAGGAGCACATAGACATGTAAAGACCAGAGACTAATAGACATATAAACACAATGCTAGTACAATAACATAGAACAAAAAGTGAACAAGTGAAAAGCAATGAGCTTGAAGTTTCAGAAGTACATGTGTGCATATAAGTGTGCATGAAAATAAAAGTTCAAAGTGATCAGCAGGAGCAACATTAAACTATAGTCTGCTGAAGTTTAAGGCTAAAGACGGGGAGTGAAATCCAAGTTGAAAGTTTGTGAGTGTTCTGTAAGATATTCCAGTCTTAGGACACTGCAAAATTACGGCCAAAAATAGTGGAAGTACTGAGTATGACGATCCTGATAGACTCACTGGACCTGGTGCAATATGAATTGTGGGGGATGTGAAAAGGAGAGGACAGGTAGGAAGGTGTCCTACCCATGACTGATTTATGAGCAAAATTAAACCAATGGTGAAGCTGAAAGGTATGAAGGGAAGGCCACCACACCAATTTGTAGAGATTACAGTGGTGAGTATGGAAGGGAGCATTAGTGCCTTGTGGATTGCTAAACATGACACAAAGAAAGGACAATATCATCAGGGTAGAGGAGAACCAAACAACAAAAAGCCAAACATGTTGCTATTGATTCAAAATCCATTCAGTAAATTATACTGATCATTAAAGGACAATATTTCCTGACCCACTTAATCAACGTTACCTAGAAGCTACACATGCAACAGACTATATATTGTCTTATGAACTTGGGACTACACTATTTATTTGATTGTTTTCCAGACTGCTAGATTCAGTCACAGTCACTTATCCAGCTCTTTGATTCTCGATTTTTGCTTTCATTAAGAATGTGCACAATTTTAGAGCCCCATATCCCCACATCCTGAGTATCAAAGGCTGAGAGCAAGCAGAGAAAACATGTCAGGGCTACATCTGAATCCTAGCATGAGGAGGTTGACTTTGGCCCTGTTTGGGTTTCAGGGGACCCACTTGTTTGGGTTTGTCCAGTGTAACCATTGACCTTATTTAGGAGTGAGAGACAGGGAGCAGAACTGTTTGCATGAACTAGAAAGAGGGAGATTGAGGGACAATTTTTAAGAGACAACACAAAGGGATTGTAAAAGGTTGACATTTCTTTACATGTGCTCTGAAACTTACGTGGGCTATGGAGAAAATATCAGGAGAGTTGGTAAATCGTGGGAACAAACTGTGTGGGAGTCAAAAAATGCTCTGATTTGCTGGGCAGATGCTGTAGGTTTAGTCTCTTTCCAACAGACTGCAGAATATAGCTCTAAGTTTCATTAGTTATATTAAATCTGCATTGGAAAAATGCTTAAGCCAAGTTCAAAAGCAAGGGTCAAAACTTGTTTTATGAACAGCTGCTTTGGTTCACATAAAAACTGGGCTTCAAATCCTTCCAGGCTAAAGGGTTTGATGCACTTTGGCAGGTATATGCACACAATGCATCACATTGAACAAAGTTTTCAAACCACTTCCTGTGCTTTTTTAATTTGTTTCATCAATGCAGACCGCCATAACACTTCCTCACAATGCTTTGAACTAATCAGCCAAGAGGTTTTTTTTACATTTCTTATGAACGGAAAAACTGTATTTGAGCAAATACAGATGGAGGTTTAAAAAGGCACATCAGCAGGATAGGAGATGTTATGACGAGTGAAACAACCTGCAGCCAACATCTACCTGACTTATCAGTCACAGGCAGAGGCAGAGCGAAAGTTAAGGAAATGGATTTGGGTTAGCATTAAAGCAACCTCTGATGGTTGAGTGCTCAAAAACGTCTTTAAGTGTGCTTCAAGATGGAGCGAGTCATGTGGTCATAAAGTTGGGCTGGGTAGAGAAATTTTGTTATTCTTAAAACAGTCGCTGCCTGTTTTGAGAAATGAAGCTGGTGTGAAAGTAAATGTAGCTAAATTCTGAGAGCCCTTTCCCTTTCATGTGTATATGTGGCTCCAAAGTCAGAGGCAGGGAGAGCACACCATCCCTCTGTCATGTGGAAACACAAAAAGCAGAGGCAGGCAGAACAGCAGCAAAGACACCATCTTGAAGAGAGTCAGAAAATTTTGAGAGATAAGGCTGTAAAACAAAGATACTCAAAAACGACAGTAGCTTTTGTCCATTTGCAAAGGACATATAAGTGCAAGCTTTGCAGACAGTGCGCAGTGCTTCCCACCAGTCTTAACCACAACAAAGAGAGGGGTCACTTTTCTACAGTGTGTCTGTAAATGAACATGGACATTTTCTGTCTGACAGCACAGGGCAGGTCGTCAGAGCATGTTTTTCTGATTTGATCTGAGAAAGAGAGCGCCCTGTGTCTTTCAAGTCATGGCATATGTGGCGGTCATGCTTAACATTTTGACGGGTAGATAGGTAGGCCTACATCCGAATCATGCCATTCGTCCAGTGCAGCGTTGTATTATAAATATCAATAGTCTGTAGAACGAGCTAAGCAAAACCCAGACATTTTAGGGAATTTCATAAAATCCCCCAGTACATAATTTTATGACCACAAGGGTTATTAAGCTGATGTGCTGGTGTGTCTTTATTTTGAGAGCTGGGTTAAAGTTACATTATAACACATGCATGCCTGAAAAACATTTCTTGTGTCCAAATGTACAACATATCACCAACACCTGATCTGTAACAAATGATTTCAGAAGTTTAGTAACTTTCCTACACCTAACCTTTCTAGACCTAAACCTATCCCTGATCAAACATTACACCAACCCTTACCCTAACAATTACCCTAACTTTCTAACCCATTGCTAATACAAATGAACCCTTACCCTAATATAACATAACCCTAACCCTTTCTAACCCTAACTTTCCAAAAATAACCCTAACCCTGATATAACATAACCCTAACCCTAATTTTCTAACCCCAACCCTAAGTTTTCAGCCACAACCCTAATCCTAACCCTAACTATCTGAACCTACTCTAACCCTAATACAACATAACCCTAACCATAAGCCAATGTTTTAATTTTACTGAGCAATAATGCCCAACTTTGCATTTCAGCTTCTTAAATTTAATCAATTTCACTGCTAATGTTTTACCTTTTTTGATACAGCCTCTCATTTGTCACTTTCTTTGATCTGATGACTGTCTGTTGTTCTTTTCTCCTCTAGCCAGTAAGGGTTGCTGAGCTAGGAGATAAAGTCCTCAATGAGGAGGGAGAGAGAAACACAATCGAAGAGACAGAGAAGAAACAGATTTTGAGTCTCAGGTTGCTGCACCAACAAATCCTTTCCAACAGGCTTATTCTATCAGCCAGTGCCAACACCTTCAGAGGCCTAAATGACGCATCTGTACGCTCATCCCAAGGTGCACCACTTTTCCTAATAACACATTTGAATTACCGAGCTGTCGGATAAACTGTTTTTGCTAAAGCAGTTTAGGGGGAAGGTGGCGAAGGGTTTATTTTGGAAAGAAGATAGAGACTTCAGTGGGACCTCGGCAGGGTGATAGATTATTAACAGGGAGCGAGTAAGGATCCAAAGTGTGCAAGCAGCCATCCAAATCCAATAAGGATGAGAAGTATGAGAAAGAGTTTGAGTGGGTACAGTGCTGACAAAGGGGGATAAATCATTTGTGGAGTGAGTTTGTAGGTTTACCGATGCTTGTAGTGCAGCTGCAGGAACTCTGCAACCTCTCTGCCCTCTCTGACTTCAAGCTCTGGATGGTTGAAAACCTGGTCTTTCCAAGCCTCTAAGGGGATATTGGGCAATAGCTTCATTTGAATGCATTTTACTTTTTCTGTTGCCTCTGTCCTGGCTTTGTTTACTCTGCTCCCCGTGCAGATCAGCCATCGGAAATGCAGCCTGTGCCCGGTCCAGGGACTGTGCTGACCTCAAACATCCCCAAAATCTACAAAGGCCAAGGCTGCTTGAGGACATCGGAACGTAGCAGTTGATGCTCAGTGTCGAACATATCGCAAATAAATGTTTTTGGACAATACCAATTTTTACTTTCTTATTTAAAGTTACAGCATTAAGTATCTTCATTCTATCAAGCTAACTAAAACCCTGTTTCCACTAAGCAGGCTGGTTTGGTTAAGCATGGTTTGGTACAGGTTAGATCGGTAAAGCCTGTTCCTGTTTGCATTTACAGATGCCAATAGCCATGTAAGTTACAAAATAGCATGACACTGTAGCAGCGTGACACAGTTTACCCCGCTAATAAATCCAATGATGAAGAAAAACGTCACACAGTAAACAAAGAGCAACAATGGAAGACATCTGCAACCACTGATAAATGGTAAGTGACAATTATTTAGACCAATCACCAGTCTGCAATGTTGTAGCTCCACCGTCTAGGATCAGATTGATTTAGGTCTTGTGCACAAGCAGCCGGGCATTTTCAAAAAACAATTATCCCCCCTCATTTGTTTTCAAAAATACTTTCGTCAATACATAGCTGGCAAATCCGCTGTTAAGTGCGGCTTGAGGCATGTCAGACCCATATTTGGCGGACATAACACAGGTGCCAGCCAATCAGAATGAGCCCGTCATACAACAGTGACGTTTGAGAACCGAAAACTCTACACAAAACCATGAAACTGAATTTTTCCAAAATCCTCACTTTGGCTGGAGTTTTCAGAAAAGATCGTTTTAAGCAATGGATGACAGGCGTAAATATATGAAAATACCAGGCTACGTGTGGACATGGCCTTAGTATGGCACCCTAGCAGAGAGGTCCCAAAAAGTGGTTATTTGGAGGTCAGTCTCTGGATTAGTCAGTGGAAACACATCAAAATGTGTGCCGTACCAAGACGAACTGAAATGAGCCACTTGGTGTTATAGGGGGCTAAATTTGACTGTTATTTAATTGATAAAGGAAAAAGAATGCAACCATCTACCTCAAACAGTCTGTTAAAACTACTCATATTGAGAAGTGCATGCACCAGTGAAAATGCACCAGTCTTGGTGCATTTAGGCATTTTTAATTTTCACTATAGACATGATCTTTTTGAGTCCCTACAGACTCAAAGCTTTGAGCCTGGAGATACAATTTTCCATTTTGTGCTGTATAGAAATACAACATCTGTATACAGATGATACATCACTCTGAGAGTGTCAAGTAGATATGATCAGAGGAAATTGTCAGGTACATAGAGATGATATTCATTTGTGTGAGAACAAACGTACTGCCACTCCAATGTATAAGTTCAGTTGGGCCACCCCAAGACATAAGTCTGGACACACCCCTGTTGCGATACAGTTATACAGTTAAAAAAGTTTGAGGCATCAATAATCAGGAATTTATGGACTCCTTGCGTGCGACTCTCCTCATCTGTGCTGGTATTGACTGTAGATCCTTGAACTTAGTTGGGTTTTCATTACCTGTGCTTGTCTTGGGAGAAATTAAAGGAGACAGCCAGCAGAGTTCTCTGAGTGCCAAACAATTATCTGTCATCCTCAGGAGCTAAGATATTAGGCTGCTGAAGCTTCGAATGGATGGATCAATTTTCAGTGGCGTGCATGGCTCATGAAATATAAAAGTGGCGTGACAAAACAATCCAGTCCTCTTCTATGAAGCTTCAGATCATGTACTCCGTTGGGTGAAGGAATTTGTTTGGTGTCTATGAGGATGTTGGGACTTAGCTGGTGTTGAAATCAGAAACACGTGAACACCTTTCGAAAAAACATCACACCATAAACTCATAAAAACAACTATACGTGCTAACGTTTAACTCTGAAACACTTGCTGTGTTTACATCTGTAACATGTGCTTGGGTCAGACAGGAGAGTGTTGACACATGTACTTCTCAGGGTCTGATGTCAGCTACTTTAAGCATGTTTTGGGATCTCCTCAAACGTTGGCACATACATGGTAAAACCCCTTTGAGGCCATAAATCTTTCGGAGCAGCAGAGTTAACTGCAGGGCACTGCTTCTTCTTTTTGAGGTTGGATGGCCTCACTTCAAACAAGGGGGAAAAAATAAAGTTCTCAGGTAAACAAATCATTTGCGGTGTCTCAGATGTCTATTTTGGTGCAAAGTGCCGCAGGGAATTCAGGTTTTCTTTCTTGAATTTGGCATGCACTCCAGTCGCTGACGTTTCACACCATCACCCATGATGAAATAAGACATTGCTTGCGTTTTAGTGTAACAGCTTATGTTATGGTCACTTTTCTCGTCTGGTGACTTTTCCTTAGCAAAGTAAGCTCCTCACATGGTCTAGTTAAAGAGAAATAAAGCATGTCTGGCATCTGTCAGTGCTTTATGACAAAGGTTATAGGCTGCTATGATGTCATTAAAATGTATAGTCTATAATCAAGTAATCACATGTTGTCTCTCTGACATATCAGACCTCTAGCTGTAGAATAAATCCACAGACAGACCAGACTTAACCTCTTCTGGTTCATCACTCAAAGAACATAAACTAAGGTGGCCCCTGCTCTGTGTTTGCCCTCCATATCCTACCGTAGTCTTTGTCTTGGAAAGGGCCTTGGCAAAACCTCCTCGCTGGGCCTCGCAGGGACGTCAGGCGAGCGGCATCCTGCAGCAGCAAAACATGGGCCAAAATCAATGTCCTGTCAGAGGCACAGCATCAGGAAAGCGCAGCATAATCAGATGGGCTTCCCTCCTTCTCTCTGAACTCTCTTTTTATCCCTGAAATCAACAAATGAACCAGACTTTGATGCTAATACGACCTCATCCTATAGAAACATCCCAAAACCACAGAGAGAAGTCATCCTATTTGGCTGATCATGGATGAAACACGATGACTTTACACTGGACATTGTGGTGAAATGCATTGGTTTCAGCTATTTTGCAACGCATGAAAAATTCAACCCAAAAAATCAAAACACAAACTCAAACTGTAACTAGAGATTCTGGTTGTATTACATAATTGGAGACTTTTGACATAACAATAAGAGAATTTTATTACCCATAATCCCCCTGCTCCCCATGCCTCTACATTATCAGCTTACCCAAAATTTGAGTCTCTTTCCTCAAGCTATTACTGTGACAGATCATGAGTGGATAAGAGCCTCAGTGATGAAGACAATCGCCAAGAGTCGACCTTTGTGGTTCAGAAATTGGGGGGTTTAGCATTTTGGTTTGTCAGCAGGAGTTTAAGTTTAATGAGTTTTCTGTTTGCTCTCCAAACTTTACCCCTCGAAGTGATGTGCTTTGTTTGGAAGTTAGACACTGACACCTGGTGGTCACATAGCTCCTGTGCTAGTTTGAATCATAAGGCAGGAAGAGGAGAGTTATCACTTCCTCTCTTACTGCATCACAGTCTGCATTGATGAATTTGACAGGGCACAAACTACAGATTACATTTCTGTAATTTTTACACTTGTATGTACCAGAAAATCTAAATGCATCCTTTTTTGGACCGAGGTAAACAACTGTAAACACATGTTCAGTCAAATGTTGAATTAACTCCTCATCTCAATATGAAACGGTTAACTGTAGAAACCCTGATGTAATTTACTGTAGCTCTTCTATGTTGTGGTCATTATAATTTTTACGTTTACTGTGGACCCAAGGAAAAAGACTTTTGACATTATCCCTAAACTAAAAGCAATCCGAACAATCAAAGCTAGATAAGGTAATCTTTGTCCCTCTGAAATTACAATCTGGATAGCATTGATTTATATACTGTCCATGCTTGTGTAAAACTTTAATTTGCGTTTAAAATGCAGTTTAAACTGTGGGCCTTTTACTTGTAAAGGTGTGCAAACATCAGTGGGAAAATCAGCCTCTTCATGGCTTATGGTAGAGGTCTTCAACAACCAAGGACCCCCTAACTGATGGGGAGACTGAGCAGTGACCCCCCTATGCAGAGAAGTGAATGCTTAGTGGACCTGTGTGCAGTTTGAGAGAGCTGCTGTGTTGCAAGATAACATCTTTGGTGTCCGCTTATGGTGTCCTCTTTTAAAGGTCCCATATTATGCTCCTTTACTGCAGTTTAATATGGATGATTGATGTCTTCATGAAATGTTAGTAACGTGTTTTGGTCCAAAAAGCCAATAAATCAAGCACAGCTGCATTGTTTCCAGGCTCTCATAGCCCCTCTGCTCAGAACGGTCTGATTTAGTGGGCGTGACCTTCATATGTAAATGAGCCGTTGATACCGCCCCGCTCTTCTGCGTCACTGAGAGCGGCGCCACGAGCTCCGAGTGCACAATGTTTAGAAAACAGCGAAGCTCGTTACAGGCTAAAACAACAGGCTAACCACAGTTAGCATCCTGAAGCTAACACAGAGACAGGGGGGACACTGAGGAAAAGCTCTTACATCTGCTCCACAGCACACAGCATTTAAAATACTCACATTTCCAGGGTCTGAGGTTTGTTGGCGGATGGTTGGTAATGCGCCTGGATTCAGGACCAGTGTATTCGCTAGCCCTCTGTTGTACTGTCCAAAGTTGGTAAAGCAGTCGGCCGTGAAGTGACTTACCCACACATGCACAGTTTTATTGAGTGTAGCTGGCACATTTCCTTCATAAATGAACTCTGGCCACTTAGTCTTGTCTTCTTCAGAGATGGGAAGCTTGTGCATGGAACTGTGGGGCTGACTGCCAAAACTAATGCATTGATAGCTTTTCAACTTTGGCATCCTCCTCCCAGGGAGGGTAGTTAGGGGGTATCTGCTCCGGTGGACCAATCAGGTCAGACTTGCTCCTGACTGGTCAAAAAGGGAATCACTGACGCTGGCAAACCCCCGGAAATTCCAAACAGCTTGTTTTAGGTCAGGATTTTACATTCACAAGCACTACTGAATACAGGTTTTGTCATTAAATATCACACTTTGTGGGTTGGGAGGAAAGCCAAAGACCCACAATTTTCACTAAAAGACTTTATAAAGTGATTTTAGCATAATATGGGACCTTTAAATCAACAGTTTTGGGCTTTTCATGCCTGCACAAACTTATAAGTAGCATTAACCTATTCTGTTAACCATATTTGCACAGCTGATATTGAGGGATAACAGATAGGAGTGAAAATAAGTTACATGCAAGATGCTCTGTTTGGAAATGAGAGGATGACAGGGAGAAACTTGGAGACAAGACATTTGAATGTAAGTTTAAAACAGACTGATTAATTTTGAATAGAGAACTGAGGCAAATTGTTTTAACCCTGCTTTCATTTGGAAACACCAGGGTAATTTAAAACACTGGCAACACAAAAAATTGCTCATATTTGCAATTGCATCTTTTTGCCACTAGGGGGTAGATACAGACAAACTAAAGCACAGTGACCTGCAGTAGATATCTGAGGCGGCCTTCTGCTGAACACTGCTGATAATGTCACAAAAGCAACTCTGTGGAGCGTCTGCCAAATAACCTTGATGCTCTTTACTCCCATTCTCACCCCGAATCCCTTCCAACGCTCTGACCTCAATCCAGCTCAACCAGAACCATTAGTGAGCAACGTGCCAGATAACAGGGGCCAACAAAAAGTGTTCTTCGAGATTGTGTGTGTGTGTGTGTGTGTGTGTGTGTGTGTGTGTGTGTGTGTGTGTGTGTGTGTGTGTGTGTGTGTGTGTGTCCATCCACGGCCTACTGTTTTGTGTGGATGCGGAGGGTTTTCTGGCACAGCTGATACATTCTGCTGGGGTTTCACAGGATTTCTCGCAAGACCACATGCTAGAGGTGGATAGAGGTGGTATCAAGGGGAGTGTGTGGACCTGGGCTTTAACAATGAGTGTGGGGGAGACTGAGGGAATAAGGGGAAGAACAGCAAAGGGAGAGAGAAATACAAAGAGGAAAGGATAGAAATGTGTGAGACAAACAAAGGAGGGGGGAAAAGTGTGTGTACATTTCAGAAAGAAAAATGAGGGTGAAGAGAAATTCAAATATAGGGGGATTGAGACAGAAAGTGCAGCAGAAAACAACAGATATGATAAAATGAAGGAATAAAGCCACTAACACAAGAAGCTGGAGCATGAAATCATTTATATTGCTCCTCTGCTGGCACAAATACTGTATATTTACAGGCCCATTGTAATAAACATCAATCAAGGAATGTAGCCTTTGTTACAGATGTCTTAACCTAAATTACCAGGTTGTAAATCATAGAAATCTGGAGGAGTTTGTAAATATTTTCCTTAATTCGCACTGTTCATTTTCATACAAATGTGCTCCTACAGTCAGTTTTTGTGTATTTACTTCAGCCACCATGTATTATAAGTCCATTCATTTCCAGAGCCCATAAAACTTCTCCTGGGTGTTTCAAATAATTACATGTTTTATGTATTGACTCATATTTTTATGCTACATGTAACAGCACACACATGCAGCCTGTCACTCCTCCGCTGCCTCACCTCCCACTGTCTAGGAATCATACATGCACACTCCTCCTAGCTGTCACACACACACCGAAATGTAGAGCAACATTAATTCTACAGCAGATGAATGAGTGTTTCTCTCCGGGGAGTTGTGGGCAAAGTCAGAGCGTTGCTATTTCAGCTGTGAGGCGAAAGAAGGAGGAGGAGGGAGGGGGGTTGCTGTGTCTGACCGCAGAGAGAGGGCTGCTGCTGCTGCTGGGGCCGTGGCCGAGGCCCCGCAACTGACCGGGGTAGTAGACAGTAAACCTGGGGTTTATGGAAGTTCAGAATGTGGTGGGTCCTGAATGTTAGACCTCTTGTATCAGACTGTGCACAGAAGTAGGTTAGACAGCAGAGGAGCCTTGAATGTGTACCTGTGTGGTTTAGAACAAACTGATGTGGTAGATATCAACTAAAAGAACATAATGTGGTGTAAGTTAGAACAATTTGTCAAGCTTCTTACCTTAGAGGATTTACTTCTACATATTTCAATGCAGGTTACTTTTTCATTTTGCATAAAGATATAAGATTATCCAACACTAGCTAATGCATTTACTCCACTGAATCCATCAGAATTACTTAGGGTAAATCTAATGAGACATTTATGTTATAACAACAGGAATTAAAACGGTTCATTTAAACCAGATTGAAAGGCTTCGATCCCAGTAAAACCACAATAAAAATCTCGGATGGGCAGGATCAAGCAGCAGCATCCAAAGAAACAAAATAAAGCCAAATTAGAAGTATGAAAAGTTCTTTGAGTGTCTACCTGAGACAGGCACCAAGGACCAAAGGGACCCTGCTGGGATCTGTTCTGAAAACTCCAATAACCATTTTTAACCAATAACTGTTATTTGTTAATGAGATGGCTAAAACTGTGCTCGGGCTCCACCTCTTTGCCTACATCTTTGTTAACCAAAGTAAGATTGAGTCAATATTCTGATATGGCGACCTCCACCTTTGAATACTAAGACACAGTGGGGTGCATGGATTTTTTGATGGGCAACAGCGAAAAGATTTAATAAAAAGGCACATGTAGCGTATTTTTTGCCACTGTACAGGGCACTTGGTTCAGCATGTTTTTCAAGGTCACTTTAGCGCACATTTTTGACACCCAAGAGGACAGTTTATCATGTTTTATCTAGACAAAGGAGTAGTATAGTGTATTTGCCAACCAGAAGGGCACCTAAGCATGCATTATGGCACTGTGGCGCATTTTTTAAAGATTGGGCAACAAGAGGGGCAACCTTCCCCCAGGACACACCACTGCTAAAATGCCTCTTCAAACCAATGAATGACCTCACATAGATGACATACATGCTTTCAGAGTTTATAACCACATTGTGCTGTGACATTACAATCCCTGTGCTGTTTCAAATCAAGAGTTGTACTCCTCTGCTGCCACCTGCTGGATGGTGGTGTGTTTCTGTTACAGTTTGCATCACTGGACTAACCCATCCATCCATTTTTTATACCGCTTATCCTGTTCAGGGTCGTGGGTGGCTGGAGCGTATCCCAGCTTTCATTGGGGGAGAGGCGGGGTACACCCTGGACTGGTCGCCAGTCAATCGCAGGGCTGACACATAGACAGGCAACCATTCACGCACACACTCACACCAACGGACAATATAGAATGATCAATTAACCTAGTGAGCATGTTTTTGGACTGTGGGAGGAAGCCAGAGTACCCAGAGAGAACCCACTCATGCATGGGGAAAAAATGTAAACTCCACACAGACAAGGCCTACCGGCCAGATTGGAAATTTAAACCGATGACCTTCTTATTGTGAGGTCGCAGCACTAACCGTTGCGCCACCGTGCAGCCCCTCACTGGACTAACATGAAGTAGCATATACTTCTCTTTGACCTGCATTTTTAAGTGGTATATGAAACATATTCAAGATGTAGGTAATCAAGCTTCAGAACTGAGACTTGTACTCTTTTTAGTTTTCAATAACTTTATTGTCTTCACTTGGGTAGGATTTTTAGTGATGGCTTATTCTCCACCATTGATCAAGGCTGCTTACATGGTAACCATCAAAGATCAATAACATCTCCTGTCCATGCCACTCATTCATCTTGTAAGAGCTATTTAGAAGTGAAATATGTCTAATGAATCATAGTTCCCCAGTATATCTGAGTGTCAGAGGCCAGAGCTGTCCATTCACACCCTGACTCCCCGAGTGAGCAAGGGCTTTGTGCCAAATGTACAACAAAATAAAAACACCAGGGAGTCATGGAAACAAGAGGATTTACTAAAAAAGAGAAACGGTAATTTTACTCCCAGCACATGGTCGGTTTGGCCAGTGTTCAGTTTATTATGTTTGTCAGGTAGAATATAAGACGATTGTGTCTCCTCCTGTGGAAAGTAAGTCTGTACAGGGGGCAAACACACACACACACACACACACACACACACACACACTGTCAGGTCTGGTGATCAGCTACTGTTTCCACCAGTGAAAATGACCAGATGACAAAGACAAACCTTGCCTGTTTTCTGTGGAGGAATGTGTTGGAGAAATGGTGAATGACAAGTTCAGGGGATGGAGTTAACAGAGAGTTGGTTTGTGTTTTGAGCCCCCCAGGGGAGTCACCTGTGTACAGTTACTGAGGAGATGAGGCCATAAAGGTTTCCTGAACCCAAGCTGGAGGAAGATCTGGTTTGAATTGATGTGTTTTTAGACTGGAGCCAGTTAGCTGGTACAATTAGAAAGGAGAAGTCAGTGAAAAGACCATGTTTCTTAGGGAGAAATGGAAGTCATGAGAGTACTGAGGCATTGTTATACTTGACAGTTTAAATATAATGTCCCCTTTTGAGATTAGAGGCATGGGGAAAAGTAAATAAAACATTTACCTAAATTGCCAAATTATAGAGTTTACTGTATTTTCTGAGGGATACCAACTTTTGGTGGCTTTACTTACTCAGCAGAAATTACAGAAAAGAGGAGAAAAAAAATCAGCGTTGACTACACACGCGCAACCCAGCACGCGGACAGAGGTCTTGGCATGCACGAGAGGGCCGAGCCCAGGCTTGGTGAGGGGCGTGGTCAGGGGCGGCACTCCGCAGGAGCAGCAAAGTTGGGGATAAAATGTGAATAAGTGATGCTTTAGCGGCTTTAGAGCGAAAATCCCGAATGAAGACAGACACTCTCTCTTTCTTGAGGAGACCGGAGTGAAGACAGCGAGTCACGTCTCTGATTTATGTCACAAGGCAGAAAGTCAGCACCGCTCCACCTGAAACTTACTTTGAAGGCGGATTTCTTTCTTTTTTCCCCCCTCTCCTTGTTGCTGCGGAAGTTTTCACAGACACATCTCTCTGTGGGATCTCTAACATTGGGCTGCATTCCAATTCATTAAAGGTAAATTATAACCAGTGTCTTCATAAATCTCAGCACTCCGTTTCTGCTTCAATATGCATTACTCTTCCCATTTTCCATTAGGTGTTGGCACGTTTAATTAGCCTGTGTCAGCATTGAAGCATGCATTCCAAAAAGTTGAACTGACGCCTTAATGTTACGTAAACAAACAGTGCTGTGCATGCTCAGCTACAATATGCACAGTTTTGTCTTTTACTACATGAATGACAGCTGTAATCAGTGTACTTTAGATGATATGCTCTAACTGGGCTGCTCTTCTTCTTTATGTGGAAAAATTATATAGAATTTTAAAGGATGTTAAGCTCTTGTTAGGATTTCTTATGTGCACACTTTTACAAGTTATCCTCATTTGATGCTTCAGCCCAGTGAACCCTCGAGGTCACCTGTGGCCAACTGTCTGCAATCCTACGCGCTGCTCTCCCCAAGTTCAATATTGACTCAAGTCATTCAGCAAATTTGATACAGAATTCCAATAATCCTGTTTTTCTCTTCTCGTGCCTCCTTTACCAGCGCTGTTTGAATAAGAAAACGAGTGTCTGTTAGTCCTGGTCCTGCTCCCAGTTTGAACCCCTTAAGAGGATCCCCATCATCAGAACTTTCAAGCGCTGAGGATGAAGCACATGAACCTGACCCTGCTGAGGGGTGTGTCCCTGCTTCTGCTGCTCCGCACGGCCATCTCCATGGTGCTGCTTCCGAACTCCACAGACCTGGAGCAAATGCTGGAAAAGTATCACGACGAAAAAGGGGATTGGTGGAAGGCCAAGCAGAGGGGGAAGAGGGCTATTACGGACAGTGACGCTCAGCTCATCCTGGATCTACACAATAAGCTTCGAGGCCAGGTTTACCCGCCGGCATCTAACATGGAGTATATGGTAGGTGGATGGAGGGCTCGGTTTCTGCTCCCTAAAATGCTTTGACCTGGGTTTGACCCTGCTGAGAGTTTTGTACACTTGTCGACCTTGTAGCTTAGTAAACTGACCCAGTCACCAGACCAACTGGCACTTGTCCCACTTGGCTCACACACACACACACAGCAAGCATGCATATAAGCGCCTTCACACACAGCCTACCAGTGAACTCACACACGCACATACAAATCTACACCCATGTGACACGGGGTTGTTTTGCCAGGAGTGAAGAATTCCACCACCTCGGCCAATGATCACATTACTACTGCTTTCTTCTACCCTTGCTAAGAGATTTGTTTGACTTTATCCTTCGGCCATCATGTGTGTGTACAACGCCAGATCACTTTTCACCATGCAATTAGATTCAGAGCACGGCACCAGGGTCTGTTTTACCAGCTGCCCCCCTCAAACACACACACACACACACACACACACACACACACACACACCACACCTTCAGAAATTCTGTGTTTTGCAGATCTGGATTTCCTCCAAACACACAACATGTGTAGTTACTGCTTGACCGCCTCAGTGTGTTGCCACCAACAGCACTAAGGAGGTTAGAAATCAATACAGTGTGCATGAGGTAATGAGGTTTTATCGTCTTTCATCTCTGCTTAAAGAGCTGCCGAACAAAAGGCAGCGTTATTCCATGTTAGAAGGCAAATAAACAGTTCCTGCTGGGGGCAATTGCTGGACTATGTAATTGTATAATTGAGAGCTTGGAGTGTGTGTGTGTGTGTGTGTGTGTGTGTGTGTGTGTGTGTGTGTGTGTGTGTGTGTGTGTGTGTGTGTGTGTGTGTGTGTGTGTGTGTGTGTGTGTGTGTGTGTGTGTGTGTGTAAAAGCTCCGCTCTGCCTGGCAGGCTTCTGGCTGAGGCACACTCTAGTGGAGAAATGCTGAGCCAGCAGTAGCAGCAGCAGTGCACAGCTCTCTCTTTCTACTGTCTCCTGTTACAGTGGAGCTGCTTTTATTTAGCTGCAGGGGCACCCAGGGGTGAAAAATGGAGAGGTATGCAACAAGAGAAGGTAACGGGAGGGAAAGAGGGTGAAATGAAACTAGTTAAGAAATAAAATTAAAGGTGCAAGGATGATAAAGAAGGTTTGTGCATAGAGTAGAGAAGCAGATCAAAAGAGGTGTTGAGAAAAATTGAAAAGAGGAGGTGGAGGTAAGACAGAATTAGAGAAAGGGGGAAAACATATTTATACAGTGTGAATACAAAGTTGCAGATCTGAAAAATGTCAGTACTTCATGTGAAAACTGTTAGCTAGCATGCAACGTGGATCCTCAGTGATATTCTGCGCTTTATTTTGAAAGGGCTCTGTATATCTCAGACTTTTTCCCCCCTGCCTGCATTGAATTGCTGTCACCTTTCAGAAACCTCACAGCTTCAGTGTACTGGAAGACTTCATAGACATGCTCCCTTGCTTTTCTACACACTCATGAATCCAGACACACACACACACGCACAAATACCCCACGTGCCCACGCACACAGCTATTTGCCCATCAGCTCCGTTAATGTGTGCCATTGTGTTAAATCACAACCCTGTTGACCCTCTGTGGCAATCATAAGAGACTTCAAGATAACATCACTTCAAATCCCCCCTCCTCTGCCTTCATCTGTTTCCTTTCCTTGCCTCCTAACTCTTTCTCTTCTCTCTCTGCCTCCCTCTTCTTATCCCTGTGGCTCCGTTCCCATTCTGTCATTATCCAGCACAGAGGCCCCACAAAATTCCCTGGATAAGCGTTCACACTCTGTAGCGATCCACAAAATCTTCAATACACCTTCAGTACAGGGGGTACAGAGCTTCTGCCTCTCACTCACATGTTGACCCACAGGTATAAACAGAGAAGTGTCAGTGTTTGAAGCCCTGCAAGACAAACAGACGGCGTCTTGGGAGAAAGTTCCCACCTGCCTTGATGTTGAACTTGGCTTCGGGTGGGCTGCGACTCAATGCTGAGGTGGTGATGGTAATAAATATATAAGATAAGGCTATATTCACATTATTCCATTTTGAATGAAGGGTCTGAATTGTGCTCTGAGTGCAGCACATTTTTTATTGTTGCTATCCAGAAGGACAACCATCAATGAGTAGAATAATACATTTAGTTTTATTTAACACCCAGTTTACCCAGTTATAAACTCTTGATAAGGATATAAAAATGCAATTTAGACTCCTTCGTAATAAATATCCTGTTTGGATTGATAAAACTGCCATACACGTGAATTAACAGAGTGATTATTCATGGCAAAAAGAAGTCCAGCAAAATTTCTGCAGCTTCCCCTGGATTGAACTTCAGAGTCAGTAAGCCAAGCACACCAAGATAACCTCCAAAAGGAAAGTACATTTAAAGAGCAGCAGCCAAATACCTGGGGATGAAAAATATTGGTCCTCCAAAATCACTTACAGTAGCTTCTGACAGAGCTCTGAATCCAAGGCTACGCTTCAGCGAGGCCCAGAAGGGAATGCTATCCAAAAATAGCAAAAATGCCACCCAAATGTCACAAACCTGGACTCTCTCCAGGCCTCACCTGCACTGCCTGTATGTTCTCCAAGAATATTACCAACAGGAGAGGCAACAAGGTGTACCCTTGAGGGAGTCCTGTGCCCGCATAAGAAACTGCTTGATGTCATGCCAAGAATGTAAACAGGTCTTGCTCTAAATGTTATTATAATGAATGGCTTGCTATCAGAACCTGACTGAAACACGGCCACAAAAGACATTTAAAAAAAACGTAACTTTCCAGGTATCCAACAAATATAACACAGAACACCACTCTTCAACTCAAGGCTTCAGTCTTTGTCCTCTCTTCTTGTCAGAGGCACTTTTGGTCCCATATGTAAAGAGCAAGTCTAAATCTTAAAGGTCTGGATCATTTCACATTAGGAATGTCTATCGTATAGTTCTTTAAAGCCCTAAATTTCCCTCCTTTTTTGAATTAGAAACACCTTTTAGGGACAATTCAAAGGTAAGGCCTGCAGGAATTTCCTGAAAATCAAAACATCAGCTCTAACAGCAATAATCCTGCTCAATCATCACTTATGGGCCTCTATACATGTATCTCAGTATCTGTGTCTGCCTCAAACGCTCTCCTCAGCCCGTATGTTGATGTTTTGGTTTTATAAAGACATTTCTGGGCAGGGAGTAAGCATGGTTACATCAGCCAATCACAGTTACACAGCACGCCTAGCACACAAGTGACTTAGAGTGTTGATTAGCAAGTGGAAGAAGCTATCAAGAGCAGCTATGGTACTAGATGTAGCACAGAGAAAGAAAGACACAATCAAAGTGAAATAAAACACCAAGTAGACAAAGCTTTTTACTGATCAAGGGTGAAACTTGGCTTGACTTTCACTTGCTTTGGGCACTTGGAAAACAGTTCTGGACAAACTAGGTGACGCAAGTTGGCTTTCTTCTGAGCAGAAATGTGTCAAATACCCATGATTAGCTTTTTCTAACCTGCCAAGTCAGGTGCATAGCCTTCTTGTCTCTCCCATGTAAAAACGCAATGCTACAGGTGGTTGCTGGGCTACCGAGAGTGTTCACGTAGTCACAGTCGGAGGCAATGGGTGTGCTTTGACACTGGTACTGAGTCCAAGAGCAGGAGCCTAGTTTAATTGTTGTGTGTACTGACAAGTAATGAAAATTCAGCGTCAGCATCTCTAGACACTGCTTTAATAATCTATCAATGAAGGCCAGACAACAGCAAATGTTTGCTTAAAGCCACTTACTTACTAATACTACTGATAGCCAGAAGGTGTCTTGGAGTTCAAATCATCCTATCAAGAGCAATATGACATGATTAGATACAAGCAAGCAGTTAGCTAAGAGTCACGTGGTTGAATATAGGCTTTAGCTGGAGTTAGCAATAGCTTGCAGACTAAAAAACAATGTGTCACCTCTGCGTGTCTTCATTCTCACACCATCTTTGTCTCTTCTTCTATCAGGTGTCTCATTTACCTTAAATCCTTATTTTCAGAATCTCTTTCACCAGTTCCCATAAATGTCTCTCCTGCTTTTTCAATATTTCTCTGCAAGCACCATTGATTATGAGCAGGAAACCCAAACTTGCTAAGGAAGTACCCCTGAGGAATGTAACCAGATGGACCAAGGAAGAGAGAAAGAGAGTGAGAGAAATCTGTGTGTAAATGAAGTGTTAAGCGAAATACACAATGCTGTTTGCACAGTGCTGAAAGACTTAAGCAGGGAAGGTGTTTTTCTTTACGGGGCCCCAGTAGAAGTAGAGCCTGGGTGGGTGGGTGGTGGGGACCTTGGTTACAAGGCCTCCCCTGCTGGGATAACTGTGCAAACAACAGCAGGTTTGACAAGGCGGCTGCTCTCTGTAACAGATTCAACATCTGAGAAATATGTGCTTGAGTCGACACTTCCTGAGCCTGCGTTTTCCGTTAAAGCTTAAAGACTTCAGATGGTTACTTTTTTGCATTTTTTATGAGTTACTTCAGGAGCATCACAAATCACATCTTTTTTAATGGAAACAATGATCACCCAAATTCCCCTCTAGACACTTGAGCTTGGGTTTTGTTCTTCTAACTTTGGAAATCCTTCATAGTTGTGGCCTCAGCTAAATGTTTTCCAACCAATAACCATCCATTAATGGCCAAAAACACTGTGTTGACCTCGTTTAACTGCTGAGCGTCTTACGTGCTGTGGTTTGCAGATCATTTGGCAGTTACCCCAGCTCAATGCAATGTGTTTCAGTCTGCTTATCAGTGCACACATTGATTCGTGCAAGGAGGTCACTTGTCAAGAAAATCGAAGGGGAAAATGACTTGGATGGAAGTCAAGGTTATAACCAAACTGCTTGCTCCTGCATTCCTTCACCACTGAGGCTGAAATTTCCTCAATGTTTCTGTTTCAGCATCATAGGGATAACCGCGGATTACAAAACAGATACACCAATACTGACTTACAGAGGCCAACAGAGGTAACTCTCTGCAGGGGTAGAGTTTCAGGTAAACAAATTTGCTGCTTCCTGTTTTAGCCTAAGCTCTGTCAGTCATCATTTGGCCTTATTGTGCAAGACAGACCACAGGCAACTCCATATGAGGCTGGTGTAACCCTGATATGCTTCCTTTGTTGCAGGTGAAGAGATGAATGATGAATGTACCCCATACCTCATGTGGTTGATTTGTTTTCTGAGCTAGCCGTGTGAGATTTTTACAAGGATTGTGTCGAAATCTGACGCAAAACACAAGGCAGTCATGGCAGAATCAGCCAGTACTGCCTCGTTGTTTTAGACAAATAGGCCTACCACGCTGTAATAGCTAACAAGATTCCCAGAAAGAGCTGAAGTTAATTTGCAGAGCTGCCAGACATCCTGTTGTTAGGTAGGTGTGTGTTTTGGGAGTAATGCAGAGAACAGCAGTTGTTTCTGGTGGGACTGGTGGGTGACAGATGACAGAGGAGAGGGAGGAGGCGTTGGTGGAAGTGGGCTAGTTACTGTGGATTCTGTCATTGGAGGAGATTTCAGTAAATGGTAAGCCATGAGTTCCAGGTTTCAAAGTACAAAACATGAGAACTTTTGATGCCTCAGCTGGTGTGTTAACACACATGCTTAAACACACATTCATGCACACATTCAACTAATTGACTCCCTTGCAGAGACCTGTTACATTACACTAAAGGTGAAAGCAAAGGTGTGCAATTAGGAGCATATATAGTGTCCTTTGGAAGACTTACAGCTGGTGTTATTCTTACATTTTTTTATGGCAGAATGTAGGTCAGCAGAGAGGAAGGACACTTTGCATTCCCAGAAAACCCCAGAAAAGGAATATGATCTCTTAGTATCCAACCAGAGCCCAACTTAAACTGCCAGTGCAATTCAGAGAGGTAACAAAAGCTTGCACCCAGACATCTCACCAAAGACATATGGAAGGTATTACTTAAAGGGGGAAAAAAAAGGCCTAGCATTTTTTAAATAACACCCAATCCTATGGGAAAATCCATCTGGGGGGAATCAGCTGAGAAGAGAGGAAAAGACATCCTTATAAAGGAGCAGCAGCAGATCAGCATAGTTTTTAAATGAGTACCTTTTCCTAAACATAACAGCTGTAATTCACAGCAGCGATCAGAGCTCATGATAAGTAATCCATGTTCAGTCTGTGTTTTAATATCCCCTCTCTTCACATTATTGGAAACCTTGGCTGTGTTATCTACTAGAAGCATTGGCAGCTTTGGTTTCTTTCTTAACACTTTTTACAATATATATGGTCCAAACAACAACTTTTATCTTACCATCATGTTTTTCCCACAGGTGTGGGACACAGAGCTGGAGCGTACAGCCGAGGAGTGGGCAGAGACGTGTCTGTGGGAGCACGGTCCTGCTGGTCTGCTACCTCAGATAGGCCAGAACCTGGGAGCTCACTGGGGAAGGTATAAGAAAAATTACCATGTGATAAATAATTTGCAAATATCTAACTCCAGTTTGATTTAAATTTAAGGTGGTGAAAATATTTTCCACAGCCCTCATACATTACCTGAAAACAGCAGTGCTCGAAATACGAGAACTCTTGTTCCACATCTAATCATATCTCTCCACACCCAAGATGTCTGCTTGACTCTAATCAGATTAACGAGCAACACCTGGTGCCAAATCAGTGTCAGCCCCTGCTGCTGCAATTTATTTACCAATGCTCGGTTGCCAAATGTGAGCTGAATGACGGTTCTGACAGATATATAAATATTCTACAGTTTGCAGCGGACGTTAATTATACGCTAATGGTAACTTAGTGATTTTCTCTATTAAGCAGAGTATAGTGTTAGATACTCTGTGTTTGTTCTATCTGACATAAACAAAAGATTTCTATGTTGGGCAAGTAAGTGCGCTGTAAGAGAATTTGTCTCTGTGTCACTCACAGACTGAGAATATGGTACGTTACCCATTAGCCAGGTAAATTTGTGAAAACATATCGATACAGAAATATATAAGGATACTTTGACCTCCGATAAAATAATGATATTTCAACTCTTAATATTGATGTTTTTGTAGAAATGGAACTACAATATGACTTCCACAACTACACTGCGGTGGAAGGCGCCAAGGAGCTACTCCACTGTATGTTGCCAATAGACTGTATAATAAATATAATCTCAAAGTATATTCAAAATGTTTTTTTCTAAACTTGATAATATTGGTTTTTGTTACACTGAGAAAGTCAGTCTACTGTAGACATCAATGTTTTACTTTCTCCTTTTAATTTTGAGTAATGTTTTATGATTTACATAAACATCATCTCTAGTATTTCCTCAGTTAACTGTGCAGAATATCGCGACATAACACAATGTTGTGATAATGTTATACATCGAGAAACTACTGTACCGTGACCCAAGTATTGTGATGTGTATGTTTTTGTGAGGTTCTTGCTGATTCACCCCGATAATCAGGTAATGCAGGAGTGCCTTGAACCTGCATTCTTTATAATGCCAGGCATTTGAAACCTAATATGGAAACAAGCCTTCTTCTGTTTTGATTTATTATCCCAATACTAAAACTTTTTCTTCAAACAGTACACTGCTCATTTTTTAATGCCCAATTCAGAATAATGTTAGGTGTGGTTTGCTTTAAGGCAGGGCTTTATGTGATTGACATGAAACTACCACCATGAGGTTTCAATTTTCTCTGTTTTTTCTCCACATGTGGTCACTCCAGGCTCTTAAAACATCAGACTTAAGATTTTCAAAAGGCAAAAAGGTATATTAACTAAATGCAAATGTAAACAAGAACAGATGAAAAATGGCATCTCGTGGTGCAACACAGTTTTACTTGATTTTTATCTAAAAATAAAGTAAGCTAAACATCTAACAGCTTATCCGGATCAATGTGTAACCAGCACAGATGTCAGGTCGTTAACCTGCAAGAAGGAAGGCTGAGGATGCTAACTCTGCTTATGCTAGTCTTACTTGGTAAACCAGTTTTAAATGACCTGCAGACTTTATGACCCTGTGTTTAGCAACAAAAATGTCCTAAGTTTAAACCGTTGCATACATGTTTTCTTACCTTTAGAGGTAGGGTCTTCACAAATTTTTGTTACTGGTTAGTTAACACAAAGTTAAAACTGGGCTCATCCTTCTCTTTGGTTCAGTGCCAGCAGCAGCGCACTCTAACAGTCTCTGACCGAAGCTACATGAACACACTCGCTAGCCTAGCAACCACCTGCAGCATCCCATTTCTGCCCCGAGAGCCGTATACCTGACTTGGCACGTTAGCACAAGCTAATCACAGATATTTGACACATACCTGCTCAGAGGAAAGCCAACTTTGTCCCATCCCACTCTCCATGCCAATGAAAGTCGAGCCAGGCTTCACCCTTGTTTAGTAAAAAGCTTTATCTGCTTGTTGTTTCGTTTCACTTTGGTTGTGGTTTTCTTTCTCTGTGCTACATTCACTATCGTAGCCACTCAGGATAGCTTCATCCATTTGCTAACACGCAAAGTTACTTGCACACTGTGATTGACTGATGTACCACGCTTACTCTCAGCCCAGAAACGTCCCGACCTAAACATGAACATTCAGGCAGAGGAGATGGTTTGAGGCAGTCACAGACACTGGTACACATAGAGGCCCAGAAGTGATGATTGAGCTGGATTATTCCTGTAAAAGTTGACAATTTATATTTTTAAACCTACCTTCAAACTAATTTGCTTTGCCCAAATTTAAATTTTCATCCAAACAATTACAAAATCTGTCCATTTTGGAGCATCTCCTATCTGTACAGTGATGTAAGGCCAAATGTTGTTTTTTTAATCTCCTATTTGTCCAAAACATTCCTGTGACCTTCTTTTAAACTTTCTAATCTTGACAAGGGTAAGACTAGAGCTGTTTTGCACTAATAAAACCACAGTTATTTAAATAAATTCCAAGGCTTAAAGGTCACCCACTGTATGGGCATCATTTTATGCAGATCGGTTTTTGAAAGAGTTCTCGCAGGAAGCAGAGAATAGCTTTGCATAATACCAACTCCTACACCAGCGCACACAAGGCAAAAGATTTGTTGTTTGGAACAGTTTTCATTCCAGGTATGCTTACTCATCTCTCCAGGTATCGGCCTCCTACGTTCCATGTGCAGGCCTGGTACGATGAAGTGAAAGACTTCTCCTTCCCTTATCCTCAGGAGTGTAACCCCTACTGCCCCTACAGATGCTCTGGCCCTGTTTGCACTCATTATACACAGGTAGCTGGCTTTGAATCATACAAATTCATCAGGGGGGTTTGAGATGTAAAGTTTATCTTTGATTGATTTTATATTTTATCATCCCCTGCTCATGGTCTGTGTTGTTACTCTTTTCTAGCTGGTTTGGGCCACCAGCAGCCGGATCGGCTGTGCAGTCAACTTGTGTTACAACATGAATGTGTGGGGGCAGATTTGGGCCAAAGCAGTCTATCTAGTCTGCAACTACTCACCCAAGTAAGCAGAAAACCATACCGTGTATTTCTGATGTGTTTGTAATTTATGTCTTCAATAAACCTTGGCTGTTATTTGTACTGAACAGGGGAAACTGGTGGGGCTATGCGCCTTACAAACACGGGACCCCCTGCTCTGCCTGCCCTCCCAGCTACGGAGGAGGATGCAAGGACAACCTCTGCTACAAAGGTACGTGTGGAGAGAAAAGAAAGATAGGCAGAGCAAGAAAGCCTGAAGAATAAATTTCCCTCCTACATTCTTTGCCTGATTTTACCTGAAGATGACAGCTCCTACCCTCGGAGAGAGGAAACGGAAGAAAACAACTTCATCGAGCCGGAGGCCCCACGCACTCCACAGAAGCCTTGGTCGAGGGCCTCCAAGCCTGAGCCTCCCAGTCTCCCTGCTCCAGCCCCCACCCAGCCCCCCACAGAGGGCCTGCAGAAGAATGAGGTGGTCAACACACAGCAGATGTGTAAGCTGCTATTTAACTGTTTATTCGGGATCTAGTTTCTCCAAATGTAGGCTGAGGAGTGCAGGATCTAGCTTAAGGTTGAAAGGTGCACCAAGCACCATAAGTTGAGAAAAAAAGGACATTTGTTTTGAGAAATTTTCATTGAAAACCAGATAATTTGTGAAAAGCTGACTGCTCAGTGTTGAGCCAGCAATAATGGATAAAAAATGGGTCCCTGCCGGAAATGTTTTCTCTGCAATTTATCTTAAATTGCCTTGATGTTCTGTACCCTTTATCTGTCATCTCCCTGATTAACCCTGACAGTTTCTGAAGAGTTTGTAATATTGCAAGTCACTCTTTGCAGCAGGGAAGGGAGGTCTATTTTAGCACGATCCCCTGAGTGTGTGTTTGCTTTTGGCCGGCTGAGAGGGGTGAGGGGGGGCTCTCTGTGGTTTTTAAATGGCTTCCTCCCTGCAGTGCAAGGGGCCTGTGCTTGTAAGCTGAGATGCTTCCTCTAGTACTGCTGACCACCCTGAACCTTGTAGCAGGAATTCTCCGCTTTGGTTCCTGAAGCAGCGTGACAACAACAAGTCTTCTGGGTTTTCACTCAACTCAGGCTTTTAGCAACAAGTCACCTGCATCGGAGCTGCTGATTCCAGCATATTGGTTCCTGTGTGTGTGCTGAGAGGCTTGTATGTTTGTGTTTACAGCTCAGCTTGTGACCTGTGACACCAAGCTTCGTGATCAGTGTAAAGGAACGCCATGCAATAGGTACGGCTGAGAGCAGACAATAAAATCCACCTCACAAAACAAAGGGGAATTCATATTTCATGATCCTTTTTAATCATTTCCTAGATATGAGTGTCCTGCTGGGTGCCTTGATGCTACAGGGAAGGTAGTTGGAACAGTACACTATGAAATGGTGAGTTCAGAATCTCTAACAAGAAACCTGACTGCATTGAAACATTTGAGTGTCCAAGAGAATTTCTGAATCTTTTGGTAGAATATAGGAACACATTTTTTAATTAAAAAACAAACAAACAAACAAACAACAACAACAAAAAAACATTAAATTACTTCAAAAAATTCTAGATTGCAATTTTGGAAACTTTTTTTTTTCGATTTTTTTTTTTACTTTTTGCAACATGAAACCATTTTCAATGGACATTTCTCAAGTCTGACATGTATTTTAAATACCAAATTACATTATCTTCTATGTCAATGTTTTTTCCATAAACAAATTGAAAATAATTGATAGTTTTCAAAATTTCATGGGAAACCTTTCACAAATTTTGTAGGAAACTTTCAAAAACTTTCATATATCTTATGTGATGCATACATTTTTAAATTTGATGGATCTTGTGGAAAACTTATTCCAATTTTTGATAGAAAATTTTGACATTTTTATATATTCAAAATAAAAAGCTAGATTAAAAAATACTGTAATGATTGGATAATTTAATTATACTTTTTTTGTTAAATTTGGAGATTTTAAGGACAAAGTACATTAATTTTCAGCGGTATTAGGAAGACATTTTTTAAACTCTATGGAATGTCATTTAATTTTAATTTAAGGAATTTTCAGCAGAACTCTTTTGTGCCCCAATTTTACGTTTGTATTGCGTTTTGTTTAGGGCTTATGTTTATGTTTCTGCCAAGTTTATTTGGCAAAACAATGAACTGCTTCTTGCTTACAAGTGTTCGAAAAAGATATCACTGTTTTAAAAGATCACATTTTTATATTGCAGCAATCCAGTGTGTGCAGAGCTGGTCTCCACGCTGGTGTTATAGATAATGATGGAGGCTGGCTGGACGTAACAAGAGAAGGAAGAAAGGACTTTTTCATCAAATCCAACAAGAATGGCGTCCAGTCTCTAGGGTGAGTCAGTAATGTCTGAAACACTTTAACACAAGCTTTAATTGATGACATTTGACTAACATTAGCTTAACAGACTTTCTTTAAGCTAAATCGATGTGATCTGATGCTGGTGTTGTGTTGTTTTTCTTTTGACAGAAAGTATCAAAGTGCTAATTCCTTCACAGTTGCAAGAGTGGCAGGTTGGTACTGAAATAGTGTGGCACAAAAATTATAGCTATGTCACATTTATATTGAATTAGTTCTGCCAGCCCAGACAGCATCTGTGTTTGTTGACACTCACTATAATTATTTCTCGTAGTCAAAGCCATCACATGTGAAACCACAGTTGCACAGCTGTGTCCATATGAGAGGCCAGCAAAACATTGTCCAAGGTATGAATCTGACTTCTTGTGTCAAACTTCTACAAGTTTAATTGTAGCTTTGCAAACATACCAGATATTCTTCTGTGTGTTTTTCAGGCTTTACTGCCCAAGGAGCTGTTTAGAAGAGAATCCTCACATATCCAGAGTCATTGGTACCAGAATATACTCTGATGTAAGTTGCTTTTTTTTGTAAGTGTACTAAAACCCTTTAAATTCTGGGGAAATAAATGATTTTATTGGTATTTTTTAAGCATTTATTACATTTATTTCCCGCTTCTCCACTCTGCAGAAGTCTAGTATATGCCGAGCAGCGGTGCATGCTGGAGTAATCAGGAATGGCGTGGGCGGATACATCGATGTGATGCCAGTGGACAAGCGGAAACACTACATCGCCTCACACCAAAACGGCATTTCCTCTGAAAGGTATAAAATCCTCACTCTAAAAACTGCAAACCTGACCTAAGGTTCCAGGGGAAAAAAACAGTCTTTTGTATTTTTTGCTGGAAAAAAAAAAATCAACCTCACATCAACACAGAGACAGTTGCGTCCTAATTTTGTGGAAACAGCTTTACTCTGTCTATACTAAACCATGTACACACCAAGCCAAAAAAAAAAAACCTAACAAAACATACTTTTACTGCATTAAGAAGCATATTTACAGCCTGGTTCTAAAAACGTCTTGGGTCTGAAATGCCAATTTTTTCTCTGCAGTTTAGAAGATATTAGGATTGTTTAATTATCCAATCAGAGACACAGCTCATCTCACATGACTGACAGGTGCCCTATAGCGGTTAGAAAGGAAGCTCGAAGCCTGCGTCATATCAACTGCAGTTACGTCTGCAGATTGGCTTCACTGTTTGTTCACTGTTTCAGGAACAGATGGGTGATGTCGCAGTCTATGGATTCTTCAGTCTATGGACAAGCTTGGCTTTGACAACAATGCACATTGGCATGAAACACAATTTGGATCAATAGAACCATTTTTCAGATAGTTTGAGTTTCATTCAACTCTCACAGTTAGTGTGAATTACATCACTTCGCTGATGATGCAGTGTTTCTGCTTACTGTTAAATGTTTCATGTTAATCTTGTCATAAACTTAAATTTCTGATTAAAAAAAATCTTAAACAGGCTTAAATCAAGGTTATAGTCCCTTGATAAGTTGGAGGGAATAGTTTGGAATCTGAACCTTGTGAGCACATTTTGGGGTCATATGTAAACACAGGTTTTAAATATTGCTTGTAACCTTACATTCCATTAAAACGAATTATGCAATGCCGAAAAGTTTTTGAACACCGAAAATCGGTTAATAAGAGTTTAAGATATAGAACCAACACAAAATTTTTAGTAGAGCACTGCATTGTCAGTGTCGTGCTGTATTTTTTGCCAACTTTTTATATTCTGCCCCAGAAAAGAAGGGGATGGGATAGCAGGAAGGGGTACGACTCTGTTTGACGTCACCTACCAACACAGAAGAGGAAGGAAGAGATGTCTTTGGTTTGTACCGTAGCAGCTGGAATGTTAAGAAGCTTAAACCAGGCGAGAAAAACCAACCCAATTCAGGACTATTACAAAGTTTAAAATTAAGCTTTCTAGGAAACGTTATTGCCTTGCAAAATCAGCAGTATGACTTTGGAAACGTAAGAAAAAAATACCATAGGAATGAATTATTGAGCCATTTTACTGTCGTCAAAGAAAGGAGATGTGACTTCTTGTGGAAAGACTCAGCTGATGCTAACAAAGAGAGAATGTGTGTTAAATCCACGCTGCACTACTTTATGATGGCATTAAGGTTACACGCCTGTACATGCCTCTGTCAGTGACACACATTCTGTATGTTCTGCTCTAGTTTTTTAAATGTAGTATTGAACTTTGTATTGTTCCGTTGATAGAGTGGCTATTGTTAACTTGACCTGTGTAGAGGACAAATACACACACACACACACACACACACACACACACACACACACCAAGTAGTCTCCTTTCCTCTCTCCTTGCCTCTCTCCTCTACATTTATCTTTGTCACTCTGCTGAGATGCCTGACGTCTGTTAGTATCTACCAATCATTCATCTGTCTTCCTTAACTTCACAACATGTCTGTCTTTGTTGGATTAACACGTGAAGTCCCCTGTGTTTTCATAAAGATGGGCGGTTTATCTGTTCTCCCAGGGAGCCTCAACCTCTATCTGTTTGCACCTTATCTGTCATCAGAGTGTCAGACAGCACACTGACGCGGACATTTCTCCGTAGAAACCTGAAGTCTATCTGTTTGTGTGTGTATGTCATCTCCGGCTCCCTGCAAAAAAAAAAAGGCTGAGATGTGCTCTATAACTGACACATGCTGCACCCACCCAGACTGACTCTCTATCTTGTTTGTCTCTTTCCTTGCAGCCTCCAAAACCCTCCTGGAGGGAAGGCGTTCCGGGTGTTCGCTGTGATTTGAGTGTCCCTGAGGGCGGCTTCGCCAAACACAGAGCACACTTGGGCTGTTGAATAGGCGGTAATCAAGCCCTGTTGTCAAACTCAATGACTGAAATGTTTCTGGCTTTGCTACACTCCCAAGGTTAGAGGTTGTCTCCATGACAGCGAAACAAAAAACTTGACACATACACCAAAAGGGGATTTTAGTGCTCACTCACTTTGAGCTTTCATTTTACTGCATTTCTGTGGAAATTAAATGAAGTGTAAATATGTTGTTGTACATATTTGTTTATATTATAGCAAGTATTTGTTTCTGTGTCATTGTCTTGCCCTTTTAATCAGCTATTTTAAAGAAAACCCAGGTTATATCATTAAAATGGCACTTAAGCATGAATACTATTTTATTATATTAAGTCTGGCACATTTTTATTGGTGCTCTGAAGAGGGTTTCTTGTCATATTTTGTACTTTTGAAAAATAATTTGGGGACAAATTGTAATGCATCTATTTTTATATGATTACGCTTGATATCATTATGATTCATAAAGGATGCTGCTACGTTTTTTTTTGTATTGTTATTGTAATTGCTGGTCTGATGGGTTGTTTTTGCTCTGTAATTTTTCCAGATAATGTGGTTTAGTTAAAACTCCCTGCAGGTCGGGAAGTGCACTCATCGCTCAGAGTTGTCATTCTGTAAACAAAACCTATGTGCCCAGCCTCATCATGCATCACAGATTACTGGATGTTGCAACCTTAAAGATTGTTTTCAGGCGATCCATCTCTTTTTTACTTTGTCAAAAGATGAGTAACTCGGTGCAACAGTTTTGAGAGCAGTATTGTATTGAAATTTTTAATCAGCAAATGTATTTGTTCTTTTTACCAAATCTCAGCTTTGTCTATATTTGGGCAGTATGTTGTTTTGCCTCTTTCTGTCAGTGCATATTTTCCTACCTCAGGTTGTTAGGAAAAGTCCATTTTGCAATAAAACATTACAAAACCCACAGTCACTGCTTAGTTTTTAGTTTCCGGTGTGTTATGTATAAGGTGCTGCTGCATTTTAACATTTGATTCATATACAGCAAATTACTGCTTTGTTATTATTTAGTGATCGAGTAAATAAGAACCAAAATTCACTGGTTTGGAAGACAGCTCACATTTGAAACTAAAACACTGCACTGCAGAAACGCATTGCTTCTTGCAGTAGTTCCCAAAGTGGGGGTCCCAAAATGCCTTTGAAAATCAGAACTTATTAACAATGAGATAATTCATCGATCATGGTTTTGAAGGGGCTGTGAGGAGTTTCTAAATGACCTTGCAAAAGTCTTCCTTCTAGATACCTGCCTGCTCGTAATCCACACTTTCAAATGAGATTATCAGCACCAATATAGGTTTTTTCAAAATGCTACATCATAGCTTCCAGATCGGGTCGAACAGGACCAGGTTGAGAGGAGTGATAGCACACAGGCTAAAGGCTAAAAAGGGCTAAGCTGTTTGTGCTAATGTCCATTCCAACCCATATGCAGCAGTTATTCTGCAGTGGTCTGTTCAAACTTGAGAGCCTATCAATAAAATGAAGAGTGAGATTATGTTAGCTCTGCTTGGTGAAGTTGGAGTTGGTAAATGAGCATCAGTAGGACATAACCAGAATTGAGTTAAGTTACACTTAATGGACATGTCTTTGAGCACCAGGCTGCCAGTAGCGCTACATATAGCCAGCTACTAGACTACAGTACAAACTGACAATGTTTGCTTGATGTCACGTTTCAAACCATAGTGCTACATAACTGTACCGATTAATACCTTGCCTTGTTGTATCCGGTCATAAGTCGTCTTGAACAAAGAAAATTAGTTTGATCCCATTTCCATTTAATTCCAAAACAAATGCACACCTTGTTCAGAGTAACATTTCCATGACAGTGTGTGTGAGACTCCAGGCCAAAAGGTGGCGAAGCAGTCCAATTAAAACAGATCCTCCTAACAGCATCTTTTCTTTAAAAAAAACTTAGGGGCAAAAACATGATATAAAACGATGCAATTAGAAAAGGTTTAATCTGTTCTCCACATTTCTTTGTTGCCTCTGAGAGTACCAAGTCTGGATAACAACAGTATTCCTATGGCAGGGGGTTGCTGGTCTCAGGCACTGGGGGTTGTGGGGCGAACTCTCCAAAAAATCAAAACTGCCCAAAAGAATAGATGAAAATGAAAAAAATCTATTTTATATGTGTAGTAACACTTCCAAAACCCATATTGGTTGATCCTGGTTTGAATCCCTGTTGAATCAATCCAAAGCACACCGCAAGCCCAAGTTTCTTTTCTATATTTTCAACTACAACAAAAACAATAATAAAGCAGGATGAGATTTTCTCGTCCAAAAAGCACAACTTTTGCATGTATATGGTAAAATTAGCAGATATACAGGGTGCAGTTTGAACACTAGGGGTGCCGCAATCAATACATGATGAAAGCCGCTCATTGAAGCTCTAGCAGGAGTCACCTGCTGGAAAACCTCTGTGACAGTCTATCATACTTTGTTTTGGGTAATCTGTTCATAGTTTGGAAAAGTATTTATTTGTTAAGAACTGAATCATTACCAGCCTCCTATTGAGCTAAAGCTTGAATGGTTATTTTAGAGCGGCAGCATTTGGTTTGTAATTTCCCTCCAAAGTCAATGAATGAAATAAGGAGAATATCTCCTCTAGTGTTCACATATTGGCACTCCACAGCTGGAAAACCATTTCCACAGACAGCTATCAGTAGACCCTGAGCACTTCATCTGATACGGCTGTTAATGGCCTCATATTAGAGCTGACGATCTGTTCTAAAACCTCATTGGCAATGAGTCATTACACGTATACTCTAACCCAGTGGATAAGCATGAAAAGCTGAAACACCAAACATCAAAGTACCTCAGGGAGTCACTGAAGTGGTCAGTTTTGTGGGTTCATAAAGACTGGTGCAAATTCCCCAGACTTCAAAATCCATTGCTCCTCATGATGAAGAAGCCAAGAATACAGTCGTTAAAGGCTCTGTGCCTTCCCTCCACCCTCAGACCCCCCAAATATCAATAAAGGTCATTCATTCATACCTTGGACAGCGGAAGCATTTGATTCTTAATGTCCCAGGCTTCCTCTTCAGGTCTGTCACCAGGGAGCAAGGTCGTCACTCCTCATTTGCTTCCAAGCAGCAAAAGTGAGAAATGACCGATCCCTAATGGGTTCCACCATATCCATGTCCACTAGTGTTATAATGTCTGGAGGGCTGAAAACGGTTGTGACTCAAGCTGCCAGTCTTTGTTACTCTCCTGACATATGCTACTAAATCTCACATGATGGGCTGAATATTAAAGACTCTGATGGTGACACGATGTGACACAACACAAATGCAATCTTTTAAATGAATCGTCATGGATTTTATGGATCAACATGTTTGGGGTAAGTGATTACACGCCTGTGTGCATGTGCAGCATTAATCGCACATATGGGAGAGAACATGTTACATGCACTGGGACCCTCTAAACATATGGAGAACAGCTTAGTAGTTTAGTGCTCGTAAACTGGGGAGAAAGGCGCACAACTGTGTGTGTCAAATTATTCTATGATTCAGTTTTCATACTGTGCTAAAATTACAACAACCGTTGCCATATGGTATATACAGTACAAACAGATTTAATTGTGTATCAACTTTAATTAATGTCTTATGAATAAACTTGGTTGTAAATGACTTATTCCACTCAAGAGAAGGTTTCTAATCTAATCTAATCTAATCTAATCTAATCTAATCTAATCTAATCTAATCTAATCTAATCTAATCCAAACTAATTAAACAACAAAGAAAAGCACTTGGCAGTTGTGTCCAAGTAAAACATCTTATCAAAAAAAAAAAAAAAAAATTCTGTCAGAACCAGACTCAATACCAAGTCCAACTGTGCTGAGTTAGTGGTTCGTCATGGTTATGGAGAATGGCAATTTGCATCAGCAGTTACCTAAGAGGCACAAAATACAAAGTTAGTGATGAAAAACACTGGAAAACATACTTTCCCTGAGTATGACCTTAAAACTGCAGTGATAATCGTAGGTACTCACTAGTTTTCAGATACTTGCCCAACTATGGTGATCCCCAAGGATCTAGAGCCTTATTTCCACCAAGCAGGCTGGTTTGGATCAGTACAGTTTGGTATGGGTGGAAATGGGGCTTGAGCCTAAAGCAGCTTAACCCGGACCTAGTTTAAGCTTACCCTAGTTTGAAAAACTGATTACTTCATCATTTGTGGAGAACAAGAAATGACTTTGTTATGCATGACATCACCTGATGTGGATTTAGAACTGAATTGAATTGAATCAAATCCAAACTCATTACAAAAAAGGAAAAACCTGGTCTTCGCTTTTTTTTTTTTTTTTTTTTTTTTTAAAGACCAAACACTTGTATTAAGGTCAAGCTATACCTTTACACAAGTTCCCTATCAGAAGGAATCTCCAGCAGATCCAGACTCATTGAAAGCTGGCAATCTGCCAATTAGAAACGAAAAACTCTTGAAAATTCAGAAATTCAGAAACTCTTCCCAACTTTGGTGATTAAGATCTTAGAGCGTGGTCACACTGCTGTGGCATTCTTAAGAATGATTGGCCTTTTTGCAGTGCCATTGCCCCGCTTGTAAATGCATCATCATGAAGTGTCTGTTTACAAGAAGCGTGGGCTCATCAGAGTCAGCACCCTGAAGAACATGGAGAATATGGCGACAACTTTAGAAACTTTTTGGCTCATGTTAAGTTGTTTTGGTCTGTCTCTAACAACCCCCGCCACTGTTTAAAATAACTGTCTGGAGGAGTGGCTGCCACGATTAGATGTCATAGATTAAACATCTTGTCCTGTTGCACACTCAGGCTTGTGCGTGAAGCGTACTGTATCAAAGCGCACCTCTCCAAAGTGTGCCCAAGCTAAGGAAGTGTACCGTGCCTGAGCAGTCACACTAGCCAAACAAACTGGACTTTAGGGTTGAAGCGGTACAGATGGCAAGTGTCTGCACCCTGAGCCTATAGCAGCTTAACTCGGGGTATCAAAGCCAACATTGGCCATGATTTAAAAACCTTACTTAAGTGTGTCAGCCTCCAAGATTCAAACAGGTTGATACTTCTATAAAACATGGACAAAATATTGATAGAAATATATGCCTCCCATACTGCACCTGGAGACTGACGGAACCACAAGCACCCTGTAGAGAGGCAATGGAGCAATACAAGCTCTGCACGATTCGATGGTACTTGACCACCTTAAGATTTTGGGGCTGGAGGAAAAAGACCTGAGTACAAAGATTGACTGTATTCAATAGTGACTGTCAAATGTTTCTACAAGTGATGGGCCTTAGACTAAAAGAGTCTGCCTCCCATAGGCTGGAAAACATTGCTCTTAGATTGTTTCAGATTTTGTAAGGAGCAGATCCAGTGTGTGTGTGTGTGTGTGTGTGTGTGTGTGTGTGTGTGTGTGTGTGTGTGTGTGTGTGTGTGTGTGTGTGTGTGTGTGTGTGTGTGTGTGTGTGTGTGTGTGTCTTGGAAGGATGTTGACAGTCTTAATTACTTCACTCAAACCTTTCAAAAACACATTTTGCATTTTAAAACCATGTACACACACATTTGCACACTCTTATATTCATGCCCTTACTCATATGCTCAAACACATCATGTTAGATTACACCAAAGCGTCTGTGATTGTTTTTTTGCTACAGGAACGGGTTCTGCAGAGTGATTGATAGGCCAACCATGTGCACCCAGTTACTGTGAGAAGAAAAGAGAGGCATACATCAGACAGGTGTCAAAACTCACAGCAGGGTGTGGTGATAGGTTGTGTTCACAGGCTCTGTAGATTGAAAGGCTGGAGGACGAGGTGGAGAGCAAGAGCGAGAAAGTGGTGGGGACCAAAGGAAAGGGCAGAGTGATAACCTGAAGGTGAGAGAAAACAGCGTGAAGTTTTGATTCTGCTTCACCTTCATGCTCTTAACATTGGGACACCGCCTGCAGAATGTCTGATCTCGTCCTGACTTGAGGAGTTGATGAATAACAGAACAAAACTGAAGTGTCATGAAATAAAGTTTTGAGGCACAGCCTTAAACAGTGTTTGACACTTAAAAATATGCTGCACATCTTCAAAATAATTAAAGAAGAGGCGCAAGACATCAGTTGATTTTGATGGATTGTTGTTTGCCTTCATGTACGCTCCATAAGACAGACGAGGCTGCATTAGGAGCAAACAGACAGAGCGACAGCCACTGGCCCATTAGAACCAAGGAGACTGAGTGCCGTGAAGACAGATGGGATGAAAGACAAGCTTGCAGCTAGCAGGGGTCTGCATGGTGCCACCAGTGTTTTCAGACTGTCGTTTAAAATAAGGAAAGCCATTAATAACCTCCTCACCGTGCTCTGCTCGGCTGCAGTCTGGCGTTTCTTGCAGAGCTGGATGCGGTGCTGCATGGCAGCCGACTGGCAGGTTGTGTCAGAGAGAGCATACACACCTGAGGGAGAGGAAAGAGAGAGTCTGTATACTCCTGTGTTTGTTTGTGCTGTAAATGTTTGGGTTTAATTGTGGGATTTTGTTATTATTTACTCACCTGTTTGTTTGCTATGTCACATCCCAACAAGTTTGTATGGGAACCAGATAGCGGTGATGCATTCAAGGAGCCGTCAGCACCAAGGTGAAAAGTAATGGCTGTCAGTGGTAATGACTGTGCTCCTTCTTGTCAAACCTTTGCTTTGGCAGGTGAACAAAAACATAAAATTTGACAGGGAGTAGTTTTTTTTTCCTCTCGTGATCCAAAAATATTACACGTACATAGCCGCACTGTGAATTTGTTTTTGCAAAAAAAGATGGAGTGGGTACTTTGGTGCAGAAAAAATAAGCTTTTCCTGAGTGGCAATATGACTCATATAATTATTGAGTTATTTTAGGCCTCGGTGCTTTTAAAACAACCTTCTGACCAGTCTGAGACGTTTGATTTATAATAACCGTTCATTACCAACCGCCTCTTGTGTGACCAGCCCAGCCAACTACTTGACTGAAGATTGAAAATCTTATAGTAGGAATTCAACCTGGTGCTCAGGACCATTTAGCTGCTGAATTGAGCTGCATGAAAAAAGTCAGGCGATACTTTAGATTTTTCAAATTAGAAGAGGAAAATGTTTTCTGTGGATAGATTTTTTTTGGCTGTAATGATGAGAAGAATGGTTTTAAATAGTTCACCTGGAAATCATAAACAGTCTTGAGTCTGTGAAATGTGCTGTTTGAGCTTGATTGATTATTATCCTTGTCAATTTATTAATAAAACCTTAACAGAAATACCAACTGGACCTTGTTTTTCAACCAAAAATATCATGGAACAAATAAATATTAGACAGATGTGAGAGTGACCTTATACTTTCGAGCCACTGGTAACTATGTGTGAATGGTTTATTCCATGGTGATATGATCTGTAAAAGGAGCCTCAAGGCCCATTTATTCTCCCTTACATACAAAAATGCACCTGTTTTTTTCAAATGATGTTGCAGTCACTGCGTCCTTTACGTTGGCATTGCTGTTAACCAATACATCCACCAGGGGAGAGCAGCCCAGAGTCAAAAGTTTATGACAACAAACTTAAAAACAAACATAGTGACTGTGGAGGAGGTTTTGCTACTGTACTTCATGCATTAAAGACAAAAACTGAGGCAGCATTGAAAAGAGGCGGTGGTGGTGAGGCTGTTAAATATATTGCAAAAGTTCCACCGCTGTTATTTCTTCTGTGTGTCACACTTAAGCTACGTATCCCCCACAGTTTCCAGCAGTATTTCTCCACTGTGCCTAAAGGCCCAATTATGCACAACTTTATTGATGGAAACGTGCAGAAATGCGTCCAAAATGAACGCAGAGCACAAACAGAAGGCTCCGTCTGTATCTGGGTCTGTATGTTAAGTTGAGATAAATGGGCCTTTAATGGGGAAGACAACTGAAGTTGGTTCACCAACCAGGAACAGATATGTACATGCTTTGTAAATTATCTCCTTTTTTTATTCATCAACATGTTGATAACTGATTAAGTTGAGATGAGACCATTTAAAGTGCTGTTATACTTCATGTCACATTCACACTACATTTATCCCGGTGGCAGAGGCTGCTGTGAAAAATATTTATCAATATTAACTACTTCCCTTCACTCATATTCCCTCATAACTGGCAGTACTACTGGGAGTAAGTGGGGTTAAGTGTCCTGCTCAATGATACTTTGGCACGTGGACCAGAGGCTTAGTCTGAACAGCCAACCTTTGATTTAGAGATGACTCACTCTTCCACTGGGCACAAACATTGTTTACAGACCAGTTAGCAGCTTGTGATATAGCAATGTGTTGAGAAACTCCATGAAACTCTGCCCTCAAGCTGTGTCTGCAAAGTACTTTTAAATGTTTTTATTTGTTGGTTAATTTTCTAAAGTCAAACCTCTTCATCATTGACTGTATGATAAAAGGGCGTTGTCTGTGACGTCACCCATCCGTTTCTGAAACTGACTTTTGAAGCATATTGTTTAACAGGGCCATAATGGAAATGGCGCAGGTTTTGAGCCATTAGAGCAAAAAAAATGTAACAATGACCCAGGGTTAAAAATAAATAATTTATAAAATAATGATAAAATGAAATTCATTTACTTCTACTACTATTACCATTTTTAATACATTTCAGGCTCAGAACTTTTGTTACAGTCAACCAGTTGCTGTATTCCAGGTTTTATTACTTTTTTTTTTTTGGATTGCATTTTGGGTTGTTGTTATATCTTGGGTCTTTATGGCTCTAACAAGCCTCCATTCTAGCAGCTACAGGGTGCCCGCCTGTCAGTCAGCTGAGCTGTGGGAACACTTGTCATCTTAATATCTTAAAAACTGCCAAGTTTGGAAAAAAAAATAGTCACCCCCTAACAGAGTGGAAAGGAAATGGAGATTCAGACAGACCAGACTGGCCTTTATACCTGGTTGTAAACCTGTTTATTTCTGCTGTGAAAACAGCTTTTTTTTTTCTTTCTTTCTTTCTTTCTTTTTCTTTTTTTTTCTTTTTTTAAATTTTTTTGATGTGTACGCTGTTTCTTGGGCTCCTGAAGCCAGCCTCAAGCGGGCACTCCAAGTAGAGACCATAACTTGCTGCTTGGTCTTCATCTGTTACTGGTGAGTCTCAGCTTCATTGTAGAGTTTCACTGGCTCAATGCAACAAATCTCACAAAGATGTTTTTGTTTTGTACACAATTAAATGTTAGCTTTTTAAAGTGAAATTTTGATGCAGATTTGCAAAAAGAAATTCAGCTAAATAAAGAAAAAAAACTTCAGCCTGAAGACTTTTATGATGCATTTCAGAAAGTCAAGACATCTAAAGACTGACCGGTTCTGCTCTGATGGGAGCTTGTTATTGTTGTGGTCTGTTGAGTTTCTGCAGTACACTAAAACCTGCTGACACATGACTGGTCACTAGTGCGATGCTTATACTGGAATCCCCTTTCTAGAATCCAAACCCTGAAATCTGCAGAATCATGTAGAACCTGGGAATGCAGATTAGAGCCGGAATGGTTAAGCTACCTCTAAAATATTATGTTAAACAGTATAAAGTGCATCATACTCACACGTTAGCTTTTGTGCTGTTTCCCACTCTCCCCCTCTTGAGCACATCTTTGTATGCAGGCACTGATGAACAGGCATTCATCTTACTCTTGTCACGGCAGGCAGGACGACAGCCATATTTTCAGAGGCTTTATTGGTGGAGAACTGCAAATCAGATGATTTATTGTCAACAATTTACCCACATGAGACACTAACACTGACATTTGTTCCTGTATAAATGGGTGTCAGTGAGGCAGTTTAATGCTCTGGATGCAGACGTGGACCACATGTAAAAGCCTTTCCTAAAACAAGCTGTGTGGAAGGAAAATTGTGTACACCTCTCCAAGAGGAGCTGGCTGCCACCCAGACTGCACTGCTGTTAGATGTGCACCCTCAGGATAAATAATGACAAGTCCACATCATCTGGGCACTCATAACCAAGTCATATCTGAAGTCTTATAGCCTGGACTAAATCTCTGCCCCGTAAGTTATCTCTGGATCAGTGCTTCAAAACAAGTTTCCTGTTAATTCTCTGGATGTAGGTCAGTTGAGATTGCATCAGTGATAATAGGAATAACAAACTCTTCACACACAAAGCTGTGGATAATAGAGGAAATGGGTTGAGTTTCAAAGATCTTGATATCTCAGGGGTTGTGTGAAAAACAAACACTTGTTTGCAAAGGGAAGGAAAATAAATGTTGAAGCAGATCTGGAGCAGAAGATGAGATGCCTGACGGGACAAAAAGAAGCAGTCTGAGGTCATGACCCACCAATAAGGCCATGCATGGAAGATGGCAAACACACTTCTTTGCAGTCAGTCATAACACCTGTACAATAAAAAAGAGTAGAGCCAAGGCAGGAAGGGTGGAAGAAGAGCAAAGCATGAAGTATTGAAAAAACTGAAGTTCATAGTAAATCACATCAAAAAGAATACCGAAGAAGTTTGTTTTCAACTTTAAGCCCAAGTCAGCAAAATGATTCCTTTTGTAGCTGCCTGCAACGCTTTCAACAGCAGACAGACTTATGAGCAGTGGGCGATACACCAAACACAATCCTGTGACAGAAGTGTACTCGTGTATTTATATTGGGATCATGGTCTGGGAGCACAGAGTGCAAAATATTAAGAGCTGCGACGAATCAGGCGCCGACAACGAGGCCGCGAAAATCACGGCAGAAGCTGTCCCTGGGACTCTGACGTCATCTCTGACCTTTGGTGTATTTACAGAGGAGGTTTGATTTCCACTCTTTTTTCCATGCTCACACATGAGCCGTTGTGAAGCGGGGCCTGGGAGGTAAAAGAGTAGCTTTGTCCCCGACCTGGACGGTGAGCACTGGAGTCATGTGCTGCTGCCAATCCTCGAAGACAGGCCCACAAGCCACGACCATTGAGGAAAAGCACAAGGAAAACTTGTTTTATACAAAAAAACCTGTCAGATTAAATAAGGAAAACCAATAACCTGCAGCTCTTGGCTTGTAGCTTTAGCTAAACTTGACTCTCTGAAAGTCTGACCTCATGTGTTAAAACTGTTTTTATACAAAGTTAGGTGACAGAACGGGCTCTATTTGTAAAGAAATTCATGAACCTGCGTTTGACTACTTGATGCACATTAAATGAACCTGCTAACCACCTAGCATCCTTGTTTCTGCAAAGGAATGAAATGCAACACTTCTATATTTGAATAAAAATGCACAGCAGATTAATTGTTTTGAGCTACACAATTAACCTCTTAAATATTTCCTCAGACATGTCCAAGTGTATCATTACCATACAGCAGAAACATGGAAGCATTTAGACAACCCTTTCAAAATAAAACCTCCAAACACAGCAGACAATATTGCCCTCTACAGGGTGCACATATTCGTCACGCCTGCCTGTCTGTCCCCACTCTTTATTTTCCCCTCTGTTTTAGACTTGATGAGTCACAGAGACACAGCACCACATGTGTCTATATGCATGTTTAATTACGCAGTGTCTAAAAGGCTGAAGGATCAGGGGCTGTGGGGGGGTGCACAGCGAGGCCATGGCTCTAAGAGCCTGGATTAGACCCTCTTGACATTTAGCATCAGTCCTGCTGTGCTGTCCTTTAGCTTGAATCCCAACTAGCTTACTCTGTAGTATTCAAAAAGGTTTTAAAGATCAAGGGCGTCTCCAAAAGTGTGTTAACAACAATGTGTTTAATGTGTTATTATATTAGAAATGATGGTATTAGTAACAATTTAAAAGACCTCATGGGAATACGTCTGGGAATCTACTTAATCAAGCATCTCGATATGAGAGATGATTAAAATGAATGAGATGGTCGCATGAAGGACCTGGTCAGTGATCCAAGACCAGCCACTCCTGATGAATTCACCCTCCCTGCTCTCCAAATTAGCTGCGTGGCATGAAAGAGAAAAAAAAAAAAGAAAAAGGGAAAAAGAAGAGGAGAAAAAAAGAAACAGGCTCCTCATCACTCTTGCAGGAGTAGACTGAGGCACCTATTCTGCTCCTCTTTTTCCCGCGAGGAGCTCAGTGTGATGAACTGTGGATTCAGCCTCCCCCAGTCGTTTTGTACGAGAAATGCTACAGCAGCAGAACAGCCAAAGTCTCAAGAGATCCAGCGCAGGGTTCAGGCTCGCTGTGACACTAGACAGACCCCAATTTAGGACACAAAGAGTGGGTCAAACCAGCAGGAGGTATAGCCTTTCCTCTGAGAATGATCCTTCTCCTTTCTATTCAGTTTGCTCTTGCCTCTCTTCTTCCTGTTTTTGTACATTTCCCCTTGGATTCACCCTCCTCTGTCTGCATGTTTTTTTCTCTCTAACTGACTTTCCTTACCATCCATCCTCCCTTATTACCATAATGATCCTCAGTGCAACTACATAGTTAGCTTTAAAGGTTCTTTTAGTGACTCATATGCTTTATAAATGCAAATAGAAATCTTCTTTGACGTTATGTACACTTTATCTCTCTTTATTGTTCAGAATTTAGGGCCATGTAGGTTTGTGCAACTAGAAGGTTACCTCGTGCAAATTAAATCTCATCCTTGGCTTGACTGACAACATTTTGTGTCAATTCAGTAATGAGAGAAACCCTGGTACTAAGCTTTTGGCTTTGCTTCTATTCTCTTTTGAAGTGTAGGACTCTCGAATCGCCCATTCTCACTTTCACCTTCCACAGAAGGACAAAGAGGCCCTCCAACCACTTCTACTTCTAACTGTTATGGAGTAAATCACAAACATGTCATGGCCTGGTCTACCGGGACCACACACAACCTTAGCTGTCCTAGAGTGTGACAAACCAATGTCCTCCCTTGATATCCAAGGACCCATTGGATCCACAATAGCCTGCATCTCTTATTCTGAGAAATGTGCTTTTTTTTAAACACTCCTTTCCACACTAGCGCTTTTTTCCTCCAGGCATTGACATTTAATCAAACTCAAATCCCATTGTGCCTATTAACATATCAGGCTGATACGGGTTGCTGTAAAAAGCTTGAGTACAGGAACTCGAAGCACAACATTACCATAATTCTGCCTGTGTGATCTCTATTTCCTCTCCTCCGCCTACATGTAGAAATGCTTACCTGGCAAACAACTAGGCGTGGAGATGCATCTCTCCCCCTCACTCCCACCATTCCTCCACTTATCACCCTGCTTATCTTTTTTAGAAGGTGTTAATTATTTAGCTGTGCTTGTGAGTGTTTGCCAAATAGTAATGAGATGAACTAACGCAGAAAAGCTATTTTAATGTTTTACCAGATCACATAAAGTTTGTTTCTTCTTTCTGCCTCAGCTGAAACTAAATAAACAAACCATGAGGGCTTTTGGGGGTGCTTTAGTGTTAATGGATGCTATGATTCCTCAACAAGTCCTCACTGTATATTTATCATCAAATGTTGCATTTCCACTGCAGGAACTTTCCCCTGGGGACAAGGAACTTTTGGAGTTATTCTATTTCAATCCAATAGAAAGGGTCTAATTACAGTTCTATGAACTTTGTTTCACCCATCAAAAGTTCCCTTCCTCAGGGGTAGGGGAAGGATTTTAGGGGCATTGCACAGATGAACATTCCTGATTGGTTGTCTAATTTCAGCGTTTAGAAATCTGCAAGAGAAGTTTGCAGCTTAGTTAGGGACTGACCTGTACACATGATGTTTGAATATGGTGCTTTTTGCAAGAAGTGGCTCTCAGTGTTACAATTTAACAAGAGTAAGAAGTGTACTTGAAGCAATTGAGTAGATAAAACCATGCTAGCACTGATCCAATAGCCCTCTGATATCTGTAAATGTTTGTTACATATTTAAACATGTATGCCTGTAAATGGTACCAAAGGTATCAAAACAGATAAGTTATAGAGCTAAAAAATTGTTACAGATGAGTAATTGTGTGGTTCAAAAAAAACAAAAACAAAAAAAAAACAAGATATTGCAGCATTACCAAAGAGTGAAACATTAGCCAAACTAGCATAATCAGTGTTTTGCTCCAATATAATTTATATCTTTTTATAAACACACTGCTTTTAATTAGTGCTCTGTATCACAAAGACTTTGTACAGATACCTTAAATGTAACTGTAGCTACAACCTTTACAGAACCTTACTATTAGATCTGGATAATGTTTTGATAAGAATCAATGTCATTGTTGGAAACAGTGAAAACTAAATTTGTCATTCAAGCATCAGATTGCATTGTTTAGCTAAAGGTAGGGTTTGCAGAAATGTTGGTTACTTGTTAGTAAACACAACATTCAAACTGGACCCTTCTTCCTTGGTTCAGTACCAGCAGCAGCGCACACCCACAGCCTCTGACTGTAGCTAAGTGAACACACTCACTAGCCCAGCAACCACCTGTAGCATTGCATAGCATGTACTTGAAAGAGACTCGAGGAGCTGTGCACCTGACTTGGTATGATGGCACAAGCTAATCACGGGTATTTGACACATACCTGGTTAGCAGAAAGCCAACGTGCATCACTCTTCGTCTCGTGCTGCTCTCGAAGTGCCTGAAAGCGACAGAAAATTGAACCACGCTTCACCATCCTGAGTCAAAAGCTTTATCTGTCCAGTGTTTCGTTTCACTTTGGTTGTGTTTTGGTTGTAGGATAGCCTCTACAGCTCCCTATCAACACACATAGTCACTGGTGCACCAAGCGCGCTGTGATTGGCTGATGTAATCAAGCTCTCCACCAAGGCGTGCAGATACAACCAAAACAGCAACATACAGGCAGAGGAGAGGGTTGAGGCAGACACAGACACTGACACACATGTACAGAGACCCAGAAGTGATGATTGAGCAGGATTATTCCCCTTTAAGTTGATTTTTTTTGTTTGTTTGTTTAGGAAAATCCTGCAAACTCTACCTTAAAGCTTCCCACAAAGCAGTTTGTGAAAAAACACAGGCAGGGAACTTCTGTGGAAATAAGGAAACAGTCTTTAACAGGATTTAGCCACATGATGTTATGACACACACATGAAAAGATGGTGGTAATTAATCTGCCATATTGGATAAGGGTTGTTCTGCCCAGCTCAGCAGAATTGGCTGCTTCACTTGTGACCTTGCTGAACGTCTGTCTGCTCTTGACCGACTCTCAGCTCAACTGGCCCTGCTGGCGATCGTTCATGTATGTCAGGACCATATGTGCGAATATGTGACGGCCTGCCCTTTGAGCATGCACCCTCTCTACCTGAGTTCACCCTGGTTGTTGGTCTCTGTAACACAGTGGGCAATTACACCCCCTAAAACTGGGACACTTCCGGTAAAAACAAAGCACAATATTTAGCTCAGTGAAAAGACATTGTTACTGTCAGCATTGTTTTCTTGGAGAGGGAATGACAAGGCTGTGGGAATGGAGCGGCGCCATGTTGTACAAAGAGGATTATAAAGACAAAACAACTTTGACAAGTCTGAAATTTGAGGACACTTCCAGGGAGACATGAAGAATATCAAAGTCAAGCTGTTTGTTGGAAAGATGGCAGGCTGATGTGCTTTTTCTTTTCCCCACCCTCGAGGATGTGATGAACAGGACAGAAAATACAGACATTGAGTTTTACCTCTGGACTCAAAAGCTGACACTTGACAGAAAAGCACTTCTCAAAGTGGCAGCAATCTATTCCCACTGAAGAAAAGCCCCCCCATGTGTCAGCAAAGGACATTTTATTTTGAAGCAACTAAACAAATAAATAAATTAGAATGAGCGATGGCATAATTGTGCAGAGCTGGAAAAGATGGCGCTGGAATATTTGTGTCCTAATTTATCAAAGGAAATCTGTTTTCTGATGCATCTACATTAATCTGTGGTGCTTTCTTATTGTTCGATTAAAGATTGTTCAACAAAAGGAATTGATCATCGCTTAATCATACATCTCTTTACGTAACTCTCTTACATAAGTGATTTCTCTCCAGATTTTAATCAACATAAGTGATGGCAGCCCCCTCGTATCAATACACCTGAGCCATCTGTTACCTAATACCACGGATTTCACTCTCTGCGATTTGCACAGCCCAAGCTACGCCTCTCACTACATCCTGATCTGGATTACAGCTTTGGCAAGGATCAAATTTTGTTTCATTGCTTTTATTTTCAGACCTTTTTTGATTGCTAATCTGCAGCACCGCCTCTAACAATGTGCAAGCAGCAGGCGGTGGTTTGTATGCTCTGCTTTGTTGTATTCAATTTATTTGATCCTGTAATGGGGAACTGGTCTATCTGGTTTATTATTCAACAAATCAAACAACATCAATTCAAGGCCGACTAATAATGACAAAATGCGACGTTCACACATTGGCAATTGCATTTCCTTATTAGCCGGCTGTGTGGTGAAAAAATATGGAAATGATATTCATGCTCAGACAGGTAATAACCAAAAGGCAAGGTACAAAGTGTGTTGCAAATTAGCCTGAACACTAAGCTCTGCAGAACATTAGCATATTTTCTTTGAACATGTTTTGAGGGGAACAAGGGGAGTCCAGAATATGAATGGTTGCTCAAGATCTTCAGTAGTTACATTTAAATTCATGGGGCAAGAAGTCTTATTAGGAAATGCTATTAAGGTGAAGCCCTTGATCTTCACTTTGAGCTCCTGCTTCAACATGATTTGACTGATCAAAAGGTTGAACGACCACAAGTGTCCAGCACTTTGAGGCTTGACGACATTATTGATTGTTTTTCAGTTCAAAACATGCACAAGAGCTCTCAAAAGTTGTTTTCTTTTAAGAATTATTTGAAAAACTTCTTGAAACTACAATCTCATTTGCAGCACTGCAACAAAGTCACTGAGACCTGGAGGCCTCTGCACAGCTGTTGTATGCTGTTTTAGATTTATAGAATATTTAGATTAACATAATGGGTGAGACATGACACCACAACAATGTCTCACCTTTTTTAAAGATGCTGTGAGGATGATCTGTTTTAATTGGACTCACTCTTCATTTTATTGATAGACTCTCAAGTTTGAACAGACCACTGCAGAGTAAGTGCTGCATGTGAGTTGGAATGAACATTATCACCAACAGCTTAGCCGATGTTTTAGCCTTTAGCTCGGGCACTGTTACTCTCCTGTTCATCTTTCTTGCTGTCCTTTTTCTGTCAGACAGTTTGGCTCCTCTATCCACCATTACTAAAAAATTAATCACAGAAATCTTTTTCGGCTGAGAAAAACACAGATTTGTCTTCCCACTAATAAATACCTGGTTCTGAAACATACTGTTTGGAGGCAGTCCAGATTCATTCATCCATTGCCTGCAAAACAGCAGAGGAAATGAATATGTTTTGACAATCAGATATTTTTTTTCTCACGCTCACACAATGTATTCTACAAACAGCAGCAATCACACACACTACATGCTCAATAAACCACCTTCTTAAAGGGACAGATGCAGGCTGGGTTCAACTGGTACATTGTTGTCTGGGACCAGTAGCTTTGTCCTCACTGTGTTGGATGGTAGCTAAGATAACAAGATTATATTAAAAGGAAAGTTGATCAAATTATTTTTTCATTTTTAATAAACATCTCTGATCAGTTGTTTGCATTTCCTGTCATATCAGCCAGCTTTATGACTCAGCAGCCAAAGCCTTGCTCCCAGCTTTGCTAAGTGTTTTACCATTATAACAGCCAAATAATGAACGCTCTTAACAAGATAACAAGATGAGTGGACTAAGATAAAAGGAAAGTTAAACACTGGAAGTAGGACTTATGACACTTTTACAAAGTCAGCCACCACTCTTTCTTTTTGATTATTGGAGGTTTCTTATTTATAACTCCTTTAAAAACAACTAATTTACAGGTCATGGACCCAGCACAAACTTTTGATCAGAGCAAATTGAAACTCAATAAAGTATTTTTTTTTATTGAGTAAATCTAAGTCTAAGACAAAACCCAAAGATAAATCCATCCAGGTAGATTGCTGCTATTGTTGTACATAAACATATTCTATCATGAAGCCAAGAAATAAACAGTTGTAGACAAGACTTACCCATGGGAGTAACAACAATTATTTCTACAAACGTCTTGGTCATAGAAAGACTATGTAAGTAGAGACAAGACCACAGGCAAAAACCCAACTTCTGAGATGTGTTGAATCTGTAAATAATGCAACGACAAATGGGTTTTCAGATGTTAAAGCAAAGAGTGGATAGATTTATTGGTGTAGTGTACACTCACTGTACATTGACATTGACACATGTTTGTGTCAGACTTTTTTTAAGGATTAACTAAATCACTTGGTAAAATGAAACCTATCTGCTGTAATTTGATAGTGTAGCTTCTGTGCCAAAGGGGCTAAACCAGTGGTTCCCAACCTTTTTTGGGCTATGACCCCATTTTTACATCACAAGTTTCTGGCGACCCCAGACACCTAAAACATTTTTTTTTGCTAAAAAATTGTTTTTGTTCATGTAATAGTTTATATATGTATATATATATATATATATATATATATATATATATATATATATATATATATATATATATATATATATATATATATATATATGTATATAATATTTCTATTTTTTAATCTTTTTTTAATGAATTGCTGGAAATTCCAGGCAATCCCATTTGAATTCCAGGCAACCACATGTGGGGTTGCGACCCCAAGGTTGAAAAAGACTGGGCTAAACTGAGAGACACCCTCTGCGTGTAGTACATGAAAAATATGTAAGTTAGTAAATCATTAAGAAAAATAAACAAACTCCACAATAAATAATTAAATAAATTAATAAATAGATAAATAGATAAATAACTAAATAATTAATAGTTGAATTCATGATGGTTAGGATTAAATATAATCTGCTGTGTTGTATCATTTCTCTGACCTAGCCACGATGTTATGGCTGTTATATGTAGTTGACTTGCTAAAATAAAAACTTTTGCCTTAATTTGAAGGTACCCTCTCACCCACCCCCCTCCCTTTTTGGTTGATGGTGTGGTCCAGGAAGCGCGCCTCTCCCTCCTCTGCTCTCTCCTCTCTCGTGCTCAATGAATCAGCTGACGAATGGTATCTCCCTCCTCTCCCTCCTCTCCCGGATGGATCGGCGCCGCTGAAGCCGGGCAGCCTGAGCGCTGACACAGGAGCAGGTTGCCCACGGCTCGCTTTCCTGCTGCTGGATGTCACAACGCCCGAGTGCCGAGTGAAACATTTCCCTACGAAGCAGAAGAGGTTACTTTGTTGATTTTTTTCACCCCGGGCTTGAAGCTCCCCGCTTCCTGTCACCATGGCTTCCAACTTCAACGACATAGTCAAACAGGGATACGTGAGGATACGGAGTAAGAAACTGGGGGTGAGTAGTGTTGCACTTGCTGTCTAACGCTAAGGAGGAGGAGAGAAGGAGGAGGAGGGAGAGTGGTTCCAGTTGTTTCGGGGGCGTCTGGATTAAGAAAGAGGCTTTAATTGCTCCATAGACGGCCGTCCTGCTGTGAGCTCTTCAAGAGGAAAAACAGATTAGAGCAGCACAAAACAGCGGCCAAGTTTGTCTCTGTGCATTGTGCAAGAGACGCTGGCAAAGTGCTGGATGATTGACAGCTGGTATCATGTTTATAGAGACGTGTATCACTGTCTCTCTGTTTCAGTTTAGCAACTTTATTTTCAACCAGGAAGTTATATTTCCAGAGACAGGTTTTATAGTGTTGAAAATGGTTAAACAAGCCTAAAGAGTTGCAAAAAAATATCGTTAAAGGCCAATGATGTGTAAATATGTAAAATCTCTTCACACTAAATAATAAAAATGATTCATATTAAATATTAAAGTAGACAACATAATACGTCTTTGCTCAATTTACAACTTAAAATGTCATTTTCACAATTAACTTATTGTTCTAATGTATGGAAATGACACAGATAGTGGTAAAACAGTTCATTTCAGCTACTTAAAGCTCAAGATACCGTCATAAAATTGTTTTTTTTTTGTCAAATCACTAACTGAAATCACATAAATTCAGTATTACTTAATTTCAAATCAACAAATCCTTCCATAAAAAGCTGAATGTTTGATATGTCTGACTAAAACAATGAATTGCATAGCAACATGGTCGGTGATTACTTCCCTTTCGATTTAGTATCAGATTAATCAATTAATAACAGCAGCAGCTCTTTGCCGTACATTAATTCGTCAGCCTGTTATCACCGCTGTACTTTAAGTCTCTTTCAGGCGTGATGAGTTATTCCCAGCTCTGAAAAGTCTCATTGAAATCCAGCTGATTCGCTGTGATGGCAGCTCTTCAATGCCTCTGATAATAGCTTTTCCATTGAGATGAAGCAAGTTGAAAAATGGCTGGACTGCTTGAATGGAAACGCATGATATATATTCAATTATGAGCGCCTTATTGTCTGACTCATAAAGCCATCTGCTTTTGTTCATACTTCCAGCTCATTAGCAGGAACACTCCCTCTCCTTTTGATGAAGTGTGATGATGGGGGCTAATGATGTCTGCCTCCTCACATCATCACCTGGCTTCATCAACACTTCTTCTGTTGTTTGCTGCTACTGTGGCTATCTTTGATTACACTTTGAGGGTGGATATTGTTGAGTAGAAGTAAAGCCTCCGAACCTCCTCTGAAGGACTTGCAGAACACAAGTCTGATATGAGAAATGAAAGGATGAGACATTTGTTGTTGTTAACATGCAAATTCTCTCACTCACATGCAGTCAGAACAGTTTATTTACTTCTTGCATATGCAATTATCCAGACGCATTCGGAGAAAGAGTGTTTGTGTGTGTGTATGTGTGTGAGTGTGAAGGGAGGACGCATGCTGTGTTGACTGTGCTGGAGGTATGGATGCCACGTCTCTGCCTTCTCCACATCTCATCCTGCTGCTTGTTTGAGGGAAACAGTTTGTATCCTGATCGCCCACTCCTTCAACCCTCCGCCGCTTGCTCGCTTGCTTTTGTTTCATCAGAGAAACGCCACGCTGCGATGGCCTCAGAGGACCCTGGTGTGGGCAGATAGAAAGTGTTCATCCATCCACGCTGGGGTTAGTTAACACAGAGACTTTATTATTCCATATTGAGATAATAAAAACAACCTAATGGAGTAAGAATGGGTCTAGGTATGACTGAATCAACAGACAGGGATACACAGCAGCCCTGTGAAATTTTCAGATTGGGTTAAGTTAATGTGTATGTTGTAATTTCATGACTTTAGTGTGGGTTCTTTGTTAAGGATGATAATCCAAACGTGACAGATGTACACTTGCATTGGCCAATGGACAGATGCACATCTGTTTGGAGGGGATTCAAATTTAGAGCTAGCTTAAACCCAAACAGTGGTATTATACAGCATTATTTGAAACATCCTCATTTTTGTCTAGTTTAATTAAGTTCAGTAATAATCGTTTGAGGCTCCTCTGACGTAAAACTTAGGATTTGTCATTGAGGACCAATCCAGACTTCTTTCATCTCTGTATTTGAAGGATTAAGAGTTTTTTCCTATTTTCCTCTGACAAAAGAAAGCAAATTGAGCAGCTTTCTCCTTGGGTAGCCCGCTTCTACTTACAAAGGCAACAATTTTAATCATCCCCCTAAAAAAACAAGAATCAACATTTTTTTTCTAATTGTAAATCAGCACCTTTAAGCTGTCTCATTGTACAAGAGCATGACTTACTTCAGATTCAACTCTACAGGACACGTTTTAAGATGAATCCCCACTTTAGGATTGTTTTAATCATCCCTTGTCCCCATAAGAAGTGGACCCAGAATTAAAGCAGTAAAAAAAGAAAATCAGTGTCTCTTCAGCAGGACGCCAGGAGGGGCTCATTGGTCAGGGTAGTTGATGAGGTTTCCTTGATTGTTCAAAGGTTTTGGATTTTGAGCAGAATCATCAGCAAGAGTCTCCTCCACTGAACAAAACAGCTCATCATGAATCATCATGAAGTGCAACATGAGACCATATGTGTGGGTAGCCCATCATTGGTACTGATTGAACAGGACATTTGATTTGTCATGACTCATGTCATTTTTCATTTGGCAGACTGGCGCCACCATGCTGTGCTTTCAAGCTTAATCTTATTGGATGAAAACAAATTGGAGAGTTTTACGAGAGGAACCCCTCCCCTCTTTGACATTTGTGGATGGAGCCGATATGACATTTGGTGGTAACAAAACATAAAAGTTCTTGTAGCAGGCCTGCTACGCTTTGCTTGTGAAGAGAGGCCTGGTGCTCCCAGCCCAGTGCGGCTCTAAATCTCTAGCCAGACTCTTCTCCTCTGTTGTGTCTGAATGGTGGAATGAATTACCTAACTCAATACGAAACCGTAGAGTTCCTGTCTACTGTTAAAAGATGTCTGAAGACTCATCAGTTCAGGGAACACGTAGGCACTTAATGTGACCCTCCTCTTTGTTCTCAGGGGTAGAATGAGTCAGAAGGTTTCAGACCCAGCTCTTACTTATTGTTGCAGCGATTAATTGTGGTCAGCTATGGCTACTTTATTCAACATGAAAAACAAAAACAAAACAAAAAAAAACAGTAAAAAAAGCCCACTTCTTCTTGCACTTGATGGCATCACTTGTGGCCAAATAACTTAAAGCTCTTTGGCGCATTAAAGTTTTACCTTCCGTCTAAATTCTTGCTTGTGTGTATGTTGCTTTGGACAAAAGCGTCTCCTAAATGAAGTGGAAGAATTGACTTGAAGAATTTGACAATTATACAGTCAAACCTTCTAAGCTTCCAAGTACTTCTTCGGTAAGCAGATAGTTTTTAATTTTCGTTACTTTGTCTGAAAAAGAAAGCTACCAATAGCCCTAAAGCTCAAAATAATCAAAGTATTATTTTGTAAATAGGAGTTTGTGCCTATTGGACTTATTTTTTTTTGATAGAAATGATACATTTTCATGAAGAAAGGTGGTTTCAGCAAAAATCTTGTCAAATTGTTAACTACATGGATTGGCAAATACTGTAGTTGCTAATTGCCAGTGTTTTTGATTTGTGAAAAGCCCCAAGGTAGAAAACTGGCAACATCAAAAACTTCAAAAAATGCTCAAAATTATAATTTCTTCAATCACTGAGGATACAGATCACAAACATCTGATGACCTTGCAGCTGCAGTGAGCAGTTATTTTCATCACAGATAATTCATCCAATTCTGTTTGTCGTAGATTCAACGTCTTCTTTGCAAAATCTGTGAAAATTGTGTTCGTGTTTCTGTCAGGGTTACAGAAAAAGAGGATGTCTGCTTGATAGAGAAACTAAAACCAGACAATGAACGGCTCGGACAGTAATTTCATTACAGATCATTTCTAATCTTGTTTAGTAAATGTCATTTTTTCTTTCAGTTTCAGGCGAAGATGTTCAGATTTTTTACCATTGGTTTTTGACTTAAGTATTGTTGACATATTTTCATAAAACAGAAAATGTACAAGGTTCAACATGCCGCCCTACTTAGATGCCCCTCTGTGCCCGACTTTAAGCCTGGGTGTTTCCTTCATCATATGCTTTTTTAAATGTTTTACTCTTTTTTTTGGTGCTTTAAAGGTCTTCCAAATATCACATATCAAGACTTTGCATCACAGTTGACCTTCTCATGCTCCCGACCTACTCTCTATTGTAATGCTCAGCCTTTTAAAATGTATTCTGGATTATTTTTCATCAGGAAGTCATACAGTCGAACGGTTTTCTTTATGCAATATGTAATACAGTGGAAACAGCAACAGCTTTGCCTGAACTCATCAGCATCCGTCAGCATGATTGGCTCATTTCCAAACCCCGTCATGTGTGAAGGTTGAGGCCATGAGGTCACTCCTGTGTTCTGCCAAGTGATCAAAATTACCAAGCAGGGCACTTTTTCTTTTTCTCTTTTCTTTTACTGGTTTTCTTTTCTGCTGATGTGAATGAGCCACGATTAGTGTTAGCCAACTTCTTTGTCTCTTTGTTGGCTGAAGAGACAACGATGCAGTGTTCTTGAATGCACAAGTAGTATCTCTCCCCTTTCTTTTCTCACATTTCCCTCCTCTTCCTCACCTCTCTACCCTTTCTCTCACCTCACATTCCCTCCCAGCTTCTCACCTGTACTCTCCACTCTTCACAGTGTCTCTCCTTCTCATCTCCTCTCCCACTATTCTCTCTCCCTTCCTTTCTTCACCCCTTTATCTGGCTTTATCTCCCTCACCTCATGCCCCCTTTCTCTCTCACCTTTTCTCTCCTTCACCGGTTTGCAGACAGCTGAGAGACTGAGCACAAAAGCATCCTATTCATCACCCCGCACTGCACCCTCCATAACCCCCGACAGGCCATTCCCCCTGATACACTGCAAAGACACACACACACACACACACATGCACATTCATATGCATTTGCTTGGTTCAACATTGAAGGATTGGCACACACATGCGCTTCACAAATAAGTAAACAATCTGCTGCCAGAAAACAGTGTGCAAATTCTCAATTAATTTTAATCCTGTGGCTTTGTACCATACAGTGTTTTTTACTACATGGAGACTAACCAAACGCTTACAAGAGCCAAAAACAAGTCTCCCTGAGCTCAGAAAAACATCAAAATCTGGCATTATCTGAGAAACAGAACTCCTGATATCCACTGTTTCTTTCGATCCCTTTCAGAGAAAAATGTCCGATGCTATCAGGGATGAATAACATGACCTTTGAGTAATTTTCAGTGTCAATCTCCACCCTGTTACATGTTTCCCAGGTTAGGGATTGCAGAAACGCAGAAAAGGTCAGCTGTTGAATATTTCTACCCTCCTGTCTGTCTAACCGTTTTCTAAGCTCTAACAAAAATGCTCAATTTAAGTTTGCTGGAGGTGAGTGTGTCTGCCATTCAGCCTCTCCATTCACAAACATGTTTTGACACTTCAAAGGAGCTGTGGATCAGATGTGGGCTCAGAGGCGGATATGTAATATTTTAAGAGAACTTCACACACATATTTCACACTAAGATAAACTGCTACTTCCTACCACATATAGTACCTACAACAAACTAACGGTTACCAGATGTAGCGCTTCCATATTGTGTGATTAGAATGAAAATTAACAATGTGCTAATAACACTATATAAAAATAACTGTTCTCTTATATAAGTGTCATAAATTAACTCTAAACACAATTTTCTTTTTTTTACAAGTGGATTGTAATAAGCACATTATTTCACTAGTAAGAAGCCACAGTTAACTGTCAACTATCCTCATCAACCGTTTAGCACTTGCAAAACAACATAGCTGACAATGTCTCACAAATTCATGAAGTAAAGAAAAGGGAGGAACATTGTGATCGTGCTGCAAGAAAAAAACCCAACTCACTTTTTGCTTTTTCAAACAGTTTTTACCTGAAGAGAAATTTTGTCTTGAAAAGCTTTGTATATAAAAATCAGAACAAGACTCCTACATTTTTATACATAGTGACAAACTCACCTTGTCAGCTTGGCTTTCTGTTTTAGACACTCTTTACTTTTTGTGCTTCAATTAAACTGTTTTTATTGGGATGTCTTTTTAAAGTAAAACGTTCAATTGTGTTCAGCCAAAAAGCTTGAAAAGCTTAGCAAAAAAAAGGGGGCAACAGGCTCAGCTAGCATTTAGCTCATTGTGAAAGTGTGAGATTTAGCATCTGGAGAGCAAAGAAAATCTCCCAGGAGGTGGATAAAGGACAACGGTTGAACCCGAAGTACAATGTACACCATTGGAAATACCGTAAAGTGGAAACTGTGTGGATACAAAAAGGGCTCAATTTTTTTTTTTTACGATGGCTAATAGATTAGCATTCAGTTACCATCAAAAACAGTACCATGTTAGCATTGTTTCAGACTCAATTCTCTGCTAAAATAAACTAACTGAAGAAAATATGGACCAGATAGTCGTTCTCCTTTCATATAGTAAAATATGTTATGTGGCTACGTTATGTTTGATAGTTAGCAACCAACTAACCCGAATCAGGTACTTTTATAGGCACTGAATGAATTCTGTCTGTAGTAGCAAGTACGGGTTCACGTAATATTTAATGATACCATGTTTTGGTACCTAAATACATCCTTGTGACTGTGAGGGAGTGGAAGAGTAGCCAATTTTCTATACTGGACATGAACACAGCATTACAAGTTTGTTTATTGAGAAATAAATATGCTAAAATGAAAAACTTTGAGATTTAATTAAGGGAAAAAAATGTATTACCACATAAATGCACACAATAATAAAGAAAACTGGGACCGTGGAGTACCGATACCAATTACCAGGTACTTGGCATTGGTACCATATTGGTTTAAATGTGAAAGTTACCCATCCCTACAGCTTAGTCAAGGTCTTAATGGTCTTATCTCTCTACAGCTCATTTTGATATTTTGAAACTTGAGGCAGACTATGTTGACTACTAAAAAACTTGTACAGTGAGCTAAAATACATTTTTGGGATTGAGAACTGATTCTTTGTTTGGCATCTGAAACCAGAAACCTTGAATGCACCATGGGTCTGACTTTTTGCCTTTGATTCAGGCCCAAATAACATTAAACCAACAATGTTGCTACTATGTATGAGAAGTATAAACATAATAAACTCCCAGTGCAAACCAGGACAGCAAGAATTAAATTGAAAGGGACAAAGTTTTACTCTTCTGCAATCTGAGTGCAGTTATGAGAGCAATGTGGTCAAACCAGAAATGTCAAGCAGAAAACACATTAAAAATGCATTACGTCTGGTCCGGAGTAAGTAGGAGTGAAAACACAATCAGCCAAAAGTATGGATGTAAACAAATAATCAGTAAACCAATAATCCTGTCTACTGAGTTAAAGAAAGGCTATTCGTCATCTGAACACAAGCATATCATTTGCTCAAAGATGGGTTACTCTACTCTAATGTTTGCAGAAGTGATTTGGGGTTTTGAAATTACTTTTTTGCAAAACAGCCATTTCAAAATGGTTTGTATGCCCACACTTTGTTTAGGGGCAAATAACCCTGTGTAATTCAGGCACTGGAAAGCAAATATCACACTGTATTCCAGTAATATAGGATTCTTTCCTGCTATGATCTTATGAGGAGGTTTAACGTGTGATAAAAGTTTCAATGTAAGCGCAGAAGCTTACTGTGACTCATCCTAATACAGAGGACAACAAGTGAAACGGATCATTTTTAATAAATGTTTAAACATCAAATTACATGATGTAATACTCCCACCAGCCATTGTGACTCCTGGGTTAGGCACTAATTAGCAGTGTTTACTCATGAGATAAATGTGCAATTCATTTATCCTCCCATCTGCGCGCCAAGATTTTAAGCATGTAAATATTACTGATGAAGCACAGTTCAGGGCTGAAAACAATCAACAGAAAGTCTGCAGTACTTTGAAGAGCTGATTAAACCTTGTTTTTCTTTTTTTTTTTGTACATCAAACCTAAGAAACAGTATTTGGTTTAAGCTTCTCAAATGCGAGAGGATTTAGTTTATCAGACTTTTTTAACACAAGGATATCGCCATACTTTGCAAAGCAGTTGAACATTCATAATCAGGAAGTATGATTCTCATGGGTTGGATCAAGAATGAACTGGAACACCTTGTTACAAGCAGTAGAGGGCGCCACCACACACACACAAGAACTGACCAAACCAATTTTCTTTACACTTAACGATTCCATAAAACCGCTGGACCACACATGTAACAACAAGGGAAACAATTTCATAGACATGACATCTTGCAGAAGCTTACATGATCGATCATGTATCTTCAAAAGAAACAAACATACAGGTAGCGGCAGATAGCCGTGCTGGCATGTGTCACCGTAACCAACAAATCAAAACTAGAAAAAGACTAAAAAAACACTCAAAGAGTGCAGACCTCCACCAAGCATATTGTGATTGTCATACAACACTTAAGTCCTACTTTAATGTTATACTCCCTTTCAGCAGACTGTCTGCTACAATTTGGTGTTAGTTCTGATGTTTGGGTTGTTGTATTGCTGTAAAATGTAAGGGGCATGCCACACATGTTCACATGGGTGTGATTATTGAAAATCGAAGCATTCAAATTGATATTGAATCAAATCGATATTATAACGCAACCTAAAGAATCGTGAGGTTCTTAGCAAAACCCAGACCTTGCAACTGCCATTGTTGAACTTCAAAATGCTTCAAAGCCAATGAGTGATGTCACTGAGACGACCTTCATTTCTTTCATCTTTGTCCAGATTGTAACTGTTGGTAATTTGGTGGACTATCTCTCTTCTTCTCTCGAATCATATGCCTTTCCATTGGCTGCTTTTGCCTCAAGATATTTGTATTTAATCGAGGGTATGTACTTGATGTCACAGCAAGTGGAAGTCACTGCGGTTATGCCCACTGAGAGTCAGAAAGAGAGAGATGAGTGGCAGCGTTGGCTTAAATACCGTCTAAACTCTAAAACAAAATCAAAAATGGGGAAGAGCTGGATTGATTGATTGATTGAACCAATAGGTTTGAAAAGCAATCATAGCTATCTTTCAAAAGGATACTGAAAAACAAAGAGAAGAGAAACTGATGGATTGCTGCAATTTTCAGAAACAATCCAGGCAACTATTGCTGGATTTGTGCTTTCCATTTTGTGTCAGTTAACATGAATTTATGCTGTATTTTTGGGTTAAATCATTCCTTAAACTACGAAATCTTTAAATGTTAGCATTTTTCATTCATCATATTTTTCATAACTGATTTTTGTCTTCGTAGGATTATGAACATTTTGCTAGACATGATTGGTAAACTAACTCAAACTGAGGCTAACCCAGTTTTCTAAATGGGGGAGAACTACAGCACAAGCAGCTGTAGCTGTGTTTTATAAAGTATTTGATATTAAGTATACTTAAATACTGTCTCAGAGACCAAACCTTAAATACCAAAAGTACAGATAGATAATACGTGTATTCACTTGGGTAAATACACTTAATACTGTAAATTGAATCATGTAGAGGCTTTTGTAGCTTTCAGGCTTTACATTGTGTGTTTTCCTGACGCTGAAATCAGGTACAAATAAATGTCAGGATATGATTTCTGTCCACATTTCGATGTTTGTGAACCCCTTGTTCTTTGGTAGCTATAACAAATCAATGTTGAGTCCATCTCTACATAATTTTGTGCTATATTCCACATTTTAACCGGTCTCGTCGTGTTTACTGCCGCACTCCACAGTGCTAAGTTTGGGTTTGTTTTGCCACTCAGTCCGACTGAAGTGGGCGTGTCCCCGAGGGGAAGTGATGTAAATGCATACCCTCTATACATGTGAAGGTTTTTTTTGTCTTTTCTCATGGATTGTTCTATTGGTTGTTTATATGGACTCCTGTGACTTCATGATCTATTAGTAGTACCTGGTAGAATTTCTAAATTAAAGAATGTTTGTTATTGTCAAACCAAAAGAAAAACCATGGCGTGTGCCAGTAAGACAGGCATAAACAAAGGAGTACTACCACAGTTAAAGGGGTTTACTATTCCTGAAAGTTGTTACTCATTCAAAAAGACATGGAAAAAAAACATCATCATTAGTCGATCTGTAACGTGGGGCTGTCATTGTTATCATTGTTATAATGTGATTATTTATGGGTTTTAGTGTTCCTAATGCTCGGATTTTCTGTCTCTACATATTTACTGAACACTTCTCCATGTTATCAATAGTAATACTGAACCTGACAGCAGTTTTAGTTTCTCATCACCTCACTTCATGTGCTTTGAATTGTTCTTTCTTACATAAAATGCTTTTTGAAATTCTTCTGTGGCTTTGAGCTTTGCCCAATTGCAGTTTTTAAGAAACAATGGACCACTTTCAAAACTTCTAACTCTAATCCAGCGCTGAACAAAAGCCAAGAGTTTCCTTTGCAGTGAGAATGTTTCTTCTTGAACTCCAGGCAACTTTTCATCTTTAGGAGGAGACTCTAAAAAAAGAGAGTGATGCTAAGCTTGCAGTTTACTACGGACACCTATAAATACATTAATTCTGCGTATAAAGCATTTTCATGCCACTAAAAAAGAACGGGAAAATTTAAGAGTTATTACTCTTTAAGTACTTTTCTGGACCAAGCTTTGCTTTCTTCACATCCCTGTCTACAGATAAAACAGCTATTAGCTGTTTTCCACTCTTTTGTCTCACTCAGCTGTTTCTGACCCACAAGTGTGTATTTGTGCTCAGTGACCAGTGGCTTTTACATGAGGCGGCATATATTGTAATGGTGTGTGGGTTTGCCCCCCCCCACTCTCTCTGTTGGCGCACCAAAGCTGAGGCAAAGAAGCGGAGAACAATGAGTCTATTGTCCAAGATGGCACAGCCGTTTAAGATAGGATCTCACCACCTCCGTGCACTCGCAATTAACAATGACAGCCCGTCCAGAATGGTGGCTGTCAAGAGATTTTTTCACCGCAGGATCTGTACTTGTCAGTGGAGCGAAAAGACACTGTCAGCTATGTTGGAATTGCAGCAATTGAGACTTCCAGAAACGTGGAAATATGTGGATGTTTTGCAAGATTTCACCAAGAGATGGTTAGATTCTTACATCTCAAAACTTGCAGTTTTTTCCACTCCATCTTTATGATCAGCCAAAAAAACAGCAGCAGATAAAAGATTTCAATATGCCTAGTTGTGTTTATGATTTTATTTGTGCCTTGTGGCTGAATCTAGCCTACTTTCAGCTCTCCTTGTGATAGATGTTTTGGAACCCAGAGCATTATTTCTGGGATATGCTGGGCTATACATTGTGCAGCCATTTCCTTTGGTTTTTATCAGCTTCCTCCATCAGACACAGACCTGAAGACAAATTACCAGCTCTTATTGGCCCTGATGAATTGCATCTGGGGCTTTATATGGGAACAACAGCCCAATAGTCGTTCTTCATGCTGAGAAATGTGCCTCTATTATATAGTCGCTTTCATAAATAAATCTCTGCCTGAACCTCACTTGAACATTTCACATCATTGATTTCGTTATTCCTAATTACCAAAAAAGCTTTCTGTTGTGAACAGAGACAAATGTTATTAGTTGGTAACGTCTCAAATCCAATTGATGAAGTAATGCACCATGAAAATACTCATTGCTAATAATGCTCTGTTGCATTAACACTCTATTTCTTGCCCTCACTCAGTGACATTCTGTCAAAATACCAGACAAGACTCAGCTTTTCCTCCTGTTTTTTTTTTATTTGACTTTTTCTTGCCTCTGTATGAAATCCATTCACAAACACATGTTACACTGAGCCGACACAGTCCATAACAGCTTTGTATTCCCAATGTTTTCTGATGAGCTGCTTTGTAAAGTGCAGGGTTCTCTAATCCCATTGGGGCAGAAGTCAGAGCTCGGTTAAAGAGGACTCACATCACGGCTGTTTAACCTTTCCAATCCCCACAGACCCTGCACCCTCACAACAGACCGGACGCTTGGTTTAACACCACAGATTTAAGAAAAAGTCAAGAAATAACCATCTTATCCAGTCACATTTCAATTGTGCCTCTGTTTTCTGCTCTTTGGTTGAATCATTCTACTTGCCAAGAAATAACCAACAGAATCAAACACAAACAGGTATAGAGACTAAGGATGGACAGTGATTTAAGAATATTCAAATAGTCGTCAACATTAAAAAATCAAATAGTTCATGTGACGATGGTTTTATCCTGTCTATAGCAGGCTGCAGTTTTATGTTAGATGCAGGAGCTGCTTTGTGTCAATTTCACATAAAAGCATGTTGAGCAGGACAGTGACTCTAAAAATAAAACAAACTGCGTCCAAACCAGATTGTATTGAGGTTGACTACAGCAACAAACTGACATCATGAACAGAGCCAGACCAGAAGTCAACAGGTTGGAGGATTTACAGCCAAAACAAGAATGAGGAGACACTCTGAAATGGATTGGGAAGTGAGGGAACTCCTTCAAAAAACAAACCAAAAAGTAGGGCTGAACAATTAATCGAATTTAAACCAACATCGCAATGTAATAGAATGCAATTTTCAAATTGCAAAGGCTGCAATTAAAAAAACAAAACAAAAAAAATTAAAGTACATTTAGTTTAGTTTGTGTTTTGTTACTGATGAGAGATCAGTATGATTTCTATACAATTGATATTTAAATTTATGTTCACACAGTGTTTCTTTTTCATTTTATAAAAATGTGCATTCTACATGTTGTCATATTTCAGGGGTTGAGCCAAAGATTTGGTCTTATTTACATTTCTGCACTTTATATTATGACAGATCCATAGACGAGAGGATTCATATTTACATTTTATTATTCATAATAGGCCTATTGTCCTGCAGGGCTTTGTTCCTTTCTCTGATTTTATTTAACGTAATTAATGATAATTTTATTACAAGTCTATAAGGCCTCAAGTTAAATCAATGAGTCAATATTCTACTCTGATTGTAAAAGTTAAATAAAGGTATATGTTATTTGTAAACATGACATGCAGGCCTGGCATACAGGAAAAAAATGTTTGTATATTACACTATCCTTTGTTGTATTGGTCATACTATAGAACGCTTTGTTGCTTGTGTTAAGTGACTAATGCAGAAGATAACCACCCCCCAAAAAATATTGCATGCTAAATCGCAATCCCAATATTGGTCCCAAAAAAATTGCAATTAGATTATTTTCCAAAATTGTTCAGCCCTACCGAAAAAGGAGGTGTGGTGCAAACTCTGCAAGGTTAGGCTAGCATATTGCAAGTTGTCAACAACTATCTCCTGTCATGTGACAGGGAGGCATGCGGGGGAAAGTACAGCGCTGTCCGCAGATCAGCAGTCAATGGTTGGCTTCATCACCAAAGAAGTAAGTTTGGTGATCGGCGTGGAGGGCGTAACAGCGCTCTCTATCTGAGTCAAAGTGTAATGTTGGCAGATGTGTAAGTGGGTGGGCAGCAGTGGCGGCTTTCAGAGTGGACAATCTTTGTACATTTGGAATAGTTCTTTGGGAGTTGGTAGAGACCAAAATTGAGCAAAATAAGTAATGAGAACTCTCCCGTTATTGAATCAAGATTACATCTACTTTCTTTTTTAATAACTTAAGTATTTATTTATAATTTGACTACCCTGAATTTTATATAACAGCTCACAAGCCACCTTCTCTGGAGGAAAAAAAAAGCACTTCCTGAAAGCTGTTGAGTGATTGCAGGTTTATCAGTAACTAAAAGTAGCACATGCACAGGCCTCACGCTGGTTATTTTCGCTCCTGCATTAGAAAGCAGCAAATGAAAGGTGAACATAATCCTGTAATCATGCAGCAGCACATCCAGGAATGACACACGTAGCATTCTGGGAAATATTCCCCAGATTAATTGGTTTAGTGTCAAGCCTGGTTACTAGTTTATTTTCGTCCACCTTTTCTATATTTTTTGTGCGTGGATAATTTGAATTTCCAGTTAGATGACATTTTAATCCAGGGGCATAATGTTAAATTATGACAAGCACCTCAAATACACACAGGAAGGAAGGAAGAAAAGTATTCTACTTGTGTGATAAAATGTATGATTTGGTCTGATTGGTTCTTGTCTTTCATGAATGACTTAGATTTATCCACATTCTGTATTCCTGTGGGGAGCTGCCTCTCACATCTCTAGTTTACTTTTCTTTTATGAAGGCACTACAGTCAGGATCAAACTAGGGCACATCTCAAGATGTAGGGCCCTTTGATTTCCAGAATGGGGGAAAACACAGACAGAATCACAGAATCTGACAATGAAAATAGATCAATGCCAAAGTGCTGAAATGTGGGTGTGATATATGGAAAACCCTGGCTTTGCTGTAGGTGTTTTTTGACACAGCCTGAACAAATAAACAGATAAATAATGGTGAGAGTCTCTGCTGTATTTTGGCCTCTCTGGCACTGCCAACTTGCCTGAGGGACCAGTGTCCACCAGCCAAGGTTAAGTGTCCATTCCAGATGTCAAGAATTAAAATGCAACAGTTAGCACTGAGTCACTTTTCTGTAACTTACAGCAACTTTACTCTGAGGTTTGTGTGCATATAATTGACCAGGCCTGCTGGGAAACATGTGACAACCACCAACAATCAATAACCCAAGCCAGTGTGCGAGATAGAGCTCATAGCTTCAGCAAACTCTTTCTCTTGCAGACACATCAGCAGAAACAAGATATGAGTTTGTTAAAGCCTTCATGGCTTAATATGCAGAATCTAATGTTCTGCTGAAAAAAAAAGTTAAATCTCCCACGGTTCCTCATGAATACTTGTAAATAAGGCCCCCCTTCTCCATGCAAGGTCGTTTATACTGATGGTTAATTTCTAAACCTTGACCAACAAAAAAATGTTTTTAACACTTACATTTGCAAAGTAGTTGACTCTGTTGAACCAACACCGTTTTTGTCGAAATTTATGAATTTTTGTAATTTTCAATTTCATGTTTTCCTTTAGAAATATTCATGGTTTTTCAACTCACTCCAAACTGTGGTTTCATAAAACATAGAATTTAGAAAAACAACTGATAAAAGTTACTTTCATTTGCTTATCAACAAAACATACAGACATGCTTCCCCATGGTCAGTTAGTTAGGAACTGTAGTGTACATCACTACTGTTACCATGACGACACCCAGATATACGTTCCATTATAGTCCAGCAATAATAACATTGTGAATCAACTTACTACGGATTTTAAAAGCTGGAAACTAGAGCAATGAATGACAAAATGACTTAGTTCACAGCGCTTGATGACCTTTTGTGGAAGTAGACCAAGGATTTTGTAAGTTAATGGTGTGTTTGAAACAGTATTTACAGAATAGACTTGAGAAGATCAGCATTCCAATGATCTGTACCATAGACTGTATAAAACATGGACGTAGTCTTGCTGACGTCACCCGTCTGTTTCTGAAACAGAAAATGAAGCACATTGGCTATAGCGGCCATATTTGTAGTGACAAGGGCTTCACCTACAGCCATAGGGCGCCTGTCGGTCACGTGACCCTCAGCTGTGCCTCTTCTTGGGGGAGCTCGCGATCTTAATATCCTTTTAACGGCCGAGTTAGAAAAAGATTCACCCCCCATACAGTGGGTGCCATTAGTAAAATTAGCGACTCAGACAGGAGACGTTTTTTGAACCAGGCTGTAAATAGGTTAATTTCTGCTTTGAAAATGGCTTTTTTTGGCTTGGTGTGTATGTGACTTCCGCTACTTCCGTAGCCAGCCTCAAGCGAACACTCGAGAAACAGCAGATTTTAGCACTTCTGCATTGTCTTATATTCTTAGACCAGAGGTTGCCACTTGATCTGTCCTCAGGCTTTAAAGAATCCCCCTCATTGAGTTAGTTTTGTAAATTTAGAAGGTTGATTCACGTTCCTTCATATTCAACTCTGTCCGATCCACATGTTTCACCCTCCACACAGGCTCGATCTTTGCAGTCCATTGTGGCAGTGTAGCGCTACATTGTGCAGAAACACCAGAGACTCACCTATAAAACACCAGGCCGGGAGGAATCTATCATAGCTCCATTAACACCTCTGCTTCATCCTCCTCTCCTCGCCTTCCTCCCCTCATTAATCAACGAGACCGGCCCTCGGGGCTGTACTATGCAGCGAAGCTCAACCTCACTTTGTTTGTCCCTGTGTGTGTGTATGTGTGTGTGAACTGTATGTCAGCTGTTGTGTTTAATGTGCATAGACGTTCATGCTTGGGTGTTTACATTTGTCTCTATGTCTGATAAAAGTTACAAACAGTTTTAAGGAATTTCAGCATCATGATGTGAAATTATTAAATTGGGTCCTCTGGGACACGCTGTCGACATACAAGGTAAACAGATTTGTGAGTAGTGTTTCAAAACAAGGGGACAGGATGAAGTTATTCTTAGCAGAAAAGAAGCCCCACCTCCCTTTTATATTTGAATCACGATCTATAATGAGTTCTTCCCCTGCTGTTACCTTTCATCAGCCTGCTTGCCAAGCACATTCAGTACAGTGCAGCCAAAGATAGCCTCAGCTGTGTGTCTATGCGTGTTAAGGGGCTTGTCTTTGTGTCTGCGTTCTTAATTTACTCATTGGGCTGCAAAGGTAAACATCATTAAAGTCTTGTGTTTAAAACAAATAAATAAATAATACACCTTATCTGCTTTAAATGCAAGCAAAAAGCCTTGTAGGATAATGTAAATAGGCTCAGGCTGTCAACTTAACCAGGCTGTTTCACGCGGCGCTAATTGTGAGGTTCTGTATTATTAATGTGCTGTAAAAAAAGAAAAACACCTTGACCTTGTGGGGAAAAAAGCAGCTAGGTCTTGTAAGAGGTCTCCTCTGTTTGTTTCTGTTTGTTTGAAGATGCTTGAACACCCCTCACTCCTCCCCCCTCTTTCTCAGGGGAGCTCTTTTAATAGTAAGGAGGTGACAGGTTACCTCTCACTGAGCACCGAGGTGACAGTTTTGGTACCTGCCCAGCCTGACATGAAACACCGCAGCTCACCCCTCTCACGTTGCAAACCCAAGCAAAGCTGCCTGCTTTCTAAACTCGCACTCCGTTTCTAATGAGCTGAAACGACCTCAAGTTTAGGCCGAGGCGGTCTGATCCCCTTTCTATTAAACAGCTTTTTAATTTTTCCCCAAGAATTATAGTGCGGCGGATGAATTTTGGATAAGGTCTGCCAAGGGAAATGGAGCACACAATGGTAGCCTTGGCAGTGGCACTTTGAGCGGATCATTTAAAGGTCATAATGGGGGAAATAATGGCTCCTGAGAGTCATAAAACAATCGAAAACATGCGGTTTATGGACAAAGTTTGAGTGAAATATATAAAAGAAGAAAGAGGAGCTAATGTGGCAAACTTTTGACCCACAATAAATCTGTAAATATGCCAGCAGAATGGGAGTTTTCTAATTTAACGAAGAGGAAGTTTGTAGTTCAGCGCACACATTGGGGTCAACGATAAATGGTGTTACCCCTCTCCCTCCCTCTCACTGCCCTCTTATTTCCCCAGTTGTTCGCTCGCATTGCAGAGAAATGCCTGTTGGGTGAAGTGATAATTGCATTCCTCAATGATTTCATGCTGAGACACACAGCGACACTAAATCACAGCCTACTTATCCCAAGCGAGTGTGTTCTTTGGGAGGAAATGAGACAAAAACAATGTGACCAACTCCATCCCGCACCCATCTTTTGACGCAGAAGTGCACTTCCTCATTCTCCACATGTTTATTTCCCCCCTGTGCTTGTCTTTGATCCACAGACCAAATGTGGCTGAGTCGAGTTAGTTCTGGCGCGTACAAATCTCTTGCTTTTTCTGGTTGTAAGGGAGTAGTTGTTGCAGACACAGAGCCTGCTGCTTTCCCAGCTAACCCTATCAGAGGAGCAGGCCCGAACATCAGTGAGCAAGTACCTCTTTTAGAATTAATCCTCAGGAGAGGGAGGGCTGGGAGGGTTGGGAGAGGGGGAATGACTGCACCAATGCATGAGGATTACTGCTTTTAAAGCTTCTGATGAAATTCAAATAACAAAAAAGCTTGCACAAAGTGTCCTGGAAAACACTCTTTGGTTTCGTAATATCCTGCCAAACATGCAAGTTTTTGCCGGAGCAGCGCACAGTAAGGCCTGCGCCTCATTGGATTTCACAGTCTTTATTGAAATGATAATCAAGTGGTCAGCTAATGGTAATTAAGCTAGTCAATTGGAGGAGTTGCATCATGGCTGCGAGGGCCAGGGCTCCTTTCATCCTCCTTACTTTATATTCTTTTCCCACAGAGGCGAGCCGGCAGCTTCTGAAGCGCTTTATTTGGTTTCCATGTAAGTGCCCCCTCACCTGTTGGCCCTTCATGCTAATTTAGCCGGTAGCTGCCAGCACTAGCACAAGCTCTCAAAGTGAGAAATACTGTTTTTGCTAGGGCTAAGTATGGTTTGTCCCCACGTTTCTCCTCATTTGTGCTTTTTGCTAAGTTCTGCATTAGGAGAGGATGCACACAATAGGGGTTAAATTATTTGTGTGCAAAAAGGAGAAAAAAACCTGCTCAGTATTGTTGCTCTATGTCTGCGGTGGTCTCAGTATGCGTGTCTGCAAGGGTATTCTACCATCGTTAAATCCGTCTTTGTCTGCACGTTATTGTGTGTGAATGCTTCAGCCTTGTACGTGGATTAAATGGAAATTGCTCTATGGTTGTGTGTGTGTGTGTGTGTGTGTGTGTGTGTGTGTGTGTGTGTGTGTGTGTCAGGATTGCTGACTAAAGCTATAGCACAAAAAGAGGTCTGGATGAGGGACGGTTTAAAGAGCAGGCAATTGTCATAATGATGACTTAAAGCAGAATAGCTGCACCGTAAAAATGTTTTACACATGCATACGAGTTCACAGTGAATTGCTGCCAACAACGCCTGCCAACCTCAATGTCACTGGAATAAATAGTGGCTGAAATATACGACAGAATAACTTTGCAATCGTGCGAGAAAGCAACATTATAAACCTGAATTGTTGTTTTATTGTGTTATGAATGTGGGGTTATCTTCTGTCATCCTCCCTCCATCTACAGACCCAAGGATGGAAGCAGCATGTCAAGTCACACATCCCTCCTGACGCCCCCTCCCCCCTTCTCTCCCTTACACCTGAGAGAGAATCTTCAATATTGACCTACATCTGTGTCAGAATAACTTTGCTGCTATTTTTGGTGCGTTGCTTAAAAAAAGACGCTCTGCTACGGTGGCCTTGATGGCTGGATCCAAACAGTGTGTGACATTTTAACTGATGTTTTCCTACTTACAGCTGGGACACACAGCATGGGTAAAACATTACCTTTGCTTCCTAGTGGTAGGAAAAAAACTCTATCGGCACTAAAATGTCATTTACTGGAAAGTTAGGATGTCAAATATAATAGACTGTATTAAACATCGATAAAGTCTTGGTGATCCAAAAAGAAGTTTGGCAAACTGTAGATGTTTTTAGTCATGCCTAGTCACACTTAAGGTGATGGTTGGGCCATATACTGTATGATAAATGGTTTTGGGAGGGTGCTTGTCATCTTTTAAGTCAAAGAGCACACCCCATGTCCAAAAGATGTAGTCCTTGTTGCAGCTGTTGCTGATCCTTTTCGACCTATACCCTTTTTACGTCATCCACCATTCCTGGTTTTCCAGTAAAAGCAATCCCACTTCAGTTAGGGATGGGTACCCAATGAGGTACTTTTTTAGGTACCAACCGATTTCTGTCTTTAGTACCCAGTTATGATTCAAAAAAATTGAACAGTACTATGTTTTGTTACCTAAATGCATCCTTGTGACTGTGAGAGTGTGGAAGAGTAGGTAATTTTCCATAATGGACATGAACACAGCATTTTTTATAATTGAGAAATAAATGTACACACAGCAAGTTTATATATTGAGAAATAAATGTATTCAATTGAAAAACTTTGAGATTTTATTATTAAACAATTCAATATCTATTACCACATTAACACACAAAGAACTGAAAATTTGTACCATTGAGTACCAATACCTATTACCAGGAACTGGGCTGTGTTGTTTCAAATGTGAAAGTACCCATCCCTGACTTCAAAAGAAAAAAAAACCCTGAACATAACTTCAAGGATTTCACTTGTTGCTTCATGAAGAAGTGTGTAAAGCCCAAAGATGGCAGTTGCCTCACTGGTCCAACTATTAGCTGACCTTGAACCCACAAGAGGAGGAGTTGAGGACCAAGTCAAGCCACCTGGCAAAATGCTTTAACTCCCCGTCTGATGGTCAAATCAGCCACACACCATTTACTTGTAGCTCTATGCGTGAGTCTGACCAAGAATATAATTAAAATGTACATGACAGGGGTGGGCGATACTGGGAATATTGGTACCGATCCGATACCAAGTAAATACAGGACTAGTATAGTTGATACCGATACCAATACCAATACTTTTTCCATGAAATGTAATGATCATTGAATAATTTTATGATTTTGCCTTGAGTTGGTTGATTATGATAAAACACAGCACAAAGATTTTAGGCAATAAAAACACTTTTTTTTATTAACCACAACAATAGAACAACATTTTAACTGTATAAAAGTAATAAAATAATAATTCAACCACCACAATTGTTGGAAAAAAAAATCACAAGTGTAAAATAACAAAAAGTTCCCTCCCATTTGCACAGAGAAGCCGCAGACGGAGGAAAGTAAAGTAAATTGCTGGACGACATAAGAGAAACTGCAGTATCAATATCATTACGCTTGTATCGATCCGATACCAATACTCATCTTGGTATCGATACTCTCGATATTTAGATCGTTACGCCCACCCCTAGTACATGAAGTCAAGGAGGAAAGTAAAGGACATGCAGTTGACTCTATTTACAACATCCAAGGTTGTTTCTTGGTTCTGTTAACCCTGTTTTCTTCATTGGTGTTCCATTGTTCTCTCAAATCTGATTATTGAAGTCTCACCACTCACTTACAGCCTTTAAGAAGGTATTGTGCATTTTTCAGGCTACATGCTGTCCTCTAGTATGTAGTATAGTTATCCAGCATTTTTTAATATCCATATTTAAAAGTATTGGAAAGCATGATGACCCTCTTTAAGCAGAAGTGCACTGTTGATATTTGTTATCTCCACTCTGACAGTTTACCAGATACCAGTGACTCCTTTTTTGGGACTGTGTAATGGGATTGATGCATGGACTTAGTTCTAGCAGATTTGTGAAACTATATCTGGACAGTACCTGTACCTGTACCACATTTGAGCATGGCATCAGTAAAGAGTGTCTCAGTAATGAGAATTTGAAACGAGAAGACTTTACTGTTGCTCTCCAAGGTTTGGAAAACTTTTGAATCTATGCCCTCGTTCTTGATATTCTGGGTAAGGCAAAGAGGAATTCCTCTGAATGGTCCCTTAAAAAATACTCATTATGATCTATCCTCACTCCTATAACCACAAGTCCTATTTAAAAGCCTAATTTATCATGAATCCTAATGGAGGCCTGCAGCCAGTTGCCTCTGTGGCTCTGGCTTAGTCCGACACTCTACTTTTTCAACAGCTGCTCTCACCACCTCATAATTAGTTTCACTTCTCAAACCAGTCCCTTAAGCAAACTTTCTTTCTTTTGGCCTTTCCTCTCATGCTCTCTTTTATTTTTCATTTCCCTGCCTCTTTCTCTATAGCCCTGTCTCATTTCAGGCCCTTACATGGTCATTTCTATCCCACCTGCCCCTGTAGTCCTCCTCACATTGGGCAGACGGGCCCTTAGCTTTTGGGCGAGGAATCAGCTGGAACGTGTTGTCCTTCATATTTCATGCCACATTGTGACCAGGGGTCCAGTTTTCTGCCATAAATCCTCAGTGTGTAATGCCACCCAGGAGGAGCCAAGACCCTTAACAAGTGGGAGTAAGAGTTTCTAATGCTATGATATTACATCCAGAACCAGTTTGGCTCATGAATGTTTGATGAGAATGTCCAATCATGCATAGACACAAGAAAGAGATGAGGAATGGGAGAGGAGACATTCAGAAGAGGGCATCAGGAGAGAGAAGCTTGGGGAGAAAGTGAGAGGGGGCATGTGTGTGTGTGTGTGTGTGTGTGTGTATTTGGTAAGGAGAAGGGGGCAGTGATTACTTGCTGCTGAGGTAGCACTGCATTACACATGAGGATTTGGAATGGCCCAGATAATGTAATCTATGATTAACTGGGGCGCGGCTGTCCCACCACCCTGCCAACAGCTGTAGTCTGGGGCGAATTATAAAATTATGGGATGTCCAAACATTTTAAAATGCAGCAGGAAATATGTTTCGATACAAGAAGGGAGAAGGGTGGATGGGATTTGAGTTATGTATTGAGTGAAAGGTGACAGCCGCCAGCGAGGGAAGAGACTGACAGAGAGTAAGGGTGCAATTAAAATAACTTTTTGTAGTTGCATTTGGTGGATAATTGGTAAAATGTTTGAGCCGTCCTTGGAGGATCTGGGGGAGGGGGAGGGCGGGGGTCATGGCTGGCAGAGTGATCGTAGCAATGATTGCTGTAACAACTGTCCGACCTGATAACAAATCAAATTAGAAAGATGGACACCGTGGCACAGACCGTGCCGCCGTCTGAAATTGATTGCAAGCACCGCAAGCTGGTATTGCCGGAGCTTGGTCTGTCATAGTCCATCAGGCGTCATTATCACCAGGGGAACACTAAACCGTATGCAGAGCTGAATGAGAGGGAAGACTTCATCCTTGGTAATGTGAGGAGTCTGATAGTAAAAAAACAAACACTTTCTGAACCGTGCTGTATCACAGGGTTGTTTCTTTAATTTTCTCCTTTAGGTTTAATAGAGCTGCCTCAGAGTATCGATCCAGAGAAAATTAATTACCAAACATTTTGATGACGGATCAATAGTGTCTGTGATTTGTCAAGTTCAATTTTAAAAACTTGCCAGTTTCAGTAATGAAGTCTTCAAGCTTTTGTTGCTCGCAGTCAGCGGATGAATGAAGTCTGTTTTCAGCTTCAGGCTTGACAAGGAAGCAATTTCAAGACATCACTCTGAGCTATTTCAAATTTCACCGAGCTTTTTGCTATCACAACTTCATGTAACTTTATAGACTGAATGATGGATGGATAGGTTGGAAGACAAATACAGAGTTGCCTTTGTGATCCACAGCAGAATCTAGATTGGCAGCATGACTTGTGTATGCACCATAAAGTGAGAATAAAAATGGCCACCATAAGTGTTCACTGACTGTAAAGCTAAAATATTTAGAGCCCCTCATAATGACTGGCTTTAGGAAGGGCCATAAACCCTGCTTCATCCATTAGTACAGATGGAACATGGGTTTAACTACAAACTGGAAATGCACATCAAATACATTTTTCTTGATTATGGTTTCAGTTCTGAAAGTTTGTTCTCATTATGCTGATTTATGTTTTCAATGTTCTTTTCCCATGTAGTTTGGTTTGAATTATTAATTTCATTTTAAAAGATGGCTGAGCGCTTAGTACAGGACTAGTTGAGTGGAAGAGGAACATAACACAAGAGTCATTCATTGTGTTCCACCTGGGACTGTACACACCTAAAGGAATCTTAAAATCTTTGTATTGGTAATTTTGACCTGTGTTTAGTTCAGCTGAAAGGAAGTGATGTCAGTTCTGTGACTCTACCAGTCAGTTTGCCTCTCTGCGTGCTTAGGCTCAACCAACACATAATGATTCCTTTGGCTGCAAACTCAAAAACAGGCAAAAATAAAGGCACATTGTCAATCCTGTATACAGTCAATGTTATGCTAGTGTACACCAAACAACCAATTGCACCAAGGTTAAGAGAGTATAATCTCAGTAGCGGGGAACAATTTGATCATTTTGCTCCCAAAGTTTACATGAACACAGGAAAGATGGATATAAACCCTCTGATAAAGGAAAAACCACACAACTCTTGTGGGACATTCTTGGTTTTAGGAATCAGTGCTCCCCAAAAGTGGTCCAGTGATGGAGAACCAGTTCACCAGCCAAGGCTGTTCCTCATGTTTGATCCAACTTAATGCCACCTCTGGTGTCAGAACTATGAACTGTAAAAAGATGGACGTCGGCTTGCTCTGCTGGAAGTGAGGTCTCCACAAAAACTGCTTCCCCTGGTGGCTGGCTGCAGTATAGGTTAAAAAATCCAGCTTTCCAGCCATTCCAGATGGGCTGTGGTCAAACTTTAGAAAATTAATACTCCTGGAAGAAATATTTCTTATGTCACTTCTTAATGATGATTGATAGCTGCCATTCTGGTGTATTTTTTTCAGGGATTGTAAAATATGTCGGGAGGTAGAGTCAGGAAGTGATTAGACTCTCGAAAGAAAAGAAAATATATAATTTTTGTCACCCAGCTCCACTCAGATTCTCCCAGAATCCCTCATTGTCTCTACTGCGCAGACTCTGGCTGCACAACTGCTACAATGGTGGAGCCTGTGACAGGGAATTTTTGCTTCAAAACCGTACAATGATAAATGGCGGAGCCACGCTGTCCACACTGCATACAGTCAATGGTCAGAACACTTGGAGCATTGTGGAGGTGAGGACAGGTCAAGGTGACATGCTGACTCCTGTCCATTGTCGAGTGTGCCTACAAGGGATTTCAGAACGTGATTAAGTACTTCAAGGTGTTGACTTGGCCTTCAAAGTCCCCAGATGACAATACATTTAGTCAGCTATGGGATATGCTCGCTCAAGTCAAAATGCAAAACATAGAGACTCTGTCTCACAATGCACAAGACTTAAAGGATGCGCTGCTAGAGTTTTGGTACCAGATACAGCAGTGAAATTTCAGAGGTCCAGCAAAGTCTGTATCTGTCAGAAATACTTCTGTAATCCTTGGGGGGAAAACCTGTCAGGTCAGGACTGTTTTGGGGAACTGCCACGGTATTAGGCTGGTGTTTATAATAACATGGCTGATTAGTTTTACTAAAACATTAAATTGACTTCAGCGAGCCTGGAAGTGAAACATTACAAATTCTTGTCTAAGAAATCAATCCATCAGTCAATAAGTACTTGTATCTCACGCTTTGTCTCCAAAAAAAAGGGTAGACCCAGCAGAGTCTATCTCAAGCAAGCGCTTCCCACAAACTGCAAGACAAGACTGGTGGGTACAGTCCTCAAGTACAACCATGTTTGTTGGTAGATAGCTATCTGCTGCTACTCGGTACAGGGACATATACAAAGAGACATGATGAAAAATTTTCACAAAAGAGCAGCAATAACACATAATACAGATTCATGGCAACAGTGCCAACAATAATCCAAGATGTAGCCAATCAAAGGCAAACTCAAACCAGTCCAAACTAAAACTATTATCTAGAAGAAAAGTGTTGATCCAGTTCTTGAAATTAGCATTCAAGACTTGCGTGTAAAATTGAAAAAGGATTGATTACTGTGTCATGTAATCACTTCTCTCTCCAGAATCCTGCTAAAGATAGCTTAATATTCCACATGCTAAGTACCCACTAAATCCGTTGTTATCATCATGTCTAAGTGTTGCACGGCTACCTTGATTGAAGAGCTCTTGTGTCTAGTATTGCCTGTATGAGCAGCTTTAATCATCTTTAAATCAGTTTGTAGGACGCATGAATCACCAAGAGGGTACAAACGCTTCCCACTCTACCCCCCCCCCCAACACACACACACACACACACACACACACACACACACACACACACACACACACACACACACACACACACACACACACACACACACACACACACACACCACACACACTTTTTTCATCAAATATCTGAGGAGTAATAAATGAATTTGCGCCTCTAAGGTATCATGACTTTGTTGCAGTTTTCACCAGTGCTCCAGGGAATTTCACAAGTGATCATTTTTATTCCTCCATGTGATTAGTCATTTATCTGAAGCGAGCTGTCATTGGAAATCATTGTCCATGTCTTTGGACACTTTTTTAGTTCATCCAAATGACAAGTGATTTTGCCTTTGGGGGGAGAAAGAGCCCATATTTTATAGAGAGGCGAGACGGTTCTTGAATATGCCAGTAGTTTGATAATCCTTGGCAGAGTGAACGGACTTTAGTACATTTGAGGCCACTTATAGAAAATGGCTTAGGCTTCAAAATGGCTCATAGCTGAGGACCATGAGGTGTCTGATTTCCTAAATGTTCTGCCAAAGCTCTCAGCCAAGGTTTTACACACTATTTCATCCGACAATAACACCTGTTAGAACCCTGAGTTAACTTTTAAAGCATTTATTGCACCATAAAGCAAAGTTATTTTATATGTAGACAGATGTGTTTTCAGCTTCTATTTAAGCTTTTTATAGGACTTCATCAAACAGTCTGCTTCCATCTGTCTGTCCGGGATCATAGTTTGGCTCTAATCCTCCTTCCGGCTCCCTCCAACAACAGTCTCAGTGTGGATGTCATAGTGGAGCTGGTGCTGATGAACTCACTGTGCCTTGCCAAGTACCTCCTGAAGTGTTTTCCCTGCCACAAACACTCCCTAAAAGTGAATGGATTGCCCTTGAAATGTTACGTGCTTCCCATTTTCCACACTTCCTTGCCATGCTTGGCAACATACACTTTGATATTGATAGTGTAGACTTAGAGACACATTTGACTATAGAATAAAGAGTATTTTATTCAAATTGAGGTTTTCTAAGGTTGAGCATTGGGTTCAAAATGGAAATCATGTTTACCGAAAAAGTCTGCACAAAACAGAAAATGATGACAGCATGTGAAACTCTCTTGGAAGTTTTCCTCAAATCAACACATTTGCTCAAGGTCAGCCGTATTGCTTGTGTAGCACTTTGAAAACCAATTTTAAAGCAAGTGGAATTCAAATTTGGCCCGGCCACTCTGCAGCCTTTTCAGTGTTGATTTCACTTGATGCAGGGAGTCATTGTAATCAAACATTTTGAGCACTTTCAAGCAGGCTCTTGTCAACACTTTGAATACAGCTCCGTTTATTTCTTTTTGTCCTGTATCTTTTCAAGCCCTCCATTTTTCTACCACTGATGTTACATCCACTGGTCTTCATGGAAGAGAGCCTACGTGGATTATGAGCTTAGCCTTGCTTTAGTAGATAGTTTTGCATGAGAACTGAAGATTTCGGCCTTTGTTTCATCAGTCCTTTGAATGGTTTTCTTCACAGCCTTTTCATAAACTCTTTTTTCATTATCATGTGCCTTCTTCGGGAGTGGTTTTCTTCTGGTCATGCATAAATACTGGCCTCAGTATTGCTAGTGCTTTGCTGATTGTTGTTTTTAAGACAGAATCCTTCCTCTGCAGCAAAATGGATTACAAATACAAATGGAAAAGGGTGAAGGTCATAAATGAACGGTTGCTCAGTCTGGGATGATTGTATTAGGATGATCAATAACAAGGAAGACTTTTACCTATTAAGGCAAGAGGACAACACACATTTTGTCACTGGCTTGAATGAGGAGGGATATTGTGGTTTGATTTCCAGCATGATCTCCTCTAGAAAACTAAGATGCTATTTGTTATCAGTTTTAGAAAGTATCATGAGATTTTTTTTAGATTATGTAACAGAGCCTGGAATACATTTTTCAAAATTGTTATCAGGATTATAGATAAGCTCAAAACATCCAACACGTTTTTTAACTGGTTATTAAAGGGGGCATTTTGTGGAAAACCCTCTTTTCTAGTATTTTTTCTAAAATGCTCAGGGTATCCAGAAAATTTTAAATAAGTCAACCTCGCCCTTTGCTTGTGTGTTAAATTGATAAAAAGGGATCATCTCAAGTTTGAACGGGCTGAATTATACTGAATAGAATAGAATAGAATAGAATAGAATAGAATAGAATAGAATAGAATAGAATAGGATAAAATGTATTTTATTAATCCCCGAAGGGAAATTCAGTCGCAGCAGCAATACAAGAAAGTATAAAACAAAACATTCAAGAATATATAAATAGGATAATAAAATAGGTGTCAAATAGGGAAATAAAGTCCATCAGAGACAACAGCTTGGCCATTATTCTCCTGTCAGCCTCCACCTCCACAGGGTCAAAGACTTAGCTGGACGTCTTCACCAGTCTGATCATTATCACTCACCTGTATCTTGTCTCCTCATATCTGGTGAAATCCTTCCGATTTGGCCTTGGTGTCCGCAGTTAGCTCCGTTAGCTGTGTCTCTGTGAAGAGCATGGTGCCACTGTGCCCTCTGGTGTTTCCTCTGGTGCTGGGTTGGCACAGCTAGCTTGTCCATCTTATTGGAGATCAATCAATCAATCAAACCTTTATTTATTCTCAAAAGGACACTGAGGTTTCCCTCATTTCTACTGCTGTTGAAATTACAGACACATTAAAACCACAGCACTATAAAACAAGTACAGAATACACACTGTGAGCAACAATCTCATCAGTGACAAGCTAGATAAATAAAATCTGTTAAAACATTTGCAATGTGAAACACAATGGTTAGAAATCAAAGTCCTGAACTCTGGAAGAGAAGGAAGAACATGAATTTTTAGAGGGTGTTGGAAGATGTTCCATGAGGTTGGAGCATCAAAAGAAAAAGCTGTTTTACTAAGTTTAGTACATGCTCGAGGAACTTTAAGAGGTAACAGATCAGTAGAGCGAGTTGTATAGCTACCAGCATTCCACTCTAACAAGGTTGAGATGTAAGGTGGTAATTTTCCAACGAGGGCCTTAAAGATATATGAGGAAAGATAGATCTTACATTCCTGATAATGATGAATGAAAGGACAGGTAAATGCTGTCTATACCTCACAACACAGCAATAGCACGCTGTCCTCCCCTCCTTCTCCTCAGCTTACAGAGAACACCAACCCCAGCACCAGTTAGCATCGACATGCTACCGGCTGCTAACAAATGAAATCTAATGTGTATACAATGCAACCATGGTTACACGTAGTATCTTTAGATACACTCAGAAAGAAAAAAAAGTAAAAAAAAACAACTCTGGAAACGCAACAAGTTTTGGTGTCCATGACCAACAAATGAGACCCAATAAGTAACGACAGGCTCTAAATACAAAGAGAACCAAAAATACAAGAAAAAAAAAAAGAGGAAAAAACAACAGCAAAGAGAGAGATGTTTAATAGGTAGCCACTTGGGCGGTGCCTAGCAACAGCTCAATGCGGCTGATGTGTCCCCACGACCTAAAAACTAACAGTTAGTATCAAATGGACTTGCCCCACCAAGTTATTCTCATGTGTATAACTGTTTTCACTGCATGAGTGTTGGACTAAGGATTCAAAGGATTAATTTCTGGGTGCGATGAGTGGCATTATTATTACCATGAGAAGTAAGATTTATAATGATTATATTGTGGCAATATGTATAAAGTTTACAAACAAAATGAACATAGCTCCTGGCTACAACAACATCGAGAATTGCTTCTCAAAGAATTGGGTGGACAAGGAATAACAGATCAGTAACACCATTCCCATGATGGTAGCTATTTGATACCAAACTTTACTGCACTGCTGATAAAAATCACACACAAGGCAGAAAATTTTGATTTATTTTTATTACATTTATTTTCTGTATAGTTTGTCTGTTTGCTAAATATGGATAAGGAGGATTGAGGCACATGGCCTTGTCCACAGGTACATGCTCACACACACCACTAAAGCAAGTAATGGGCTGAAAAATAATTTTCTTTAATAAATCATTCTAAGATTGTGTTAATGAAGTGTTAAATTTTAATGAACTAATCTTGAATTCCAGTGGCCCTGTGGGTTCATCCCACCTCTCAGAATTTAAATGAATACACAATAAAAGCTCTTCTTCTAATCCCGATGAAAGGCTTCTCATTTTTTGTGATCCTTGTGACCTGCTGGTATTTTCCTGCACTGAAAGTAAGATTTCAACCAGCCGATAAGATGAATAATTTGGTTTTAAGAGACCTGCATATCTGGCTCTATCTGACCCATCATCATGGAGAAGTGCTGAGATGGTGGTAGTGTTGAGTGGGGAATCTGTGTGCATCCAAATGAGACAGTCCTCTTAAGGGTAACTTCTATAATAGAAGCGATTTACACATTAACCAGACCTAGCAATCAGAGCAATCAGGTCTGTGGAAAAAACCTACATAAAATTTAATTAAGTTCAAGATGAACTAGACCTCTGTTGAATGCTGCTTAATTCAGATAGAAAAGATGTAGCTGATCAATCTCAAGCATATTGTAATCAGTAGATTTTAAATGATTCATTCAGAACCAATCAGGTGGATGTCTATAAGCAGTCCAATATTAATCAAGTAGATTGGAGTTCAGTCACAGTGACACAAAGTCGAATAATGCTTCTGCACAAGGTGGAGATGCTTGTGCCAAAAGATTGATATTTGGCACTGAATGCTTTTCATTCTGTCCCTGGAGCTTTTTCAGGTCCTGAGGACTTGATAGTAGTTAACTGCTGATGTGTCTGGCAGAGTTCTTCTGTTTGTAAATGACACAGGTGTTCCTCAGGGTATTCTTTTTGGGACCATAACTTTTTTAACAATCAAGGTACCCTCGGTGAAAACATAGGGAGTCATGTTCTGTTTTGAAGTTGAAAATGATATTTGGATTATACACTACCCTTACTGGCTGTGCCCCTAACTTATATTTCCTCTGGCTTTTTGTACAGCTCAACCAGATCTACAGATTGAAACTGAAAGAGTACAAGACACAAGATTTAGAGCGGGACTGGACTGGGACTGACAAAAATTTAAGAATTTTCAACAAGTCCTCTTTTATAGCCTCCAAAAGTGTCACAAAAAGGAAGATAGTGGCATTTTCTAGTGGATCTGGCACATGTCAAGAGACAGTTGAGATTTAGATAAAAATTGTTCCTCTATGTCATCATCTTTTAATTCAATAACTTCATTTTGACCTGAAGATATGAGAATTAAAAGAAAACACTTCACATTCTGTGATTTTGCCAAGTTGCTTTGCAGCTTTGCCTTTTTTTTTTTTTTTTTTTTTTTTTACAAAAGCATCACAACCACTGTCACTTCCAGGTCAACAGCCCCCCAAGGAATGTTTTGATTGGCTACTTTTTACAGTGTCTATTAAAGGCTCCTCATAATCAATATAATCAATAATATCTTTATTTATCGGCTTTTTGGTTGCCTCATTGGTCTCCTAAGTGATTAAAGTAATCCCGGTTCAAATCAATGTCTTCAAACAGTTGTTCTGATTAAAGGTATTGATTTGATTGATTTGATAATGGTTGGAATAGACACAATCCCTGAAAACAAACAGATCTGGATGGATGCAAATCAAAGACTCAGTTCAAGGCTCAAAGAAAAGGCATAAAATGTGATCAATTGCTGGACATTTTGGATGAGTTTTCGAGGCAGCCAGGATAACAGAGGCTGTGGAAACAAGGTCGGCAGGCCAGCCTCTGAACACTGCAACAATCAAAGCTGAAGGCAGTGATGCTTTCTGGTCACACGCCTACCATTTTGCCTATGTAAACACGCCAAAACCAAATTGTTTTTCGCTTTATGCATGAGAAATTTAACTCTCTGTAGAAAAAGCATTGCTATGCTTACTTTATGTAATTGGCCAAGGGTAACCCACAGACTGGTTGCAGGTGGAAGAGTTTCACAGAGAATCAGAGGACATCTGAAAACACAAACATTACTTTGTTTTTGTCTGGAAACGGTGACTTGGTTTCTGGTGCCAAACAGTGTTCTCTGCTCTGCTCTGGAATTAAATGAGTTGCACCAAACCAGCAGAGAGTCTCATTCATGTCTGTGTAATTACAATCAGTGTAAGAGTTTCTCTGAATAAGACCCACCAGCAGCTAGAGAATAGGACCGCCTTGACAAAGCATTGACAACCGTGGAACAGGCAAAATTAAGCCCTCTCCATTCATACCCCCGAGTTCTTATTATGCACGAGCTATCTCACTGAGCTCGCTTTTGTGCTGGTATAATTACTTAATCTGAGCACTCCAAGGGTGGATTACTTTGTGTGCGCCAAGCAGGCAGCAATGCTTTGACTCAAGCTCCCAAAGTGGAATTGAGGCTAGCTTCAATTTTGGTTCTTAATAAACGTCATAAACGTGATAATGGCTGTCGTCAAATAGGATTCACATGTATGCTTGTGTTTCTGCCAAGACTGCAGTTTTGATGTATTAAAAGTGTATTAATATAGAAATAAATCTAATTTACAGCGGTCAAATTTGAGTACGATTCTATCGCCTCTCTGTTTCCGCACTTTCGGAAAGCATTTTTATACGGTCTCGAGAATGATCCATGCTGCATTAGAGAGTGTGTAGAGGTCTGTTTTGTGTAGCTTGCTGTTTATAATGGGCTTGGGCAACACTTAACTAGAATGGAGACCCATCAAGGCAAGCCGATAAGGACCTAGGGATCCACTTCAGTCAATTACTGCAAAGTGCCAAGTTCAACTCAGTGGGCCCTTTATGAAGTACACCAGATGAGTAAACAAATTAATCGTACATCCATGGTTCCCTAACACAACCGTGAGGCCCAGAGCAATCATACATCAGACAGAGTGATAGCGCCTGTCTCCAGCAGGAAATAGAAAGGTCCCACTATTAGAGGTAGGCAGCCACAAAGGACTCATAAGCTACTGGCCATCCCATCACACTTCCCCTGCCTCTAAACTGCTCTGCTCTGTCTGTATTGGCTTTTTACACCTTCATACTGCCTTCGTGAGGAGGAAGGATATGTTTTGAAATTGTGGCTTTCCGAATGGTTTATGAGTTCAGCTGCAGCAGTTATGCAGTGGATCAGATTGAATGATATTAAAAGCTGTTTTCATTGATCCTTAGAGATGTTGCTGTCCAAAGAAAGTCATGTTCCTCCAAACCTGGATTGACCAAATATTTCTTTATGGGTTTTAAAAAAATCTATTTTTTGCTTAATAAACTGTCAGAATAACCCCTTAAAGGCTGAAAGTTTTGAAAACAGATATTGTACCAGATAGTTGGATGCCAAATGTGGTATTACAAACACATTAAGATGTTTCTAGCCAGCATATATCTGAGAGCAGTACATCTGTCTGCCAGAAAAAAAAGGGAAACCTTTCGGCAACATGTTGTTTGTTGTGTTCATGTAAGCATTTCAGTGTGTATTTATTCCCTACTCCTCTCTTGATATAACCTTGAAGCAGTCTGATTTACTACTCCATGTATTTGTGTCATCTTAAGCTTATGATTCTGTCAGACTGTGGTCCAGTAATCAATACAATGCACAGTAATCTGCTGCACCACACACACACACACAAACACACACACAAACACACACACGATGACTGAGTCTCAGAGTGTATGTCACATTGTAAGGCAGGATAAAGAAACAGACTGCATGCTCTGCAGCCTTCATAAATGGAATCACATTACTCCAGGTTAGAGCTAAGTTACTAGGCTTGCAGAGCAGAGAAGTGTTTGGCCATGTCTTTGGTTTATTTTGAAGTATCTGAAGAAGGGACATTGTTTTCTGTCCTAAAAGAATATATATATATATATATATATATATTCATTCATTTATTTGTTGTTATTATTTTTTTAAGTCGAGTTACTAGCCCAAGTGAAGGTCAAAATCAGCAAATATTATTTAAATGGTGTAGGTTTGTCCACAGGGGGTGGCAAAACTTGCGCAAAGCAAAAGCCCCCACAGGAGCTTCAAGCCTTGACTCAAACTTACATGGGATATTAATTTGTCCCTCTTTAAAAAAATGACTTCTTTTTTTAACCATGTCTTTTCTGTCTTTTATAATAAAGCATTAATAGTGTATATCAGAACAGTATACACAAGAAAAAAAAAAAACCAAAGAACAAAAAACATAAAAATACATGGCAGCCCTACTGACAGTCAGATCTGTTTATCAGTCCAAACCTCATTTTATATTTCGTAACCTTCCAGGAAGTTACTAGAAAATAGTCCATACTTTTTAAAACTTGTCAAATTTATTTTTTGAAGAGTAGCTTATTCTTTAAAAAGCAAGAAAGAGAGCAATTCCTTCCACGTGCGAGTAATACATGTGTTGCTTCCAAGAAACTGACATTGAACAGATACTTGGCATTATTTGAAGGTGTAAAATCGTCAGAATAAGCATTGAAAATACACAGTTAAAATGACTGCTTTAATGTTTCTGTAAATGTTCTATGAACTCTTTGAGTCTAGTTTAAACTTCTGCAACCAAAAGACATGGTGACTGACACAGTTGTGAGCACTACATACTGCCATATTGACTTTTAGCATTGTTGTGCCTATGCAATTCTGCTAGACAGATGCCGTGTAGCCTGTATGATCATCAGAGCCTCTGTTCTCAGTCTGGCTGCATTTTCTGCTTGCTTTATACCAGCATTTTTTGGCATGCTATGTCAAGTTGAAGCTGATAGAAGCATGTATCATAAACTAAATATAAGAAGGAAAGACAGAGTGGAGGTGATGCAGGAAATGAAGTGTAGGGTCAATGCCAGCTGATGTTTGCTGATCCTAAAAATGTTGTAAACATAATGCCACTCAGAGGAGCAATCAGAACACCCATTCAGCGTAGTTGTATTATGAAGGCAGTGCAGGTCCAGGTTTGAATGTAGGCTTCCATGTTGGAAAAAGCATTAATAGTGTATATCAGAACAGTATACACAAGAAAAAAAAAGGCTGTGTAAACCTAAGATTAGTACGAGGTGTTGATTCAATGCAGAACAGGATCTTGACTTAATCAATAGTTCAGACACTGGGGTGAGGTATTAGATTGAAGACTGCCCTAATAGCTAAGTGAGATCAGATTTTTAAACCAGTTAGTGTGTGTATATCTGTCATTGTCAAATGAACTGGTTTACCAGGTAATCTTTTTGAAAATCAGGAAAGATACAGAGGCTGAAACACAAGTTTCACCATTCTGATAGAAATACTTTTTGACTTGTTTCTTCACAATATCCAGTGTCTATTTTTTTTTAATGAGCTACAATAATTGTATCTAAATTGCTCCACAAAGATTGATTTAAGGTCCCTCTTGATGTTTCACTGGAACAATGAAACTGGACATTTTCTTTCACATTTTTTTTTTCATGAAAACGAACCAGTTTGTCCAATAGGTCACTTCTTCTACTCTGCTCTGGATCAGGAGACAGCCATATTAACTTGACAGCATCAAATTTATGTGACAAAGATAAAAATTAGAGTCAGTAAGATACAGAATAATGTTGGCTAATGACAGCCAGCATGGCACAGTTTTTGCTGATGGGTATTTGCTGATATGGTATCCTGTACTGTCAGATGATTGAAACTATCTTGAAGGGCTATGGAAACGATGTCTTGAAAACCCTTCGGACCATGACAACATGTGCTTTCACCTTCAACCACCAGACATTTTCCTAATCTCTCATATCATTACAGTCATTTGGAGATTGGGAGTAGCGAATCCTCTAATGTATATAACGAGCCCATCGTATGAACAGCCTCTGCAGAACAAACCCAATGTACATGCAAGCAAAGAGAGAGAAAGAGGAGCTGACAAATGAAAGCTTTCACTTAATGTAATAAAGCACAGACAGATGTCATGGATGGATCCATGCAAACACTAAATGCATTATTTGACACAAGATAACACTGGAATGAATCACATCCCATTGGATTTGTTGATTTATGAGGCATGATTTCATTTCTTCTCTGAACGTCTGTTTGGGGCTTTTAATCTATGTTGACATTGCCTAGGAGTCAGGGTTCTTAAATATGTAATGAGAGTGAGAAATAATTTTATGTATCAGGAAAAACATCCACAGCTTGTTTGAAAAGTTTATGTTTTCCTCTGTTAAGTAACCATTTGTTCTTGGATAATACAGTAGTTTACATTGATTTAACTTCTCTCTGTTGATACAGCAGCAGTTCATTTGTCTGTTCTGTTAATTTGCTGTCAGTTTGGACTCTTCTCTGTTTATTTGTGGTTACTAAGAATCACTCAGTTTGTGTTCTGCTGTGGTTTTGATCTCTGCCTACCTTAATGTGTTTCTGCGGTTCAGGAGTTGTTTTTCAGTAACAAGGCTGCCATCTCTCTTTGTTGTCAGATTTTCCGGAGGTGCTGGCTGGTGTTCAAAAAGGCCTCGAGTAAAGGACCACGACGGTTAGAGAAGTACCCAGACGAGAAGGCGGCATACTTCAGGAACTTTCACAAGGTAAACACACGACTGAAACACACCAGAATTTAAATTTTGATTGTTTTAATTCTGGTGTGTCTTAATTTGTTTAATTACGCTTCTCAAATTCAATCCAACATGAAGCGTCAAAAGAATAAAAGGATGAAAAGATTTATTCAGGAAATTATGGAGTCAGACTTAGAAAATTACAAATCAGTTTTATCTGTCTTTGTCAATACATTAATCAAGGGGTGCACCAATCACAATTTTCTGGACGATCACCGATTTTTAAAAAGCCTGACCGGCCCATACAGATTTTTATTTTTTATTTTTTTATAACTGACAGAATATACCTTCAATGTTCCAGTCTTATTTTATTGAAAATCATTGAACAATACCTGTGAAACAATACAATCTTTATGTTTCAACTTAAACAACCAATAAAGTGCCCTGAATTTTAGGTTTCAGAGCAAAACGCAACAGTGGCTGGCTGTCAGATCTTCGTACGGATGGGCCGATCACGATCCCTGATCACTTATCACCGGTCCCCCAAAATTAAGGAAATTGGCACAGATTTTCTAATAATTAGGTCAATATTAGGCTTGTAAATATTAAACAGGTTTGACAGATAACCTGTGGTGTCGGTGAACAGTCGGGTACTCTGTAGATTGTTAAGTGATGAGCAATCCAGATGCAAGCTAACCAAAGAAGGGTAAGCACAAAAAACATGACCATGTTGACAACAGCTAGTGAAAGCAACTTAGATGGACAACATAAATAGACATGCTACTTGTTGATTAGTGGCAACAACATAACTTGTCTACTTTGGTCGTCAGTGAACAGAATCTGTTGGTGTCTGCACTGCAAAAACTAAAATTGAAGAAACTGAATAAGAGAAGTGTCTCAATAGAAGATATACAAGTTAAGTTATCTTACCCCATTGGCATTTTTTTTTATTCTATACAAGCAACTCAGGTGTCTTTTTTGTTTTTTGACATCTTGAATTTTGACATCTTACTGGTTTATTTTGACTAAAAATAAGACAAAAACCAAGGGGCAATATCCTGTTAGTAAAAATGAAGCCTATGCGGATGTGCTAAAAGTCACTGTTCATCAAGAATCCGTTTGAGGCTTACTGCAGAAAAACCTGAAGTCACGTACACATCCAGCCAAAAAAACTGACTTTTACAGCATTAAAAAGCATATTTACAGCCTGGTTCAAAAAACGTCTTGGGTCTAAAACACTGATTTCACTATCGGCACCCACTGTACGGTGAGTGATTTTTTTTCTATCTCTGTGGTTCAGAAGTTATTAAGATGGTTCGATTGTCCAATCAGAGACACAGCTCAGGCCACGTGACCGGAGGGCGCCCCGTAGCTGCTCGGAGACAAACTCACAGCTGGCGTCATAGCGAATGTGGCTGTGTCCGCGGATTGGTTTCATTTCACCGTTTCAAGAACAGACGGGTGACATCGCAGAGGCTACGTCCATGTTTTGTACAGTCTATGACAAAAACTTCTTCTTAGTTTTCAGTTTTTACAGTGTACTGCGCTGTTTCTGTGTTGGCTGCATCTTTGCACGGCACACACTTTAAGACCCAAACAAACTGTTAAATCTGTCATCATATGCTCTCCCACATGTTCTACATTTGTTCAGACGTTAAGAATCCCCTGAGTGTGAGCCAGGCTTTGTGTATCATAGAAAGTGTCATACTTCTATCAAGTAAACAGTTCTCCTTTCACAAAGCAAAGTGCTTAAATGTACAAATCTGCTGCTTTTGTTCAGGCTGAATGATACTGATGTCAGTCAGTGGTTTGGTCGATCATAATAAGACAAGATGAAGTGGCCAGATTGCTTTGAAAGAAGAAATCAATACTTATAATCTCCAGAGTATGATTGCTAAAGATTTGGTAACACTCTGACCTTTTGTCTGATACCGGCATCAGACAGTCATTTCAGTTTGACAATTCTTAAGTCTGAATTCTTATCGATGTTTGGCTGGTCTTGAATACTAAATAAGGGTTTAAACCTGGTCTGTCTTTTGGTCTGTACCAAACAGAACTGCTATGGGTTGAAATTAAAGGCATTTTTATCAGAGAACAGTCATTCATTCATTAGCCTGTAGCCATACATTACAAATTAGTGATCTACTGCTCCAAAGCCTGACACCCCAGGTCTTCAAAACTAAGGGTCGTAAGATGTTTTTTTTTTTTTTTAAGGCAGTACTCATTTCAAAATGAAAAGTCCACTGACTTTGCAAATTCTTTTGACATTGTGGTAGAATACGATGAATAAATGTTTATTTTATTAAGTAAATGCACTGAGAACTCAATTGCATCAGACTCTTCTTCCTTATTTCATCCTCAGATGAAAAAGTTAAATCTATTGGTCACAGATGATAGAGTTCAGGATCCATTAAGACGCATTTTGCCACTTCATCCTCTCCTCTGGGGCCATTTTCCTTCCTTCTAAAGTAATAATCCACACTGTAATATATCTTTCCTTGCCTCTTAGGCCATTTAAAATACTCCAATTATGGCTCATTATCATGGTGAGGGGATATCATGTTAAAGGAGTAGCTGTGTGCACAGTGTTTTACTGTAATGAGAGGAGATAACAGCAGATGATAGGGGACTTCGACACCAGGTTTACAGCATGGCTGAAGTTTGAGAGCTGATTAAGTAACCATGTAATTATGAATTATGTCGGGGATTTCTCAGACACTGTGGGATTTTTTTGTGCAGTTTTCCAGAATACTTACAAGCTGTGTAGATGTTTCATCCCCTTTGTCAGCATCCCTCGCTGCTACAGTACAAGCCATGTATTGTGAATGAAGCGCCTCCCTGCCCACTGCATCATGCTGTCACTCGGGGCGTCCTGTGTGGCTGTAACCCCCCTCCCTGAGGCGTCTCATACAAGCGGCGCTGGAGTGAGCGATGAGTGCGCACATGCACCAGTGCACCTGGTAATGCATCGCCACAGAGATCAAGAAAGGTCCCGTCTGAGGGCTTCATTCAACGCTGCAGTGCTTTGGGAGGAAATAGGCTGCAATGGTGGCTGATTTACAGAATCAACACAAAGGGGATTGGCTTTCTAAGACACTTTTTTTACCTTTCTCTTTCCTAGCTGCCTAACTCCCACTCTCCGTCTCTCTTTTTCTTTCCCTGTACCTTTTCCTCTTTCTCTGACATGCACTGGTCCACACAGTAAAACAATACCTGAATATATTTTGTCATATTTTTGGCCTTGTGAAAAGTTTTGTTTTCCTTTAACTAAATATCTTATGCTCTCCTGAGCTTCTGACAGATGCAGATGAAGTGAAAAGACAGAGCTGTATTTAAATATTAAAAACACGACATATGCATACAGAAGTGAGGAACAACTTGTGAAGCAAAGAGGAATGATACGTTTCAGCTGTAGACTGCACTGAATACCTGATTCACCACCATTGGTAGAAGAACACAGTCCTTAGACTTAAAGTTCAGCCCGATGGAAGTTAACCTCTTCTGGGGAAGGGGAAGCTGTTGAAAGCTGCTTTTTGTCAGAGTTATACCCAAGGTTAATGATCATCTGGTCCATGAGATAGGAAAGAAAGGTTTCCAGATCATATTTTTGTTTGTAAGTGACTGGAGTTAATTAATTCGACTGAAAAAAGCATCAAGCTTGTGGAAAATAGCACGTGTTTCTTGTTTACACTCATTCGGGTGGGAGGTTGAGCAGTGGTTTAATTAAAAGGGAAAACAAAGGAGTCTTCTCTACGCTCATGACTGAGCTTGAGGTCTTCTCTGTGGGAAAAACAGTCCTCACTCCTTTCCACTGACCTCCAAAATAAATGAGTGTTTGAGAAACACTGAACCAGCTCAAAATCTGGGTGTGCCAAGCGCAGATATGGTACTTGTTTATACATGCTAACATATATTACTAATACTTGATTCAACACCAACAGAAAGCACCTTGTCTGGCACAACAAGCCAAAGTATTCGCCACGTCTTTGTATAAACGTACAAACAACACGAGCATGCCTGAAAGTCAGTGATTCATAACTGAGATGATGGCTTGTCAGTAAGCTAGCAGCAGCCATATGCCAATTAAAGCTTGCATGCCCACAATTCAGTACAGTACATGTAGTATGTTTGTATGCATGGTTCCTCAACGTTGCTGTGCTGCTGCATATTTGAGGTAGGACTCATTTTTGTTTCTTTCTCTACTTCCATGATAAGATGAGGTAGAATAAAAAAAATATATAATTTGCGGCCTTAACCTATTATAAGGAAATGAGCTATTGGGATGAAACAGATTTTTAGCAAACATGTTACTTCTGGTATCAAAGTTGTACTTTCTGTCTTGTGCCTTTAAGGAGGCTAACTTTTCTTTGAGGTCAGCCTGAAGTGGACTGTAGATTTTAGGATTTCAGTGTTAGCATAAACGTTCAGCGCCAGAGGTTGCAGCTTGGTTTTAGCTATGCTATGGTTACTTATTAGGTTAATCCACCATTTTTTGTCAGGAGGGAAATGTCTGGACAGCTCGCAGAGAGATCTTTATGCTGACGAGCTGTTCCCAGATATCAACAACTGAAGGTACATAGAAATTTTGATATGTTAGCGCTAAGTCGAAACATGCATTTATCTGGCAACATCAGGTCAAACTTTCATGAGTCCAGTTCCAAATTTTACTGCTATAAACTTGCTAACTTTATCATGAGACAAGTATTTTATGCTAAAAGATAAACATTAGTTAGCTACATGCTATTTGCTATTTACATTTCAGTGAATATGATAAACAAAGACTGGTAAACATTAACATGTGGCAAATTTTTAGCATTTAAGTATTCTGATGAAGCTTATATCTTTAACAAGCTCTGAAAATAGTGGCAAAACACTGCTAAAAAATAAAATAGCAAGGCTAACACCATTTTCATTTGGCACCTTTTTTCTTTAATGCTTGTAGTTTAAAAAGGTTAGCAAGCTCCACTAATAATGTGAACAGTGTAGCCTTTTTAATGAAATGAAAAAATAGCACGTTGGAGCAGTCACTCTCATTACTTCCTCACGCTGACATTAGCATATTAGCCTATCTCTGCTGTGCCTCACAAAGCTGCTAGCATAACAGTGAACTTTTAATCTTTTTAATATTGGATTTAACTCACAACTCTGAATAAATAAAAAAGAAAGTAGAGGAGAGGAGATGAGGAATAGCCTCATCACAGATGATTCACTTTGCCCGGACTCTTGCGCCTTGGGCTGGGAACGCACCCAAACCTCCTCCCATACACACACAGCCCTACACACAAACAAACACACACACACATACACTCTCACACAAACAGAGAAGGAGATAAGAGGCTGGTGGAATTCACAGCTCAGAAATTCCCACGGTTGATGCCGTCTTAGTGTCAGTTATATGTATGAATCGCCCGCCTGAGGACAAATATATACTGTCTTCACAGGAGGAAAACACAACCTAGTCTCATATGAAATATTAAGATACTATCTTTTAAGGGGGTGGAAATAACAAATGAAAAATATCTGCTATCTTTTCATATCCACAACTTCCTCCTTCTCATCTCTCTTTCTGTATTCTTGCTTGCTGCCATCTTTTTACTCGTTGTTTTCTGTAACTTGAATCCAGAGTAGGATATATCAGACAATTTATTACATGTAGTGTTATCAAACAAAGAAATCTGTATTCCGCATATGTTCCCTGTGTTATTAGGTCTGCTCTTTTAACCTCACACAGTTCAGCTTTACTATACGGGCAGTGAGCCCAGATAATTCATTCCCAACAGCCTGGCTGAAGGCCCACAGTTAGCACACAATGGACTTACAATAATGTAATGGGCCTTATCTCCAAGGCAGAGTGAACACAGGGAAGACGGTTGAACAAAATGGCCTGTAAATGCGGGTGATATTCAATTAAATGTAATCTTCTCTTTTTTTTCATTCACGATCAATCTCCTGGTAAAGTGATTTAGATGCTTTTGATCTCACTCCTTCCTATTGAGTGGAAAAGCAGGTTCAAGGAGAGTGGTTAAGCAGTGGATACACAGCCATAGAGATTGAGCACTGGGCTACATTTACGCATAAAGTGCTTTTAGAATAAATAGCATTACTGTAGTGCAGCAGGTTGCAAGGAGCAAATAGTGTGGATGACTTCCTGCTTTCTGAAAAGAGCTTTTGGTAATCAGCGGGATGACTACTATTATTTATTTATCCCTTAAGATCATCCAGATTTCTATTTAACTTGCCCCTGTTTCATATGATAAGCCTCTGACTACTATAGCACTTTCGGTGAAGCAGTGCAAGATGCCACTTAAGCCTTGCCGCTGCTGCTTCTCATGCTGGCTCTGTTCATTCGAGCTAATGTGCTCTCTGCCGCTCTTTCCTCCCCAGATCACTGAGCTCCACAGCATCAGAAACATTACCCGGATACCGCGGGAGACGAAAAAGCACGCCGTGGCCATCATCTTCTGTGACGACACATCCAAGACATTCGCCTGTGAGTCGGGTAAGTGCTTTTTTTTCCCTCTATCCTCCCATTCAAAATTCAAATTCATCTTTTCTCGGCTCAAGTAGGATGAAGGAGGCATTATTTTTAATTTTTTACATGCAAATGAAAAGTGAAGGGGTGGTTTCAGGAAAGTTTTGCAAGAAGCGGAGGAAGAATCAGAAGTGAGAGGCTGAAAGAGAAAGTGAGAGGTGAAAGATGCAGCGGAGAATTGGAGACGAGCCAAGTGATGCTCATTTGCCGCTATATTAAGAAGTGGGAGGATCTGTTCCGAAATATTGATTTTCATACTGCAGGTATGAAAAATGATATTGGGCATCGTTTGCAGAGTGTTTCAAACCCAATTATGGAGTGTAACAATGGAGATTGCCTCTAATACGTGGACAGGAAGCCAACGAGTTGCATGATCCTCACGTGGTTGTTGTGTTCTGTAGGTGGGACTGGATGTAGAGGAGGCCAAAGGCGAGATTATGCCTCTGCATCCTTAAACAGAAAGAGATGAAGCTTTCTTTCTTGACTCCAGCCTTGTGGATGTGTGCAGACATGTGATCAAGTATCTTTTGATGGAGGGTAGAGGGAAACCCCAGGGGAAATATTATTGAACTTAGAGCTGTGAACTCTCTCTTGCCTTTACTCTGATTCCCATGATCACTCACTCTTTATGCCCCCCTTCTCACTCACACACTCTCTCTTGGCTCATTTCCATTCCCAGAGCCTTCCCCCCTCGCACAGACATATGGATGGCTCTAATAGTGTGTGTCCACTGACCTCTCATAATCCCTCACTTCCTGTTACCCTCTTTACGTCTGAACACCAAAGTCGCCCTTATCTTGTGTGGGCTTTCATGTGAGGACACAAAAGACTGGAAATTTATGCACAACTTCTTCCCTTTATATTGTCTGAATAGATGCAATTTAATATCTGAGCTTGACACTGAAACATATTGTGAACATGCCACTTTTTCTGTAAAATGTACATTTCATCATGAGACTTGACCCGTTTTGCCCCATCTGGCAACATTTGTTGCGGAAGTGTATCACTGTTATTTTTCTACTCACAATAAAAAATCTCAAGGTTACTAATGTAATGTTTTCCACTTATATGCTGGTAGACAACTCAAAGTTTTTGGTTTATAAAAATGATTTCCAAGTGGAGCTGCACTGTGGCGCAACAGTTAGCGCTGCAGCCCCACAGCAAGAAGGTCACTGGTTCGATTCCCAGCTTTGCGGGTGGGCCTTTCTGTGTGGAGTTTGCATGTTCTCCCCGTACATGTGTGGGTTCTCTCCGGGTCTTCCTCCCACAGTCTAAAAACATGCTTATCAGGTTAATTGATCACTCTAAATTGTCCATGGGTATGCGTGCGTGTGTGAGAGGTTGTTTGTCTTTCTATGTCAGCCCTGTGATTGACTGGCGACCAGTCCAGGGTGTACCCTGCTCGCTCAATGACAGCTGGGATAGGCTCCAGCCACCTGCGACCTTGAACAGGATAAGCGGTTAAGACAATGAATTAATGAATTTCCAAGTGGTTCCTGTCACATGACAGCATCTTCTGGTGGAAGACATATTTATGATTATTTAATCATTCAAGTCTATAGAGTAACAAAAAATTATTTCTCCACCAAATACTTATTTCTGTGAGTGGCAACAAAAGTTGCCGGTGGGCACATAGCTAGTTGAAATCAAAAGGTAAACACTGCCTGCAGGATTGCTCATAATGTACTTATTAGGTGCAATTTTCTTGACACACAAGTACTTACCACCCCCACACACCACCCCTTTTATTCATTATGACTATATTATTATTTTTGTTATACCTGTTTCAGCATTATGATTATTATTATTTCCATATGATTACTGGGTGACCTAGTGACAAGTTGTGTGACCACCGGCAACAATTGTTTCCCGTCATAAAGATCCTATTTTTCTCAAAACAAAGTACAAAATGGGAAAAATAAATACATAAATTGATTCAGAGGGACTCAACTTATAATACTCTATGCCTTACAACACTTTAAAAAATTGTCATAAATGGGTTAATGGGGATAACTCTGCTTTTGCAACCAACCTTGAGTGGACACTTGAGAGCTGCTGTTTATTTGCCCTTTCTCAAATTATGGAAGAATACTATCATATATCATATATTTCCTCACGTACCCCCTAACCAAATTTGACAGGTCCAGCAGGCTCAGGTTACATGAAAGCAAATGGTGAACTATCCAAGGAAGCCTGGATGTGAAACTTAACCTGACAGCTGTAAAGTGAACATCAGATTCAAGCCAGACAAAGAATACAAATTTTATTCAAGTGTTGACTTTTGTTGAAAACCTGTAAGAAAAAAAGAACTAGGAGGCTATATTTTGATCTCCTGATATGTTATTTTGAAGAATAGCTCTTTGATGCCTTGAGCAGTGTTGTGTTTTTAAATCTGCTGTCAAAGGAAACAAGGAACTTATCAAAAGATGCTAACAGCTTCAACATTTTTGACAGTTGTGCGCTCTGAGAGTTTCCATCAAAGCCACTGGATGGCCTAAATATAAAATATCTGTGTATAAAGTCTGCTAAAATTACTTTGACATACATTACTCCCCCAAGAGAAGAAGACTGAGTGTGATCCTCTGACAGATATTGCATCAATGTCTGAGATTCCACAGAGAAATTAGATCCAGACATTATTTACTATATTAATCTGTACAACTGCAGCCAGCTGATGTGATCAGGAAAGATGAAGGATCCTGGTCCCTTGATTCAATTCATATATCTTCCCTCCCTCTAACCTCATCCTGTTGTTTTCCTGCACTTTCACACACTCTGCTCTATCCTATTACACCTCCACCTCTGCACACACAGCACCATATTTCCTCATACGTAGCACATACACCAGCACGTCTGCCTCTGTGCTGATGAGGTGTTTGTTTAGCACCATGCCTTAAACTGTGGGAGTTTAGAGGCACTTACAGGCAATAGAGACCCTGAATGAGCTGAGGTATGAGCAGAGCTATAGTACAGAGCTGCTGCCTGTGAGTGTGTGCTGCTATATTTCTGCTTTCTGGTGTGTGTGTGTGTGTGTGTGTGTGTGTGTGTGTGTGGGACTGAAGCGCTTCAGGCAGCAGCAGACCTTTACTTCACCCAGCAAAGTTGTATGTATCTGTCCCATTGGACACTCGAGTGGATCTGACAAAACAGGCTGTTAGATATTACCTGAGCTAGTTTGAAGTGAATTAAGGGAGATGAAATTACCTCCACTCTTGTTACAAAAGCAGACGCTGAGTTTTGATTATTAAACCTAGAAACACTGTGACACCCTGCTCTTCTGCATGTGTCTCTGTATGCATCATTGGTCACAGAAAGCTTCATATCCCAGAATTCCACAGGGGCAGCTGTTAAGGGGCTTTAGTAAGATAACCAACTCCACCATTTGGCTCATTTCATACTTCAGTAACTCTAACCAAACGCTCACACAAGACAATTGGAAATCTCCTGCGCTGTAAACAGCATTTTTTCCAGACCAAACAGGGAGGGCTTTTTGGTATGTACAAACAACAGAGCCATGCAGACTTCTATATTCAATTCATAAAATCATTTGTCACCACTTAGCGTCCAATTAAGGAATTCAGTCTTAGATTAAATGCCTCCTCTTCTGTAAGTACCAGCTGTGTTTAGAAATGAGTGCCCTTGTATAGAGTGTTTCCTGAGGCCAAATTTCACAAAATTGCTACTGCTGTAAACCTTTAAATGAATTCATCTTTATTTTGTTTTGCTTCCTGCCTTATGAGTAGGCTAGCTGTTGCTACTTATGTTTGTGGTCAATGCTAACAGCTATTTAGCTTAGCCAACAGCATATAAAACCCCTGTGCTTTAAATAAGTAAGAAATAGCATGAGTATGAATGATTTGTGCTGTCAGGCATATTTTGCAAGATTTGGAGAAAACTCACCCTCACTTTGCTATTGTTTCTAGTCTAATCTGGGTAGCTAGGCTAACATACTGTGATACCCAGTATTCATTAAACAAACACAGAACAACATGTTTAGCAGTAAGCTCAGTTGGCAGGTGGAATATTGGCATCCTTTGAGGAAGCCAGACTAGCAGCTTTGCTATCGTTGCGTTTTGTTGAACTAAGCTAACCTTCTCCTGGACGGCTTTTCGAACAGCCTTTCAGCTCAGCTGCCATGAGAAAAACAGGATTCTTTTCCATTCTTTTTATCTAATGCTGTATCTAAACAAACCAGAAATGGAATGATAATCAGGGAGTTGTGCTGACAGAAAGATTTGAGAAAACTGGAGCAGCTGCCATTTTTGTTCTAAGCTAAGCTAAGTGCCCTTCCTGGCTAGTTTTTTACCAACAGCTTTTTTTTCTGCTAAGCTAACACTTGTAAAACTGCACTTTTGGGTTTATTAGTGCCACAAATTAAATTAATTAATGAAATTTTGACAAATCTTTTTTATACCTTTTTAACTGCACAACTCTGCACTCCAACTTTTATTCTTATACCTTAAAATCTGTTTTAACCTTCTTTTCTTTTTTTTCATTCTGTTTCATTTTAATACATCTTACCTTATAACTTGTCATTTTTATCTGCTTTTTAATTGAATTTTAATGTTTTCTTTTAATATGTTTTCTCAGTAAAGCACTTTGAATTGCCTTGCTGAAATGTGCTACATAAATAAACTTGCCTTGCCTAGAAATAAACAACTAACATGTTTATACATAAGCTTGTTCTTAAAAGCAGATTTTTGTAACCCATTTTAAAAGTAATGCAGGCTGTTTCTCCCTCAGTTTGTGCCAAACTGAATAGCTTGTTATACATGTTTTTACAGAAGGCCTTTTATTCATGCAACTTGAGACCAAATGCAAGTACCATTCCATTCCACTGAAACATTCATTGATTTTCATCACTACATTTCCTGTTCAATTAACAATTTGCAGCTCAAGCCATCCTTTTAATTTGTAAAATAGCTTATTGATTGTCTGACTAGATGATCACTGGTTTCACTTGTGACTCTGCTTGTATTGTTTTAGCAGAGCTACTTCCACTGTGCAGCCTCTGAACTGTAGCGAGGAAGGGAGGGGAGATGCAGCATTCATCTCTCTTGTGGGCTTTCGCAGAATCCACCTCCTCTTTTAATCTGCTCTTAATCAATCAGATAGATTTTTCTCTCCCCTGGATACTGTTTGCTGTACTCATGTCATGTACGTGCAGCATTTTACTGTGAAATTCTTTGAGTGATTTATGTCCCTGTGCACATGTGAACGCCATAAAAGCAGCAGAGTTGTAGTATAATCTGGACAGGCTGTTTTATTATGAATGCAGTGTTATGGAGGAGTGTGTATCATGGTGGACATGCATTAAATGCTACGCTGCTGTTTGTGTTGCAGAGCTGGATGCTGAGGAGTGGTGTAAGCTGCTATGTGTGGAGTGCCTCGGTAGCCGTCTCAACGACATCAGCTTGGGAGAGCCAGACCTGTTAGCAGCAGGGGTGCAGCGGGAGCAGAATGGTGAGTGCCCAATTAGTCCCTGCTAACACAGACAGCCATTCAGGGTCAATCTCTCTCACTCCCGCCACCGAGCGTTTATGGTTGCAGTCCGATCCCGTATGTGTTAATGCAACCAAGCCCTCAGAGGTTTAAAGGAGCAGAACAGGGCTGTCCAATTAGGCCCGGCTAATTAGGGCCAGTTTTTGTCAATACCTGATCCAAAAGTCCCCTGTTACCACCTTCAGTAACATTACCACATGTTTGTTCAACTTCTGAGCTACGTTTCACCGTGTGTGCGTTCATAGAAACCCACGTGTGTGTGAGTTGGAGCACAGGTCACAGGCTGTGGTCAGGGCTCTGTTCCAGGCCTAATGAGAAGTGCTGTGCATCACTGGCTTCCCTCATAATGAAGCTTGTCATAGAGATGGATGAGATTATGGCTCCTAAAGCCATGTGAAATAAATGTGCTTCCTCCCATATTCCACTCACAGGAAATAGAAATTGAAAAGAGTGCGGACAACAGGGCGCTGCTATCACAGTGGAGCTCATTCTCTGTGTAATTTGTAAACTCGTGGAGGAAATTGAAAAGGCAACAGGCAAGAGGAGCAGTTTAAAGTTGTAAAAAGGAGAGTAATTGAAAAGAATCTGCCGTCATTTCAGCTCATTTCATTTCACTGCTGCTGTAAGCTGAAATAGTATTCCCAAACAGAACTGGGGCCCGTTTTTAGGTATCAGTACGCAGGTTTTGACTGTGCTGCAGTAAACCAGCCGGCTGTAACAACACAATCCCTCTTCCTCTTTGTGGCAGAAGTCCTGCTGTTTGTGCCACAGTGTTGCAGAGACAAACAGGACAATCTTTCTCTACTGTCCGCATGTATGAATGAAACAAGAGGCTTGGGGCCTTCAACAGTGTTTCAATTAGTAGCCCTCCCCAAACAGCAGGGGCAGATAATTAGATCAGAGTTCATTTTCTGTGTCCCTAAAAATATGCCTCACTGTGACATTGCCATTTCCTATCCACTGCAGACACATGGCTTATTTTGAATCATTAAGCATAATTAGTGAGAACTAATTTAGATTATGGAGACCTCTGCCCCTCTTCCTTTCACTGCCTGCCTCAGAGAGTAGGTTTAATATGAAGAGGCAGGCTTGGCTCCTTGATTCCAGTGCAGCACGATCCACGGTTAGGTATACCCTCTGAGGGCTTGTTCTACTCAGTTTTTGCCACAGTGGATAAAAAACATTACATAACTAAGAGCAAAAGACAGAAAGAAGATGTATTTTTTGCTTTCTGCAAAAGTAAACAAATATGTAACCTTTTGGTATGTTTTTACTCCATGGTGAGGCACATTGACAGTTTCTTGACTCAGGTTTTCATCCAGCTCCTTCTAAATCAAATAATACTTCACAAAACTACTGGGGTTTGAACAATGTTACTTTTCTTTACCTTTTTATGCTTTCTTTCTTGGTGTTCAACGTTTTTCTGACCAAGAGTTTAAGATGCTGTGTTGCAAGATAACATCTTTGGCATCTGTGTGTTTAAGGACACATTAGTAAAAACTGAAATATTGGGAATGATTATTTGAAAATCTAAAAAGTTGCCGAATCAAATAAAAAATGTTACAGACAGAAATGGTAGGCCTGTAGTTGGCTGTCTTGTCCAGAAGCAGCTTTTGGTACCTCTCCACCAAAGTAGAGTTGGGCTAATCATCTGGTGTATTGGTGACTGCTAATTGCAGAAGTGGTGCTACAGATGCACCTTTTGTTCAAAGACAGTCAGCAGATACAACAACAGCTAGCACACCATGGTAGTCCTCGATGATCACTTTGGAGCGTCAAAAGCCATTTAGTTTTAAAAGCTCCTTCAAATGCATCAAGTTTATCCTTTGTAGCCTAATATAACCACTTATTTATTGTGTGTCAATTCCCATGAGATTGCAGACTCTCAGTCAGGAAGCTTATACACCTTAAAATGCCAGGAGCTGAGTCAAACTCAATTCAAATGTGGAAAAAAAAAGGGTTCTTAAAACATTGTGTTATTCTTGAAACAAAGACTCATTTGCGTGGCGTTGTTGACAAGTGTATGGTTTGATTAGTTCAGGGTCAGGGCAGGAACAGCTGGTGACAGAAAGAGGACATCTTGAATCATTGAAGGCTTGGTCCTTTGACGGATCCCATCTCTGAATTGAGAACCAACTAATGAAGGAAGAGAAGCCCACCACCTCCTTCACTCGAAAACATAAGAAAAAATATGACAGTCCCATTTTATTGTATTTATTTTTTTTAACCTATGGCATAAAAGTAAGTAAATAACCAGCCAGTTAATGATTGTATGTTGATAGTATTAGGTAGAATAGGTAGAAATGGGTACTTTTCACATTTAAACCCTTTTAGTACCGATGCCTGGTATCTAGCAATCAGTATCGGTACTCAATGGTACTAATATTTTAGTACTTTGTCTGTGTTAATGTTGTAATAAATATTAATTTGTTTATAATAAAATCTCAGTTTTTCAATTTCACACATTTTTTTCTTCAAATATAAACTTGCAATGCTGTGTACATGTTCAGCATGGAAAGAACTCTTCCACTTCCTCACAGTCACAAGGATACATTTAGGTACCTACACATGGTACTGTTTGATTTTACGTAAAGCAGTACTCTGTACTACAGAGAAAATTCAGTTGGTACCTATAAAAGTACCTAATGCAGTACCCATCTCTAAAGATAGGTATGATTTTTTTTCTTGTTTTATATAAATTATAAAAAGAACAGAATACACATTGTGTGAGATGTGCCTGTAAAAAGTTGTTGTCATCTTTGAGATGTTAATTTTTTTTTGCTGCAATGTCACAATATGGACAAAACTACTAGTCTCCGAAGTTTTTTGTGGATATGTTGAATAATCAGAAATGATATTAACTGAATCTTTTTAATACACTTTCTGTCAAATTTTCCCAGAACGTTTCAATGTGTACCTGATGCCCACGCCTAACCTGGACATCTATGGGGAGTGCACCATGCAGATCACTCATGAAAACATCTACCTGTGGGACATCCACAACGCTCGCCTCAAACTCGTCATGTGGCCCCTCAGCTCTCTGCGCAGATATGGACGAGACTCCACTTGGTTCACTTTTGAATCTGGAAGGTGTGTGAGCATAGAGAAATGTGTTTGTAAGTCTGTGTGACTGAAATGTTGGCAGTGGGAAGAAGACAAAAGTTTTTCCAAGTGTCGTAAAAACTTCAACAAAGCAACTTTGGATATCCCAAACATCCCAGGATATCAACGTTTGCTGCAGATCCCTTCAGGCATCTGATGTGACAGTTGCTTCTGTGAGTGCGTGTCTTTGTTTGTGTACTGTATCTACTCACGCATGTGAGAGCGAGTTTGACTTCAGTGGGCTGTTATATCAGTACTTCTCTCTGTAAGTGCACATTCAACCGTGCGCATTTGTAAATCAGCAATCTGAGAGCAAACGCGATCAAAGCGTGTGCACTTCTCCCTGTCTCTGTGTGTGTGTTCCTGGCGCAGGATGTGTGACACAGGAGAGGGTTTGTTCACGTTCCAGACGCGGGAGGGGGAGATGATCTACCAGCGGGTCCACTCGGCCACACTGGCCATCGCCCAGCAGCACGAGAGGATGATGGAGGAGATGGAGAAGAGCTCCCAGGTACATTTTAAATATTTTGGTTGTTTTTGTCAGACATGCAGTCTAATTCTAGTGCTGCAAACATCTCAAGCAGTTAGCAATGGATGTTTTTTAACTTAAGAATCATTTACAGAGACATTATTTGTAAAAAAGAACATCAGAATGCTGCTCTCTTTTCTTTAAGTTTCTTTATTGTATGTTTGATTAAAGCCGGACAATCAGGCACGTCTCTAAGGCTGCTCACCAATATATCTTCAGAAACCAAAGACTACAAGAGCAGTAAATCATGACTTTCACATACAAAAACCTGCATCCATCTTGACGTGTTGCCCCGTGCAGTCTTGGACCAGGAGCCCCTTCCGACTCCCTATGGTCTTGGCCTCCGCTCCCTCCTTCCATCACAACACCCATCCCTTCCTTCCTTCCTTTCTTCCTTCCTTTCATCCCCCCTCCTCCTCCCCTGCGATCATCTGTATTCTTTATTTATGTAGGTCTGCCGAGTGTTTGATGAGCCTTGACCATATGGCCGTGCACTTGGACCCCACCATTTGGGAACATTTCCAAATGCAGCGTTTAGCCTCAGCTCTATAAATCACATGGACAGCAACACAAAACTGTCAGAGTTGCAGGAGCAGGGAATTACAACATGCTAATTGTGCTTCATGGTTCTGAGTGAATGCAGGTTTTTGCTAAAATAGTACAGCTAAAATGTTCCAAGCTAAGTCCTGCTCCTGTATGGGGAATAACAAACACAAAACACATCACCCAGGAGCTCGACGACATCATAATCCCAAATGTTTCTGCAGCTCATCTGCCAAAGAGCCATTCAGAGAAGACACATGCCATTCACTCTGCAGAATACAGTACGACGAAGCCTCTTTGTTTACCCACATACCTGGAGCAGTTACCCCTGCTGTGAGTGAGTGACAGGAAGTGAGAGACACTAAGCTTCTCTCTCTGTCTGTTTCAGATCCACTCCAGAGAGACGCTAACCAAGTCCATCTCCCTGCCACGCAGCGCCTACTGGCAGCACATCACGCGTCAGAACAGCGTGGGAGATCTCTACAGTTACCAAGGTATGGGAACATTGCTACTAATTATGTCAAGAAAAGTGTGGCTGTTTCTTTTACCTGATCCTGTGGTGGTTGTGTGAGAAGCACGTGGAGTGAAGTAAAGAAAGACAGGTGGAGAAAGCAGAGACTAAGAGATTCTAGGGATGGAATAGTGTATCCCCTGAAGGAGGAGGTGTCATTTTTACCAACCTGCAAGTATCACCATACTTGTTTTTCTCAATCTGTCAACAGCATTTTTTATTTTAATTGAATGTGGCACTGAATATGCACTGTTCACCAAACACTTAATACAAGGCACAGGCGCAACATTATATAACATACAACACAACCGATGTCATGACTTTACTAAGAGGACCATAACATGGCGCTGTGATAAGGGAGAGGGGAAAAAAAAGGTTGACAGTCAATTCTACCACTGCCTTTCCTTGGATTTGTTTTTGTCCTTGTTACTCCATGTAAGTTTAGCTCTGAAGAACAGTGACATTCTTGACGTCATTATCTGACCCTGCTAAACATCTTACTAACAAAAGGACACAGATACATTTTTCAACAAAAAAAATGTAGAGAATACATGTAAACAACCAATTCAGAAGAGAAAAATATTTTAAAATAAGACCGATTAATCTGATTTATTTGCCTCTGATTTGACAAAATCTCAGTAAAAACAGAGACTTTGCCTGACGACAATACACACAGACACTTGGACTCAGGTTTTCTGGTGTACCCAGCTTTGAAGGATGATCATATTTCAGCAAATGCTTCCTTTTTGCACCATTTATAGTCGTGTTAGTAACTTGAGCAAAGCAGAATTTGCTCCTGAAGATATCTCAAAAGAAACACCACTATTTCTTGGTTCATTGTACACTGTAAGAGCTATGCTTTAGTGGTCGAGTCTTAGTTTCACTGTGAGAAGTTACACCTAAGTTTCACTCTAATTTCAGCTATATGCACCTCGAATACTAAGTTTCTATTGATTTGCTTAACGCTGGGATATTCTGGTTTAAATTAATCAAACATGGATATGAGATAATGTTGAGAGCTAAAACAAGGGCCAAACTGTCTGATAATATGTGGTCCAACCCACAGTCAGCAGTTATTCTGCAGTGGTCTGTTTAAACTTGAGAGTCTATGAATAAAATGAAGAGTGAGGTTACGTTAGCTCTGCTTGGTGGGGTCGGAGTTGGCAGATGAGCACTGGTAGGACATAACCAAGATTCACTTCATATACAAGTTACAGACGCATCTCAGAGCATGAGTCTACACAGTTTGCTTGTTGTCACATTTCAAACAACAGCCCTTCATAAATGTGAATAAATACATAACCTTGTCGCTTTGAATTCTTTAAAAAGTTGTCTTGAACAAAGAAAAGTCATGTTAAAAAGAAGAGCTTCTAATTTTTCATTTGCTTCAAAACCAACTCATGCCTTTGTAAAAGTCAGGTGGGTGCAAGTGCTAATGGGAAATGGAGTCTCTATCCCAGGAAGACACTAGCTTTACCAGATAGTCCTCACAGCCTCTTTAACCTCCATCAGGAAAAACAGAATGACAGTATAAAGCCTGAAAAAAGCATGATAATGCCCCTTTAATATAGTCGGATGCTACATTTCTGAAACATCAACATCTTGATACAGATTTATAAAAAGTAAGATTGTCATTTTTTATCAGGACTTAGGTGCTGTTTACCCCTTTTTTTGCCATAAGTAAGGACTGTTATCTGCAGCCTAACTATATACAATACTAAAAAAAATAAATACAGCACTGAATTCTAGGTTTTTAGATTGTCGGTCCACAGAAATACTTCTTATTTTCACCTTTGCCTCTCTTTATTTAAAATGTTCCCTCAATTCTACTGATGAAGACACTACTGTTGGTCTAGTTAGGGGAGGATTTTATCAGTCTAAAAATATGATCGTTTCAATAGTTTGTGATCTATCTTTTTCCTGGTTGCAGAGCCTGTGGCTCAAGCTAAAAATGTGCATTACATTGTAAATAAGATGCTTGATGCCGATATAACTGGGGTATAATGAATTACTCATTACCTCTGTGCTGTTAGCCAGCAGTAATTTAGTCTTAAGTTAACCCCAACACACATTAAAGACCAGTAGGGACTTTCAGATTAGTCATGAGCTTCTTCATAATTGCTAAGTGATTGTTTGAAGTGAGTCATACCACTTCTACTTTTTTATTTAAGCAATAAAAGAAGAAGAAAGTAGTTTACATCTTTTTATACAACCAGTCCTGACAGCCCTTAATGTTTCCGATGTGCACTTAATGGACACGGAGTAACGGTGTTTGAGTGTGTGTTGATGTCTGTTTGTAGACCACAGGCAGAAAGGTGATTAGAGAGCTGATGAGATTATGCTCTGTCTATGGTATTAGTTGATTAGTAGACTTATCTGAGGATTATGGGCCTTTTGGCTCTCACTGATAGAGCCAAACAGAAAGCCAGGCGAGAAGATGAAAGTCGCTCTGACGTCATCGTTTTCTTTTGAACAGCTGCGCCTGGTGTTTGTGTTTTTTTCCTCTCCTTCCATTATCATTTAATTGTGGCCTGATAAGCTTAAAAGCAAAAAATATGGCTCCTCTCTTCCAACCATGTTTTTTTAAACTCATAAACACATTAAGTGGAGAAGTTTCCACCTCGGGGTCATTATTTATGGGCTCAGTCTCTGTAAACTTTTATTTCTTAAACTCTTCCTTCTCCAAACTCTGTTGAACAGAGGAGCTTCTCCCTCATCCATCACCCTGGCATCTCCACTGCTCCTCCCACACTTTCTCCGTGTGTCTGTCCGTTTCTGAACAACCCTCCCCACCACCACCGCCTTCTGCTGCTCACACACATTCAGCTCTAACATCATCTCCCCTCCTTTCCTATGAATAAATTGAATGCATCAGTGTGTTTGAGGACACAGCAGAATAGAAGGTCTCGTCAGATAACTGGGACGACAAGGTGATTCTGGGGAGTGACAGGAGTTTAGCTCCCATCGTGACATGTGATCTTTGGACTGTGGAAGGCATGTCAGGAGAAGCACACACACACATACACACACAAACACACCAGGTGCTGCTTCTGCTTTTAACTTCTGACAGCCATTATTAGATGAGGAGACACATATATAGTGATTGCATTGATTCCTCATTAGCAGAAGGTCTGCTGCTCCCTGGAGCTCTTTGACACCTGCTGAACAAGGAGCTGTGAGAATTACCTTATACACTGAGAAAAAGAGAAACAAACACAAAATGACTCATAAGTAAACATTTAAAAGAATTGGATCTCCTTTTTCAGATATAAAGGATTGTTTATTTTTAACCAGTGCCTTATAATCATACCAGCCATCCTTTAATACCTTAGGCTTTGGCTCAGATCTTCCCTCAGTGTCAACAGTAACTCAGGGACCAATAGTCTGTACAGCATGAACAACTTTCATGGAGCACAGCTGCCAAAACTGAATAAATAGGTTATAGAATAAAAAGAGTGAATACATTTCCCTCTTTTCTCATCATGCAGGAACGAGCTGACAGATGTTACGGTGTTGCTTTTATCGCATGATGCGATTTGAGCATGATTTTACAGCTAAACTGAAAAAAAAAAAACTGGTAAGCTATTTTAGGAACCACATCAAAAGTGTGTGAAGATGGTGAAAAAGCTTTCAGAATATGCCTTGGCTCTACCTTTGCCTTGCATGCACAAAATCTCCTCTTTACAAACAAAAAGACCCTAAAATGAAGCGGTACCATGTACTGTATTGTGTTTAAGGTTTGATAAATACTACACACAGTATGCTTTATGGAGAAATTTTATTTCATGTATGTTGAGCCATAATGCAGATAATTGCAGTATGATGTATAATAGAGACCAGGAAGCAAATTAATGTTGTCTCAGGTGGATAACCTCAAAAATAACAAGGAACTGGATGGTAAACCAGTTTGAATTTCATACGATGTGCTCACTAAACAGCTGGGTTATTTCATTAACTCAACTGCTGGGTTATGAAATGTTTAACTCATATTGGGTTATTTAAATCAAGCGCTGGGTTCAAATCCATCAACTCAACATGCATTGGTTCACCCAGAACCCGGGTTTTGCAAAGTAATTTTGTTGAGACAGTGTTTTGTAATTGTGAGTGAGGAGGGAACACAGCAGATATAAGACCCAGCTATACGTCAGCATAGTGAGCACACACAAAGCTCGAAGTATATCCGCCACTAACGGTATGGTTTAACTGTCTTAACTCCTCGGTACAGATCGGTTGTTTGCAATCCACAGCATAGACTGGCTGTCTGTGCTTTACAGTACAGACCTGTTGTCTGTGTTCCACGGCATGGACTGGCTATCAGTGCTTCGTGACTTTATGAAATAAGTCTGAAATGAGGCTGAATTGAACCACCTCTTTTTATCCATGTATCAATTCAAATATAAGTGGTTGAAACAAACCAGAAATGTTATACATTTGAGCCAGAATTTGGGTGAAATATTTAACTCATCTGTTGCCATCACCACTTGCCATTACATCCTTATCTCGATACAACGTACCTGTGTTCACACCCTATAATAATGTCCTTATATCTTGGTTAGATGAACTGCACATGCACATCCCCCAACTCTCCTACTTGTGTGGGACAGAAGGGAAAGGGAAAAACAAAGAATATTTGGGTTAAGGCTGCATACTCTACCTCCTCCTCCTCTTCCTCCTCATTGTCTCTTTGTATTCAGGACAAAAGTAGATAAGGGAGACAGAAGACCTAGAAAGTGTCTTTAAGCAATATGACAAATGGGAAGGCAGAGGCTGGGTGAGGAGACTCAAAATCAAATCAAACTCTTCTGAAAATAGCGCGAGATCTTCGTGAGATTTGCTGAAATGATAAGTTCATTGCACAAGGATCTCCTAACTAGTTCATGATACATTCGAGAGGTGGGCCTCAAACACCAAAGTCTGTCCCTCTTAACAGAATTCCAGAGGCCTGGCCAATCAGAGGGAAAGGGGTTAGTGGAGCAGGGAGCCTTGAGGCTGTGTTATGCTTTCCGCATGAACATGGCGCATGGAAATTAGACGTGCGGAATCAGTACTACAGAACGCGTGTGGCTTTTATATTCTTTAACACTCTACGCGTCTGTTCCCAAGATGCAGGGGGCCGTGTATACCAAACAACTTCACGCCAGGAACTTTTCATCACACAGTAATCATAGTGATCCCTGTGTGATGAATCATATAAATACCAGTCTTTTTTGTCCTTTAGACACCAGGAGCTCTGGTTTGTCTGCATGTCTCTGCGTTGAAGTTCGACATTTTTCAGGGGGGTGCAAAGCGGAAATTTTCGGCGTGAAAAGGACCACATAAGGGGGCAAGACTGCTAAAATAATGTAATTTGTTAGCACGAAGCTACATGATCCTCGCAGACACATAAAGCAAGCTTTAAAAAGATAGCAGCAAAAACAGCAGTGTTTCAGACAGAGGCTGAAATAAAGACTTTCTAAAACATTCTTTTTTTTCTGTAAATCATGTAAAGCTACTACAAGGGTATCAGAATTGCGACCTGTGCACCTTTGCACAACGAGAGCAAACACTGAATGAACATCCAACAACCTCTGATGGTGAGATTATGAGACAGCACAAACAGAAAAAAACAAAGAGTGTAAATAAGCTTCTCACACCTGGTTTTAATGATAGCAAGTGTTGGTTTCACTTTAAGAATTATGCAACATATTAACCCAACATCATAGGACAAAGCAACATATGAACTGAGGAACATGTGTTGAGACCAGGAGGGCCAGAGATGTCATATAGATTCAAAAGACTGAGGAAGATTTTAACACTTGGTAGAGCTGTTGCATTGCACAAGATTGCATGAGTTTTCATAATGTCATGGCTCATCTGTGCATTTCCATGTGTGTTTCAGTTATCCACATCCCATGGTGCACTGCTGCCATGGTGCTTTCTGACCCGTCTGTCATTCTGTGCAGGCGCAATCAGTGAAAGATCCCCCAAGCAAATGAACCAGCTCGTGGTGCTTTGCTTCCATTGTGCAAGAGTGTGCAAATGGCTGACCAGGATTTCTGGCCTGCTGGAAGTCCAACCAGAAGCAGTTGATTAGGCTGTGATTGGTACATGTACACTGCAAGGCAAACTTGCAAACTTAGCCTGACGTCAAAACCAGCTCAAAAATTGGGTCAGAATCTGCCTCATTGGTGCATTGCTTCCCCAGCTTTAATTTAATTTACTATGTTCCCAGTTTTGTTCTGATATTTATGAATGTTCCACTGCAAGGATAAGCAGACCTTAAAGCTCCTGTGAGGAGCTGAATGGGAAGTGAACTGATTTTTTTTTTTTTTTTTACCAATACTTCCATTTTACCTAAAAAAAAAGCAAATCATCAGCAACAAGATTGACAGTTTCAATGTCGTTATTTTTAATGCTTGGCAAGGCTGCAGTAGGTGTTAGACAAAGCAATTAACAGCATGTTGAAGAGATGGTACTTTCTAAAGATTTATATTAAAATGATATTTTTAAGGTTCTTTTTTTCCTTTTTTCTATCTAGAAAAACAGACATACAGAATGAAATTAGTAACAAACTAAGCCCCTTAGGGGATATAGGCAGAAAAAATAAAAATATATGCTCGTGCACAAGACATATCAGTTGTACAACAGAAAACAGCTGGTCTTAGCATTCTTTTTTTTCTGGTTGACATTACAGGACTTAGTTGGGAGATATTATAACCTTAGACTTTGTCTCAGAATATCATTTAAAACGGGTTTTAAAGTCTTGTAATCGGGTTCAGACGCGAGGGATACACCTGTATCCATCGGGTAAAAGCTTTCATTTATGAACTAAATACTAGGCCAACTCCATGGATACAGATATATACACACAAAAGGCAATAAATATGGATTACATGCCAGGAAAGAAGACTTTTGTTCCTAAATAAAACTGAACCCAAAAGATGTCAAACTCAGAAGAACACGACTGCTATGGAGCCATCCCACTGCTCAGTCTGCAGCGCGCACCCAGCTTCAGTCAAACAATGTGCATTGAAAACTTCTGGATATGCAGAAAAAATTTAATTATCTCAAAACTTTAAAGCTACCACAAATAAGATCAGTTATTACTGGGTCATACCCCCGATATTTAACCATCAGAAATATTGATTTTGCCTTCACAAAGCAACACTAACTGAAGCGCTGCGATCTTGGTTTGAATCTAAAGTATCCCCAAAAGAAAATAGTTCATCTTGTTTTTTCTGGTGACATTACTAAAATATGCACACCCTGTTTCATCATTAATGTGATCATGTGTACTGAAACAGATAATTTAGTCTCTGTGTTTTCTTGAGTGCACAAGGAACATATATTTTTACTTTCTCTGCCTATGTCCCTTCAGAGGATACCACGTTACCCATTTAGGGCTCTATAAACTTGGAAAATCCCAAAAGGCCCTTATGTTTTGATTGTGCATATGACTAAAAAGTGGGTGTACCCCCCATATCTACGATGCAGCGAGGAAAATCCACATGTGGCATGTTTCTACATCCAGATCTATGCCATTTCACACCCAAGATTGATAAATGTGGGCAGAGAGCTTTAAATTTGCCAAAAAAATGTAAAAAATCATAAAGGATCAAAATAGATTTTCTGAAATGCAAAGATTCATATAGCTTTTAGTCACAACTTCACCCACCAGGCACACAGATATAAACATTATAGACCCTGTAAAAGGCTGATGGTTAACTGTTTAAAAGAGCTACAAGTGAATTACTTCTCACAAACCTCTTCACAGAACTCCTCCTCAGAATGAACACCTCACCAGCTGTAGTTAACGTTCACTCCTGCAGGGATTCAGAGTGTGATAGGCCCTTTTATTTTCCTCTAATAATGATTGTATTAGCCAAAATGGATTAAGCAGCAAATAGAGGTAAGAAATCAGGAAATTTGGACCATGACGGCTGGCTGCTTCAGCTCCTTGGCTGTGTCCCTGCGTGCACGATGAATATCCAATCAGCACAGTCAATTTGCTGAGTCATGCTCGGGTTGCTTTCAAATACCCTGCGGGTCCGGGGGAATAATTAAGGAACACAGTTTCCCTGTCCCGTTGAGGTTTATTCACCTATGTGTTTATTTCTTTGCCTGTGTTAATATGAGGAGCTGGCAGCTGATGTACTCTTTTATTTAAAGTAATTTCACGTCTGCTTTTTATTGAGCTTTATTTCAAAAGCACATCCCCAGAAGCCTTGTTTGCGGTCACTGAAAGTAAAAATTGTCCTAAGTGTTTCCTTTAAGTGAACTTGAAGGATGAATCCTCTATCCTCTAACACCTATGTAGCTCTAATTTCAGCCTCCAGATAATTTGTTAGATGTTTAAATCTCCAGGAACTAAACAGTAAAACAGAGTATCTCCACTTTGTCTTGTTTTCCACCTCCGGTCTCCTAATGCTATTCACTTTTATTTTGCATTTCACTGGAGCGGCTGTGTTCTCTTGAGTTTGCCGATGCATACAAATAAGTGCACTTTAAAGTTTTGGAGTTGAAAAAGCAAAAAGCTCCTCGCCTGTCGGAAATGGTTCAATTACTGCCTCTAATAGTGGAATGGAACGGGAACAAGAATGTCTGTATTTTTTACTTGGGCCCATTTTTCTGTAATTTTTTTTGCCATTTCACAAACACACTCACTCTCACACACACACTGTTTCTTTGCATTTCATTGTGCTCCACAGTTTAGTGGCAAAGCATTAGCAATTCTAATAGAACAGAGTGCTGTTCTTAGTTTGATACGAGGGGGGTTTACTGAGCAGGTGAAAGTATCGGAGGCACAGGGAATGATGATTGAAGAACAGGAGGATAACACTATCTTTTCTGCAACAGGCAACAAGGAATTTCACAGATTTGGATGCAAAAGACTGGATGCTATAAAAAATTCATTAGAGGTAAAGAAGCGTTCAACTGCTTTGGTGTCTCTCAGGTGGCTCTTTGGGAGGTTCTCAGTCTCTTGCAGAAGTTCTACGAATCCAAACCCAATCCTCAGCCCGCTTTGGACTCGCTCTTACAGGGAATTATCGCTCCTGAAGGTTTTTTTGTTGCACAAAAACACAAAGCTTCACACCAGCAGCTGAAGTTTTCCTCTCAAGTTACAGCTGTTACGAAACCACCAGCTGGGTTACGGTAGTGTGAAAGAAAAGGTGCAGACAGATGTGAATGTTTTTGTCTGAATGCAAGAATGAAAAGGTGCTTGTCTATCCAAGGTTCGCCATTGTATCAGTCAGAGAGTGTGTGAGTGCCCTCCCTGCCTTGTCGTGTCTGCTCCGGCCCAGCAGCTGCCACCCCGGGCTAGATAGGATGACATGACCTTGCCTGGTAATGAAAAGGCACTGACAAATCACTGTCTGCTCCTCATAGGGACCAGAGAGCAGGAGGAAGAGGAAAAGAGATGCTGACATCCTCTTGTGTGTGTGTGTTTTCAGGACTATTTTTTCCTGTGAGAGTGTTTGTGAGTGTTGATATCTTGTCCAAAAAGTGGTTCTTGTGAAAAGTCAAGCATTACAGGACAATCACAAGCACTGACATTAGTGGCTTAAGGAACTGCAGTTCTTAGAGTGTCCATTTGAGGCTGGTTTCAAAAGTGAGTCACTCCCTATTGGGTCTAATACCAACACTTTCAGCAGAAATGTACATACAGTAGTCAAGGCCTGTTACTGTAATGGCCTTGAGAGCTTATTCCTTATAAACCATTTAAATAAATCTTCAGGGTAAGGCATGGTGTTGTCTGCATAAATTTTGGCACAGCTTATTCGATGAGCTAAGACTTAGTCACCTTGTTTGTGTTGTTGATACTTTTTGGGGATTTTTTAATAGGAATCTCAGTCTGTTATCGTATTTTCCAAGCACTCTATTGTTGTAACAAGCAATCTGTGTCTTTTTTGGTGGGCGAAGTTTAGTTGGATTTTTTTTATTTTTAAACACTTATTTGGCGACCACTTACTGCATCTATTTGTTTTTTTTTCAGTGTTATACATATATTAATCCAGTGGATGGGAATCAGAATTGTTGAAGGGACTAAGGAAAGTTATCATGATAAAGACTGATTACTCCTATGCCATTCACCTGTTCCTCTACGAATGGAAAGACTATCACACGATCCATTACTTTGCTATACCTCACAAGCTCCTTTAGCTTCTTTGATCTCACAATAATGTCTTGGGTTTTGAAAGTGAAAGTAGGAATGTGTACCTTTAGTCATCTAAAAGTTTAAACTTTTGCCCTTGGTAGTCAGCAGATATGAAAGTCGATTAAACAAGTAGTCAGAGGCTGTATCTGCAGTTAACAGCTCATGCCATAATACTAAAAGGCTCTACTACCTGGATATAAATAGGCACAAACAATTGATGGGGTATTGTAGTGCATCATAATCTGGTAGAGTTTTGGTCTACATTGAGTTTTATATAGGCAGTGATTGGTTAAATTAGCATACACACACTTGACTAGAGAAATGTTAAACCATTACAGTCATGTTGATAATAACCTGCAAGAAGGACTGAAGGCTTGTGACGCTGTCTCTGCTGACACTAGCTACACTCTGTAAAAAAAATTTGACATCACTTACCTGAAGATCTGGTGATCCAGTGTTTGGCCTCATCGATTTGGGCCATTTCCTAAGTGTTTCGTCGCCAGAGACAAGTCAGTAAACTGCAAGTAATATTTCTATTTCTTGACTGAGAAACTAGTCATCATGGAATGTCCCTTATCTAGTCTTCCAGTCTTTGTTCTTGATGGTATGATTTCTTCATGGTATGATTATGTCTCTTCAGAAGTTGATGTACTTAGTAAAACGATCAACCTGTCTGTCAACGTCCATGCTGTTCTCATCTGTTTCCAGCATCGCAATCTGTGCATTTAAAGCAGTCCCTTGGAGCCTCACTAGCCTCAGGTGTCCATTGCCCGACTGTGAGGCTAGTTGCATGCTGCCTCAGTACACAGGGTTTGTTAAAGGTCTGCAGGAAAACCGGGTTGTGCTCTGACCTACCCAGTGTTGTTAAGGCAGTAGCTCTGTAGGGCTGTATGCAGGGAAACAGTCCATGAGTTAAAGTGGTGGTATGCAACCCCAGGGTTTATTGACATCCGTACAGTGGTCTACTCCATTGACAATTTATCTGCGATTAATGTCTTGGGGCAGATCGATGCATCAGCTATTGCTTTTTAATTGATAGATTGTATAACAAAATAAAACACACAAAACAAAACAAAACAAAACAAAAAAAGGAAAAATGACTGGCAAAAGCACTTTACACCAAACCGACTGCAATGAGAGCCCCGTCTGTAAATTGTCTCTCATTTGTACAGACCCTTACTGATTCTAGCTGTTTCTCAATTGAATGAATTAAGCATTGGTGTCAACTTGGCTTCACTCAGCGATTGTCTTCTTGTCCAAATGCAGTTGATCAACAGAATTGCATGAGAAAGAAAGCCTTGAAACAACACCTTTTCTTGCTAACAATTTGTTACGCCTTGAGCCCGAAACTGTTTTCTATCACTCCCAGAGGAAAAAAAAAAAACATTGGGTTCTTCAATCAGCAAGGAAATGAATCAGCCACAAGTGTCATCTGTATCAGCTCCAATGATTTGGCACCTCTCCAAGCCTCTCTTGGCCAAATGTGGTTGACTGTGGCAACAGTAACCAATATGACATCAGAAAAATGGCAAACCCAAGGTTTCAAGAGGCAGTTGACAAACCAGCAGAGGAGGCTGCGTGTATTATTGAAAGCATCTACAGACAAACATAGCTGTTTATGACGGAAGAGACATCCACACTGGGCTTCCTGCCTCTTTTTGCAGCCTAAATTGGCCATGCTTGAGGGAAAGGATTGTCTTGGCAAAGATGTGAAAGGGACATGCCTGGTTGCGCATCAGTCGTTTCAGCAATTTATTAAGTACAACATGGAAGGGAGAGGAAATGTCCCCGTTTTCCTGACTTGCAGAACATGGACTGAGCTGCATTTAAAACCTTAAGCTGGAGCCTTATCTCATTTTTCTTTATTCCAGTGAGGGATGGAAGGAAAGACTAGTGGACACAGGTGTATGTGCGTTTGGTATGTGTGTGTGTGTCTTTATGACTCACCTGTAAGACTGCCTCTGTTTTGGTCTCATCCTCACTCCCACATCAGCCCCTCTGTGTCTTCCTCCGGCAAGCTGTTCCCTTACCTCACACAGGAAAGAGCGTTTTTTTTTTTGTTTTTTTTTTTTCCCTGTCTCTCTTCTCCCTGTCTGTCTTTACTTCTGCATCACTTCCCTCCAACACACATATTCTGTTTTTAACAAGACTTCTCTCCCTCCGTGACTCTCGGTGACATGCATTCACGCAGCCACTTGACATTGATTGCCAGGCTGACTGGGTCATGTTTAATATTCCGTTGTGTGGTGAGGTTGGCAGTGCGTCTCGCAGTCTTAGCCCTGACTCCTTTTGGTGGCAGCGTGACTGGAACACAGAAAAAAAAACATGTTTGCTCTAAATGATCCGCAAATCTATAAAACGTCTGTTAGTTAATCACCTCTTGATGTAGAGAAGATGACCCCTTTGGATGTTTTCTTTGAAGCAGGCTGCTTGAGAAAACAAAGTAAAATGAACGCCTCACTCAGATTTCAATTAGCCTCTGTGTGTTCATCCACTGAATTGTAATGACGCGCACTCACCTGTGAGAAGAGGATGCTCGTGCTTAAGTTCCACTTGATTACAGCTGTTTCTGATTTTGCACCTCCTGAAACATTTATCAGTGGCCACTTCCACCTTGTTCGGTGCATGATCAGCAGTCTGCCAGCCACTTTATCCTCAACCTACCTTGCAGAGCACATCTCCAAAACAGCATCCTAATATATTATTAATGGTCTCAGAGTTGCAGAGAACAGCCCTCCACCCACAAGTATCTATTACCTCATTTGTGGTGCAGTTAACAAATATGAACTGCAGAACAAATTGGTCCAATTAAATTAATTTAAGGTGGAGGGGGGGTGGTAGATTTGAAGTGAAGTTTGATTTCTTCAGCGTCAGATTGATGTGTTTTGTATCCTGGAAAAACCACCTACATCAGTCAAAAGGTTTTAATGATTATTTCTGCTCAGTGACGAACATTAAGGGTATTTTTGTCATCGTATAGATATCAGCATGGACAGTAACCAAGCAACAGTTTAATCTTGAATATCTTATCAAGAAAAACAGGATTTATGCATTCTTCATGTCAGGTCAGGTGAAATGAAACAGATTCATTTTCATTCTGCTATAAAAAGACGAGCTCCACTGACTCCATCCCCACTTTTTTTTTTCTTCCACAGGAAGCAGCCTGTCAATGACTTTCATCCCTCGAGCACAGACCTTCCCCAGCTTTCTGTCTGATGAGCCAGAACAGGAGGAGAGCCAGCACCAGGAAGAGGCACCGTCGCCCTCTAGTGGCTGTGAAACTGGTTGCAGCCTGAGACCCATTCAATGACACAGAGTTGCTCCTGTAAAACTGGACACTTTGCCCTCTGTTGTAGAAAGGATGTAGAAATATGTATAGTGACGTGTAATATATCATCACCTGGTGTCAACTGTAGAGCAAGTGGGATGTGAGAAGGATCCTGAAAAGTCTCTTTTGTTTGTTTGAAAGCTTCAGATATTTTACCAAAACCCTGAAAGTGTCGTTCTCATGTACTTCTCTCTTCATTTTGCTCTTAAAGCCAGCGGGACTTTCTTTTTAATCTCTGCGCTGTACATTACAAGAAGTTTGAGAAGTTCAACAGCGAAGGAAAAGAAAATAATCAAAAAGTTTTGAGGGTTTTTTTTCTGAAAGGGGTGAAATCACATCAGGCTCATTCTCACAGTTTGCTGTGTCAGCAACCATTTCCAGTGAAATTTCACCACTTTTAACATTACTGTACTTTGCCCTCTCAAGAATGTGAAATTGATCAATGGCCTCAGAAAAATGCTCAACACTGATGTCCGTGATGAATCAGCAGAAGCCCTTTAAAGGTTATAAGGGAAGAAGTCATTCAGAGGTATGCGCTGAGGATAAGAGTGAACTGTTGAGTCAGAAATGACAAAATGCAGCTTTCTCAAATCCTCTACTTCAAACTGCCAGCCCCACATTACTCCAGCAGAGCAATTTAGGTTTAATGGCTTCCGAGCTCTTCTTCAGCCTCATTTACAGTAGTAAGAACTGGATGTTAGTCAAAGGAGAACAGTGGGACATGTTGGCAAGCTAAGTTGGGCAAGGGAGGAAGTAAATAATGGCATCTTAAGAAAAAGTATAAAGATAGTCATAAATTTATATGAAAATCTGGGAAATAAACTTAATAACAAACAAAAGCTGAATAAATTATAAGCTGATCTACAGTGGGTAGCTGGTTAGCTTAGCTTCCAAGACTTAAGAGCTAAACTAACCCAACCCCACTATAAATCATCAAAACTGTGTCTGAAAAGCTATCCTGCAGATAGTCTATAGTTAGCCTAGCTTTCCACAAGCCTGGGAATAGCTTGCCTGCGAAGCAAGAAGCTAACAATGTCTGTCTACCAGCACTTTCAAAGCCATAACTTACTTGTGGAGTAAACAAATAAAGTAACTGGTGTTATGTTGTGAACATGAAGAGTAGCTTGAGCTAAAACTTCCTCATTCTCTTCTGAATTAGTTTAGCCAACCAGCTGCTAGCATGACACATTAGCTTACATATGGCCTTTATTAACTTTTGTCAAGAATATAAGAAACTTTGAGCTGTAACTACATCAAAAATAAGGACAGATTAGAAGCCATCAGTTTGTCACCTTTCAGCCTGACTCACTTCTTTTAAAGTATTTTACATTAGCTACAATTTACTATTGTTTTGGGAGCTAAAATGGACAAAATTAGTCAAAACTCCTTTGTAATTTCAGTGATCCCTTCTGTAGCATGTGAGCTGTATTTCCGTACATGCCAGCTGTGATGAAAATTTTCCCCACACCATCATCCTCCTAGAGTAAGAAGTGCCTTCAAAAACAGACCGCTGAGTGTGACCGCTGAGACTTACACAGAGCATCCCCACTTTGAAGTTTGAGTTTACCCCATTTGGACAGAATTTAGTGTTCAATCTTCAAATCATTTCTCATTCTTAAGTTCCTGTGGACCCAGCTGTGAAATGCCATGTCATCTGCGGAAAAATTTAAGCTGAGCTCCTCTAGTCAGTGGAGAAACACACTTGTTGCCTGTTGGTGGCTGTCAACACGTCTTGAAGTGTTTGTGGTTTGAGTGGTTGTGTTTTTTTGTTTCATGAGTAGATACAGATCTTGCGACTCTAAAACCCTTCAACAACTGCAGACAAAAAAATGATCAAAATGACAATCAGTTTGAGGCAGCAAAGTTTGTAATACCTTTAATGATTTTCTTTGTTGTTGTTAATATTATAAATTACTGTAGAACTAAAAATACAAGCACTTATTTTATGTTTAAGTTAAGGTTTGCAGTTGGTCACTTTATCTTGTATACTGTATTTAAAAAAGTTGAATCTTTCTGTTTATTTGAGCCTCAAACAAAGTGCCCATGTCTTAGCATCACAGAGCTCATAGTTACAGAACATAGAAGTATGGTTGTCTGATATCTGGAGTAGTCTTAGCTCAAATGTGATAAATAAATGTATGTAAACTAGTTTCACTCCATTAGGACCATTAGAGCCAATACAAACCAAGACAACTGGGTAAAGGTAGAGAAAACTGTGTTTATCATTCGCTATTTTTGTTGCATACTTCAGTTGTTCGAGGGATGACATTGTATGTGTTGCTACATGATTGTATGTTTCCTCTGCGTTTGTGTTTTTGTTACTGTCAAGTTATATGTTATTAGCACTTTGGGTACACAGAGTGTAGGACTACAGTTTTCATTAAATGTACATATGTAATGTTTTTGATCATACAAGGGTAATAAATTGAATGTTCTACCATGAATCAGCATATATTTTAAGCTAGCTAATTAAGAAGGCAAAGTAAGTGGCTTTTCAGCTATTCTATACTTTTTTTTCCTGTGGAGAGAAGATTTTTACCTGGCGTTTCAATAGGAGACTAATTTAATGCTGTACCAAGCTATCCTCCTGTTAGCTTAGCTTCTTGTAGTAAAGAGAAAAAAAACATATGAGCATTATTAACAAAATCAACCCAGAGGAGCTTCTTAGATATTTTCTCAAAATCTTTTCTTTGTGGTGTTAAAGGTAGGGTCCGCAGGATTTTTTGTTGCTTGTAAACAAACATATCATTCAAACTAGGCTCCTCCTCCTTGGCTCAGTGCTAGTGGCAGCACACACCCACTGCCTCCAATAGAAACTACGTAAACACATTCACTGGCTCAGCAACCACCTTTACCATCCAGTTTCAACAAGGGAGAGAATCAAGAGCCGTGCTAGTGAATTAGCATGTTAGCAGAGGCTAACCATGGGTATTTGACACATACCTGTTAGCAGAAAGCCAACTCGCACTGCTCTTCATCCTGTGCAGCTCTCCAAGTGCCTGAAAGTAAGTGAAAGTCGAGCCAAGCTTCACCTTCATTTAGGCAAAAGGTTGATCTGTTTGGGGTTTTGTTTCACTTTAGTTGTTTCTTTCTTCCTCTGAGCTACGTCCACAATCGTAGCTGCTCTGATTAGCTTCTTCCACTTGCAATCATCAACTCAAAAAGTCACTTGCGCACTGTGATTGGCTGAGGTAACCACACTTATTCACTGCTCAGAAACGCCCCAACACAACCCATTCTATAAAATACAGGCTGAGGACAGGGTTTGAGGCAAACATAGACACTGACACTTATGTATAGAGGCCTATAAGGGATGACTGAGCCAGTTTATTCCTTGTAAAAATTTGTCAAGGAAAATCCCTGCAGACTCTGCTTTTAAGGTGAACTAAGTGCTATTTTTTCTGAGAGCTTCCTTTAGCCTACATTGATTGTCACCATGATAACTAAGCATTAACTAGAATAAGAGCTAGGCCAGCCATTTCTGCGTTCTTTAATATATGCGCTAAGCTAGGCTAACAACTGGCTAGTAGCAGCTTAAAGACACATGGATGGTGCAAATTTTTTCATGGTATACTCAATAAATAAGGAACATTTTCTCAAATGTGAAATTATTAGTGAATCAAGTGTACATGACCAAGACAGTTATATTTCCTTGGCACGGTTTATATCAGTGTGCAGTTTTCCTTTCACTTTGATTTTCTGATCACACACTCCCACATCAGAGGAAATCAACATGTTCACAGTTTTGACACTGCTTTATTGGTTCCACTTGGAGTCATTTACAGTCATGCACTTCAGTTTCAGTATTGCTGGTCACCCACACAGTATCACAGGCTTCACAGTCGAACGTACACTTGCAGCTTGTTCTGTTTTTCCATGAACAGCAAGATGAGAAAATGAAGGCAAACAAAGGTGTGTTTCCAAACTATATTGTCCCTTTGTGTTCCACATTTCTAACTCGTCCACACTTGTCTTGTTCTCTAGCAGAATAGCCTGCATATCCATTACTGCCTCTGCCACTGCCTCCATTTCTATGGAGATAAATGAATCAGATTATACGTAAACGACACACAACTCAGACACACTGCTATAAACTTCAAACACAAGTGCATACAGGCAGGCGTGGAAAGCATTCACAAGTAATAAATATAACTTGGAAATATTGTGACAGCTCATCATAAAATTGTACAGAAAAGAGTCATAAGAACAAAAATATGTATCAATAAATTCAACCAAAATTAAGAAGCTGTATTAGCTAAAGCAGAGGATTAGCTAATTAGAGTCGCTTTCATTATGAGAGCGTGCTGTAACTAGAATGCAGTCATCCTAGACAGAGAGCTCTTTGGGGGAAAGAGGGAGTCTCGAGTGATGGTACAGTGCTGAGTGAATGCTTTTCTTTGCCGTTAGATGATTAGACACCATTGTCAGGCTTTGAATGGAAACCAGGAGGGATGAAAGTTAAAAGAGTAATTACACAGGCTTTTGTCAATCGTTTTACTCAGGAGCTGGGGAAGTGAAAGAATGATTATCCAGGCCTTTGTGTGCTGTTTCTGCAAAGCGGTGACTGTCAAGAATAGTTTAACAAATATGTCCTCAACAGCAATCATGAAATACATCCTACATTCGGTCAGACTTAAACCTGAATAACAATCAGTGTCATTCTGGACCCTGCATCTTTAAAAACAAATAAATAACTAAGTTCAGCACTTACAATACATTTTTTTTCCTTTTTTATTCTTCAGTCTGCAAAGACAACATCTGCTGCTGGAAGCTCTATCACATTAACATGTCTGCTTTATTTACAAGGGAGCTGACGTCTGGTTTGGTGTGATCTTACAGTCCGTAGGTTGGCATAGACAGGGCAGTTTTTAATCTGCCTGGACTTCTTTGTACTCCTAGGACACACAGAGACGTTCTCATAGAAGTTTGGCTGTGGATATGTGGTAGACTGTGTTAGTGTATGAAGTGTTAGAGACATGTGACAGATTGCAGAGTAATGAAAGTGCAGCAGCTTCACAGAAAAAAAAAATCAAATATTTCTGTAAATGACTTAATATTAAATAACCCATATATTTGACAGAGGATCAGGACCATTTAAGAAAATTAGGATTTGGAGAAGAAATCTGTAATGTTACTAGAATACGTTGAAATTTTAAAGGAATAAGTCTTAATGTTGTAAGAAAAGGAGTCATGACGAAACAAGAAAAAGTCAAAATGTTAAGAAAATAAGTTGTAATTTTATGAGAACAAGTCTTGATGTTGTAGGAAAAGAAGCTATAATGGCTATAATAAAGATTTGTAATGTATCTTATGCGAATAGAGTCGTAATTTTACATGAGAAAAATCCTAATGTTATGAGAACAATAGGAATGGGTACCTTTTTACATTTGAGACGATACGGTACCAATTCCTGGTACCTGGCAATCGGTACCCAACAATATCAATTTCTAGTACTTTTGTGCATTTATGTGGAAAAAAATATCAGTTTTCTTTGTAATAAAATGTAAATTCTTTTAACATAATATATATTCTTCAATGTATAGCCTTTTAATGATGTGTTCATGTCCACCAACTCTTCCACTCCCTCATAGTCACAAGAATGTGTTTAAATAACTAAACACGGTACCTTTTGATTTTATGTGAATCGATACCTGGCACTTATGACAGAATTTGGTCGATACCTATGACAGAACCTAATTTACTACTCATCCCTAGAGAACAATGCATAATGTTAAGAGAAAAAAATAGGCAATACTACAGGAAAAAGTCCTAATGTTACAAGAAGTGTTGGGCCTGTTACTGAAAAAAAGTAATATATCATTTATTACTCTTTACTCTTTTTTTAAGTAATGTCATTACTTGAGTTTTACTCCGTGCCAAAAGTAATATATTACACTACTGATTATCACCCCACAAAACTGGTAATCGTGTCCTTTCTCCTCATGATTTTGAGTTTGCACATGGCCTCTGTGTGAATGTCATTGATGATAATGCCAGCTGGTGCGTTTTTTTCTGCAGCCTTTGAACACATCAAAGTTACAGTAAATATGAAATGCACATCTGGTCCGACTAAAGACAAGATAGACATTTCTTGAAATCCAGTCTATGTTAAACTAAGCTCAAAGAGACCTAGTACTGGGACACAATTTACCTCTGACAACAATACTTTTTCTCTTGATGAAACCAAAGCGATGGGAATATTTCCAGCCACTGAACTTAAATGTTTACTACTCCATTTTTTTCAAGCTTGCCAGGGTTGTCAGGTGTGTATGACAACAGGACAACAACTAAAAAATACAAGCCTATCGGCAAAACTACCTGCAGCAGGGCAAAAAATATGGCCAATTATGCAGAAAAAACCTGGCAGCAGTGAAGCGATCCACCTTGCTGCTCAACTGACTTGTGAAATAAAATTAATCTGCGGATTGTTGTATTTTGAATCTTTAGCAGGTTACAACAGTAAGGGAGTAACAAGTTACTTATTTGTGTTAGTAACTGTAGTATTATTACTGGAATTTCAAAAGTATTTCAGTACACTACTCATTACTGGTAAAAGTAATATTATTATAATAACATGTAACTGCCCAATACTGGTTACAAGTTGTAGTGGTACCAGATTAAGTTTTAATGCGAAAAAAACTGTGATGTTGCGAGGAAAAAAATTATATCACAAAAAGAAAGTCATAATGGAAAGAGCCCGTATATTACAGGGAAAAAATCAACTAGAGTAAAGCTCCCGATCCTCTGTCGAATATAAATAATATTGCATGGTATTTATTTAAAAAGCCTTAACTTAAATAATTATACTTGCTAAAACTGAAAAAAAAAGATTGTTTGAATACTTTTTATATTATAAAGCATAAAAAAGCTATGCACTTAACTCAACATGACAGTGTTACTATAACATAATAATTCTGTGTTAAAATATAAACTTTAACTAGTTTATTGACTTGTTCAGCAGCTGCCCACAAACATCATCCAAAGCCACAGCATTAGATGAGTTAGTGAACACATTACAGGGTTAATAATGAAGTGAAGAGTGTTTTAATAAAGAGGAACACTTTTATAATTAAGTGCATGTCTGACAAGAAGGTAAGGAAGAGCCTTTAATGTATTAAATGTATCGAGTGTAAAGACCAGAGTGGAAATGATTACTAAGGTCAGGCTCACCTGACTCTGGGACGGGTGCAGTTTGACTCTGTACTCCTCTCTCCTGTTCCTCTTCCTGTGATAAACATTGAACAAATAAACAAACAAACAAACAAAAAGGAGGAGGAGAAGGAAAAAATCAACAGATGTTGTGTAGTTAACCGTGCAATTTTTTGCAGTTGGGCGATTTTCTAATTCATTGTCCCAGGAGGATAAATTACAAAAACTTCTCATCTGGTGCAATGATTTCAAAAGCTCCAATGATTGATACACACAAGATGAATCAAAAGAAGTAAGTGATAACAGGGCAGCACAGAGACCTCCTTTTCTGAATAACTGGATGATATGATGGTTCCTGTAAAGATATTTAAGTCCTAATCTGCCCCCCTCAGATGCAGAGCTACCCCTACCCTAGCGGCCACACCACCCCTATATCAACCAGACTTTAGCGGGTATCACACACGTGCAGAGCCCGCCTACGTCATCGTGAAGCATCTGTTTACATGAAGCGCGATCTCACTAGAGTCAGCACAATAAGACCCAGAAAGCACTGCTACAACTTTAGAGACTTTTAGACATGGTAGGTCGTTTTTGTCCTACAAAGGCCTCTAACACCCCCGCTTCGTTTAAAATTACTGTCGAGGGATGTGCAGGCAGTGATCATACGTGAAGGATCACACGCGCTGTCCGCGTGCTTGTGCTCGTGCTCGTGCATGAATTAAACCGTGCAGAAGCCCACCTCTCCAGCAGAGAAGTGAATCCTGCTCAAGCCCGGCCCCCTTGCGGTCACACTGGCCATTCGAAACGTGCTTAAGGGCTGAAGCATGCTTAAGCACGGCACGGTTTGCCAGTGTGACCGCGTCCTAAGAATACTTTTTTTAATGCAATTAACATAGTACATATAAACTGACAAAATCTGCATGCTAACACTGACAATACAAGTATGTTAGCATAATGACATTTATATTCAGCCAAAGGCACAGCTGTGTGGATGCCCTCAGACCTCCTCAGAGTAGATTTCTGGTTTAGAAATTTTAAAAAATTTGACGAATGGAATGATGCTTCAAAATTAGCTGCAGAAGCATAAAGACAACTTCTCATCCCGTTGTTTTTAATGCAACTGTTACTGGGTAGATGCCAGACAAAGTGATTTATGCTTGTACATGAGACATGCTTTTATTAAAGCACAGAAACATAGAAACAGTTTTGTCCACATACAGTTATTTTTCTTACGGTGGCTTTGTTTTCGTCTATGCATTAAATGACCGTAGGCTCTTACCTGTGCCTCAGTGCAAGTATAAGAATGATGATGAAGAGAATAAGCCCAGCAGCTCCAGCCCCGATGTATATATACATCATGTACATAGATAAGCTGAATCCACCTGGTTATATAACAAAAAAGTCCAAATCAGACAAAAGGAAATGGTTTCTGTTCTCTGAAACACAAGACCATGTGGTTTTTCTTGAGTTTGTGGTCACTGAAACCTCCATTTTGGACTTATTGACTGCTCATGACTCATAGAAAACACATGACATTACTGTGCAGACAGGACTGTGGAAACAGCATCATGAGATGTGACAGGAAGTGGTTTCAGCTGAGTCTGTCTTGTAACATCACAAGCATTGTTTTACAAACCAATGCTTTTAAGAACATATATGAGCATTAGTAAATCAGTTTCATATGAATTAGCACCAGTAAGATGTCATGTGTGTGCTTGAGGTGGGTTTTTTGTACCTTGAGGTGGCACAGTGAGCAGCACAGTTGTGGTTTTTACACCTGCGTCGGTGCTGAAGGTACAGCGGTAGAAACCCCCGTCCTCTGGCTCCACACCTGTCAGGTGCAGACTGACATCCAGGCTGTCTGCACAGCTCACCCTGCCTCTGTCGCTGTAGTCTTCATTCACCAAGCCCCCCTCTACCTTCTTACACACACCAATGATGCTCCAGGGCAGACCGTGTGGCATCTTTTCCAAAATGACCTGGTAGACGGTGCCGTTGTGGACGTGGTTGCAGCTGATGGTCAGGTTGTCGTTCTGCCTTGCGACCAGCTCCCTGTCTGTTTTGATCCATTCTGGGGTGGGTGGCTCTGTGATGTCGTCATCTTTTGGGGGAATATCTGCAGAAAAAGAAAAGAAATCAAACCACATCATTAAGTTTTATTTCCAGTGTTCATTCTTTTTGGTAATCGAGTGGGTGCACAGTGAGTCAAGATTGAAACTCCCCCCAACAGTGCTCCCTGGAAAATCTATTACCTAAATCTTCCACCTGAATGTTCCTCGTCCAGGGGCCTTGTGGGAAGGTCTGAACAGAACAGTGATAAAGTCCGATATCCTGGTGAGTGACGTTCCTCATGGATATACTTCCATCCATCGGAGTGGTCCTCAGGAACTCTATCCTCTCGCGGTAATGGTGAGGAAAGTTGACGCCATACTCAGGATGGAAAACAGCTATTGGATCCCTGTCTGGTACTTTGGTCCAGGACACCATGCTGAGATTGCCGTTCCAAGGGCAAGCACAGTCGAGAACCATGCCTTCCTCCAGATGGACTGTGATGGCATCTTTCTGCTGAACAGCAACTGTAAAAAGTCTTTATTAAATCTATAATCTTAAAAAACAGAGTTCTAATCTTAATACACAGGGTATCTTGTAAAAAAAAAAGTTGGTTACAGATGGTTTTAGTGTTCTTGATAGTTAATGCTTAAAGAACAAACTCCTGAACAATGTATTTATTAACGCATCTATATGATCTGACAAGGAAAGACCTGTTTCTGCCTCCTAAATCTCTTCCAGCTGAAGATTAACACAGCCATTCACAGCTGAGGCCGTCCCCTGGGTAATGCTAATTAGGCTAATTTGAGCCAGTACACATAAACACAACTGACAATAGCTGGTGATCGAGCTTCCAAGTTTTCGAAGCCTTTTATCCGAGCTGAATGACAACCGATTTCAAGTCCAGCGATGCCTCTGGGAGAGCTCTGGCAGGTTTAGAATAATAATGCCTCTCAAAAACTGAGAATGACAAGCCTTTTTAACAAGATTCAAACCAGTTAAATCACAAAGAAACGTTAGATTAATGTGTAGAAATGTACAATCTGACAAAAAGTGCAGCAAAAACATCAGCAGAAGTTTGTTTCTTTTCTGAGTATCCTTACAGAAAACAGCTCACTGAAAGTGTTGGAATAAGACAAACTGAACCTTGGATTATCATCCAGTAAAAGCAGAGAAAAAATCTCCTTACCTTTAAGGAAAGGCAGAAAGATGAGTACCATGAAGTACCAGTGGTCCCTTTGTACAGCTTCCATCTTGCCCCACCAACGGAGAATGAAAGCAGCATTGATGAGACGAGTAAAGAGGCACCCAAGCTGCACTTCCTGCTAGCTCTCTGGCCACAGAGAAACACTTGAGCGACTGGGGGCCACACTTCATGGTTAGCCCACTGTTAGCTCATCCCACACAGAGAGGCACTTTATCAGCAGGGCTGGGAATGGGAGGCAAGCTTATTGTGTAATGCTGGGGTGGGGCACATGCTGGGATTTTACAAACTGTGGTGATTTTTAAAAATGCTGAGTATAAAAAGTTCTGATTCTTTATTATCAATTCTTCATTTGTTAGTGTTTTAGGTACATTTCATAAAGTCAAATCATGATTCAAAGAAGTAAAACTTTTAAATAAAACTATAGTTTGTTGGTCTGTTAATCCCCCTTTTCTTGCAGTACCAGGAATCATGAAGTGTTGTTGAAAGACAAGTGTGAAAGTGCAAATAAACTGCAGTTTCTTAGATGTCCACTAGAGGCTGGCCCCAAAAGCCAAGGAAGTGTCATAATCACCCAACACCCATTTTTACAGCAATCGGGAGTGACAAGGGCTGTGCACATGGAGCTGCAACCTTGATACCAGATTACACCTGCGCCCCAATTTTGTGTCATCAACTACATGTTTGTTTCTTATGCGGTGGATAGCTGTTTGTGATACTGAAAATTACTGAGGCAGTAAAATTCAAGGTTTACAAGTAATGGAGGAACTATGGAACAATTCCTTTAAGCAAAAAAATTGCTGACTGTAACTCTTACTCTCACTTCTTCGTGTGTTTTTATTTGTGTGACTCTTGATGTGCTGTTTCACACGAACAGCCATGTACACTCACCGGCCACCTTATTAAGTACACCTGTCCAACAGGTCATTAATGCAAATTTCTAGTCAGCCAATGACATGACGGCAATTCAATGCCTCTCGACATGTAGACATGGTCAAAATAATCTGCTGCAGTTCAAACCAAGCATCAGAATGGGGAAAAAAGGTGATTTAAGTGACTTTGAGCGTGGCATGGTTGTTGCTGCCAGACAGGCTGGTCTGAGTATTTCAGAAACTGCTGATCTACTGGGATTTTCATGCAAAACCATCTCCAGGGTTTACAGAGAATGGTCCCAAAAAGAGAAAATATCCAGTGAGCAGTGCTGTGGGCCAAAATGCCTTGTTGATGCCAGAGGTCAGAGGAGAATGGACAGACTGGTTGGAGCTGATAGAAAGGCAACAGTAACTCAAATAACCACTGGTTACAACCGAGGTCTGTAGAAGAGCATCTCTGAACGCACAACACGTCCAACCTTGAGGCAGATGGGCTACAGCAGCAGAAGACCACACCGGGTGACCCTCCTGTCAGCTAAGAACAGGAAACTGAGGCTACAATTCACACGGCAACACCAAAACTGGACAATAGAAGATTGGAAAAATGTTGCCGGGTCTGATGAGTCTGGATCTTTGCTCCACATTCAGATGGTAGGGTCAGAATTTGGCATCAACAACATGAAAGCATGGATCCATCCTGCCTTGTATCAACGGTTCAGGCTGGTAGTGGGGTTGTAATGGTGTGGGGGAGATTTTCTTGGCACATTTTGGGTCTCTTAGTACCAAGTGAGCATGTTTTAAACGCCACAGCCTCCTGAGTATTGTTGCTGACCATGTCCAACCCTTTATGACCACACCCATCTTCTGATGGCTACTTCCAGCAGGATAACGCTGCTTGTCATAAAGCTGTAATCATCTCAGACTGGTTTCTTGAACATGACGAGTTCACTGTACTCAAATGGCCTCCACAGTCCCCAGATCTCAATCCAATAGAGCACCTCTGGGATGTGGTGAAATGTGAGATTCACATCATGGATATTCAGCCGACAAATCTGCAGCAACTTCGTGATGCTATCATGTCAATATGGACCAAACTCTTTGGGGAATGTTCCAGTACCTTGTTGAATCAATGCCACAAAGGATTAAGGCAGTTCTAAAGGCAAAAGGGGGTCCAACCAGGCACCAGCATGGTGTACCTTATAAAGTGGCCGGTGAGTGTATAATCATTCCGTAAATAATAATGTGTCATCTTAGTCATATGGTACCAACATGTATGCCAGAACAACCCCAGCATGACCTGGTTGTATGCAGCCAAATCACTTGATGCAAGCTCTGAGTAACTGCACAAATTTCTCTCAGGAAAGGAATCAGTTTCAGACGTACCTGCTTCGTGAAACGTGGTTAACGTTTGACACACCAGAGGTTAGGTTGACCTAGCTGAGGCTTCGTCTTCTTAAGAAAATAAAGATAAACGGGCTCATGTTGTTAGTAAGATCAGATGATGGAGACTGGTATGGCATTTGATTTAATTCTATGAAAACGGCGGTGTGTAACAGGAAAAGGAATCTAAGAAGATTTCAGAGTTTTTCCTTTTTTGTACGAAACATTACAAACTTCTTTAAGAGGCAAGAAATCAAGACTTGGTGTGAACGTAGATTAATTGAAGTGACCCCATGATGTCCTGATATTTCTTGTAGCACCAGCATTAGGTGCACAATTTTAATTCTCATTGCCATACCCTAACAAGTCATATTTTTTTTACTGAGTTGTGCTTTTACTATCACCAACTAACCCAAGGAAAAGAGCAGCTAAACACTACCACAACCTCAGTTGCATGCCACAACGAGGGCACTTCCTGAAAAAGACACCACAGAGTGTGGTTCAAAGGTGGGCCAATTTCTACAAATGAATCCAGCCAAACAAAAATCTCTCATGTAGAACTTTATTATCAACTATTTAAGATCAGAGAAGTATAAAACATGATTAAATAGAATAAATAAAAGTCACTTATTTAGAAGCTTGGAGAGATTTTCAAGGCACTTCATCAGGTAGGTGTTCACAGGCTCCTGGTTGTTTTCTTCATGTGCTGCTGGAGGAAAAAAACAAGGAACAACAATAAACAACAGGACACGTGGAAGCAAAGGTTGGGATTGAACATGAGGACAGGTGCTGATGAGTCTTTATCAAAGTGAATAAATGCAAACCTTTCTTTGAGATGCTACGTGCCGCCTCGATTCTCAATCGAACAGAGGGACACTTCAAAGTGGTCTTGGCCTTTGATGGGAATTAGAAAGACAGATTAGGAATACGAGCCTGAGAGCAGGAGAGCTTTTTCCAGTTCATAACAGGGTGATAGGAAATGTTAATCATCCCTCACTATATGATAAAAGACAACAAAGCTCAAAGGCAGAGATGTTATTAGCACCACACAGAGCAGAGGCATGTTTGGAATAAATCTGTCACCCTCCACATTATATCAGATTTCATTAGAATATCTTTTTAATTCAGCTGTTTGTTTACCCTTTGATTGTTGTGGAGCAAAGCCCAAATTGAAGAAGCTCCCATACATTGTGTTTCCATGTCTTTACTGTCCAAACAGCTCAACAACACCTTCATGGCTTTGTCTGAAAATACAAGACGGCATGAGAAGTAAGAAAGAGGAACTCATCTGTTCAATTCAAAAAGATAAAAATGACCTTTAAGGAAAGAAAACATCCTGAACACCAGAAAAAATATCTTAAAGACACACTCTGCACCTCTCAGACACATTAGTTTTCTTTTGATTTATTGTTTTCACAACCAACTGCGAAAATGTGGTTTCATCACATACGAAAGTGTCGTATGATTGCAAAACATACACAGGAAATCGGATCTTTCCACAGGAAACCATAGGTGGTATCACATGACACCCACATGGCCTGAGACCACCCACCCACAGCTTAAAGTGTGTGAGGGGACGCAATCTGCTGCTTCCTCTTTGTTCTTCATCTGTGTATCTCATAACCACCAACCTTATAACCTTTAAACATGCTGACATGTGTGCTGCTGTCAAACAGAAGGTGATACTCTGATAGAAACCTGAAGATTCAATGAATTCATCCAAAGGATACGTAGGGACTGTTATCTCTGAGCACCTGATGTTCATGTGAAGATGTTAGCTTAGCATGCAGACAGGAAACAGTCAGGCCTGCTGTTCTTCCACTCAAACATTTAGATTTACCAAATCAACAGCCAATAAATTCAGTATTTTTTGATGGAGTGATACATTTTCAGACACCACGTCTTTTCCTGTTTGCTGTAATGTTTACTGTGCAACTAGCAACTGAAGAGGCATCAGTTCATTCACCGTTTCCTGTACACTGACTGTTTATTGGCCCACAGGGTATGTCTGCAAAGTAAATGTCATCACTTGTTTTGTTAATGACAGCCACTGTAACGATACTTGCTCATCTGTTTCTGTGAAGTCTCAGTTTCACTGTAAGTGGTAGTTTCACAGAGTTTAAAATCTGGCCTACTTAAGTGAAATCAACCCATAGGGGAAACAACTTTCTTGCAGTTAAATTGCACATTGTCGTACCTATTTTCAATAGCTGGGTTTACATGGAGCCTTACATTTTGATTAGAATTGGGTTAGAAGCTTGAACTGAATAATGCTCCATATGAACACCTCAATCATAATAAACGAGATGAAACCAAATAAAATTTCATTCAGTTTCTTAGGGGTTGAGTTTTCCTTTTCCCAAACCAATCAAAAGTACAGTTTTGGTGAAACCGATAGCTGTCAGGCTGCGTTCCGTCTGCGTCAGGGATGGGCATTGATTTAGGTACCGAATTAGGTCTGTCAAAAGTACCGGGTACTGATTCACGTAAAATCAAAAGGTACCATGTTTAGGTACCTAAATGCATCCTTGTGACTGTGAGAAGGTGGAAGAGTAGGTGATTTTCCACGCTGGACATGAACACAACATTACAAGGATACATATTGAAGAATAAATATGTTAAATGGAAGAGAATCTACATTGTATTATTGAAAAAAATTATATTTTTTATCACATCAACACACGACAGTACTGAAAATTGGTACCGTCGAGTACCTATATCGATCACCAGGTACCGGGAATCGGTGCCGCATCGTTTCAAATGTGAAAGGTACCCATCCCTAGTCCGCGTTTGCTCTGTCTTAACATAAAACTTGTTCCCACCAGTCTTTCTTGTGGACCTTCAGACCTTCATCCATGACTTTCTGGTCTAAGGAGGATCCATGGGCAGAACCAGTTTTAGCATATCTATCACTATATTTAGCAACTTTAAAACCCCTCTAGCAACTCTTTTTCAAACAACTGACTAGCAACGAATCTAGTGACTTTCTGCATGTATTGATCTTACCCTTCTCAATGAGCAGCAGGTGCTGCCATGCAACCCCTCCCCTTATCCAAATCACTCAAGGTGGAAACATCTCAAATTGTTATAAACATATTACCAGCTGTTTTTTACTCGCTTTCTGTCTCCCCCACAATGTTACTCCTCTATTCTACAGCGTCCATCACGATCACATGAGAACTGATTATTATTTTGCAAATTTGGTGATGACCTCTGGGACGACCAGTTGCTACTTTCTGCACAGCAGAGTTGGAAACACTGGGCAGAACGGTGAAACAATCTTCTCTCCAGTGCTTCCAGAAGGAGTGCATCAGTATGAAGTGAAAAAAAAAGTGTAAAAACAGTCGCAACTACTGTGGTCAATAGACGATAGACCTCTTTAATAATTACGTGATGTTTTCATAGATCTGCTCATGTCACATGGCTGTTAAATGGCTGTTCTGGTTAAATATCATGGCACATGTAAATATCATTTCTGAATAGATCATGTCGCATGTTAACAGTTGATAAGAGATCTTCAATAAGAATGAAAAAAGTCTACATGTAAACCTGACTGTGAAAACTTCATCATTTTATAACAAACAGAACTGCCCACGATAAAACAGAGGGTGTTTTCATTTAAATGAATTAGGTGCTTGTATTTTCTTAGTTTTGAGCTGTTTAAATATTCTTAAACCTATAAATGGAGTTGTGAATTTTAACTTGTGTTTTCCTCACATACCGTTGGCCAGTACATGTGGCTTGTTGGCAGGGCAGAAGCAGAGGTTGTGAAGGGTGAGCAGAGCATGGCGCCGCTGCGGTGCCAGGTCTGCCAGCACTTCCAGAACTCCGGTCACCCTAAGGATACTCTGCTGGCCATCCTCAGCGAACGAGAGATTAACCAGCAGCCTGAGCCACAGGCCCAGCAGGCTCCCACTGCCACAACTTACAGATGTGGCCTTCACACCGCCCGCCTTAGGCATTGGCACTGACAGGAACGCTTGGAGGAAGTTATTCTGAGAATGACAGACAGTGATGGGGAGCAGACATGATGGAGTTAACACAGGAGTTTGAGAGAAGATCATTAGGGGCTGAAGATGTTTCCCCAGTGAGCACAGTGTGAGTGAGGGCAAGACTTTGAACGGCTCAGATTTTGGTCATTTATAGCTAGCACACATCTGTGAAAAACACTTTTGCACATTGTGTGCTCAGTTTTTACCTTTTGCAGGACGCCTCTGCAGTCTCTGGACATGGCGAGGTTAGCCAAGAGAGAGAAAGCTAGCTTCTGGACCTGGCTGTTATCTGCAGCGACCCCTGAAGCCAGCTTCATGATGCAGTGCATCAGGGAGTTGCTCAGGGTGCCTTTGGCTCCTGGTGCAGTCGCAGGACCGACTCCACAGAGAAAACTGCATGCTGTTAACAAAAAAAAAAAAAAAAAGGGGAAACACACAAACCGCAGATACTTACATCACATTTTGTTTCATAGAAGTTAAAGGGCAGCTCAGGAGGGCGATGCTCAGCAGAAAGCTTCCTTCTTGTTGTTTTAGGAGCTGCTTGCTTCTTTCTGTTTACCATAGAGCTAACTAGCTTAGCAGCCAGTCGCCACAAAAACAAAGACTGACCTGCTGGGCTGCACGGCTGTCTGCCCACGGTACCCAAACATCTCTGCACGGCTGCATGCACGGCTTGTTGTGCTGAACAAGCCATCCAGCCAAATGACAGATATGACGAAGAGGAGCAGACATCTCGCTCAGAGACAGAACAGACTGCACCTCAGAGACGGAGCTGCCGAACTTCTTTAATCGGTGTTCAAAATGTGTTTTGAAGCAGCAGCAGAGGCCTCACGTTAAGTCAGATCGCTTTCGAAAACATAGCTGAAGGATGTTTTATCTTTTAACTGTCTCTTAATCATCATTCACCACGAAAGCTTTGACTAATGATGAAAACAAGCATTTCTTTACACTGAGAGGGAGAGGAATTATTCAGCCTGAGGCGATAGCTGCAATTTATTCTACTTCAACACCATTCAGGAATGCAAACACAAATTTATGACACACAAATAAAGAGAGACGAATAAAAATATCTCTTTTGGCTCCACGTTTCTTCAGTTTAACTGACGTGGATAATTGCTGCAGTCGTAGATTACTTATAAATTGAATACAAATTTGACAAGACGTGGAGTGATGCTGATTGATGCAGCTTATTGGAGAACATGACAGCTTGTTGGCTATGCTAATCCTGGTTGGGTAACATACAGCAACAGGCGTACACTGACGGTAGCCTGAGGTTATCTCAATACCTGTCAGAAAGGCTGGTCTTTCAGAGAACTGACAGGGGAGCTCTGCTTTAAAACAGATCCCCGCCTCTGATGAGAGTCAAAAGCAGCCCCACTGCTGCTACAGATCTCTTTAATCCATTTGTATTGGATTGATTATTTCGCAGAGGTGTTAAAAAATACTTTTTTTTCCCTCTCTGTGTCTGTCTGCTGGAGCAAGTTTTGGGGCTGCAACAAAAATATCTGTGAAAATATGTGTGGCACAGGCAAAAACAACAATCTAACTTGAACTAGCAGTACAAACAAAGCCTTGGATGAAGGAGGCAGACTGGAGATGAAACATTCACAGGAAATGTAGCAGTCTCAGGAGACGCAATGGTAGCCTGAGGGTGGATGGTGTAATACTAAGCCTGGCTGCATGCAGCCCGAACACAACCTGCTGTTCAGTTAACCTTTAGGGAAATACTGTGCCTGACTTCACTGATTTCTGCTACCTCACAGCTTGAGCATTCGAGGGGTCTAAAGCGAGTGAGTTTAGATCAGAGCACACGCACCCACTGAGGATCTGGTGCCAATCAAACAGGGATGCGCAGAACGACACAGACACATGAAACTTCCTCTCCTTTCACTGATGAAACTGATTTCCATTGCACAACTACACCAGACACACAGACACATCAAAGGCACCATGAGCCGTTTATCAAAGTCAAATTTCCCCACTGTTTCCTCCCCGTGAATCTTGCCTTTTCTCTACCCGAGAAGTCTTTTTTCTGCAAGTCTTTTGCTGTTCTAAATTCAACATACACAGCTCCTACATTTTGCATGATGGAATAGCAATATGTCAGGCTACACAGAGACGCTCTGTGCTCCCCCACATCGTCTCCAACTGGTCTGACACCCGGTGCCATACATACAGTGTAACAGCCATGCAGCCTGACCCCTGATCGTGACACTGTGCCCATTGTGGCTGGCAGGCAAGCAGTCGCACAGTGAGACACAATGTTGTTCAGCGGTCTTTGGGAGGACAATAGGGCTCATAGTGTGAAGTGTGTGTGACTCAGTCGGACCGCTAACTGCAGACAGAGGTGACGGGCGAGCACGGGCCAGGCACAGTGCCTGCACAAACACATAAGACATACAGACAGACCCACATACACAAACAGACCTGTGGTGCAGTTGGCCGTGTAGACGCACAGAAGCTCCAGCACCGCCTCCATGGTGGGGTCATCCAATAGGAGCCAAGGCCAAAGAGCATAGAGTGCCAGTGTCAGGCGAGCATCTGTGGCCACCATCTACATAAACACACGAGTAGAAATGGATTACACACGCACACACACTTAAAAAGTCATAAAATACATTAGAGAAACCCTGATTTATACAAGAGCACAAACACAGATGGCAGTAATCAACATAAATTGCTGTAGTGTTTTTCGAAGAGAGCTGGCGAAACACACAGGGAGGAAAAGAATCGCAGGATAAACATGTCGGTTGCCTCCCTGGCTACTTGGTCCAAGGTAACCACCAGTGACTAAAAGGCCACTTAGAAAATGAGGACCAGCTAATATGCACCATAAGTAACGCCATTACAGGGTATAAGAAGCTAAACTTGCTGACATGTAAGCAGGTCTGTGCACATTAAGTTGAATCCCATTTACAGGCTCAGCATTGGTACTCGGAGGTTCCATTAAAAAACAATTAGCAGCGGGAATTAAACGGCAAGACATAGAGGCTCACTTTGCATTCATCGTTGCGATAAAGAGCGCTCCGCAGGATCTCCACAGTCAGCTTGATTTCCTTTAAATAGCTTTCTTCCTGGTGATATAGAAAGACAAAGAATATGTTTAGATGTTCAGGATGATAACACTCTATTAAGCTCCAAAACAGAAAGTACTATAAAACCAATATTCAGAAAGTTTATACCCAGAAGCTCCTTCATGATGAATTCAGATTGTTCTTGCACCAAGTTAAAAAAATAAACAGCTCTGAACTGCTGAGGCTGGAAATTTCCAAGCAGTCTCCACTCACCTTTCTGCGGAGTGACGCTTTACCAGGACGGATGGACTCCATGTGGAGCTGGGAGTGAGTTTGTTTTAACTGCTCCACACAGCTGTCAATAAATCCAGCTGTGGATTGAAATGACACATTAAGTTCAATATGAGATTGAAGTCATAAAGTTATCAATATAAATTAAATAATCTTGCATTTATTGCTGAAAACATTACAGTCAACTGGAAGGCCAAGTCATCTCCTATCCTCCTATCCTATGTTTTGATGCTTTAGAGGTTCAGTAAAAGTAAAACATCCATATATCTCACTAACAGCTACAAATGGATTCACAACAGGAAACAGCCTTTAACAAATTGCAAGCTTAAGTATTGTAAGTTAACAGGTTTTTTTTTTGCTAAATAACATTGCTGTTAGCTGACTGTTTTTGCTAGCTGACAACATGTGGGCAAGCTAACAGTACTGTTAACAAATAGTTTTGTGCTAGCTAATATTGTTCTTAGTAAACATGTCAGAGAAAGCAGTTTTTTTTAGTTAGAATTTGTATGGCTTTCAAAAATGTTAGCTAACAGTCTTATGCTAGCCGACAATGTTTTAAGCCATCTATTTTGTGATAACCTGTTGTTATATATTATTCTTTTTGAAACACATACATGAGAACTAGGGCTGCACGATTATCGCAATCGCAATCGCAATCGCAATCGCAATGTCAGCACATGCAATTCAGATTTTTCTCCATGATAACCAAGCAAATCTGTAGACTCATCATGACACAACCTTTTTCATTAAATCGCAAGCACAATCGCAATCGCAATATTTTCCACCTAATCGCAAATCGCACCTTTTCCCCAAATCGTGCAGCTCTAATGAGAACCATAGGCTGTATAATTAATAGACGTAGTTTCTACAACATCATCTGCTGGCGCTGACATATTGGAAGTGGGGCAGGCTACAGTATGTTTACTTCTACTGTGAAAACCGCTTTTTTAGCTTGGTAGCTGCAGGTAACTTTCGGTACTTCTGGAACTAGCCTCAAGCAGACACTCCAGAAACAGCAGATTCTAGCACTGTCCCATTCTCTCATATTTTTAGACAGGAGATTTCTGCTTGGTGAGAACTAGCAGTGTTAGCACGTGGTATAGTTTGCTGACAGTTTTGGGCAGGCTAACAGTGATGTTATGCTACAGTTCTTGGCTAACTTACAGCATTTTTCACCTAAATCATATTTGAGAGTGGACAGCGTTTTTAGAGAACAACTTTGTCTTAGCTCTTGTGTGTTATTAGATTTGTGCTAGCTTACAGTAATGTTAGCTTGCAGAAAACGGCAAGCTAGGAACTCACATCATTCTGAATGCATCTTCTTACATTAATTCCAGTGGATTTAGCATAAAAAGTGGTTAAATGGTAATGTTTGCTGTTGTCTTATGGTGACATAAAGACATTTTTTTAATTATTGTTATCATGGTCCATTGCCCCTTTGTTCGGTCTGCTTTCCAATTCCTGACCAACAGGTGAGTAATGGTGAACAAAAGACTTATCGAGTTACTACTATTCATGGGATTTACACTCACACACACAATACCACAGACCCAGAAGTCTGAAATTGATGCTGTAGGGGAATTGTGACCATGTAAATTTAGTAAATAATATCTTAAGTCAAGTACATCCTTTTGAAAATAGTTTTTCTTAAAAAATAGATGCTTTTCAACCTTTTTGAGTAAAAATAGGTTTTCATCTAATGCAAACAATCCGTTGCATCATGTGTCTTTTGGGTAACCACCAGACAGCTGGAGACCCACTTAAGATTTTCACAGAGGATGTAACAGATGACAGCCTGACTGTTGCCTCAGGTTTGGGGTTTTACCTTTGGCAGCATGGTTTTGAGCAGCAGGGCTGCAGGCTAACAGTGTCATCAGGGCTCTGGCTGTCAGCTTCTTTAAAGGGTCCTGAAGGGTCCTCTTCTCAAAACTCTGGCATTAGCAGTCAAGAAGGAATACAATGTTCAGTCAGTCCACATAATCACACACTCTTAAAAGTTAGCATCAAAGTCGTGGATCGCCTTGAGCGCACACTCTATTGTATATAAAAAGCAATCAAGTTTAGTCGGATTGAACTCCCACTGTGCTGAAAGGTCTAGACAGGATACCCTGTGCTCCCCTCACACCTTCACTTACCTGCAGGAGCAGGTCACACAGCTGGCTGGCTGAGGGGCCATTCACAATGTCAGACAAAGCTGAAGCGGGTTTAGAGTTAGAGACATCTACGCCCTGAGTCTTTGTTTCTTCTGTGAAGATTGCACAGAGGAACTGCAGAGCCACCGAGTGAAGAAGAGGGTCTGGGAGCTTCTCATTCACACACACTGAAAGAGTTCCTGCAAACACACACACGGGGAAAATAAGAAAGACAAAGTTGGCAGGAGAATAGTTTTCTTCTAATGAATGACACAGTAATACACTGAATCACTGCATGACAAAATGGCAAATTCATAGTTTAAACCCCCTGACAGCTTGATATTTGTCTGGGAACACACTCATCATTTGAATGTGTACACAGACACCAAGATATCATCAACATGTACACAGAGACGTAAATACACAGACAAAGGATCAGCATTCATCTTTCACTGGACTCATCAGATTCCCCTGCTGTGCCATTAATCACAGAGGAAGATGAGTGGGAGGAGTGGAGGTACTTTAAGGACAGGATGTAATTATCCGATCCAAGCATCTGTTCAGAGAAGTTAATACACACTGTAATGATGCAATGATGTGTGTTAATATGAGGGATCTTTCGGAGCCCGAATTAAAAATGCAAAATTAAACCTAAAATGCTAATCCTGATTATTTAGCGAGTTACTCTAATCAGCATAATTATCCTAATCATGATTATAAGCCTTTATGATTGGAAAAAAAATGACTTCACAGCCTGATTTCATCATGTGTCATGATCTCCACTCCTCCTCCTCAGCAGCCTGTTTTAAAAAATGAAGCTCCTTAATGTCTCCAAAAGACAATGGTCTATTTTTATGAATTGAAGTGGATGATACATAATGAATGACTGTGCCACCAACATCACAAAAATTAATTAAGTCACCCTTACTCACACACTGACAGAGCAGAGTGTCTGTGTACCTGCAAATGTTCGCCAGCGTCTCCCCAGTGCAGCAGAGACAGATGGGTACGATGCTGAGCTGTCCCTCCTCACCAGAGTAGCCAGGAGCATAAACACGTCTGCCCAGCACACACACACCGCGTCCCGGGTACCTGCGTCTGAAAGGGGAAAGAGTGAGTCACTAATTTTATGACACAAGACAGCCACAAAGCCACACTGCAGAACACTCTGCAAGGGAGGTTGGATAAATGTCAGGGTAGGAATTGCTGTTGTAGCATCGTTAAAGGTTTTTAACTGAATCAAAATGGGGAAATAAATTCAAAGAATTAACAAAAGAGCTGTTTTCTTGAAGCTCAAATGCTGTTACCCTGTTGGAATACACACTTAGGTTTCACATCCTGCTGTTTAACCATAGGACTATATCACTGTGTTTAAGACACATTTAAAACCTGACTCTTACATCAGAAAATAGACACCTGTGTGAGCTCTTCTTCCTTGTTGGTAATCTCTCCTCACTGTCCTGAAACTCTGCCAAAGCCTGGACCAGGTTGAGCTTTGTGGTCTAATTTGTGCCTGATCCCTCGATTTTATACAGTTGCTTCCGTTTGCAGTCTTTTCTCTGCTGTTGATTGGTCAGCCATTAATCAAATACCTTTAGTTTTGTCCTCTCTTTTTTGATTGTTTTGATTAGTTTGGACCAATCAGACGCATTTATTATATGACTGCCAAAAAACCTGGGGAATATTGAAACTCCAAGCAAGTAAGCCAAAATGACCTGACAAGTTTAGAAAAATGTCTTTTTTGAATGTACAACACAAATATTATGCCTGAATTGAGCGTGAAGAGTAAAAAAATGTGCCAACAGGGAAAGAAACATTAACTTTTCAGATTTCTAAAAATAAAGTCTTTGTACAAGTAAATAAACTAGTTTTGTCTTTAATTTTCTTAACACAATGCAGTTTTCTGGACTTGTTAGGTGAATTTGGCTCCAATGGAGGCTAATATGACAATTTTTACTGAAAATGAAAAATAAATATTTAATTAGATTTCAGTTTTTGTTGACAGCTACTGATGGAGACTCAAATCACCTCACATTAAGAAAGTAGTTACCTATATATTTCTTCCATACATTTATTATTTGTTAGCTATGCATGCTACTTCATTGTGTAAAACTACTTGTCAACAATATTAGTATCCGGTCACTCTAAGCTAACTGTAATGTTATAAACTAAGGGCCATGAAGCTAGCAGCAACACATACAGAGGGGTGCCATTGGTCTGCTTAGTTCCTATGAAATCCATTTGGCTGACATTAGCTCCCTCACTTTGAAAGATAGCACCTCAGTTAAAGATTGACTGTAGAGATTGTAATTAAGTGATTTTTTAGTTTTGGGGTTCAATTTTTGCTTTTTTTTTCATAGAACATTTCCTTTGGTTTGCACATTGAGTATTGACTTAGGACCCACTTCCTCTTTTAAGTTCTTGAGAAAAAGCCATCAGTAGAAACTGAGTAATTGTGTTATTTTATACATCAAATTAATACAGCACAAAAATCTGTGTCTGTGTAAGAACTCGTTTTTTCTATAAAAAGTTGACATAATAGTTGACAAAGGAAGGTTATTCAAATGTTACTCATATGTCTCCAGGCATACTTGATAGCATGGCACCCCCGTTAGTGTCTCAATATGGCAACCCCATCCACTCTGAACTTGAGTTTAAAGGAAAAGTTGACTCCTGTGCATATGTTAAACAGAATGACACTTTAAGCCACTATGTTACACGTTGTGTTACAGAACTGGTTCTGACCTAGTCCTTTGGTATCCAGCATTAGCACTGCCACTAATGTAGACAACAGCTGCTTCAGGAAGTCCATCTGTCCAATCAGCTCCTGGCTCACCATGACACATGACTGCAGCAGTTTGGAGAAGCTGGACAGGAACTGAAGTAACGTGACAAACTAGGAACACAAAGATGGAGAAAGTTTGCAAAATCTAACCACATATGAATACAAACACATTGCACAGATCTATGAAGCAGCGGAGGTTAAAGAAAAAGTGAAAACGGATGTATAGGGAGAATAAGTTCTTCAGATGAAAGCTAATATTCCAAGCTTGCAAAACAATGCTTTGAGTTTTAGCTTGTTGAGTATTCCACCCACACTAAAATCTGGAGGTGCCCTCAGACAACCTCGCGCTGCACTGAAAGTGGCACTGCACTGTAGCAGCCCACGTTTTTGTGGCAAGTCATACTTACAAAAAAAGTTGAAAAACTCTTCAGAACTGTCTATCAGAGTGTTTCTTACCTGGCTCTTGATGTCTTCTCTCTCTCCTGGAAGGTTGTTTGTTGTCTTTAGCTCGTTCAGACATTTCTCGATAGGCTCGATACTCGCTAGACTGAGGAAGAAAAGAAAGATGAATGATGTGCAGGTTTTGAAGAAGTAACTGGAGCAAATTCAAGCTATAATTAGCATTAATTTTTCCAGGAAAGATGAACAAACATATTATCTATAACATAAGTAATGATCCAAAAAATTTCCAAGAATTTGCCACATAAGCTCTTTGTTTTTAACTTTAATTACACTTTAAATCCTGACAGTGTTTTGTAATTTTGATCACAAGCTGTAATGACGTTAACTATCATCTACAAAAGTGAGCTGCATCTTTACACCTGTGTGACCTATATACCAGCCATGAATGCAGAGTGAGGTATTTCAATGCATTTCACTTCGAAGATTGTACTCAAAGGAGCAAGGTTTCACTTCAGTGCACTACTTTTTAACAGTTTTTCTCCCTCCTCAGATTCACACATTCATTTAAAGAAAACGATGTAATACTAAAACCTAAATAAACTGCATTGGGAGCTGGTGTGGATTGGAAAGACTCCTCAATTTGAAACAAGTGGCCAGCAGAGGGGGTCGGAGCAAGGCTTGGCAAACATTTCACAGGGAGTGGATCCATCTGTACCTCACAACTATTAACGACACCATAGGCTGACCTTAACTATTGTACAGTTAGCTGGCAACACAGCCATAACAGCTGGTACTTAAAAGAGCAGTACATCTGCACAATGAAAGTCATCATACAGGAGAGTACAATATACTGGCACGATCTATATCATGATTTTAGAGGACTTTGTCATCATTCTACTATCTATACATTTTAATGTGTATTAGGGAAGAATAATACTTGAAAAGCTTTATATTGCTTCTTTATGATGTCATCAATTCCAAACTGAAAATATAACTGAAATATGAATATTCCTGTAGAAGGATGTAGAAGAATATGTTAATTACATGGGAGCTCAGCCTTTCCAACTTCATGTTAAAACTGTGATCATTAAATATTGTAAGTTTAAATCCGACCATAAGGCTTTACTGGCAGCGTGTCATGTGGGAAAAACACATTTTTCAGGGTTTGATACAATGCACAGTGACAAGGGTGACATCTTGTTCAGTGGGTAGAGTATACAAGAAAAGAAACAGGAGATATATTTGTGGCATGAAACAAGAAAGCTGCCACAACTCTCTTATTGATGATTGGATAGAAACAATATACAAAAAACACGTTATCCCTCATAATACAAGAAAGAATATGTCTTAGTGTAAAGGAGTGGACTCCTCGACCAATATTAACAGATTTGATCAGCTCCATAAAGGAAAAGATTGTCAGCATGATCTGATTTTTTTAATTCCCACACATCAAGAATATCTCCCCCTGCTGTATTTAGCTTTTCTTTTTCTTTTACCTAAACACATTGTGGCATCTTGGGTAAAAGCTTCCTGTATTAATCAGGAAATAAGTGAAGCTATTTGTATTGAATGTGCATCAAGCTGTAAGAATGAACTTGTATTGATTCAGATTCTTTCCTAAAGGGCTGAATGCAAAATTAATCACCCTCCTGACTGAAGAGTTTAAAACAAAATTTAACTGTAGTGATTTAAAAGAAAAGATTTAGATTAAAAAAGATTAAGAAAAGGTTAAAATCTGAGTTCCTGACTTCTCTTCATGATTAACACATCAGAGATATTTGTGTGCATGTGTGTCTGGCCTCCTACCTGGCCAGTGCCTGAAGGAGCTGGTTGTGCTGCACAGCAGCGAGGGTGAAATCTGGCAGGATGACCAGCAGGTTAGCCAGCAGGCCGCAGTGGGCTGCCATGAGTTCAGGAGTTACCATGACAACAGGTTCCACGGCCGAGGGCGCGCCCTGTCGGGAGTCTTGGGAGGTGGCTGAGCCGCTGGTGTCTGTGTCACTCTGGCCTGTAGATACATCAGTAGAGAGCTAATGGAGACACCTCCACACTGGACCGTGTGAATCAGGTCTGGCTGTCTCTGAAGACGCTGAGACCACAAAAACAGCGCACACCACTGTTCTACTTCTTTAAGTTTATATGTTAACTGTTACAAGAATACACAAACACGAGAGATGGTTTTAGTTCAAAATAGTCTGTAACCACAGTGAGGTTCAACATCTCTAAAGGAAAATAATGTGAGGGTTTATATGGTCTGGAGAACTAATCCATGCTCTATTAATTTAACTGTAAACACATGTTAACACAGAGACACTCTTCATTCCTCTCTGTGGTACCTTGAGCTGTCAGTCTGCTGGCAGGTGTTTCTCCAGCGAAGCTCAGAGGGGACGGACTCTTAGGGGTGTGTGGGCCTGAACCTCTTATCTGTTAACAACAACAAACAGACATGAAGACTCACAGGCAGACATGTGTTTCCAACATGTAAGTATGTGTGCTTTATTTTGAAGGAACAAGGCATTGCTGACCACAGTGCTGGAGGTGGAGAGGGAGCTGGACGGTCTACTGGAGTTGGCTGTGGGCACTGGTGGGTCACATCTCCAAAACCACAAAGAATCCTCAGAGTCTAGACGAGTACAGTGTACACATAAACTTACACTGACAGAACAACGCCATCACTTCTGACTCACATGGTCACATCTATGCCGAACTAGAACTTACCCAGTGAACCACTCTCTTGAGAACCAGGTCGTTTTGTGGTGCCACCATGACGCTGCAGGTGGTAAGTGTACTGACCTCGATAACAACAGGTGGCACTAACAGCCACATGCTGAAAGTACTGACAGTGATAAAGTAGGGCCTGAAGTGCTGGAAGACCCACCAAAGACACCCCAGAAACCTCATCGTGGACACATGGGTGCTGGGAGACAGGAGAGGGGAAAGAGTGCAGAGGTCAAATTCTTGACTTCCAAAACAAGGATGAAAGAAGAGACAGAAAAGTAAAAACAAAAGGTGATGAGATTAAAATTGGGTTTGCTTTTTTTTTTTTTAAAGTCCCTGATGAGATTAGTTTCTCCTTACAGGCTTTTTATCAACAAAACATGTCCAGTGATTTTAAGATTTTCTCGTTAGGACTTTCAGTCGTGCTTTTTGCATATAAAGATTATGGTGTTTTTCTGGGGGCTAGTACAGCCTCAAAACTAGAACCCCCCCCCACTCTAAACCCTGCAGAGTTTAAGTAAGGTATTGGTTTGGGAGGAACAGAAAGGAGAGAGAAACAAAGTGAAGGAGAGAACAGAGTAACAGAGAAAAACATTCATGGTCTATAAAAGCTTTTTAACTAGCTGGCAGCGCTGCTGACCTGCCAGTGGGAGTCCTTGGCCTCCTCCGCGTTGGCAGGCATGGGCATCACCAGCAAATTCTGCAGGATAAATGCAGCCTGGACACACAAACCAGAGAAATAAAGGGTTGTGCACACACTGGGTCAAGTCTGCATCAGCAACAGTGCCATCTGCCTGTTTAGGGCTGGTAGTACACAGAAGTCCAGCTTTATTTACTGACCAGTCAATCCTGCTTTCCACATCTTTATCAAGACAAAGCATCATTTAAATGATTTAAAACACAGTTTTATCTATCAGATCTTTGTTTCTATACCAACATAAACAGTCAGCTGATCCAAATGTTTCTTTCCAGACTCTACGGATGAAGTTATTTCATTCTGAAGAGTGAGCTGAGCTCCAACATCACACCTCTCTGCGGACCATGCTGCTCTCATGCTGATCCAGGAGGATGTTGAGAAGTGTACCCCATAGACCGCCGCTGATGTTCTGACAGCTGGCACACAGAGCCTGGCACCCGCTGGGCACAGAGGACAGCGCTGCACCCAAACCCAAACTGGCACACCTCACCTGACATAAAATGGGAGAATTCAAGAGGGTATTCAAGAAAAGGAGGAAACACCAAGAGACCAAAACCAAGTATGTCTAAATGACTACGAATACAATGGGAAGTATATTAAGATAACTTAAATGTTGACCTGAAGATGCTGGTTGTTCATAAGAATAACATTTAAAATGATAACGTCAGAGTCTACCTTGTCAGGGGAGCCTCTTTAGACTGACTTGTGTTGGAACTTATTTTTAGAGACAGAGAGAATTTGGTGTGACTGGCTGTCAAATGTTTCTTTAGCTCTGCAAGTTCTTGTGTAACTCTTGTGGGTTTCATTTGTCCCAAAAGTAAAGAAACTATAAACTCAATTTCATGACAGAAAAACTTATTGAAGTAGAGGTGAAACATGAGCTGGGAGCATCTTAATATTAGAAACTAAAGTCTCTAACTCAAACATACCACACACACCATACAAATATAAAACAGCCTCTGTACCTCCTGGTCTCTGTCGACCCACAGTGGGATAAGCCAGGCCAAACCAAGCTGAGAAGCACTCGCCTCTTCAGCAGCTGCTTCATTTCCTAAAGACCACTGGGATATGAAGTCCTGCTGAAGACAAAAAGGTGAGAAAAAGCACTGTCTGTGTTACCTTTTTTTAAAAATCCACAACAGACTAGCATTGCAAATTAGCTTGGGCAAAAAATAGTGTGATGCATATATATATATATATATATATATATATATATATATATATATATATATATATATATATATATATATATATATATATATATATATATATATATATATATATATATATATATATACATATATATATATATATATATATATATATATATATACACACACACACATATGGTAAAATCGGCCCTATCTCACAATGATAAAGGATCCTTTAAAAACAATTCTGGATCCAGACAGTGATCCAGGTCACCTCCAGAATTTAATCACTTCCTTCTTATCCAATGTACATTTCCTGAAAATTTTATCAAGAGCCATTTGTTACTTTTTGAGTTATGTTGTTCAGACAACCAAATAAACTCCCAAAAACATAACCTCCTTAGCGGAGGTAATAACTCATTTTTAAGTAAACTTCACAGAAATACTAACACTCACACATAAATAAGTGTGTTAAAAGTAGAGCCCGACCGATATGGGATTTTTGGGGCTGATGCCAATACTGGGGGCAAAAAACAGCCGATATCCAATATATCGACCGATATCTGATATATCGGCTGATATATGTATAATAAATTCATTGATATACACAGGATATATACTGTATTTAATCACAAATCATTATAATACCCATATGATTCAAGACAGAGACAGACCATTATTAAATTAAAACTAGGAACTTTAATTATAAAACTGTTAACATAAGAACTGTAGTGTAAACCAATGATAAATAAGAACGAGCTGTAAACACATTAATAAATAAAGAAGTCAAACTTTAAACACAGTAAGTAGAAAAAAAGTCAAACTGTAAACACACAATGAGCAACCTACATGACGTTAAAACGCTGTGTTATAGTCTTACTTTAGATAATGGTTGACCTGTGAAATAAAAGTACCATTTATCTCTGTTTATCTCTCAAAAAAGCAACTTGCGCGACGCTAAAACGTCATTCTATAGTCTTACATTAGATAACGGTGGACGGAGGGGGCGGGCACTCGGGCAGTGTGCAGCCCAACACACAGACACACAGGAACATGAGTGACAGAATCTCCACGGAGCAAAATTTTTTATAATCGGCTACATTTTGGACGATGTTGTTTAATCCGTGACAGGTATAATCGGCCCGATTAATCAGCCTGACCAATTAATCGGTCGGGCTCTAGTTAAAAGTAATTCATGACAGAAACAGTGTGATATGATAAATCAATATGACATTTATCTGTAGCGTTCTTGTTTAACTTATGTCTTGTCTGATATAATTGAGGAGGTGAGTGAAGAGGCCCTCATAGAAGCCAATCACCAGGGGAAGCTCTTAGTATTTGTTTCACTTTCTAGGAGTGGCTGTGTCTTATCTCATCTCCTCATCCAGGTCACGTTTTTGACACGCAGCAGACTAAACATGAATCATCACATTTACCACTTGTTCCTGAAGCAGCTTTGATTGTTTCCTTTCTAACCGGCTGTACCTTTACAAACAGCACACCGATGGCCCTTACCTTGTCTCTGTTTTCAGAAATCATCTCATGGGACAGTTGGAGCAAACAGATGACAGCGTTCTTGGTCACACCTTTCCCCATGAAAGAGAGAGAGTTACCTCCCCACTCGACATAAAATGATGAGATCACCTGCGTAAAAATAAGCACAACATATTTGTCTATCTGCGTCACAAGATCGTGCTCCCGTCTTCTTTCTCTGTCATTTGATTGTCTGACTGCTAAATGCTTGTCATGCAACTCACTGCATACAAAAAGAGGCTAAATACAACAGAGACTAATTATTCTGCTTTATTTGCCATCAGGATGTGGGGCTGCTCTGAGGAGCTAATGAAGGGAGAAAGAGGAGCTCAAGGCCGGCTGAGCTTTAGAGCCCTACGGTGCTGAGAGTGTCAGGTAAGAGGTGGGTCAGAGGGTGGGGAGGAAGGGGGTGAGACTGTGCTCGGTATCTGGTTGTTGGATGGAAGTAGTCACCAGAGAGTGGGACTGGAGAGGAAATTAACCTTCATCGAATCCTAATAGACGTCCATGAAAGCTGACTGTTGCTGAAGCAAACAAATGAATAAAGATATTTGTTGTGTTGAATCCTCAGAGGTCTCCATTCCCAATCAAATATAAAAGTTTGGACACCTCTGTGCTGAGGACTGCTGCGCAAGCTGGTCCACACTGTGTTAGGCTATTGTTTTACGGACTGTTGAACAAAGGAACAGATGGAAAAGGCAAGGTTGATTAATCTCATCAGCATCTTCTCAGTGTGGCATATCTAATCAATGAGATTTCTACCTTTTGCGATTCATGTCCCGTAACCATATCCTGCTCCGTTTTAATTAATTCCTCAGAAAGTACTGAGCTTCGCCTTTTATTCATTTCTGTTGGCAGTTCTTGGCTCTAATGAAAGGGTAGGAAGCGTGCATTTGCCCACACAACACATGAACATATGCACAAAGTGGACACAGAACATTGCTCACACATGCTCACACACCTCCAGAAGTCCACTGAGATACTTAGAGCAGAGGGACACAGGCTCCAGGTCAGGGCAGTGGGAGCTCCAGCCGGGCTGGGCAGTGAGGCTGACCATGCCCTGCAGTGTCCTCTCCAGGCTGGGAAGGCCGTAAAAACGCGGGGCATCGGACACCCGCAGGCACTGAAGCAAACGGAGTGCCAGCTGGCTCTTGAAGGGGCCTGCTAGTGCCAGACAGAGCCTGGACAGAGAGGAGAGGACAGAGAGGAGGAGTGAGAAAAATCGCAAACCAGACGGACAGGAGGTGGTCGAGTGACAGGGGAGAGCAGGAGAAAAAATCGTCATGAAGCCAACACAGATCTTCACCGTTAGTTTTTCTTTTTATGTCTTAAGCTGGCAATTTCTATGTTCTGTTAAAAAAAACTGAAAGTTTTGATAAAATATACTCTTAAAAAGCATTCCTTAGAGTGAGAGAAGATTATTTTACTACTTTTCTCCTGAAAAAGCAACACAAGAGCTTAATCACTTTCTTATGGATGAAAACAACTTTTCTTTCATTCATTTTCAATAAAGAATAATAAATAAACTATATTTGGTGCAGAACTTCAGAGCTTCATCTGATTGAAAACCAGGAGTGACACAATTCCCCTTTTTCATGAAATCGTGTTAAAAATGTACAAATTATTCAATGTTCAAAACAATCCTTGTGAAATCTGGTTTAAAAAACTGACCTAGGGTTAATGCGCAGTAGCATTTGGATCAGAAACTCTGCTTTAGGGCTGGTTTGTGATTCCTACCTGTCAGTGGTGTTTGTCACTCTAAGGAGTAAGGTGTTAAAGAAGCTGGTGAGTTCTCGCTGCAGTCTCTGGCTGACGTGGTTCTTCAGCTCTTCCAGCTCCCCTGGGCTCTGAGTTGAGGTCTGGGTCTCCACACCAAGCAGCAAATTAAGGAGGGATGCAGCCTCCTAGATGTTTATAAATATACAGCAGCACGTCTTTACTTGATACTTTCTGGGTCTAATTTAAAACAAGCTAATTTAAAAAAGAAAACGCTTCTAAGCATTAATCTGAAAGAAGTATAAGGCTAAAAGACAAGTTATTTAAACCACATTTATTGCCATTCTTTCTGACTAATCTCTCGACTGTTTTATATGTAATAGTGACTGATCAATAGACCCTAACAACTGTCAATAAATTTCAGTACAAAGGATCAACATGATCCCACAGGTCATATCAGATATTATATAAAAGGAATTCAACAAATGTCACCCTTTCCTGTTGACACTGTGGCAAAAACATTAGTTTTATCATTCTTATTAGTCAGCTGAAGCCAGAAACACACAACAAAGCATTTACATCTTGACTGATTTCAAACTTGGAAGCTCACACACATTAATACATTTCTAACCTATTGTTAACATGACAATCCTTTGATTGCACAAACTACACAATTCCAATAAACTGCTACACAACACACAATAATTCCATTGACAGGAGATCTCACAGAAGCCTACATGGCTAAACCAGACTACAGAAGATAAACAAACGCAGAAGGGTGATGAGCATCATCAGCTGCCATCATGATGTGTGTTTTGTTTACTTTTGTTGCCATCAGGGATGGGTACCTTTCATATTTAAAATGAAATTGTACCCATGCCCGGGACCTGGCAATCAGTATCAGCACTCAGCGATACCAACTCTTGGTACTTTTGTGTGTGTTTATGTGGTAATTAATATGAATCTGTTTAATAATAAAATCTCAAAGTTTTTCAATTTATTTATTTCAATATATTTATTTCTCTCTATGTATAAGCTTGCAATGCTGTGTTTATGTCTGGCATGGAAAATCACCTACTCTTCCACTCTCACAGTCACAAGGATGCACATAGGTACCAAAACATAGTGCCGTTTGATTTCATGATGATTGTACTCGATACTACAGATGGAACTCGGTTAGCGCCTATAAAAGTACTTAATTCGGTACCAATCCCTTGTTGCTATGTTCATGAGCTGATGACATGTCCCAGTTCGCTCTTCACTTATAGTATTCAGCTAGAGGCAGCAGCACAAGCAACTGCACATATTTAACACGTTTAACATTTACAATTCCATGGGGCTCAGATGGCCTAGCGGTCTATGTCGTGCCCCATGAGGTTTGCCCTGGAGTGGGTGGCCCTGGTTCTAATCCTGTGGCTTGTTTCCAGCATGTCACTCCTCACTCTCACCCTGTTTCCTGCTCTATCCACTGTCCTCTCCTACCCCATTAAAAGCATGAAAAGGCACGAATAACTTTAAAATGAAGAAAAAAAAAAAAAAAAGATTTACAATTCCAGATCAGGGATGTTCTGATGCAGATGGGGGGCAGTAAAACAGTCGTATTGATGCGACACACTTGAGGATTATTTGGACAAATAATTGGATACAATGAGCTCTAAACCAGGTCACACCTCCTCAAGCAAATTGGGCTCTTTATCTAGCTTAAAATCGTCCAGCATGTCTCCAGCCTAAGTACCATGGAGTATCCTTGAATTTGCATCCTGTCCTGCTAATCCCCGCAACAGAATCAGCGCCAGCGTGTGCATCTCTAAATTTCTGATCACTATAAGAATAACTTTAAACAGCAGGAAGACGTGATATTAGTAATGATGTCAAAAGTTGTGACATTTGCCTCATTCATACTTCAAGATGCATCGAGTGCAAAGCTCAGAGGAGGAGAACTGAAAAGGGACGAAAAAATACCATCCCATAATTCCCTGCTAAACCTAAACTCAAAGAGTGCCAAATATGCAGAACTTTTTCTTGAACAGTTTACATGAAGAAGATTGTTAATGGGAGTGAAGAGAACGACAGATGTTCCTGAAACAGCTCAGTAATTACAGAAAAGCCGGAGCAGAGAAGAGCTGTTCACCCCTACCAGGCATTCAATCTGAGTCTGCTTTAGCTGCCAGGGGAGGGCTTATTGTTTACACACACATTAATGAGAAAGCCAAGGTGAGACTGATTAAATCCTAAAAGTAGCTCTCCTCGCTGAAACAGTGTGGTTATTCTTCTCCTCAGGCAAACATATGACTCCAACTTTGTGTTAAGAGCCCAGGAAATAATCTGTGCCGCAGGTTTGAGGTGCTACGCTGTGATACTATTTTCACGTCGTTATGAGACTGTAATATGTTTGGCTTGTCTGCTGGTGTGTGATTTATTCTAGCTTTGATTACAGGTATATAACCCTCTGTGTCGGAGCGTGGAGAGCCTAAATAGATTACTAGCCAGCAGTGCAGCATATTTCACATGTGCATGTACTACTGCAAGAACGATATAGACTGTTAGCTAGATCTGCAGATCGTGAAAGAGATGTCTGAGCTAAAAAAAAAAACAGGCATCTATATCACAACCATGTAGAAAAGGAATTATTGCACTGAGTTCACTTTCCTTGCTTGTCTGTAAAGTGTGAATTATTTGTACCTGGTTGAGGAGCAGCTCCAGTATCCAGTGCAGGTCCTTGTCCTCAGGGTCAGAAGTGGACTCAGTGTGCACCTGTTTGAAGTAGGCATTCAAAAATGCAACAATGCCCACCAGCAACCTCTCATCCTCGACACAGGCAGGGCGCACCTGGAGAAACCTGCAGGGAAGGAGACAGAGACTGTGTCAATGAGAAGAAGAGAGCCATGTGAGAGGAATAAACTGGTGATAATTTACGGTTCATTAGTTTTAATAACTAAAGAAGACTAAGCCAAAATCTATTCTTTTTTCTATTGCTCTTTTTTATGGTAAATTCATTCAGTAACAATGAAAATCAGCGAAAGTAATTGACATATCATAAAAACTAAACCTGAACTCTTACTTTTTTAGCGATATCCTCAATTTGGTGCACTTCCATAGGAAAGGTTAAATAACAATTTAAGACTTATTTAAGGACAAAGAAAAAGGAAGAGGACCTGAACTGAACAAAGGAAGGGCTTGCAATTCAATTCAAGAAAAGTCTTCCATGTAAGCCAACACATGAAGCCATACTTGGCTCAACAAACAACTTTTAACATAGCAATGTAGAATCTGTACACACTAAACTTTGACAGGGGTTCTCCTAGTTCCTGTTTGTGTCATTTTCACTGTTCAATTAGAAGTGACTAGTGACATATCAATAGCTGTCAGTCTGCCATAAAGACATCTCATCTCGAAATGCAGTATGTAGTATGTTTGTAGTATGTGTATGCAGTCTGCCCTGTTCTGTTAGTGAACATTAGACCTATCCACTGCAATTATATCACAAGTGATTATTTATTTTTACTTATTCAGATTCCTGAAATACCAGTGATGCCTCTAGGTAAACTACTCAAGGTGAGGTTATGAACTAAGAAATTATAGCATCCATAGTGAAGACAAATCTTGAAGGATGAATTTCATTTTGCTTCTGATATGAACACACTTGCTTGTGCAGGGTACCTGGTCACTGCTGACTGCCATCTGAGCACCTGAAGAGTGTCCCTGCAGCTGTGGGTGGGAACGTGAGGAAGGGCCAGTCGGTCGATCAGCAAATAGAGGCTGAGCCTGGAAAGAGCAGAGGTCACTGAACTGTGTCCTGCTGCCATGACGATGGCCTGGATACAGTCCTGAAGGGCAGTGGGAAGGTGAGTCGCCCGCAATGACAGAACCTGTGCTTCTGACAGCTTTAAGTCAGGATGAAATCTGACAGGGAAGAAATGTTGAGAATATAAACACATTAGATTAGATTAAAAGCAGATTTGATCACCTGAAGGGTCGAGACATTTCCAAGTCATCAACAGAAAGACGTTTTCTTAGAAATACATGTGACTGTATCTGACAGAAACAGGCGTTGTAGCAGAAACAATCAGACAGATAAGCTAAACAAAGCTGTCAGGCTCCATCAAAACAACACAGGCTTTAAATATAGAGCTATGAACTTTAAGTGAAGTGTTTCTTTCCATATAACAGCACTGTTAAAAGTTAACTTTGAGGTGGATTGATCCATCTTCAATGCATTGTAAACACCTTTGCTGTAATCAAGCTGGTTAAAACTGAATGAGAGACATTCTCATCTGTTTGAATTAGGTCACATTAGAAGTAAATGAAGACAGATGAAACACAAGATGCTGAGCTTCTGAAACTGTTTCTTTAAAGCTATACTTCCTGAGACATTACATTGTATAAGAGTGATGTTCATCTAGATTGCTGCTGCTGTTTTCTTTTTTAAAAATTCCTACGATACAGTTATCATTACAATCGGTTTCTCCAACACTAAACATTTATATGAAAAAATGGAAAAACAAGATCAACACAAGAAGGTAACCTCCTTGACCCTTTTTCTTCCATATTTTCTTTTTGTCTTATTTCTAAGTTGGTTTTAATTGATCTTTTTTTTACCTTTATCTTCTTAAAGTATTCCACTTTTAGCTCATGTGAAGTTTGTTTTGTTATTTGTTTTATTCCAGAAAGGAAGAAATAGAAGGAAAAAGCAATAAGAAAACAAAAAGAAAAATAAAGCTATAACTGGAAAAGTTTCAATCAGTTGATTAAGGAGTTACTTGAAATTAAGATAAGAATAAACTGACAAATATATGAACAAGACGATTTGTAGGCTTTTGAGGAGACTGTTCTAGCTCTCTGCTGTATTAAGAGTCAAATGTACTTTAGTTCTTACTCATCAACATTAGTTGAAATGTCTTTCAGCTCCTCGAGCAGGTTATCCATCCCAGAATGCCATGCAGTATTCCATGCCACCTGCAGTGCTTGGTGAGCAGGTGCCAGTGTGAGCAAATCAGCAGAAGGGGGCAGGACGCAGCAGTGTGGGCTGACAGCATGATGAGACGCTGCCTGGAAAGGGATGTTGTACCTTTGGGGGGAATTGGGAGATGATCAAACAGTTAAAAGACTACGGCCTACAAAAAAGTGACCTTTAATTTTTTTTATCAGCTCACCTGCGGATAACAGACAGTGGTAGGGAAAACGGTGCAGGGTTTACATCTGTGTTTCTATTCTCTGACCTGATATGGCACAAAAGAGACAGCACAACAAAGTGTTGAATAAGGCTAATAGTTTCTTAAGCATGGGGAGCTCTCAGAGAAGAAATAACAAACATACCACATTTCAATGCTTGCAATCTCATCAAATAGCAGCAAGCTCATTAGGACAGCAATCTCGCTGCCATTGCCTTTGTTCTCCTTCAATATCAAGGATGCTATAATGAAGACACAACAGACACAGTTTACATACGGTAATAAACACACTGTATCCATCAACTCATGCATCCAGTAAAAGACTTCATAACTGTGAAAATGAGAAACACTTCGATATTAAAGTCCATGAACACACTAAAACATACGTTCACTCAAAGGGCTTAGCTTATATCATGGCCATGTGATGCCTAATGAAATTCAGTGTTGATGCTTTAAATGCAGTTATACATACATACATAGAATGTGCAAAGTATAAATCTCAGCACATCTTTTGCATAGAATATAGAGTACACTCAAAAAAGTATCTCTAGTAGATCTGATCTAAAAATATGCTGAAAGACACTTTTCCACATTCAGAGTTAGTAACCTATAACTTAGCTACAACACCAGCGACAGCACTGCAGACAAAGCTCAAATAAAGCTCCTTGTGTCGAGCTGAGCTCTGTAGCAACAAGTTGCATCATACTGATGTTACCACTTATTATAGTGTGACATATAAACTCTACATCAAAGCTTGACTTGTCATCTCTTTTTCTGACAATGTGCCCCCTGGCTGCACCGCACAACGCGTATAGCTGTTACTTAATGAGTTGTCTTGTGAACGTACCCCTGAGCACTGCGAGGAGCAGGAGGTTGCGCTGTGCCAGGCTGTGCCTCAGAGCTGGATCTGCATACACCAGCTTCCTCAGGATGCAAACACAAGGCTCCAGCAGGCAATCGGAGCTCTGGGGAAAACAGCAACATAAGCACTCAGTGTTTAATTGCAGGGAAAACACAAACACACACTCACACACGCTCACACACACACATACATACATATTCTCTTCCCATCTCTTCCTGCTCTGTGCTTCACACATAAAAATAAACAGGGCCTCTTTACTGTCTCTTCACATAAGCTGAACTCAAAATCAGGGACTTCTCAGGTTGCAGGCAATCGAGGTTCAGGACAGACACAACCTGCAGGCACACCATCTTAACACACTTGTTAGCTGAGAAAAGTCATCCTGTTTGTGTGCCCCTGCACCTCAATGTAGTCAGTAATGCTGGACGTTTGGCCCTGTTAGCAGTGTCTGATTTAGAGCCTGGGAATGATCAGCAGACTGCAGTAACTAGAGGGCAAAAATCCCTGCTGACCAGGGCCTGTCTGACACTATTAATACAGGCCACTTCATCCTTCTATCATGCACGCCTCAGTAGCTTTCCTCCACATCCGCTGGCAACACACGTACTCACAAAAGTAGGAATGGCACCAAAGTGGGAGCACATGTTACTGCATTTATGAGAAACAAGGGTTTGTTTTATTTGGCTTCAACAGCAATTCACTCAGCACACATCTATTCATCACTTCGCCGAAGCAGGTTTGTGTTTACCGTGTTGCCGTTTACACTCTCCGTAATGAAAGAAATGACTTTGTCGGTTATTCCGAGATTCTTCAGCACTGGATGCATTGTTGTGTCTGCAGGGAAAGCAGGGGAACAATTCAATATACTGACAACAAACATTTGCATAATCATCAACTATTTGTTTTTCGGGGTTGTCTAAAACATATGGTGGTGGGAAGGCATAGAACTCTGCTGCACTACTTGCAAATTATACTTTTCACAAAGGGAAAGTTCCAGAAATGTGTTGAGGGGACCTTTGTTTCACACTAAAATTATGAGAGTGGTGAATGAAAGAATCTAAGTCCTCATGAACTACCAAGCTTTAAATAATCATGATTAAATAATCCTAAGGAGCTCATTATTGTGTTAAAAAGGGAGTTTTAAAACTATAACCAATCAGTGTGCTTCACATTCATATTTATCTCTAAATCAGGAGGCTGATCAAAAAGTTTTTGGAGAAAAACTAAACAGGTGTTTTGGGGTGTTTGCCTAAGCCCGGATTCTGCATAGGAAGGTTTTACATAGCAATAATTCTGTTATAAAAAGGTCATTATTGAACATCCTCCACAGACTCCTCACCTTGTAGCACTACAGCAAGCTGCTCTGCTGCCGATCTTCTCAAGGAGATGTCCACAGTGTCGGAGGTCAGAACACAAAAGAGCTTCTCCACAGACTCCACCTGAGCACAGCATAACACATCAAGTAGGTAGGCAGTGTCTTATGCTGTACTTTTCTACGCACTTCCCCCCAAAGATGGCCTGGAATTTCTAGATTCAGCTGCATTTCACCCTGTCTTAATCTGGACATCTGCACACTAAGTGTCTGAAACAAGTAGCGATGAGCTGATGTGTGAATGCAGCGGGTGCAAGTTGAAAAATTCACCCTGAGTGGGTACAAGGGGGCGGCATGATTATTTCATGTGGCTGGTAGGCAAAAGACACAAAATGAGGCATCAAAATCTGTTCTGCTTGCCAGTATATTCTTTCTCATTCTTTTTGTTGCTGTAAATACGTTCAATTACTTTTTGCACTGATACAAAGGCTGTAGTGTTGGGCTCTGCTATCTTGCACATCTTGTCAGCATTACACAGAGAAAAACCCTAATTCCTGAGAACATTTCACACTGTACAGGATATATGTCCTTAAGTGTGTGTTTCTTTCATATTTTTAGATGCATACCTTAAGGACAGACTTGTTGACGGTGTCCAGTCTAATGTCTAAAGGGGTCCTGAGGCTGAAAAGATTTGGAAGAGAGGAAACCACTTGTTGATCCAGGTCTGGTCTGATTGTGCTGGCATCATCAGCCCTGTTGAGGTGAGGGAGGATCTGTTGCACGGCTGCTAGTCTCACTCTGTTAATAATAAGCAGAAATGTATGCAAATTTGGATATTAATATTTAACTCAGAACCACAGTTTCAAAGACAAAATAAAAAACTCCACGAAGCAGCGGATAACCCATGCCTTCTGTCTGCATTAGAGGGTTAATTATGTTGCATTTTTTGCTTTTTGTCGAACACCCAAATGGTAACTAGTTGTCAAAAAGTGTCTGGCAGGGCAGACAAATCTATTAGCTGTTGCCAGAATTTACCAGGGCTTGTCTCCTGGCCAGTGTCTGGTGTTAATTGCCATCTCCATCAATATTCATAGACTGGGACTGTAGAGCTGTTTTACACAGGCCTCACTGAGGATTTAGAGGACTTGATGAGCACATCAGCTGACAGCTACAGACAGTCCTAATATGTCCATCACATCTCAGTTTGTAAAGCAAAATATCACGGCTCTCTAGTGTTTTTCTGACATGGGAAAAAATACTGGGACTATTTCTAACAACTTTACTCATGCAAAGACACTTAAGATTGTAACGTCATGTTCAGATCCAACTTTCATAGCAAGACAAACTAAATCAGACCCACACTTTTCCCTCAGACTCACGTGGGTTGTTTAGTGAAAAGCAGTCGCAGCGCTGCTTTTAGCTTGGCTGCGCTTGGAAATGCGTCGTCCCTCGCCGCATCTGACATGTCACTTATCAGCAGGACACAGTTTCCCAGTGACTCCTCGGTGCTAGCGTAACCCTGCCGCACACACAGAAACGCACAACCCTCAGCCTGCTTTGGCAGACAATGGAGCGAACAATGGGGAATTCCATCTAAGCAGCACAACAGTAAATAAAATATGCGTCCCTTTGATTACAGCTGGTTTCATTTCGTCTCTTGTTGACATGGCGGGCCCATCTCTGAATGGCCTCTTTGAATTAAATCACACTTGACAGCCTAGTCAAAATCTCATGTATATTCATGAGGAATTTCCAGGCTTTCTGTTGCCTGAAACTGAACAATTAATAAAAGCATGCCCCCCACCCCTCCAAAAAGGAAACAATATAACACAGGATATGGAAATGAGAGAATAACTAGAGAATAACTACATTTTTCTCGCTGGCAGCTCAATACGCAGCCTTTTGTGGTCCAAGAGTGCTAAAATTGCACTTTTGATCACAGTTGTTTTGGTTGTGGAGAACAAACACCACTTCCCCCGTCTACATAAAAGTAATGTAATAAGTTCCAAACATGATGCCACTTTATGAGCCCAGCAGTGCAAACACAACACAGCCTCCACAGAGAGAGGCGTACCTGTAATATCGGCATGACCGGGTAAAGTGCCTCATTGAATCTGTCCCAGGTTGATGCTGTCATCATCAATCGCCCCTTGAGCAGGAAAAGCAGAATATCCTTGGCAGCGGTGTTCACCTATAGATCACAAGTAAGGTGTTGAAGTCACACAGGCACTGTAGGAGGAGATTTATAAACAGCTACTGGAAGGGGCAGATTGTTAAATGTCTAAATTACATGACATCGATAAACAAAAGCAGTTTAGCATGACTGCAGTTACTTTAAAAACACAGGTTAAAAAACAGACATCCATGTATTTTTACAGTCGTTAGTAGTTGTGTTGACCACAATATTCCTTTCAACCTGGACATAAATTAGCACATCAAAAGAGTGCCCGAAATGATCTTTCTCAAAAAGATCAAACGTATTGCTCTTCTATAAATACACGAAAAACACATTTACATTTGCCCACCTTCTCTGCAGAGTCCTGGAGCCCAAAAGCGCTTATTTCATAGAGCACCCTGTGGTGAAGGAGGAAGTTGACTCCACCGCAGGCTCCTGGTTCCTGTCGTGACACATTCTGGATGCCAAGGCAGTCCTAAGGGTGTATATAATCACACCAAAGCACATCATAAATTATCGCTGTCCTCCCACTTGCACTGGCATACAGGAGGTCCAATTCACTTTAAATGTAGCCTTGTACTTCAGATGATGGTGTGAAAATGAAAAAGAAGTCAGTTTCCAAATGTCAAGTGGGTTTTTTATAGCACTCTGTGGAAGATCTGCAATCAATCTGTCTTTAACCTACTTTTTTTTTTTTTTTTACAAATTGGTGACCCACCAAACAGACCTGGTTACGGCTTCAGCAGCTGTACTTTTAAGCATGAACCTGCACAATGTCATTCAAACACTGACTGTCTGAGAAGATGGCTTGTTCTGACCTTGACCAGGTTTAAACAGTATTCGTAGGATTCTGTCTTCACAGGCGGTAAAGGATGTGACAGCAGCTTGAGAAGCAGCTTCTGGCTCTCTGTTTGGAGGAGGGGGCTGGGCTGATCAAACTTCCACCTAAATATGGACAGCAGAAGGATGTAACTCCTAAAATATGTGAAGTGTATAAAAGCAGGAAAAAAAAGGACTGAATCGAAATGGTAAGATAATGATCGTTATCGTACAGGTAGGAGCAGATGTGAATGCATTCCTTGAGGATTGGTAGGTGCTGATGAAACGGGAGGCCGTTTATGGCTTGGTCTGCCAACTCCAGCAACTCCAACCAATTTTTCTCACCCTTAATGAAGAAATAAATCCAAGAATTTTAACAAAAATTAAACTTGAGTCAACATCTTTTTTTAATTTAACATATGTAGCTGATGAATAAATAGGGAGGGCCTTCCCTCTCCTTGGCTTACTGTAACTATATAACACAGATTTCATACCTCAGCTTGTGTTTCCTTGAGGAAGTTGCAGGTGGATTCCATCCAAAGAGCAGCACGGGCCACCCTCCTGTAGAGATCATAGCTGTCAGAATTCACCTGCTCCAAGTAGGCCACCGCTGTCTCTTGCATGCTGGGTAATACGCTTCCCAATGACGTATCCAAGGATAGGTTGAAAATAGCTTTTCCCATGTTTTCTGGGAGATTTTCAGTTGCCTGTGGAAGGTGAATAGGTGAGTAATTTCTACTTCTGTGGAGTTAAACCATTGAGAGAGTATTGCATTTTCTTACACGCACACCTTTTCAGGAGGTAGGATGGTCTGTAGGAGTTTAACGGTGAAAATAGCAGTGCCTGTGTAAGCCATTCTGTGATGAACCTGACAGCTGTGGGGAATGTCTGCTGAGCAGCACTGATGGTAGCTCAGGATATCCCCCAGCAGCTCCATGCAGGCTTGCAGCTTCGCTTTCTAAAACACAGACACACAGAAAATGTAGACAAAAGGCACACAAGCAATTCACAAACACAGCTGCACACGCACATGTACGCACATCATGTGCATGTTCACAGACACACACTGATGCACAGTTACTGGGCGGGAGCCAGGAGAAAAATTGTTCGTTCCAGGGGTTAGGAATTGAATGTAATCAGATTTCAGGGTTATTTTGGGACGAGATACAGATCCACCCTATCTCTGTGTGAATAAATTGGAACAATCTATTCTCAGCCACTTTGTTCTTAGAGGAGGAATTGAACAATAGAGGATGACGACCAGCAGGGGGCAGTAGATGTCCTGTGCATCGCTGTGGCTGGCATGCACAGCTCAGCCCATTCCCATAGGAAAAACCTAGAGGTCTGGCACACTAAAGCTGCTCTCCACATAAAGATGACAAAACAGTTCTCAGGCTGCGAGACTCTGGGCATGTATTAAACAGCAGAGGGCCACGGGGGCCTGGGCTTGACAAGTGTATAAGTCCCCCAGCATGGGAACACACCAGTCAGCAGGGTAACAAATGAATGTGCATGGTAAAAAAAAAACACACAAGCCAGTTTTAAACAACCCCTTTGTATGGACTCTACACATGATAAAAAAACAAATTCTACAATTCTGTGCGTTTGTACCCTGGGGTGCAAACAGAGGCGTGCATGTATGTATGAGAAGCTCTTTGTAACCTTATAGAATTCAACCAGATCAATCACAAGCCTCCTCGACAATCAAGCACCGTATGCCTGTGTGTCTGCAGCAAATTGTCAGGTGGCCAACCCAGTTTCCCCCTTTTGTCAGTGAAGTGTATCCATTCATCTACATAAGAGGCTGTCATGAGTTGTGTTTCGACTTGCCAGCTCCATCCCCACCAGGCTGCGCTCGTCCCAGACCAGCTCACAAACGCTGTCCCCGAGCAGGAGGACGGCGTCGCACAGCAGCTCCAGAACACGGTGGAACACATGTGAAGAGTCTGAGAGAGCAGAGACAGAGAGGAGAGAAGAGAGGAAGTCAAGGAGGGAGATTTTCTGACAAGATTTTGAAAGAGGACATTTGGAGCATCTTTCAGTATTTCAGCGACAAACATTTAAAAAAAAGAATCCTCTAAAAAACTACAATCACTCCTACCTGTCTTCAGCAGAGGTATGGCGTGTTCCAAGGTGGCAGCGGTGAACTGAGCCAAAGTGAGTTGCTGTAACTGCAGCTCCAGGACATCTTCTACACCTAGATCAGGAAGCGCCATATGGGCCACATCTGCAGGCGACTGGGGGGTCTGCCTGGGGGCCTGGACTGCTGCTCCACCTCTCTGTGAGCTGCCGCTGGATGAATCACAGACAAAAGGAGGGTGGAGAGACAACAGAAAATTTCTGATCTGCACTTGAACCACTTGAAATACAAGGAGTGACATACAAGCTGCTTGGGGATGGATCACAAAAACTGTATAACCCTTTTTGGGATTTAGAGCAGTATTTTTAAACACTGTGGACCAGCCGCTAGAGGGCTCATGGTGTTATTTATATTAAAGAAGAAGAAGAAGAAAAATCTTCCAGTCTTCTTCATGCTGTTTTATCTCCATGTGCGGGCTGCTGGTGTCACTCGCAATTTTGTGATTATCAAAGCCTCCAAAAAATCCAACTGTGCAAAAAAAAATTAACAAGTGCAAGAAGCGCATGTTTAGTTTGAGGTCTGGTGAACAGAATTGACAACAGTACTGATTAGAGAGAAAAGTTATCTCAGCAACGACGATACAGACTCACATGATAACATTTATACTTCAGAAGTGTGCCAGAAGTCAAACTGAGAGACTCTGCTTAACGCTAATATCATCGCTCAAGACGTGCAAAGCAGCAAAATCTCAGAAAGCAAATTCTGCTGTTTTTTCTTTTTGAATCTCTTTGCAGCAGATTCAAGGCACAGATTAAAAACTGCGTGAGTGGATTATTAAGAACCAGACCTGTTGGATGCTGCATCTCCATCCTGTCCATCACCCCTGGCTCTCTGGTCTGTGCGCCCCACGACAGAAGGCCGAGGTGAGCACTCCGCCCCTGGAGATGAGGCCTGGGAGCGCTGGGTGCGGACCTCATGGGAAATGGAAAAGGAGGAGTTCTGGGAGACTGGATCTACAAATCACAGAAAGAAGATTATTGAAACAAGTATATCCTTCAACGTTAGGCCAAGACCAGACTACCAAACTCACTGACATCAATCTGTTCCCTGGTTCATATTTAACATGAAACATAACATATCAATCAATGCATCAACAGGAGGAACGTATTGAAGGACATTCCTCTCTTTTTCTCTGATCACCTTCAAAGCAGGCGTCAGGCGCTGCAGGTTATCAGACATGAGGGGCAGAGAGCAACAGGAGTTTCTCTGAATCCCTGATTATGGATCTTGTCAGGAGACAGTTAAAGTGGTCACATACATCTAGATATTGTCTGTTTGGGGGGGGGGGGAACACTCATTTGGCTTCATAATGACTCTTCAGGAACCAATCATTTTGACTCTATGTCTATGGTGATAACCTAAAGCAACTGCTATTAGCATTCAAAAAACACTTGTGACAGGATGTTATCATCAGAATAACTGATACGGTATACTACCTTGCTTTGTAGAGTAGAAGCTTGGATCTTGATGAAAGCGTAGCCTCCTCCTGAGCCCAACACAAAGCTGTCTCAGGCATGAAAGAGCCTGCAAGTGGAGGCTGCTCCCCTCACCTTTACCAGAGCCCAGCCTCAACAGGGCCAGAAGGTTCTGGAAACAGACAGGGATATCAGAGCAGTGTTGTTCTTGTGATGCAGGGTTATGGAAAGGTTTTCTAAACACATAATTAACAGCAAGTGATACCCAATTAGGGTATTATTGTAATTGGGCAAATATATTGGTTTATGGCTCTGTTTACAAACAGACCAAACGGAATAATTGAACAAAGGCTGTGTAAAACAGGACCTAAGCCCAGACAGTGATAGAAAAGTTGTAATAAGTTTGCTAAATAAAAAGGGCAAGTGGAATTGAATTATTGAAGCAGCAATTTGTTCCAAGTTCAGATTCCCTGCCCTCTGCAGCTAATGATGTCATGTCTCTAAATCCAAGTCATTTAATTTAGCTTAATAGCTGTACTAACTCAACTGAGGGCCAAGCAGAGCCACAAGAAGAAAACTGCTTTCCCATAATGATTTCTCTTTGATGATGGGGCCGCTGCGTGACAGTTTGCTAATACTGCCAAGAGAGCAATGTAATATAATGCAGCACTTTATTAACAAATAGTTATGTTCACAGTGGCTCATCGGGGCAAACTGATGTCTCCTCCAGCACTCTGTCTGTGCCAAAAAAATGACGAGCTTGAATAACAGATGCGCTTTGTTTCACAAATGATTCGTCGAAGAGTGCAGAACATTTGTTTACATTGATGATTCTCTAAAATGTAGAAGTTCAAAGATTTGGTTCACTGCGGACTGGCTGTGCATCAGCTGGACCATATATGGCTTTGATTACAGTCCTAACTTGGCGGAAGCACAATGACCTCCTCATTTCAAACTGTGTTGTATAGATTCCTCTGGAGCTCCCTGAACCCAAGGATGAATAAAGCTTGAAACAGCTGAAGACAGAATTTACAGAATCTCTCAAGGAGGCTTTAACAAGAAGGAGAACAAAATACCCCACCAAGGAAATTCAGCTCTTGTAAGAGGTATATCATAACCAAACTATATCCTCTCAGCAATCGAGTGCCTGCTCAAGCAAAGTTAAGCCCTCAGAGGCCTCCACTATCTTCTACAAGATCAGGGACACAGAATTATAAATTGGTGTTTTGTTCAAGGACGCTATTTGACAGGCTATTATTTTGACAGTGGCGAGATTGACCATTCAAGGAACTCCATTACAGGATGGTTGCGCACACAGTTAGCAGTTCTGTAGCAGCACCTTTACGATACTGGGCCTTTGGAGGAAGAGCTCAGCAGGAAAGTCTTGCATGATGACGTCACAGAGCAGTTCACATGTGGTCCGCACCAAGTTGGGGTTACTGCTCCTTAGAGAGCTGTGTCAAGAGAAACAAAAACAGAAATTCTACATCATCTCAGTGCATTACTTACATCAGGTTGTGGAACTAATTGATTAGCTTACTTGTAATGCACTAGGGCTGGGAGGATACACTATTCTCGTAATTCGATTCTATTACTATTTTTGGGGTGCCGACTCTATTTAAATTGTGATTCTTCGATATTTACAGTTTTGCTATTTTAACACCAGACCATGAGAGAAAGTTAAATAATGATGATAATGTCTACAGACTCTATCAGGAGCCATATTTCCCCATAAAATGCACATCAAGTGAGTCAGAAGGAAACATTTTGCCCTCTGCTGGAGAAAAGTGGTAACTTCTTTCAATCCAGTTTATAGACAAAGACTGAAATGAAGAATTTGAATTAGAAAAAATGGATTTTTGACAAAGAATCTTGATTTTGATACTGTCAAACAAAAAGTCAGATTTTTGCTTTTCTCTCCCTCCCCTAAAATGTACCAATACATCAGCCTGGTTATAGGCAAATAACTTGGTTGTTGGTTGATCGAGTTGCTGATATTTGTCCATTGTGCTGCACCTTTTTTGCTTACGGAAACAATTCTGCATCCAAATCTTCTACCGTTTACCCTGGTTTGAGTTGTAAACGAAGCAGGTACACCCAGAGATCCCTCTCCATAGCTTCTTTCCAGTCCCTCCTGGGGGACTCTTTTGCATTCCCATTTCTGGAGGAGGCATATAACCCCTTTAGTGACCTCTTGGTCTTAGGCCTCCTTTCAGTCAAACACAGCTAAAGGCATATTTATCCAATTTTTAAACCACCTCAAAAAGCTTCTTTCAAGGCACAGGAAGAACAACACTACTTCTTTGGTCACCACCCAAATGCTCAGGACCATAGGTGAGGGTTGGAACATAAATCGACTCTTTAATCCAAAGCTTTGCCTTCAGGCTCAGCTCCCTTTTCAGTGAGCCAACATCACTTCTGACGCAACACTAACCTGCCTCTCCATCTATTGTACACTTACTCATGAAAAAGGCCCCATGACGCTTACATTTTTTCTGCTTTTTGAGGAGACAAGACAAACAATACATGTGACAAAAAGAGTTAAATGACTTTCATAGTCATATTTGTCATTACTTATCATCCATGTTTAAGATCTGGTATTTCAGTAGTTTTTAAATAATGTGCATTTAAATCTACTGTAACAGTCCAGAATTTATTCTTTCAAAAGACAAGTTCTGTTGGACTAAAATGCTTCTAAAAATAGCCTCTAAGAGAAGCAAGGAAAAAACAGTCTAAGATGGCTAAAATGAATCCTGTTTGGTAAATTTGTACACTAAATGTCTGCTCACTCAAACATACTTTAATGAAGGCCTGAGTGATATGAACACAGTTTACTGATGTATTTTAAAAAAGATAGATAATGATATCTGGTCCAGATGGGTGAATTAATCAGAAATAAACAACCACCACAATAACGATTAGTTCAAGGAAAACATTAGTTACAGCAGGGGTGTCAAACTCATTTTTACTGAGGGCCACATCTGCATAATGGTTGCCCTCAAAGGGCCAGATGTAACTGTAAGACAGTATAAAATGTAGCTAAATGTAACTAAGTGTAATGTAAAAATAAATGCAACTACTGCTTCAAAAATGCACCCTCTGAAAAAGACGTCAGTTACAATAAAGCTAGCGCTCTCTGCCGCATTGTCTTTGATTGTGGCTTTATTGAACACACCCTGCAGCTGCAGTTTGCATTTTAAATCTTGTACTAATTGTTGTTTTTCTTGAAGGCTCACTTGCTAGCCTAGTGGCCTTCCCAGCTTTCTTAAAGGGATCACAGTTTTATTTCTCAATTCCACTAGTCCGAAAAATGGCACTGATGTGAAAACACTGCAATCTAGAGGCAGGATGCTGTCACTTTGCTGGATATAGATTATGGGAAACTGACTTTGACTTCTCTATTATAACACAAGCAGAGCTTTTCGGCTCCTGCGGGCCACATAAAATAGTGTGGCGGGTCACATTTGGCTCGTTGGCCTTGAGTTTGACACATGTGAATTACAGGATCAGCTAAAACACAATTTTAACATTGGGTTCAATGAAGGACTGAATTGAAGCCTTATATTTATTTTTTACTACATTCGATTAATTATTATTATAAAGATCAGCTCACCTCTCATTGGATGAAAGTATGTGTCTGTCTGTGTTTGTCAAAGTCAGCCATGGAAAAACAGAGAACTTCAGACATCTCACAGTCTCATGCACTGTGTAAAAAAAGAGTGATATAAAATAAGTCCAGAAATGTTCAGATGAGACATGTACACAAGTTTTCAAAATGAAGGTACCTGCAATTCTCTGAGGGGGTACATCTGTATGGCTTGGTATGCTCTTTTTGAAATAGCCTGTTTTAGGAAAAGGCTCATCAGGAGGAGGAACTGAAACTGCAGAAGAAACAGGTTTGTTAAATGTTCTATTACACACTTCAAGCAGTTTAACAAACAGTTATGAATTCTCTAAGTGTGAGGCACTCTCTCTTTTCTGTCTACAACATGAAATCATAAAAACTGTAGTTCTTAGCAGAAAGAAAAACAGCAAACAATAATTTGGCTTTAACTTGCAACACCTGTTGGAGTTGCAGCACGCTGTCCATACGAGTAGACCGTTGTATGACTGGGGAGTAGCTCAGGTAGCTGGAACAGCTGGTCCAGGGTTCCATCGATGACAGCTCGCAGTCTGGGTTCCACATTAGGAGACAGTTGGGTGAGGAAGTCTACCGCACCAACGTCTCTCAGCATCTGGGCTGCAGAAGGATGCTTGGAATACAAAATGACAAGAATAAATGGTCAGAAAAAGAAAAGGTGTGCCATTGTGGAAAAAAAGTGCTTCAGAATGTCAGGGGCAAACTTTACAAAAATTATCCTCCTCCCCAAAAGAACGTATCTATCTGAGGGAAGAGAAAAGGCATGCAATCTTTGTTAAGCAGTCAGAGTGTTGACTGGCCTTACATCTGAAGAATCCATCACGTAGCCCTGTTTCTAACTCACCTTAGATAAGGTCGAGAGCAGTTCAAGGACCTCCTCCTGCATTGGCACCTCGGGGAAATTGAACCACTCCAGAAGATACACGAAGAGCATCTTTTCTTGCACAATGTCAGGGACAGATATCAGGGAATGGTCCAGCTTACATATGATGCTCTTCAGTGCTCGAACTCTTATCTCCACCAGAGAGTGGCCTGAAGTTGCAGGAAGCAGCGTGTCAGATGGAGAAGAAACGTTTTATTTTTAGCTGAAGCTAGTTTCAGTTGGAAGGAAGACCAGAGAAGCTCACTGACTCAGGTAACTTAGCTACAGTTAGCGTCGGCACTAAGAAACAGCAAGGGTACACGCATACAACATAACAAGCTTCCATTGTTTAGAAATGTTAGCATACGCGAGGCTACTACACAGTAAGTGACAGGTTTGGTTAACAAAAGTTGAAATCTGCCTCCAAAGCTAAGTTTCTGTTAGCTTTAAATTAGCTTACCTATTTTCTTTATAAGGGGTGACAACTCCATGCTCAATGCCTTGCGTGTCGGTTTGGTACCAACATAAAAGAGCAAAGTATTTCACTCCAGAGTGTGGCTGCTTGAAAGTGTCATGTCAACAACGTCTGCCCGGGTCTGTTTTCAACAAACGCGCCAGCGTCACTGCACTTCCTGTGGAGGGCCATGGTGCGTTCAAGGTGTACAACTGTGTCGGACAAAGTGAAAAAAAGACTAAACGAGTGTGACTTTTTGGTCGTTCCATGATCATAAAGTGCTTCTTGGACCATTGATATAAAACAACGACAAAAACAACAACAACAACAGCAACAACAACATTTCACTATGAATTAACCAAAACGTAATAATTACGCAGACTAAATAATACTCATAGCCTTAATAATATGGGACCTTAAAAAATAGTTTACAGAAAACTTAACAGGCTTTCCAGACGACAAAAAAAAATGAAATAAAACAAAAAACGAAACAACTTAAAATAAAACCTAGTCAAGAGGTATAACCATAGACTGTATAACCTCAAAATGTATGGCAAATATACAAAAACCCTACAGCAGGAGGAGAGAACCCTTGCAGCACAAGAACCTAACAACACAGACTGAGACCACTAAGGGCAGAGGCAAGAACAAGGAAAAGAATCCAATAGGAATATCAGAAAAAAAATAATAATTAAAAAAAAAAGGAGAAAAAAATACAAATAAATAAAGGAAGGATAAATAAAGGAAGATAAAAGATTTGATAATAATAATGGTTAAAGTCAATGTTAAGTTCAGTAGAATAATCAAAGTAACCAATAAAAATGAATTATAATAATACTAATATTAATTATCAATATAAATACCACAGTTGGATAAAACAGAGTCACAAAACATAGAATAAAATAGTGCCCTGGCCAAAGGTGCCTGGCTCAGGCCGAGGACCCTAAAAATATTCATAACAGGTATCAATTTTTGCTTACACCAGATGTTCAATACTTACTGAAGGTTGGCTTTTATCCTTTTCTCAAGTGCATTATCTAGTTTGCAGCCAATGTGTGATGTTATAATTGTGTGTCTAGTTTCTCATTTTGTATCATCTTGAGCCACTGTGGACTGAAGGACTCACACTGCACGCCAAAGGCCAATGAAGTCAGGGAGGGTTCAACGCTTGGAGGCCAGGATCGCATCTGGGTTAGAGTTGAATGCAAACCTTTACTGAACTAAATTAATCTAAGATTTTGCACTTTTTTCAAGACCTTCTGGTCAGAACTTTATTAAAATTAGGAGAAATCAAAGATTTATGCTGCATGTCAGCAAACAAACTTCATTAATAGATCTGAGTGTCAGTTATTAGATATATGTAGACCTAAATCTGGCCCATCAATTTAATTTACTCTGCTTTCAAATGCTAAAGTTCGGTGTTTGTTGTTTGAGGTGGTCTGCTTTCATGTTTTTGCAACTTTGAAAATTAACATTGTAATAATCATGCAAACTGAGTATATAAAATGTAATGATGCATGTCCGCTTTGATACCTTTGATATTTCTGTCAACCCCCCCTGGTTTGTGGAATCATCACCGGTTCAAGGCTCCTCTACAAATCACTGATGTCCTTTGCATCACCTAAATATTAATGAAGCCAGTCGCAGTTTGGAGCAGTTTTGACAGCAGCCACATTATCCTGTCATCAAGTTAATCCTCTCAAACACTGACACTCTCAAAAATCAAAGGTGATGTTTGTCACCTCTTAACACAAGAGCAGGCATAAATTCTTTTCATATTCTGTGCATGACTTAATCCAATTGCACGGGATCCCACACTTGGGATGTGATGTGGATATGATCCGCAGACAGGGTGATAATTAACAAACTTAGCAAACGATAATGTGATGTGATAATAATATAATCACACAGCTTTTGAGAATTCTGGAGGGATTTAAGCCTATAATTAATTTGGCGTTGTACTGTATTTTCATCTATCACCTACATTCTTTAAAGACTTTGAAGGGGGGTATATGGAAAATGTCATTTTCCCCTTTTTTTCTTTTTTTTATTACCATCATATAAATCCCCTGAGGTTACTTCAAATGCTCAAGTGTGTGATAATTCATTTTATAGACATACTATTACAATGAAAGAGAAACTTTTTTTTTCTGTTTCAACATCCCATCAATGATTTTCAATTCTTTGTTTGTTTACGCTACATGGGTTATACTGATAAAACTGCCATAGGGCCCATTGACCTGAGGAGGTTAAAATTGTATTGAGGCTTCCCCTTAGCCTTCAATCCAACAAATACGGCTGAGTTGTTTGGATGTTTTGACATTCTGCAGACAAACATAGATACTCAGAGAACAAGTTTTCACATCCAAACAGCTGAGGAGGTCTTCTTTACCTGGCGGAAAAAAAAAATACATCGCCCTAGGTCAGATGAGGAGTTCGCACGGAGTGTTGAGTCTGCAGAGAACAGAGCAGCTCATCATCACTGTTTGACAACCGCTGTGTGTGTCTGGGATCATTCCACAGCATAGGCTGCAGAAAGATAGAAAGAAAAACTCCCTCTAAACAAATGCAATGCAGGCTATTTGTGTGACATTCAGCTCTGCATTAGTAATCATTAGACATAAGGTGTAATTTTCTCTTAGATGAAGTCCCAAATACTGTAATTACTCCTTCATTCATATTTCCTGAACACATCTTTGTGACTCCATGAGAATATCTTTTGTTGGAAGGTATATTTAGGATTCTTTCAGCCTAATTTTATGTGTTTCCAAAAGCGTTCCAAGGATTTTTTTAACCTTGTAAATCATATGAAAAGACTGTCATTTATTTTACATCAGCCTGTATTACTCATATGTGAGAAACCACCTCAGGCTGTTAATGAATGTAAGCCTGATCTCAGAGTAGAAACCATGCCAATTGAAATACTTAAAAGCTAGCTTTATTTAAGAAACACTGCAGCCCCTGAATCCTATATTTCAATTCTGAGTAGGAAAGACCCCCAACAGCATTCCTCATCATTTCCTCAGACTCTGTCCTTGATATTATTCCTGCATCCTGCAGCACTGTTTGAAATTTTAAAAGAAAAGGTAAGAAGTGTTTTGACTGTGGTTCAGATGAGCCCTTGTTGTAACACACACTACCGAACACATTGATAAATATGGACTATAAGAAAACAAGGGAAAGTTAGTGGAAGTAGCTGTGAATAGTGAGCATGTTGAAAGTTCATATGACTGCAAGGAGATGGATTGGCTCTTTTCTATTTCATACACAAAACAAGGTCATTACAGCTTTTTAATCATATATTTATTGTAAATCTCTAAAACCAAGCACACCATATAGCAACAAAACTCAAAGGCGTACTTCAAGCATGCATAAACTGATATCGAGGGTTGTGTTCTGAGTAGAAGAACGTAAGTATGCATGGAAAATTTATTCATTGTTTTAAGCAGGCAGTGATTAGGACAGAGCCCCAGTCTATACAGCTGAGTCATTGCATTGTATGTGGGCAGCTGGTAACAGTAATTAAACACTATCCTTCAAGATGTCTTACATAAGAGACTGAGTGAAATTAAGAAATGACTCACAAACAGATTCTCAAAACAACGAGGCAGGGGGAGTTTGCTCGACTAAAATGAGTTGTCCACTTATTCCAAAAACCAAACTCTGGTGGTCCTGCTGGCAGGGGTGCTACCAGGGGTTGCCTTGGCTGGCAGGGGCCCTCCCACTGAAAACTATATTCAGAGCAAATTGCGTTTGCGTTATATATGGATTTCTTGATGATGCACATTTTCTTCCTACTTTGTCACACATTAATGCTATTTTTGACAACATAGGATCTGACATAACCTTTAGAATGATTCCACAACATTTGGAGCTCCTCCTACAGACTGCTGCAGTAATTGGTAGAGCCTGATTCCTCCATATGGACAGACAGGCTGTGGCGTCAAACTGTGAAATCAAAAAATCAATTTTCTCAAATGTGATTTTATCAGTATGGTAACTTTTTATTCTGCTTAGTAATGTCTGAGTATCATTTTTCAGAGAAGTGCAGTTTTTGTCAGTTATTCAGTCCATTCAAAAGGTCTGTCATGTTGCGGTTTGATTTTTTCTTGAATTTCTGCTGCAAACTGACAGACCGTAGATGCTGTAAACTGTGCCAGTTTGAGGAATTTTTGCCATTTTATCATTACATTAAATGTGCTAACACTATAGCCGTGTTTCCACCAAGCTGACCGGTTAGGGTCTTCCCTGTGCGGCACGCATTTTGTGGCGTTTCCACTGACTTATCCCAGGACAGATCCTCAAATAACCGAGACAAGCCAGCCCACTTTTGGGTGCCAGACTGAACTGATCTGTGGAGCTACAACACTGCAGCCGGTGATTGGTCAAAAGAATTGTCACTTACCCCACACAGGCACACAGACTTCTCTGAAACAAAGCTTGATTGCACTTTGTATCAAAGAGCCATATGCCAATTACAGAGAGGACGAAATGCTGCAGGTCTTCCATCTATGCTCTTTGTTTACTGTGTCGTGTTTTTCTTCTTCGTTGGATTTATAAGGGTGCAAACTGTGTTGCGCTGCTACAGCGTCACGCTATTATTTAACAGCTGCGGCTTTCAGCATCCTGTTTACACACCGCCTACCACGACAGGGCACAGTTTGCTGTGGAAACACAAACAGGATCAGGCTTAACTGTACCAAACCGTACTGAACCAAACCAGACTGCTTGGTGGAAACTCAGATTACAACTGTTTTATTACTGTAAACAGCAGTGCATTGTGGAAAAAATATGGTAATGATACTGAAAAAGAAGACACATGACACTGTAAATTCTTTTACAGTGAATTAAAGCACCTAGCTTCCAGTAATTTCTAGTAAAATTTAAAGGTAACTTTATAAATTGTGGGCTAGCAGTGGGTCAGAAAGTTAATTCTGATGATGAAGATTGCAACATCAAAGTCATCACCGGAAAAGTATGTCAGCACATGTAGCATGGGGTAATTGGCTTCACTTTTGAACCAAAGGGGGAGGTGGAGATGTGCCGTCCATCTTTATTTGCAATCACCTAGACAGACCTGGTAAATACATGTTTTTAGTATCCCAATTTGGCCACCCTGAGTCTTGACATGCCCCTGCTTGTCCTATCACTGTCAGACTTACTTCCTGTACCTGTCTTCTCTGCCGCAAGTGTTGAAAATATGTGAGTCTGGCATTGAGAGGCTCCTCTGACAATCTCCTATCAGCAAAAGAGTCAAGCCAAAGAACTCAGCCAAACTGAAGTGAGTGCAGATGTATTGTGCAAATAATTTATGGCTGATGCAGCGTTCATTTGAAATTAAGATGAAACAGGCAGAGCTCTCCCACATGTAGAGGTAGCTCATTAACCATTGGGCTCACTCCATGTGTACACTGTGCCATCCTGACTTGACACTCAGTGTCTTGAGTCATGCTCATACATATTTCAAATTATTGTAGAAGGATTGATTTAGATGAACAGTTTTGTTATAAGTTCTGCTCTTTTGTTAAGGAAACATCATGTGGTTACCTCAGTCGTTTCAAATGCTATGTTTTGATTTTGCTTGAGTACAGTATAAACAGCCCCCTATTAGCTACTTTTTGATGTGTTTACCCTGTCATAACAGAACAAACTACTATGAGACCACAGCTGAAATCTTGTTTTGGCTGTCTGGCAGCAAATATCAACTAGCCTAAAGTTTGTTTGTCAGGTCTAAATTAGCTTGAAAAGAAGCATGGCATCCTTGCTTCCCAGTGTCCTTGGTGCTATATCTAAAGCGCTGCCTCCCCCCAACCAGCTCTCCCCTCCTGTGCCAACACATCAAGCTAAGGCAGCCTGATCAACCCTAATAGGGCTGGGTAATTAGAGTCTTTGCATAGCCTGTCTGCATGCAGCTGCCCTAAGCAGGTTGGCAAAAGACTGCCATGCACTTGACAGTGTGGAAAAAACAATGTAATGTTCATTATATAGACCAAATTAGCCTGGCAGTGGTAAATACAATCTACTTTAAAACAATACTGACACTAATTAGGAAACCAATGTATCATTTCAGAGTTTGAGTTTTAGTTTTATCAAATGCATGAAAATACTTGGAGAGCTAGTTTGATGTTTCTAGAATACAAATAGGAAAGACTTTCCAGCTTCAAGCATAAGCAACAGTTTAAGTGGGTTGCTATTTTCTGCAGTGATCTGATGTCTGTGGTGCTGATTATTTCACTTGAGGAAAGTAGTTCTCAGTATTGAAGCAGTCTCGAGTGAAACAATACAGAATTGGGGTGATTATATGCACCAATTCCTGAAAACCCAGAGCCTCAGTTTTACATTTCTGTACAAAAACTCTCAAGGTATGAGAGTATGGGTAAAAGAATGGATCCCATATAACTGATTTAAGATGGACTGATTTAAACACCATGTCACTGTGGTAAAAAGTAAACAAAAATCATTCTTATGGTTTTGGAGACTGCCAGTCATTGTTGGAAAAGATGATCCCTTGTGACTGAAATAGCAAATATGACTGAAGTAAGTTTCTGCAGATTTTCCTTCTTTTTTATTTTGCAGTGTAAATGTATTTTCTCCTACTTAGTAATTAAATACCCGAGCATGTTTGAATTTAAACATATCCATTTGCTGTGAACATGTTACTCCATGTCTTAAATATTTCACAAGTAAAAAAAAGGAACAAAACAAAACACTAAATGCAGAAGTTAATAGAGGTGTTAGGTGATGTTAAGAAACACCTTCTAGCTTGAGAGCCACCCAACTACTCGAGTCAACCACATCCTTGTTTTTTTTTTTTTTCTACATAACTTAAAAACCACAATATCTAAAATAAAGAGGAATACACCCCTGTCTTTGAGGATAAATACTTGATTACGAAAAGTTAATTAAATATTATTCAGAGTAAAATTATTTCATGACACAATACTAACAATAATCCGAATAAATATTATAATAATAAAATTGACTGAAATTCCAGAATAAAAACAGAATTTATATTTTTAAAATGTCTTAATTACTATGTGTTTTTATGGTTTCAGTGGAAATATTCATGCTAAGTGTTTTGGTCGCCTGTGCCTCTAGGATGTAAAAACTTACTGTAGCTGCTGTGTGATTCGCTGCATCTGAATCTGCTCCCACAATTCAACAGGCAACAAAGGAAGAAAGGAAGAGGCCGTGAGCTACAAAGAGTTAGCCAACCTGAGGCAGAAAGATGTCACCTTATTGTGTCATTCCATTCGGCAACATAAAACCGCACCTTTAGAGAAGAGCATACTCCGAACTTAGAAACGCTTTGTACTTTCGTTTGGTCTCAGAAGCTGACGAAAGGGAAGGTAATTGCAATGTTTTCGACAGAAAACGTTATCAAAGCTAGCTGACTGGCTGTAGGTGGTAGGCTAACATTAGCTGAGCTAACATTAGCCAACAATCGTTAAGGAGCGAACGTTTCATGAACGTGTTGTACTAATTTAATGCAAGCACCTCTGGGATATCTTTTCCACGAAGACGAGCAGGAGTGACTGGGTAAGCGACAGTTAAACGTGCATGTTTGAAAAGATGCGAATACATGTAGTGTTTACTTTGAAAGAAAAAATGCTAACAAACTAACTGTTACTAGCTATTGATGTTAGCGTTCAAGCAAGCCAGTAGATGTTTAACTGATTGACCAAAGGTCTACCAAAACGTCTTAGATCATGTGTTTATATAATTTTATGTATTATTAGTCATTAAAGGCGTATTTGGAGCATACAGTACCATAGCAATGTCTAAAAAGTCAAAAACGTAATAAGCGTTGCTAAGCTAAAGGCATGCTGTTGTGTCCATAGGCCTTGCCAGGTCAGGACATGCTAACGTTGGCATTATTGATTCACTGTTAGTTTGAAAGGAGCAAGGGAGGGTACATTTATTCGCTTGGAAATCGCCCTATTAAAGGTGTAATAACAACATTGTGCTTTGAACTCTTCTAATAAGCTTGCTTCATTTGTTCCTAGCATCAAATGAGAGGTGGTGGAAGTGGAACTTGACCCATCCAACTGAGTCACCATTTTCCTGCACATAATGGTGAGTAATCAGATTGCAGCTGTCTTGATTTACAAGCAGCTTTATTTGGGTGCATCAAATGATATATAGACATCAAAATCTGTCTTTGCCAAACTTTTTGGATAGAGTAAAACGTAGAGGATGCCATTAGCTAGCATTTTGTCAAGAAATGACAGTGCATTTACTGAATTCAGTGGCAGATTTTGGATTGTTGAGTAATGTAGTAGAGCATGTTGAATTAGTATTTAACAGTCATTTTTCAGTTCTGGATTTAACTTAAAGATAGTTTGAAGGTGCTCACAGTAACATTCAGGGAGCAGTGTTGGAACTGTCACTCAGTTTACAAGTGATCCATACAAAGTAAATAATGCAGAAGGGCACTGTTCTTAAGTACACATCCAAAGAAGGAAGAGGAAGTGCACGATAGTAAATGCAAATCGTCAGAGAATTTTGAAATAGTAGAATCACAGAGTTTGATTCAAATATCTTTTTTATTTGTTTTCTTCATTGTTTTAATATTTATATTAATCTGAGACATCTTGAGCACATCCCCATTTTGCACAATGCCACACATTTTATAAAGTTATTTAAGTAATAATGTAAGCACATTTGAAAGTAAGTTTTTAAATGCAATTTATACCATTTTATTTCAAAGTTGTTGTGGACACAGTCAAAATATAAGTGATCAGTGGGTCAAATACATTTCTCTCTTGTACTGTAACCTATTTATTTATTTTTCCCTTTTTTATGCCACAATTAAGAAGGTTGACATTTTTTACAGCTAAGTCAAGATGAAAATGCACTAAAATCCAGGAAATTTTAACAGTTTGTTGTGGCACTGAAGGTTTAATTAATATTTCGTAAGAGGAGATTTTGTGAAGTGAGGTGAGAGAAGAATCACAAAGATGTTTTCCTATCTTTCAACCTGGGGACTGGGCTAATACCTCTTGCTGTGCTGTTTTTTATTTATTTTCACTAAGCTGTGAGTTACCTTTAATTTTGCACGGATCAATAAAGTGCCTATTAATAACCCAGTACCCTCAGCACCATCTGGAAAAAAAGAAAAGATGGGAGCATTTCAGAGCTAAACAGATTATCTATAATCTTGTTTTTCTTTCTTCCTGTAGGGTTTGATGGGTCCGCTGTATGCATGACTAGTGTAGTGTGGCCTGATGGGAGGACGCTGTGGATAGTACTTTCATCGGGATACCAGGAGAGCCATCCCATGCCCCCACTGTGGAGGGCCTGTCAGAATGAAGAAGATAAGCCTTAAGACCATCCGCAAGTCCCTCAGCATAAAGGGCAAAGAGGAGGGTGACTTCGTCATGCTCCAGCAGCCCTCAGTGACGACAGAGTTTTCAAAGGAGGAGTCACTTTTTGGGGGCTGCTACACCAAAGAGCTTTCTGGCTGTGACCTCGGCGGTGGTGAGGAGGACAAAGGAGGCCAGAATAAGGGTCGCTCAAAGAGCGAGGGCCTGATGGGATCGCTCAAGAGGAGGCTGTCTGCTAAGCAGAAGGCAAAAGTAAAAGGCAGCTCCTCTGCCATCGGCTCAGTGGATGATGATGACAACTTCTCATCCTCATCTGTGCCCATCAGCTTTAACGAGGTTAAAGCCCAGAGACCCCTTAGATCTTCATCCTTACGTAGTCACCATTACAGCCCCTCGCCGTGGCCTCTTCGGTCAGTTAACTCTGATGAGGCCTGCATCAAGATGGAGGTAAAAGTAAAAGCCATGGTTCATTCACCGAGCCCCAGTCCCAACTTAAATGGTGTCCGAAAAGAATTTCACGATTTCCAGATGGAAGGGCTTTTTCAGGACCAAGCAGAATCCCTAAAGAATCTCCAGCAGCCCCAGAACGGTGAGCTGCATCTAAATATAGATGAAAATGATGTGCCTGACGTGCTGGGGCTGACACCCCAGGACTACATCCAGTACACAATGCCTTTAGATGAGGGAATGTATCCAGAAGGGTCCCACTCCTGCTGTCTGGATGGCTCCTCTCCCATGGAGGTGGTGACTGAAGCAGACAGTGCATCCCTCCATACGGACCAGGGACAGGAGGATCATGAACTGGTTAGTGGGCTGCCTCCAGATCTGTTCATGGAAACCTCAGTTAACAGTCTACTCATCGGTTCTGCTGGTGTGATGCTCCAAAGCTCGAGAGTAGAGGTCCCGCCTCCACTCTCACCTCTCCTGCCGCCCATAACTAGTAACGGACTTATTCCCCGGACATTTTCAGGGTTCAGCTCCACAGACAGCCAGGTAGCTGAGAGGGTAAGACACCATCTTAACTTCGACCCCAATTCAGCACCCGGTGTCAGCCGAGTATACGACTCAGTCCAGAGCAGTGGGCCCATGGTAGTCACCAGCCTGACAGAGGAGCTGAAGAAACTGGCAAGGCAGGGCTGGTACTGGGGCCCCATCACACGCTGGGAGGCTGAGGAGAAGCTGATCAACTTAGCTGACGGTTCGTTCCTGGTGAGAGACAGTTCAGATGACCGGTACCTGCTCAGCTTGAGCTTCAGGTCGCAGAGCAAAACCCTGCACACCCGCATTGAACACTCCAATGGACGATTCAGCTTCTATGAGCAGCCGGACGTGGAAGGACACACATCCATTGTTGACTTAATCGAACACTCTATCAAAGACTCAGAGAATGGAGCTTTTTGCTATTCCAGGTCTCGCTTACCAGGGTCTGCAACCTACCCTGTCAGACTAACCAACCCAGTGTCACGGTTTATGCAAGTGCGCTCGCTGCAGTATCTTTGTCGCTTTGTCATCAGACAATACACAAGGATAGACCTGATCCAGAAACTGCCCTTACCTAACAAGATGAAAGATTATCTGCAGGAGAAGCACTACTGAGGACACAGAGATGAGACAGTGGTAGCAATTTGCACTTTTGTGTTCAGTTCAGAGATTTAAACAAGGTTTACAGAAAACTACAGTTATGAGACCGGTGGCTCTTGGTTTTTGTCCATGCGACTCCTTCACTGTTCAGTCCACCATTCCACTGTTCTGGGTTCATTTTTGTTCACTGGTTGAAGGAGGCTTTATTTACAAAACAGTAGTCCAGCACATCGCTTACTGCAAAACAAAGCAGAGGTATACAGCCACGTTATCTTAGTTACATATATCAGCGGCGGGAAGAGTAAACATCCAGCTCCTCAGAAGGAGCACAGTTCTCAGAAAGAAACCTGCAAGGTTAAATCGGCCTGATGGAGAAAATAAATTCCACTCTGAATTTGAAATTTCATCGAATTTTTATCCACTAAATTGTACATTTCAAAGATAATTTCAAGGATGGAAAAGTATTGACGCGATGAAATTTTTATATTTGATTTTAAGCTTCCTGCAGACTGACTGATGTTGATCATCTTTTGCTTTTATCACTTGTCTGACTTCGTATTACCATTTCCCTGCATGACAGGACTGCAAATGAGAACTCCATTTCAAATTTATACTATGCAATTAGTCAGATAGCAAGGCTAGGCTTCATCTTATAACGAGCAATGATAGATGACTTGTATTTTTTGTTTACAAGATATTTCGTTAATTGACAAACTGCACTGCTCATCTATTTGATGCAGTTTCTTCCTTAAGTTTTATTCGCCCCTTGGCATCATGACACAACAAACTCAAACTGTTGTGCTGCAGTGCAGACTTTTGCTGAGTGTAATATTCAGCAGTAGTGCTGTACAAACATTTAATACTCTCTGGAATCATTGTGCTTTTTCAGGACTATTACAAACATTTTGTTGCAAAAGATGATCAAACTGTGCCAGTCTGTGAGAAGTTGAAGCAGTTTGGCCAGGGGTAGAGTTGCCTTGAATTCTGTGGCTGCATGAAGCCATTAAAGCCTAAAGGTACTTACAATGCTGGATTTTAATGTGCTGTTTGTAGAAACATCACATCGATGTATAAACCTTTAGAAATATGTTAACATTGTTTTTATGAAATCTTCTGCATTAGGAATGTTGCAAAACTGCACTGCAGCTCAGGCCTAACAACTTTGTCACTATCTGTAATGCTTGTATCTGCATGTAGTAAAGGCTTTAAGACTGTCAGATAATGGCACTGAAGAGTTACTCTTAATGAGAGAAGATGTCACTGTAAAAAGGTTGAACGGTTTGGCTGTGTTGTTTTAAGTGCAACTCTGAGTAAAAGGCTCTTTAATGCACAATTGCATTTACCGAAGGCAGTTTATAAGAAAAGAAAATTACCCTCAATTAACCTTAACTGAAAAAAAATGAGCTGGAGTCAGTTGATTTCTATGTTTGTACGTAAGAATGGCTGTTTCTCCATCTCTTAATGCAAGCAACGAGCTGGACCCAGATCAAAAGATTCCCAAAACGGTGTGAGCTTAGTCAAAGGACTGTGGAAAGCCAGGGTTAAGTCCTTGTTACCATCCTGGAGCAAAGCCAGAGTTTCAGCACATGACAAAGAGTTCCATCACAGCTGCTGCGCGGCTGCCTTGTTTGTGTCGTATGGGTGTAGAGGACATTTAGGCCATGTCCACACGTAGCCGGGTATTTTCAAAAACAAATATCCCCCCTCATTCATTTTTAAAAATACTTTCATCCACATGCAGTGGGCAGATCTGCCGATAAGTGCGGCATGAGGCATGCCAAACCCATATTTTGCAGTGTTTTCCAGATGTAAAACCCATGACAGCCAATCAGAACGAGCCTCCATCAGTCAGTAGTGACACGAAACAATGACACCGGAGTTTTCAGAAAATATCCTTTTTAGTGACATAGAGCTGCAGTTTTGTGTGGATGACAGGCGTAAACTTATTAAAATAAATGCTGTTTCCAAAATACCCAGCTCGAGTAGACATGGCCTTAGAGAAACATCAAAGCATCCAGTTTGTACCATTGCTTTTCATATTGTCCCCTCAGAGCTGCACTACTCCTCAGACTGTCTCTACATGGCTGTTAGTGCCAGAGCAAAGGGAAGAGCACACAGTATGCTACGCAAGTGCTTTATATGGATACAATGACAGGGAATTGTTTCACATTATGAATGAGCATCTTTTGACATCAGTGTCCTTAAATGTGTTTGGAAAAATGGTCTCTTGGACAACTTTGGTAGGTCGTTAGCGCATAGTTCTAGTTTTAGTTAGCGGGAAATGTAGGCGTCTGAGGGAGTTTCCATGATTCTAGCACAGCAAAAATTAGATAGGAACTTTGAACGGTGTTGCATGTTTTAAGAGTTAGCATTAAAAGCTTTGAGTTGTATAGGAATGAAGGATCTAGGTTGTGTGTGTTGGCTGTGAAGAGGGATGTTTTTTCTGTCACAAAACATTGGCTGGACATTCTATGTACAAGAAATGTATTTTTTTTTCTTTTACGAATCCTTATGTGAGTTTGTTTTTGTGACATTTGCCATCTGGGGAATGGGGCTGTACAAAAAGGAATGTACGCTTGTTTGAGGTTTCCATTTCATCTGCCTGCAGAACAGTTTCAGAAAGCATGAGAATCAGAAAAACAACTACATTGACACATTTTTTTTGCACTTGAATATTCTCCATTTGACATGCTTGGATCCTCTCCTGCCTAGAGTTGTCCTTCGGATGGCTGTCTGAAAAGAAATATAGTCACACATTTGTCCTTATGTGTTCATACAGCTTGTTTGGATTAAATGGTTTTGTTTGTGTCATATCTGTGGGATATAAAGGGTAAGGCACCAGCATCATATCAAAGCCTCTGCTATTGCTCTCTTTGGCTGTCGAGGAATGGGATCATGGCAAGAATGTGGATGTAAATTTACTTTTTGAGTGTGTGTGTGTATATGTGTATCAGTTGAAATGTGAAAGTAAAACATTAGTCTCTTGTAATATGACTGTATTTCCATGTTAATTTGCGATTTGTCAAACAGATTTGACATGCAGGAACCAGTTTCATATGGTGTTGCTGCTGTGATTTTTCTAAATACTTATTTAGTTTTATTATTAAGAATTATTGCCTTCATCGTTTGATTCCAGAGGTTGATGCTTGTGCAGACTGCTGAGGCGTTTTGAATTTATAACAGCTGTTTAGCACTTAACAAGCTCCAACGTATTTCTCCTCGTGCATCTCGGTGAATGAAGGTGGTTGTTTACAACAATGTTTGAAAAGCCCCTCCCCCTTTTGTTTTCTTTTTGTTCAGCTTCTCTCACATGAAAACTTTGGTACAATTTGAAATCTCTCTCTTCTTTTTTTATTTCATTTTAATGTGTTCGACACATTTGTGCTGCTTATGGATATGATTGCCTTTCTTGTATTTAACAACGGGGGAAATAGAATGTCACCAATGTAGATGTATGTACACATAATGACTTTGGTTATCATCTTGGGAGAGCAGAGCAGAATTTCAATTTGTTAACAACCGTAGTCAGTAACAAGAGCATTAGTAGCGATTAGAAAACCCTCTGTAGAATAACCGGTTCACTCCAGTTTACATTGGTCGTCAACTTTCCAAAGTAGATGGTCTTTTGTATTTTTCTTTTGGAAAAAAATTAACGGTGATTTTATTGCACACTTTGGATACAGTTCAAGAGTTTTTGTATCTGCCAATTATAAATTATAAATAAAAAACTATATTCTAAAAAATGTTTCTGTATTGTCTTGTGAACTTGTTTTAAAATGAGCATTGCTGCCATCACTTGCTGCATTTAGCACCTTGTATCCAGAGTCTGAGTCATAACATAGCTCGGAGCCAGCGACGCACTTGACAAGAGCCTGATCATGCTTGAAGTTGTGTTAATAGATAAAATCATGGAGGTCTCAAGGAGTTTCTTTTCACAGTGGAGTACAAATTGGCAGCTAATCCCAGAGCTCTGGCTGCCTGATATACAAAGACAATCCAGGCGATCTTTAAACACAACTGAATGAAGCGGAGACTCTGGGGAAAGATTAGCAGCCCTGCTACCATTTTCGCTTCAACTTCACTTTAAGTCGACTCTGGAGAGACACTGAGTTCTAACTCCCGTAGAGGGAGAGGAGAGGATAGGGGGTGGGGTAATAGTGTCAGGTTTTGGACTTGGATCTGCTGAAACACAGTCCGCATGATGATGAGGAGGTAGGCTTTGTTAACTGCTGTGTCTGACAGGCATCTCCAGGCATCTGAGGTGAAGATACACAACTGTTTACTCTCTCTGCCCGGGTTCAAGATGATTTATTCATGGCACACACACTGGTGGTCACATGTCATAGGGAGTTGCCTCCATCATAAAAGGGCTTATCTGCCCTTCAATGTAACATTTTTCTTTTTTATACATATAAATTTTCAGCAATTCAAACTGTTTTTATTCTGAATTTGGCAGGAGGGTTTAAACTTTGCTTGGAAAGTGCAACTTGTCATGAAGTGACACTCCATCTCAGCAGGTTTGGATTTGTCTGCAGACATTATGCAGCTCACTTACTAACGCAGACTCAGGATGTTGCCTTCTTACCTAGAGTGCCTTCCTTGTCTTTGAAGCAAACTTGTCAGTTTATGAAATGTCAAATCGGTTGCTGCTTCAGCAAACATTAAAATGATTTGAGAGAAAAACTCAGAGACAGAAATTGCATCACATTTAATTCGCTCAGTTTAGGCTTTACTAACAGTAATAAGCATGAAAATTGATATTTCATCTCAACATATTTTGGACGGGTATGCTTGCATAGGATCCTAAACAGCAGAATAGTGGAGTGAAGAAAGTCTTATGTTTGTGAGGTAGTTTTGTTTTTACACTAATTACCATCTTGAAATATGATTTAAGAGTTAAGAATTGATGACTTCCTCAAATGTTAGGTGAACAACAGTAGGCTGATAGTCTCGTTTGGCACACATTCTAGGTTAGCCCATTAGCTTCTTGAAAAATCGGTAGCCGTCTCATTTAAAAACTTGTTTAAAAATGCATAGCAAAGGTCCAGTCATAGACCAGTTGTGGCTTTTAAGGGGAACATCTTTAGTTACTACTCCTATGCAAGAATTGGCTGACTGTAAAAAGTTGTCATATTTATGTTTTACTTTTTTGTCTCTTGTGCTTTGGTAATAAACAAGTTCAGATGTGAATAAGCTAAAGTGATTCCTTTAGCTAGCCTCATTCATAGTGCTGACCAAAGCTAGCAGGCTTCATAACAATGAAAACAGGTGGACATCTATCAATATTGCTATTTAGCTTCAAGCTATAAGACCAGCTAGCTTCATAAACTGTCTTTTCCTTAGTACTTGGAGGCAGCAATAACAAAAAATCATCAAAGTGCTCCCAGTTTAAGCTACTACTTTTGAGCTAAGCATACAGGCGCAGCTAATTAGACTGATACCAGCAGGCAATTGCATCCCAAAAGCTGACAGGGCACTATTTTGCAATGTGAAAATCACTACAAACCTTTTTGGTAGAACTTATGCCAAAAGTCTCACACTGCTTGCAAAGTGATTGGTAAGTAGCTGCAGGCTAGGTTTAAAACATGTCCTCAGGTTAGCATGTTGTGACTGGTCACCTTACCACCATGGGGAATAATAGATTTACGCATACAGGGTGGGTATGGAGCATTAAAAGCAACCAGTCTGGATAGTGAGTTCCTGCACAACTACGCTCTGTTTGGAGATTCCACTTCTTTGCATTTACTGTTTGTCATACAGAAAAAACAACACAATAGAACACATTTTTTAAAACACAGAGTTAAAATGTGTATCACAATGAATTATTTTAGAAATTCAGTAAATTTTCACAATTGAATAATTAAATGTTTGAAAGCCTTAATATACACAGATGTCTGCCATTTACTGTCTTACTACCCTCGTTGTGTCTCTGTTAAGGCTGTCTCTTAGGCTTCTTATTGGAGAGTTTTGCATGTTTTACAGAGCTTTTTCAATGGAATAAAGAGCCTACATTGCTCAGAATTCCCCCAGACCTTCTCAGAAAATTCCGATTTCCTGACTCAGATTTGGGTATAAAAACATGACATTAGTGTGAAACTCCCTCCTCCTCTTCAAAATGGTGAAGCATAGGGGAATCTCAGAAAAAGAAAGAGAGTTAAAGCCCTTTATAATACTGTGGATTTCTCATTTTTATTGCAGGCAGTCGAATAAATTTGTTTAGCACTGTATCTCCTGCTTGTTGATGTGACAATCCTTGTTCATCATTTAATTGATGGCAGATTCTGATCTTGCCCTTTAGTTTGAATTTCTAATGGGATTCCAGCTAATTGTAATTTGGATCATGCATTTTGCCTGTAAATCTAAAGCCAAAAGCATGAATAGTCAAAGACAGTGTTTGCATTCCTTTCAGTGTATAATGTCCTCACAAAAGTGCTCATTTGTGAGCAAATTTCCTCTCAGTGTGGCTCTTAGTTTGAAACTGTTTACTCTGGAGAATCCATCCGTCACATGTCTGCTGTCTCAGATTGATGATCCATTCCTGCCATCTGGTGCGCTGCGTGGTGCACCCATTTTTCACCTACAAACAGGGATGATGTTGACAGCTTGAATTAACCAGCAAACATATATATCGCTTTAAATTGTCATGCCAGGAAAACATCGGTGGGTCTAGCTGGTAATGACAAAGCTGAGGTTACCTGCTGGCAACAGATGTCTTTCAGCCCAGAGTGAAAGGTTCGGCTCTATTAATGCTTGTGATCTCGTGCCAGCAGTGCCACGCACCACTGAGACCTTCTATTTCTCCATCTATCATGCATTAGATACCTCTGAACCCCAATTAGCCCAGTTCGAAAAGGGACTGCCTTCATCATTACCAGGTCCCCACGGAAGCAACAGCTCATCGCGGCACTCAGTGTGATCATCCTTCACAGTTTCCTATGTATCCATGGAGTGTATATTTGTTGGAGTGCAGCTTGCTTGCTACCACTTTGAGTGTCTCACTCTGTCAGGCTGCATGCCATCAGATCAAAACACCTTTCATCATGGTGCTCCTCCAAAAAGCAAAATATCTCTCCCACACCAAGCAAAGATGGAATTTAGCAAACAAAGTGGATCACACTGTGAGCACAGAGATGCCAGGCTTAGTTACTCTTTCAGGAGAAGAGGAAGTACTTCACGATTCTTAAGGAGGGTGCATGCTTAATGACCAGAAATGGACGATCCAGATGGCCTCAGCTCCAGGGTGGCAGCAAAGAAAAAGCAGGCCAGTTTGATATGAGATTGATAATCTGTCAAGAAAATTTGAACTTTTGAGAGGGCCACTAATTCTTCATGTTGCTTGATGATTTTTTTGCACTGTTTTGCTGCTATTTGTGATATTTTTGGCAGCAGGAGAAGGTTACATCAGCTAGTTGAGACAACTGTAAACTTTAGAAAGACGTCCTTGCAATAATAATTGCAACCAGTATAGACTCACAGGCTTTGAATAATAATATGCAGGAGCTATGTGTTTATGTGCATGTGTGCATGTGCTGACAGAAGGCCAAGGGGAGTCATAAGGCGGTCATAATTATGTCATTAAAAAGACTGACATCTGGAACTCAGGGGCAATGGGTAACAAAAGAGTACCAACCTCCTTTCCTCCTTTGCCCCCTGTGACAGTGACAATCCACTCACATCCCCCAACAATCTGCCCATCCCTCACGAGGGAGTGAGGTGTGAGCGGCTGTGGTGAGGTGGTGGTGTGAAAAGAGGGGGAGGGGTGAACAGGTGGCGGGCATCAGGAAATAGATGGGGACTGTTTTGAATGGGAAACCTGCCTCCATTCCTCATGGAGTACCTGGGAGTCTGCCCTTCACCGGTGGTCCAAGAGGCACAGCGAGGACGGGGGAGAGATGAAATGAGAACAGGTGGTGGTTTGTCGTTTTACGAGGGATGGAGTTCCCCCTGTAGATCTGCCAAAGCACTGCCAATAGAGTGATACAGACCACGCCTTCACAGCGGGAACCCCACCCGGCTGCCTGATGCTCACATGGGATTTCTCATTGCATGGGAACAAAAAGAATTACACATAAAGCCTTACAAATTGCAATCTTAAGGTTGAATTATTTGGCACCTACAAATCCCATTCATGTTAACCCATCAATTCATTTATGATTTCCATTTTAGCGCCAAATGAGGATAACATTTATCTCCTGACACTTACCATAGAGCTGAGATATCAATCTACTCTGATTTATGTTATTACCATTGACCAAATATAATTCATTTTGAACCAAATCTTGGCAATAGTGACAAGAAAACAATAACTACCAGCCAAAACCAGACTCATTGGAAGACAGCAATCTGCTGTGATTCAATGGGGTTGGAAAGAGGGATATGGACAAAGACAACACAAGCAAGCAAGACTGACATCAACAAGAGTAGGAACAGTTTACTAGATAGAGTAGCAATGCTGAGGATATCTGCTTTTTTGGCAGCATGAACTGTCCCCAGGAACTAAAGTCCTTTTGGGGACCTTGCATGCTTCAATAACAGTGTTATAATTTAGAGGCAGATGGGTAGTTGTTGTCCCCCAGAAAAGACTTGATTTGGCTCTCTCCAACGGTCTAGGACCTTTGGGGGGCAGAGCCTCCAACGCTGAACGTTCCTGATTGATAAAGTACCCATATTGCTTTATTTCACCTTCTAATTCACCAAAGATAATGTTTCAACAATGGAATTTTTGAGCCTGATGGTGTCAATGCGTCTCACGTGGCTCTCGATGTTACAGTTAGAGGAGTGACCTTGTAAAGCAGAGAGTTTCAGCTGATCGTGTCAGTTGGCATCAGTTTTAAAATACCTGCAGAAACACAGAGGAGTCTCCCAGAGTGTCAAAATAGACTGAAGTATTTATTGACAACCTTGAGCCATTATTGAAGGATGTATCTGGCTGAAAGTTGGCAGTAAAAAGGGTTGCTCGTAAAACCTAAACACCTGTCTACCTCTGTCATGGCTCTTTGTGCATTTTTTGGCATTCTGAATCTGTTTTGTTACTAGCAATTGCCTCCTAAGTGTTAAATCAACACACAATCAGAATCTTCACATGTTCACATGGCTGGATCAATGATGGTCTGTCTGTCACCCTCAATGGCGTCATGTGTTTTGTAAGGCCTTGTTCTTTTTCATGCTGCCTTCACTAAAGTAGCACTGTAATTTGATTCTGTTAATTGATTCTCCTTTAAGTCACTGAGTTACATAATCTTCATGGAACATCAGACCTTTGTACTAACATAGACCACAGGGACCATACAGTTTCTTGAGGAGAGGTCCCATGAACTAAAAGGACCTGGTACCTCTGGTTGTAAAGCACCTACTAATGGCAGAAATATAACTAATATTTCTGATTACAACCAATTTTTTTTCACTAGCAGAAGAACTTTAACTATTAGTCATTTATGAAATACCTTCCTTCAATCTGTTTTTGGTCAGGGGCCAAACTACTTTCATTTTGTACTTTGATTGAATCCCACTTCCACTCCCACTCTTTGAACTACCACTGCCCCACATGTGCCCCTTCATTAGAGATCCTGCATTGTATTTAACAGCTCTCCCAACCTCTGAGTGTGCATTATTCAGCAAGGCCCCGCCCTCCTCCTAAGCCCTATTAATGTTTTCCCCCCTCTATCTGTTCTCCTTGTGCTTCATTGTTTTGGCCACAGAAGCTCAGAGCATTTTGAGCCTCTCTGGTGTAATGAGCTCAATCTCACACCTCTGGTACAGGACACCTGTCTGCCACACAGGAAGCATGGTGACACGCTTCGTGACTTTCTAATTGTGCCTCAGCCCATTGTGGCTGCAAGAAATGCATCCTAATTGTCATTGCATATGCTGCCATCCGTTCTTTATGTAATAACATTGCCAGACAATTAAGCAGGAGCTGTAATTCCTCCGCACGGATACTATATTTTCTCAATTTAAACGGATATCCATCACTTTTAGTTTATGTGACAGATAGGCGCATGGATTTGGCCTCTTTAGTCACAGCTACAGGATGGCTGCGTTCAGTCTAATCACTGCGACATATTCTAATTGTGCAGCTTTACATCACTGACTGATATTTATCCTGAACAACAAAGACAAATACAATTCTAGGAGATGAGAAACTTTCAGGGATAAACTACATTTAAGACTGTGAAATCTTTATACCCAAAGTGCCAGTGATTTAAAGTTTGCCACCAGATGTACTTTCAGTGCTGCAAGTTAACAGATAACTGAAAAACTCACTTTTACAGCTTCCACTGTCAAAGCTATGGTGTACCATTTGGAAGCTATGTACATCTTCATAACACCGTTTATAAGGCTGTTATGGTCCTATGGTCCAATCTACACAACATAAAGACCAAAAAGAACGAAAAAAAATCCATTTAATATATGCACTGCAAAGCTGCATACTAGTTGACTAATCCGAACCGCACATTGGTCCGTGAGTCCATACAATCCCATGTCTTCCTCGTTTTGCACCGTCATGCCCATGGTCCCACCTCGTCCTTCCCCACTACTCCTCTCACGTCAGCTAGCTGCTCAGCTACCGAAGCGTCATGGAGCCAGAGAAGACCGAAACCAGGAAGCTGTTACTGTTACCCTCCACAGGGAAGGGAAGAAAACAAAAATGTTTTAAGGAAAGGCTGAAGCAAGGAAGAATTCTGAGCGATACAGGTGCCAACAGAGACTGAATAGTGGAGAAATGTCCGACCGGTGGAAAAAGCTGCAGAGGGATTTGGGACTGAAGACTGACACTGAGACAGCTGGGTTTCTGTTGAACAGGTAATGACTTTGTTTACCACAGTGGGAGATGTCAGCTGAATAACTCTGGTTAGTCTGTGCCTATACTGGCTAATGACTGAACGCTGCTGGTTGGAACAGGTCGGCTCTGTCAATAGATTTTAGCATAAGTTAGCCACACATCTTTAACATTGTAAACTGAGCTGGTGAAGACACGCCGAGAAAGGTAAAGCCTTGCCCACAGTCGGCTCTGCTCTCATCAGCTGGCAGTGGCAACGCTTGACCTGCTTCGCCGGCTAATTCATGGTTTTGATTGCGCCGGTCCAATTGAAAAAGCTACCACTGTGTGTTACAAGGAGGATGACTGTCTTGTTTGCAACATTTTCTGTCGGCCGACTTCTTGCTCTGTCGGAGGGGGCGTGTTGTTAAGAGGCGAAGAAGGGCGATACGAGCTGGGGGGCGTAGGGGAGGGGTGAGTGAGGCTGTGTTTTTCAAATGTGTCTCATAAGCCAAACTGGGTTTCAGATCATCTCTGGTGTGTGGTGCATTAACCCCTTACTGCCTAAATTAATTTACAATTAAACATCAAAAAAAAAAAAAAAAAAAAGTTTTGCTGTGCTTTTGCATTCTCACAGATGATAAATTGAGTGTTAATTGTAAATTTAAATGTGCTACATACAATAGTTATAAATAAATAATATATACAATACACACACACACACACACACACACACACACACACACACACACATATATATATATATATATATATACCTTTTTGACCAGTATGTTGACATAGAGCATTTGATATGCCCTTGTAGAAAATGAATTAACTGGTATTGGCTGGATACAAAGGTCACCTCAGCTGCATCAAGACCTGACAAGGTATGTTGCAAATGTGTAACAACAGGCATCAAGAGGTTAACATTGCACATCCTTAAAACTAAGACAACTGCAACGTGAAGCGGGCACATGAAGAACCTGAAGGGTCCATATTCTGTCTTGGTGTTCCCATGAGGTATTATGTAGACTTTGGCACACTTGAAACAATGAAAGGTGTAAGCCTGGCTGTCAACCTTTATCTTGTCAGTGTAAATATTATATTTCCAATGACTGCAAAGTCCCAAGATGCCACATGAGGGAACAGGAAAGTATAAATATATAAATGCGTTTTCTGATTTAGTTGCAGTCCCACTTTCAAATATAGTGTTTATCCACAGTGTACACAGTTTTCTTCCCTCTGATGGAGAAGATCAGAGGAGCAGCCTCTATCGCTAACATTGATGTAAATCTAAACCAGCACACACGGGTAGCTGGCTTGAAAGTGGGGCCTGGAGGGAAGTCTTTTAAAATCAGATCCAAACTGAAGGAATTGTGAGCAATGCTGGCCAGTGCTTGCAACTTGTGGCTACACATCGAGTCCTCACCAGCTGACTTCCTGTTTCTGTTAGGGTATTGATCAGCACTGTGATACCAGGCAACAGCACAGTGCGAGACGGAGAGGTTTCAGAGGAACAATGTGTCTTTGCTTCATTCACAGAATCATATTATGAAAGAAGAGCTGCTTATTACTTGTATTGTAACCATGACTCAGGCTATTTTACCAGAGTTAACTCAATCTCCTCAGATGTTTTATCAGCTAATCTTTCTGACGTTGTCTCCATGCAGCCATTTATTGAGTCCATCCCTCTGTCAGCCCATCCTTGCTCCCCTGAGCTCTCTGCAGTCATGTAGACTCTGCTTGAAATCCTTCAATCCCATTAGGCTTTGTAAGTATTTCTTTGCCCAATGTCTGACAAGTCAAACAAAGAATTCTTGTCCTGAATCTGTCCTCTTCTTTTCTCTTTAAAAAAACAAGCAACAGACAGACAGAAAGGCGAGTCCCTTAAACACACCTTCACCATATAAAAGGTGCCAAATGTAACATGGCATAATAAATGGGACAGTCATTCATTATTCAGGATTAGGTTTTTAATGGGTGACTCCCAGTCCTGTAATACAGTACTCCTTCAATAGTTTCCAGTTAGTAAATAATGTAATGCAGTCTTAATGAGTCAAAGTGGCCACAGGCCATGTAATAGTAATGAAGCTGGGAGTCAGGCAAAAGCCGAAGTCAGATAATTCTGTTTGAGGAGGCCGGTCAAATATCCACAGCTGTCATTAGACACATCTGCTGGGATAAAAGAATGTGTTCCTCTTTATTTATTCATCTCACAAACTGTCAAGTACTCTAAAGACTTGGTTTGTTTAATGTCAGCGTACAAATGAAGAGAAAAGGCGACGAGTGAGAAAACATTTCCTGATTGCAAGCTTGCATACATTTTATGTCAGTCTTTGTATATAATGTGCAAAAAAGGGAAATGCAATTTTCCTTTGTCTTTTGGGATTTCATGATTACTCAGCACAAATTGAAAAAGCTCAAATGTTCTTTATTCAAGTACAAATAAGACAATAGCAAAAAGCTCAAGCCTTTCATTCAACACTTCACACTGTTATGTTTAGAAGCACAACTTAATCATCATTTTTACTCAGGTCTCAAAGGTCAAAGGAGCCTCTCGAATCAGAATCTGAACCACTAAACATCGCCCTGATTGAGTGTAATGAGAAAAAGAATGAGCGTCCCTGGAAAAAAAAAATGCTTCTGCGTCTTAAGAGCTGTAAGAGACATGAAGTGGTCTTTGTGGCTTCTGATGTAATTCTCTGAAGAAAGAAGAAAAAACGACAGAAAAGGAAGACAACAACAAAAAGACAAAGAAAGCACTTCTTTTTTTTTTCTTTTTTCTTTTTTTACCATTTGGCTTTTTAAGCATCTTAACCACATGAAAGACATCAAAACGAGTCAGTTTGACTAAGTAGCTTTAGCCCATGCATGTCTGCTCCTCCTACTGAAGTGTGCCATTCATTTTTAAGTAATAAAATCCTTCCAAATCCCCTCAAGGAAAACAGCAGCTTAAGTAAGGTTAATGTTAGCTGTGTCTGCTTCCTCCTCTCTGAGTGAGATTATATTGGTGCGCTTCTATCAAACAGGCTGTGAGCCACAGGGAAATTATTGAAAAGGACATGAAGCAATGACTTGTATGTTTGGATATCATGTCACAATTCAGCGTCTATTCCTGAGCATGTCTGGTGACAGGTGCAATTTCTGTGAAATAATCACCATGCACTTTCTTTATTTGATCATTTCAGGTGATCAGTTAAATAAATATGAAGAGCCTTGCAAATGTAAAATTTTACATGAAAATCAAACTTCTAAAAAAAACCCCCATCATATTGATGCATTTGTTGCAGCAGCTGTAGTTCTTAAAGAATAAAAAGGCACAATCATGATTTCTGCATTATCTCCTTTGACCCATAGATGTCCTTGTTCAGCAACTCATCCTGCTCTGATCCTGTTCTAAAAATAAGTCATCTCTTTTAAGGAGTATATATAAGAGTATATGTAAGAGAGAATATTGTCAGAACATCAAACAAATGTCTGCAATAAAGACATGAAGCATGTGCTTCTCTACTTTTTTTTTTTTTTTTTTTTTTTACTTAAGTCAGATCTAATTTGAAATTACAGCCCCCTCTAATGCTCTGTGCAGTTATGAATATGTTAGAAGGAAGCCTGTTTGGAAGCTGCAGCAGTGCAGACTCATGTTGTCTGTAGCCTCAACAGACGTTTCTGTGGTTTGGCATTTGAGGCATGAGTTGATCTAAATAAGCAACACTGAGGCAGCATCTCTCTCTGATTTTCACATTATGTAGACAAAAAGAAGTCTGGGTATCATCCCTCGACTGGCTGCAATAGATTTGACTTGCAGGTATGATTATCTTTCATGATTATTCATTATTTCTGCTGCAGCTTGGCAGAATACTTTCAGGGCCTTTTGGAATAATACTTTCTCTGCAGCCTCAAACTTTGAAAGTCATTTAAGAGTCTGAATTATATCTTTTGCGCTGAGGTCAGACAACACAATCTTTCTGACTGTTGTGGTAGTCGCTGTGTTGGATTTTGGCAATCACAGAGCCATAAATTCATGCTGTGACTTGGCTGATGGGTATGACAGACCGCACAATTGTACCCAGCTAATCATCGCAACCAACATGATGCTGTGAAAGGCAGAGGGGCTGGACTAGATGACAGCTGGAATGCTAACGGCAGTCACTTCCCTGGTTTCTAAAATACATCTGCTACTTATCACCTTTTTTTCAGTCTGTTGTGGTAGCCACTCAAAAACACAAACTTTGACTTTGCCACATAGCATGAACTTCATCATTTATCTTTCTATTTAGGGTGTTAGTGTGACTTTGCTCTTGATGGTCAACATTACTAAAGTGACAGAACAAACTGTAGATGACTGTAGCTGTACTCCCCACATGTATGATGGAACGCAGTTTGACAGTCCGACAAACTCCACTTTAAGTTGGTCTTGTTCATTTGTGATCGTTGAACTCAGAGAGAAAAACTACAACAAAGGAAATAATGCATTGATTAGTAAGGTGCTATAGATGACGTCTCAAAATAATGAATTAACCTGCAAACAAATGTAGCATTAATGCTAAGCTAATACTAAATATTTGGCTAAGTTTCATGCTAAATTAAGCTTTTAATGAAAGTAAGCAGCATGCTAAGCTACATGCTAAGCTAGCTAAATGCTAGGCTAAATTAACCACATACCACAATAAGCAAGACAACCAAGCTGTAGGCTATTCAAGCTAAATGCTAAGCTGAGTGCTAAACCATGTGCTTAAATAAGCAAGACACAGAGCTACATGCTAACCTAGACACCAGGCCAAAACAGAATGTGACAGAATGTTTAAACAATCAACTCAGAAATACAGATACTGAAATCACCTGAAAAAAACTCTAACTAGCCACTAGCTAGCAATTATACAGAGTAACAGACTCACGGTTGATGCTGGCTCAAGCTACACAGATCAGAGAGTAGTTAAGGTTCACATCCGGTTTAGAAAATGAAGCCTATGCGGAAGTGCTAAAAGTTGCTGTTTATCGAGAATCTACTTGAGGCTGGCTGGAGAAAGACCAGAAGTCACTTACACACCCAGCCAGAAAAACTCACTTTTATGGCATTAAAAAGCAAATTTACAGCCTGGTTCAAAAAACAGCTTGGATCCGAAATGTTAGTTTTGCTATCGCCACACAGTTAACAGGAGGTGAGTTTTTTTCTAACTCAGCTGTTTAGAAGATAAAAGGATCGTTTGATCCTGACACGGCTCAGCTCACATGACTGTCAGGTGCCTTGTAGGTGTTAGAAAGGAAGCTCAAAGTCTGCATCATATCAAATGTGGCTGCGTCTGCGTATTGGCTTCACTTCACAGTATCAGTAACAGACGGGTGACGTTGTGGAGAAAAAGTCCACATTCTATACAGTATATGAGGCCAACAGGTGGTGCCAGAGAAACCTGTGACAAAACAATAACAAACAAATACTATCATATCTGTTAGACTTTAGATTAGAAGGCCACAAGATATTCTAGACATGGTATTGAAAGTTGGACACTACAACGCACAACACGAGAAAAATTATTGATTACCTTACTATCCAGGACCAATGAGGCCAGACACTACTAAGCCTACCAGATCAATCTGTGATCATGCTTATAGCTACGTCATCTTACCTCAGCATTTGACAGCAAAACATTGAGAGTTGTTGTGTCACCACTACATATGTTTGAAGACATCAACCCCCTAATCAAGTGAGGGTGTGAACAAAACATCAGATTTAATACAAACCAATGCCACCCCTACACCAGGTTATGACTTCACCGTTTGGTTATGACCCATTTCAGTTACTGATTGGGATGTCAATCCTTTATCTGGTTAAAACATCACCCCAATGTCAGGTTATGACATTAAACCAAGTTCAGATTGTGATGCCATTCAATATCAGACAATGACTTCTCCCCAATATTGGGTTATAGTGTCAAACATACTCTTAACTACAACTCCAACTCCATGTCATCCAGGTTTGGATGATGTTACGTCCTCATTCCCAACTACAGGATGAGACAGTACCCCAATTTGTAGGTTACGATGTACAACTGAAGTGCAGTGATGCCTTTACTCTAATGTCAGGATTTGGCTCATAAAGATGAGTCGGACATGCCACAAACAGCTGAAAGTGCAATTATATGGGACACTTGAAAATAGTTAGGAGTTTCATGATTTCTTGAATTGTCAGAAGCCATGGTTTAGAGTGTAGGAGCTGCTTCTCTATGACAGCACCAAAAAGAGGATGGAAATCCTGATTCAGAGCTGATTCGAACACCACATCATGTGGCATCATCATTGCAGGTGTTCTTGTTTATTCCAGAAGTCAAGAAAACATTTCCCACCTTCAGATAAACACTTTTTGAGTATATAAAGCCTCCGTCAGGGCTAAAATGTCTGTAAACTCATATTCGGAGGTGTAAATATGCAGTATGTAAGGCTTTTTGGATCTTTGAATCACAAAGGTAAAAAGACTGTCAGCTCCAGTGCCGCAGTGCCTAGATCTTTAACGAGTGAGCAGACAAGAGGAATGTGGAGCAGACGTGGGTGGTATTTAAAACTACATATAAATAAATAAAAGGTGAAAATAAATAAATAAATAACTCCTACCTACATCAGTGAGCTGATAGCTATCTCTTGTGAGATCTATCCAAATGGAGCAAACGGAGGACAAGCTTCTTAATTTTGGTGGTTTAGCTTTGGATCTTCCTGCAGTGAAAGATTATTATTATTCCACATCTTTGAGTGATTTTAACCCGCTGGAATTATCAATGCACAGAGTGGGTTTGCACCTGTGACTCATAAAGAAGCATGTTTATGAACAGGTCCTGTTAATCATGAAAAAAAAAAAGTGGTTTTACCCTCACAGGCGCTCAGGTTTCAATTTCTTCATCGCTTTGGAGATTGGATACTATGAATGTAAGCCATAAAAGAGCACTTTTCAGCTTATTATTCAAATGGAGCCTTCAAAAAAACATAAAAGGACCCCAAAGAATATGGATTTGCAGAGCTATTGCCTGCCACTCCTACAAGCGAAGGAAAGAGCCTTTTCATTGTTCATTTTGTAGCAGTTACAGAGACTTCCTTTTTTCCCCAGAAAACCTAGTATTCACCTGTACACTTCAAGTGCATGTACAGTTCTGAAAAGCAGTAGTTACAGAAGCTGGAGAAAAAAAAACAAGATTCCAGTTGCAACAGAGAAAAGAGATGAAGTTTTATGTGAACAAGTTTCACACTGACACAGTATAGCTAAAATAACTTAATGCTTTCTCAACTTTTGTCTCAACTTTAGTCTCAAAAAGACATCAAGGTGCTGGAATAAAACCACAGAGACAAGGAGACTTGGACTGCATTGGTAAACTATCTCTTCAAATACCAAAGAAAGAAAAAGGCTGGTATAGAAAAAGTAGAATAACAGTTAAAATAAGTATCAAGTGCATGAAAGTGTCGAGGCTTCAGTTCAGAAGTCAAAATGTCTCAGTTTTTCTGTCATGCTCTATTTCTTTATCCCTATCCTCCTCAGAGACAGGGAGGAGCACCCATCCAAATGTGCTGTCTGGAAACAAGTTCTTATATCTCCTCTCATCCTCCATTATCACTTTTCACCTAACCAATCCACTAAGTGTGTGACCATCCTTCTCAATTTTAGCCCTATTTCAGTTTGTGTTAATAATTTACTGGCTTAATGAGTCGTGGTGTTGCAGAGGAGCGGAATTGGGAGAAAACTGATGTTAAAACATGTAAAGCTTTCACATCTGCAATTCTGGTGCTGGAAAATGAAGTCAATGCTGAGGTACAATAAAACTGACGTTCCTCAAATCTCCACCTGAGACTGGCCCCAGTCTTGTTACATCATTGCTTTTAACACCACATGGGGGTGGGTTTCATCATAACCATAATACATTTTTATTATATTAAGGCTCAACTTGGGGCGCATAAAACTAATTTGACTGACAGGTTTGTTCATTGGCCTCAACTCCACCCTTTAGCCTGCTTCATGAAGCCCCCTTGGAAACATGTATGTGGATGACATCCCTGAGATTGAATCCATGTATTATACTGGAGTATATAATGTCATTTTTGGCCTTGAGGGCAACCAAAGGTTGAACCATAAAGTCCTTTTCACCAGACGTTACAAAAACTTATGGTTCCTTGTATTATTCTTCCAGGAACTAAATGATTCCTCTGAATGTTGTATCTGTGTTTCTACTTTGGCCTTAGGAAGATTGTGCATATAAGGAAAAATATATGTTGCAAAAAAAAAAGAAAAAAAAAGAAATTGCACTAAACTACCAAACTAGTAGAGGGCAGTAAGGCAATGCCAAGGGCAAAGACGACACAATCAAAGGTGAATCTAGGCTGTATTGTTATGTACAACTCCACAGTTAGCCTGTTAGTAGTATAGTCAGCCTGAGCTGTTTCTGATGGCTTTGTTTAGTCGTTACTTAAAAGGAGACAAGTGCTACTGGTAAAGCTATCACTGGTAGAACAACAGGGGGCCACAGGAACCATTTAGTGGAACTTCTGGTCAAAAGCATCTAAAGAGGATGGTTGTTCTAGAGTTTTAAAATTACAGTAAGTCACAGCTGTGTTTAATGTAGTTAATGACAGAAGGTTATATGAAAACACTGTGGGTGCTTCATCATTCAGAAACTAAAGTGAGCTCCTATAGTTCCTGGACTTATTGAAAAGTACACTTATACATTTCACATATTACAAATTTGCTAACCTGATCTTATGTGTCTGCTTATCATGTTGTGTACAGCTTGTTTCTGCTGCCCCCCTGTGGCTTACAAAATGACTACAGAAGCATACCATCTCAGAGATGCCAATCTCAGAGCCCATCAGCAATAATCTGACATTAATATGTCACAGTGGTGGTATCAGTAGTTAATTTCCATGAGGTGTCAATTGGTCTGAATGGAAACTTGAAAAGTAATGACGGTGCTCAGTATGAAGACTGTTACACTGAGAATAGCCACAGTTTATGAGTAGTAAATTCAATTTGGGCTATATACAGAATCCAAAGCACAACCTATACCAGAACCCTATTTTTATTCATCCAATAAACCATCTTGGTTCAAACTAGAAAGCCCAGAATCCATACTAGTTTATCAAGAAATTTTATATCCTTACATTGAAATATGAACTTGTTTACGTTGTCTCCCTATATTTTTTGGAACTTGGAACTTTGCCTGCTAGCTTCAGAGGGAAGCAAGCGTGTAAAATATTGATCACACCACCATCGTTCATCCCTGACTGGTCAAACTGACAGTGATACAAGCATCCTTGGTCTCCTTTGTATTTCCCAAAGAGAGCATCTCTGTTTGGTTTCCCTCTCCCTCACAGCAAAGCAGAATGCAAAGTCAGCAACACAGCAGGGCTGATGGAGCTGGCAGCCATTCAAAGTCTTGCTCAGGGACACTTCAGCAGCTCTTGGCTACAGTGGGGCATGAACCTTGGTTGTGCAGCCTTAGGACATTTCTCTTTTTTTGCCGTGTCCTCCTGCTATGGTTGTTTTCCAAAAGATACTGGAGGTGGTATTGTTACAAAGAAAAGCTTACAATCCCAAATGAAAAATCACAACTTTACTTTTTTAAATATTTTTGATTTTTTTTAGGAAATGAGGGACAGATCTGTAGTAAAAAAAAAAAAAAGACCAATCTGGTACATTTTTTTTTATTATTTTTTACAGTTTTTTCTTATGCATGTGTTACTAAAGCTAGTGTAGTTCTGAAACAGCACAGGTGTTGTTAAACCTTTCACCCCCAGATCCTGAGGAAAGCCAGTGCTGCATATGAGTGAACCCCAATGTCTCTGAGGTGTTTGGACAGCAATAAAAAAGAAAAGAGCAGCCTAACACCCATGATATTATTTTACTGTAAACTGAAAAAGGCTCAAATCAATAGATTAAAAATTAAATGAAGACTTACTTTGAGGAAATAAAGTTTGATTACAACTTTATAGTGATTCTTATATTAGATTTATTTATTAAAAAGGGGCTTCACCAGCACAAGTCTTTTCAGGCTGTAGTGATGTTATTTTTTCAGGTATGGTGATAGAGGTACAGTAAGGGGAGAGCAGAGGAGGGAAAAAATGTCATATTCATTCAACTGATGCTGGGCCCCTCAGGGACTGAGAATAAAACCTAAATTTAGAAGCTGATGTTGCATGTCACTCTTTTATAACATGTAAGCATATCGAGCCATGAGGACACGGTTCTTCCCGACTAGTATGCCACATTTTGACATTTTTATTATGCACATTTACTTCCTGTTTACATGATTCAGCTTTAATACCTTTCATCTGCTTATTATCAACTCACAAAAGCTGATAATTTAATACTTAGAGCTGAAGATTTAATGAGATTTTTGAGCTGTTTCCAAATAAGCAGTTCTGTACACTACAGTAGGAGCACCTCAAACAAAAGCAACCACTTTCTACCTCCCTCTTCCTTCCTGTTACTCATCTTTGACACTAACAAACCTGCTAATCCTTTGACCTGTGCTGAGCTACGTCAGTCGCTGTGCCGCAGGAATCCAAGGTATTCTCCATGGTACCAGCTGGTGCACCACTTGTGCCTGTTTGATCCTTTGGCAGACTCCCCGTCCTGTTTAAAGTATATTTTTAGGGTAATAGGAAAATGTAGAAGTGATGTTGCCCACAGTAATGTTGGGGAGATGTGTCATCGTGCTTCTGCTAGCTGTCATGTCACTTCTCATTAGTTTCTCACCAAATGTTTGTAGAGTTAAACATGTGCTTTGGGGTCAAGTAAAGGACTTGCTTGGTCAAGCAGTGCTGTTTATTTGTGTGTGGTTTGATCCTCCACCTCAGTGGGTGGCAAATATTGAGAAATCACAAGGTGTATTAGTTGTTTCCCTCCATATGCAAAAACTTCCTCTTCCTTAAACGGAGATACACAGGTTGAAAAGCGCCCTGACTCATGATGGAGGACACATCTGAAGCCACGCTAACATTACATCCAGGGCACCGTGCCTTTGCTCCCACACTTTTTTTTTTTTTTTTTCGATAAATTTGTAACTGATTTTATCGCCTTTTCTCACAATTTGGTGGCCATTTACACCCAATCTATCCAGTAGCAATGGACTACAGATGAAACGTAGCTTTTAGCTAAATCTGGTGAGTCACTCCTTTTGATTATTACAGACATTTAATATAAGAGCACATTGTCCTTTGAGATTAAGTAAAAAACAACAACAAAAAAAAACTAAGTAGCACAGAGGCATTGAATTTACTAGCTTCTGGTCATATCAGTCGAATGAAGTGTGGGCCAGGGTGACCGCGAGATTTTTAGAGTATTCAACAGTGATAAATCAAAGTGCCACATGTAAGGCCATTAAAGTGTTAAAGTGGCTGTAGAGGTATTATTTTAAAAAAAAAGGTATTATTTTTTCAGACTATGAGGTGTTCTATTCTGATGGAGATTCTATCTACTAAAGTTTGCATTGGTTCGTTTTAACGGTAGCTTTAGCGTACCTAGCACATGATCAGAAATCCTCCTCTTTATCCTGAAATCTCAACTTCGTAGGCTTGATGATGTCATAATCAGTGGTTATTCAACATCTCAAACACAATGCATGGCTAGGCGCCGCCCTGTTGGCTATGGCTGCCTTTTGCAGCAGCTCTCTTTTTTGTCCGTTCCTTGTAATTTTTTGTCTCTTTTTCATAATCTTTGTATTTGGCGTGGATCATTACTTTGTATTGCTCATTTGTTGGTCATGGACACCAAACTTTTTGTGGCTTCAGTGATATTTTTACTACTTTTTCTCCTGTGTTTGTCTGAGGATCCTACATGTAACCATGGTTGCATTGTTTACATGTGAACTCAGCTGTTAGCAGCCTGTAGCATGTCAATGCTAACTGGTGTAAGGCATGATGTCTTCCCACATTGTGAGGAGAAGGAGGTGAGGACGACGTGCTGGTTTTCAGGTGTGAGCTAAGAAGTGATGACATGGACCTGTCCCTCCATCCATCGTCATTGGGAACGTAAGATCTATCTCCAATAAGATGAATGAGCTAGCCGTGCTCACCCAGCAACAGAGGGAAGACCAGAGGGCAGAGTAGCATCATGCTATTTACAGACATGGCTAACAGAGCTAACATCAGACACCAGCGCCACATTGGAAGAGCTTCACCTGCTGTGAGCAGACAGGATCTAGGAGACAAAGATGGAGCATGACTGAAGAAGCTCAGTCCTGGACCCTGTGGAGATGGAGGCTGGCTGAACTGGAGAATGATGGACAAGCAGTCATCTATTTTCTTATGGACCTTTTTGCACTTTCTATACACTTTTTTACTTTTGTTTTCTTGATTGCTGCTGTGACTTCAATTTTGTTGTACTTGTTACAATGATAATAAAGTTCTATTCTATTCTATTCTATTCTATTCTATTCTATTCTATTCTATTTTAGCGGTGGCTTTAGCGAATCTTGGCACAGTCTCAACTTCGTAGGCTTGATGATGTCATATTCAGTGGTTATTCAACATCTCAAACACAATGCATGCTCATCTGGGTAGCAAACTAGCTGGTATATCTCCAACATACAGACAATAATCATCGTTGTAACGAGAAAATTATAGTTTTCTGACAACTGGGTTCAGTCATTCATACTACAGATGACATTTTGTAATGCGTCAACTGTTCATGCAGTAAATTCTGGCACTACCTCTTTGTTGCACATTTTATGATGTTTGTTTTATTTTTATTCACAAAGTGAAATAAATGTGCAACATGTGGTCAACATCAGTGAGTCTCAAAATCCATTCTGTTGTGTATAGTGTTATATGTCAAAATCTGTATAAGTGTTAGAAAGTTCACTAATTAACATTTCCACTCATTCTGTCATGATGGCTTTAGCAAAATCCGTAGGCAGTAAAAATTGAACTAAATGATTGCTGTATACATCCTAGGTGGGGGGCTCACTTTGCAGCCCTCAAGACCAGATTCTGAAAATGTCCTAGAAATGAGGGACCAAAGGGCTGTGGGAACATCGGGCTGACCCCATAGCTAGATATCTAGATCATCCTTATCAGCCAAATGTTTTTCCTTGATAATTTCAAAAACAAGTTATCCAAATATATCTTCACAAACAGTCAGGATTGGTTAGATGCCACAAACTCTCCTGAGTGGAAGAATTTTAACTAATGTCTTGAGAGGAGAGATTATGAAGACCATATGCAAATGTGAGGCATGAGATGAAGATAAAATGGAGACAAAGCAATGAGAATAAAAACCATATGAGCTTTGGTTTGGAAATCCAAACAAATTTGGAAAATTTGCCTTTGACTCAATATTCGTTCATGTTCAGCGTTCGTTGTAGCAGCTATTATTAAACATAAATGGTCCGATATTGATTGAAACACGTCTCTGAAACGCCTGTCACTTCAGTTTTTTTCCATCTGCTAATTTTGTACAGTACTGAAGACTACTTGACATCACAAACACTCTTTTGTGTTCTCTTAGCAAGGATGCAGCAACAAAGATTGATCGCGACGCATGTCACCATCTCTCTTTCTCTCTGCCTCCTTCTCAATGTTTCACTCTTTGTCTTCCTCTCCTCCTCTGTGCCCTGTTCCTCCTCCTCTCTCAGACTCACTGCTTTAGAATTCTTCATGTGCTCCTGCTGTGGTATTGTGGCACCTCATTCACGTTACCTGGTGTCACAGTCTTGACTTCCCTTTCGCTTTGTTAATCGGCAGTAAACAACATGGCTGTCTGGGGACTGCGCGTGGCACAGGGACATATTTTTACCCCAGCAAAAAAAAGGAGGGAAGAAAAAAAACAACAACACATGATTAAAGTTGATGCCTCTCATACTCCACACTGTGCACAATGATAAAAGGTGCTCAGATATCCAAGTGACAGGTCAAAGCAATGCACACAGCTAATTGATGCTGCCTCAGAATCTCACTGCGGTATCAGAAACATTTGGCAGTTTCACACGGTTAGCGTTCACATTCATTCTCCTGGGTGTTGCACTGAATTCAGTTCTAATCGAGCATTTATACTCAAGCAATCACTTCCATTTACTTCACGCCTTAAAACCACAACAGAGTTCTGCTATGTGTTAATTACCAGTTCATTCATTGTCATGTCTGGTAACCTTTTAGTTCAGTAAACATTTTATTTGCTCAAGGCAAGATGTGCTATCTAAGTCAGCCCTTGTTTCTCAGCTATGTTAACCTCAATTAGAAAAAATGGAGTCTTAAGATACTGATTGTGTTACAGCTACAAGTGCACAATTCATGAAAATTCACAGAAAAAAAAATCATGCACATATATAATGGAAAAAGGCTTAAGACTACAAACAGAGAAGAGAACTGAAACTGCATCCCAAAAGTGAGCCTGTGACAGAATAATACTAAATATGATTCTTTAAATCTTGTCAAATATACTCAGTGTGCCGCATAGAAATATGTTTCATGATAGAAATCTGTTCCAGCTACGACAACAGAACTCTAATAGTTTACAAAATCTCATAAATCTCAGACAATCATAAACCATAATCACAGTATAAATATTTTTCCTGCAAGCAAACCCTGCAGCACATCCTCCACATGAGGCTGACTAACCAGTGCATGTGTGCGTGTCTGTGCGAGAGTGTGTGTCTGTGTGTTCTGAGAGCCCTTTCAGCTGATTAAATATGTGAATATTTAAAAATGACAATTCTCAGCACAGCTGCAGATCGTCGGCAGGTCTGTTCCTCAGGGAACCCGCCAAGCTGTTCCTCCTGCATTCAGCGCCATGCGCCGCACTACACAAGGAGGCTCCAGCGCCATTGGAGGAGACTCCATGTCATTTGTAGGATCTGATATTCCCCTTGTTAAATACAGAGCACTCGGCACGTTCCACGTACGAAAAAAGGAAGATCCCAGAGGGCTGTGGAGTGTTTGGCTTTTAATTAGCTTCTCCCTCCCTCTTCTGGCTGTACCATTTGCCACTGTTTGATTGTGGCGATCGTGGTGAAGCGGCCTTGGCTTGCTCTGCTGTGATCATCTGTGGAGGACGGCAAACTGGCAACACACTTAGTCTGCATGCAAACATTTATGTAGTTCTTATCAGATCTCTTTGAGAGGGTTTCAAGAGTTAAAGGAAAGGCAAAGGAGGTCTCTTCTGCTTGTTTTTCCTGTTTTTTTTTCTGCCTGAGCTTTTGCAGATATGAGGCATCGTGCCAGGCCTACCTTTGCTGTCTGTTATTATTACGAGTAGAAAAGATCTGGACCTAGCCCCGAGCACTTCATTTGTATCTCCAAAGACAGGAAGTAGACAGATGTCATTTACATTACGACAAAAACGGCCTGGATGGTTTCCTGGTGAAGGATGGCATGGATAAAAGGCTGAACATGTCAGAGAATGCATTTTCCACTTCTCCTCACTGATGTTACCTTAACAAAAACTGTAAACAACATATGTAGACTAGACATACTGGTGTAGACTAACAAAAACAGGCGTGTACAATAGGCAATAATATCTTACCAAGAAATCAAAGAGTTATCTTATTGACTTCAAAGTAGAGCCTGCAGGATTTTCCTAAAAAAACAAACAAACAAAACAAAACGTCAACTTTTACAGGAATAATCCCACTCAGTTGTCACTCCTGGACCTTTTTACACGTGTGTCTGTGTCTGCCTCGAACTCTCTCCACAGTCTGTATGTTGATGTTTTTTTAAAAGTAAGTATGGTAACATCAGCCAATCAAAGTGCACCCAGTGTGCAAGTGACTTTGCGTGTTGATGACAGCGAGTGGAAGACGCTATCCCAAGAGGCTACAATAGTGGGCGTAGAACAGAGCTAGGAAAAACAAAGTGAAACAAAATGCCAAACAGATAAAGTTTTTTAATAAGAGGGTGAAACTTGGCTCCACTTTCACTCACTTTCCGGCACTTGTTTCGAGAATGACCTCCTGTAACCTCGCAACGTCACAGCCCTTTGTGCTCAGAATGGTCAGTTCTATCAGAGGGGTGGAGGGGGTAGAGCCAGGGGGGCGGTTTTTGCAGCATGGCAGTATTTACAAAACCGCAACAGTGAATGGAGCAAACCGAGCGAGTTTGCTGTTTGCCAAAACTTCACCGTAAGGCATTGATAGCACTAATAAAATGGCAGAGTGTAGGATACGTCCTTTTGTATTGGACCCAGAGTCAGACCCGGATGGTTCTGCAGCTCAGGAGAAGAAAATCCACCTCGACACAGATCATCTCAGGACGCTTCAGTGTGGTGAGTCAGACCGGTACTGTAACATGTATAGTTTATACGTTTATACTCGGCTCTTGGTGGGTGTATCCCTCGGTGGCGGTTGTGTGACTAACTGTCATCACAGAGGAGGAGCTGCTTTATCAGATTACTCCAATAAAAAGAAAGGATCCTCTTGTCGTCATGAAGGTCAAAATCTCGCAGCCAAATGGCAATGACCTATTTTCAGAGGCATCAAATCTCGTTCTAGGATACCAGAAAAAATACAATATCTCATTTTTTGAAAATTCAGGGGGTGAAAGGTCTTGTTTTCAAATTTATTATATTATATGTAAGTATTAAATCAGGGATCAGCATGATATGTCCCCTTTAAGTCCACTACATGTTGTAGTAGACCACGGGCTGTACTGGCTTGAGTACCACACAGCATGGATGGCCAACTGATGTGATCCTTTAAACAGAAATCTAAACTCCCACTAACTTGCTAGTAAAATGCTAAAAAAAAAAAAAAAACACTCAAAAAAGTAATTAAATTTGGGCACCAGTTTGGCCTTGTGGTTAAGACATGGAACCCCATGCAGAAACTATCGCACTTTGGGGAAAGTTCCAGACTTGTTTTTTCTTTTTCAGTCTGTCCAATCTACCGAGTGAAAGGCTTGAATGGCAGAAAACAAAGATTAAAATATAAATAACGTTGAGTAATGCTTCTTTTACAGGCAGAGTCTGAAAATAAACAGTCTCAAATTGAGAGCATGGCTATAGTTAGCTGAGCTAGCACCACCAGCCTTCAGTCCCCCCTTTGCAGGGTAATACCCTCATGCCTGTAATGGTTACAAATTGCTCTGTTTGAGTTGTTTTATGCAACAAATGTAGTCAAATTATATGGATTTCATATAACTATACCTAAACTTTCTTGTTTAAAACAGTACTAAACCTTGCCACACCACCTTGTCTGTGCATGTTTACATCCAGGTACCAGAGCAATATGATGTTATGGCAGTAGCCATCAAAGTAGTGACTTTGCCCATTTTCACACTCAAGGTTTAAACAGGTTGGTGCATGGACCTTTCATATTTAAGATGCAGCAGAGTATAGCTTCAGACTGCTCATCCCTCCCCCAACCACACACAGGAGCTCAAGCCCCCTTACTCGTCAGCCCCTCCACTTATGCCAGGCGTGCCCCTGAATTGCCTTGCTTCCTCTCTGATAGAGTGTATCTCAGAACTTTACCTACTCCAGGCACCACACTTCTAACACACACACATCTTTACACTGTAATACTCACACTTACAAACACACAGGGGAGACAAGTGAGAGGAAAGAGGTCAGTGGGTCTCCTCAAACACAAAGAACCTCTGGAGGAACACTGACTAGTTTACACTGCACTCAATTACCTGTATTTGATTATTGCTGTGGCAGTGTTTAGAGACACTGTACCCTCACACTCTTTCCTCCCTCCTCCTCATTCAGCTCCATATAAACCGGGGTTTGTCTCTCATTTTCCGTCACTTCTTTTCATCTCGTTTTTTCTATTTTTCTCGCTCTGCTGACACCTCCACTGTGTGGCCCAAAATCTGGCACACATTCAAGGAGCCACTTCTGTGTAGTAGGATGAAAAGAAAACACACAATAGATAATACATAAGTAGCCTCTGAAACATTCCCTGCAATTCCTCACAGATATGTCTCTGTCTCTGCATAATAAGGTAACGCCCTTATTGATTCAACAGAATTGTTAATGGATGGATGCACTCGAGCACATTATCCATTCAGGTGTTGATCACAGAGCTAAGTAACATGCCATAATCAGCCAGATGAGGAGTGTTAAGTCCATGCTATTAGCAGTAGTTTAGCTATGGTTGACCGACTTGTAGTTGTTAAACTGATGTTAAATGGTGGAGAGAAAGTTGCAAGAAAAAAAATGTACAGCAAGGAAAACACAATGGTGCCTTTTCTATATGAAAGCCCTTAATTCTTTCCCATCTGCCAGTTCTAAACAAAATGTAAACCCTGGACTGATTTTGTGAATAAATTATCTTTACACCTTCTCAAATGTAATTCCACTGTAAGATTGTTTTCGAGTAGTATCTCACAGCTGAACGATGACATAGCTCGAAGTATATTATTATTATTATTATTATTATTAATAATAATAATAATAATAATAATAATAATAATAATAATAATAATAATAATAACAATAATAATAATATTTCAACAAATAGTGTCCATTCACAGCTTTTTAGGTTCTGATGACTTTGTAGTAGATAACCTCAATGTGTCTGTCAGGAAAGTTCTTCTTTTTAATCAACTGACACGTGGGGTTCCTCAGGGTATTGTTCTTGTACCACTACTTTATTAACAATCAAGGTACCCCCTCCTGAAAACATAGGTAATGAGCGCTGATGAAAGGCTTTACCAATCAGAAAAGTCCTCCTAAGTTGTATATTGCTGTATCTTTGTCCCTTTCCAAACAATGCAGGTTCAACTTGGAGTCATAAACACAAACCCTGTTTCCACCAATTGGTTTGGTTTGATTTGTCTCAGTATGGCACGCATTTTGTGGAATTTTTTTTTATTAATCAATGGACAGATACTGAAATTACTGATCTGTATGGTCCCACTTTTTAGCACCCCTCTGTTGGAGTGCCAGACATACCGATCCAACCCCAGAAGGTGGGGCTAGAAACACTACAGTCACACCGATTGGCCAAAAGAATCGTCACCCCTTGTGCAACAGCGGTTGTTGTATTTCTTCTTGCAGCACACAGCTTCCTCTGAATCAAAGCTTGATTGCGCTATGTAACAAAGAGCAACATAACAATAACAAAGAAGACGAATTGCTGGATGTCTTACATTGTTGCTGTTCATTTACTGTGTCGCATTTTTCTTCTTCATTGGATTTATTAGTGGGGGACTTTGTGCCGTGCTGCCATAGCTTCACGCTGATACGTAGCTGAAGCGGCTATCAGCACGCCTACATCGCTTACATGCCACCTACCAAGAGGAGGCACAGTTGGCTGTGGAAACGCAAGCAGGACCAAGCTTTGCCTATATTATCCGTACCACACTGTACTGATCCGTACCAGGTCACTTGACAGAAATGGGGCCTAAGATAAATTTTAACACCCCCCCCCCCCCCCCATTTTTGGTCAATTTAAAAGTCTTTGTTTCAGCCTCGCTGCCACCATGCGTATTTATGAAATTAATTGCCCACATTTATTTAGGTTCCACAGAGAGTTTATTTCTGGCTACAATACTGGCTCACATGTAACCTGACGTGCAAACTCCTGCCAAATGTATCCAAATAAAGACATCTCATTTCATTCTGTTGTAATTGTCATATCGGTTGGGAGAAAGTAGCTGAGGTTGATGCATCATTGATATAATTTCAATCCATATCCACATCCATCATGTCTACCAGACACTAACAAATCAAATTATCAACTACTACTTACTTTGTTTTTTATTTGTCTTTTGGACCACAGCAACAATAACTACAACTGCTCTAGCTACACTCCCAGATTCAGCCTCTTCAGCTGTTGATATTGTTAACCTGAGGTGAATTCTCTAGTCAGCTCATGGAAGTGACAATGCTGTCCCTACAACATAAAAAAGACATCATCTTTCTGGCAGAAAATGGCTCACACAGCATTCATATCCTGAAAAGGAGTTATGCAAATGGAAAGATGTGTAAAGGTATATTTCACCTTAAACAAATGTTTCTTTTTCTGTTAGTCTACCCCACAGTGAGATGTATTTATAGCTATGATTTCTACATTGTCTTTTTTTTTACCTGTGCACCTCTAACCATGCAGCTGCACACTTTCCTCACCTCGTATGAGGAGCAGAGCTCACCTGATTAGCTTCAAACCCAGCTGAGCTCGCCTCTGACAGGGGTGTGGCACCATCACACAAACACACATCATCCTCACTGTATTCTGGGGTTACAAAAAAATGAGCCACATCACATGCCTGACAGACCAGACACCCGTAGACTTCTACCCAAACCCCCAGTTTTTTTCTTCTCTTCTTGTCTTCTCCACCCTCTGTATGTCTCTGTGTCTGTCACTCTGTCGCTCCCTTACACCCCTCCAAGCCCTGTCCTCTTTTCCTTCCTCCTTCCTTTTCCTCCCTCCCTCCCTTCTTGTCACCTGCCTTCACCGCCTACACAGCAGTCGGGCTGAACATAGCAGCGCCGAGATAACACCACAGCCCGGACAGTCAGACACCTCATTTATCAGCTCTAGTTATTCACTGGAAAACATCCACTGCAATCCTGCAACAGGCTTTTGACAACAGAGCTAATTGATCAGCTAGCACATATTAGCCGAGAAAATCTGGTTAAATGTCATCATAACTCCATAAAGTAATGTTTTTGCTGCAAAACAAACACGCACACAGATATTCCCACCCTCATTCATATGACAGAGCCAGCTGCAAGATATACAGTTTTCTTTATGGATGGGACAGATATGCTGCTGTTTGAAGTCTGCATGTGTATCAGTATTCAAAGTGATTCACCAGTGCACCACATCCAGACCGCAACAGTAAAGACATGGTAATACATCTCTTCATAAGAAAAACATGGTTGGGAAACAAAAGGACGTAGGAAAATGAAATAATTTCTGCTCCCTCCCTCTCAGTGTTCCCTTGATATTCAAATAAAATGAGTTATTAGAGATATTTTACCATCCAACTCTCACTATGTGTACGCCTGCCTTCGATCAGTATGCTAATCTCTTTGTTCAGAGGACCTGTGGTGTCATTACTGGAACCTCTTATGTAAAGAGTGTTACCTGTGTGAAGAGTAGCTTCTGATATTCCTATCTGTGGAGTAGTGAAGTTATTACCTACGCTAATATGTGTTTGGATAATATATGCTGTTCAAATCATTCTCGTAAAAACTCTGGGTGAGGGAGGATAATTCACAAAATTCTAGTATAAGATACTTTTTCAAATCTTCACAAAGCTGTTATTTTCAAGTGCTACGGATGGCAGATTACGGCTTTATTTTTGATATTGTGGCCCCCAAAACTGAAGAATTTGTAATAAATTCAAATGAATTTCCTGCATCTTTCATATCATACAAAAATACACTGAGTTCTTAGTGTTAGAAACATGACTGACGCTTTAATGTGTTCTCTTGTTTAAGTAATTGTTCAATGATTTTTACAACTTCATCTTAAAGTTTTATTTAACAGATTAATCTCAAATTACTTGTGTTTAATACATTTTATATGCTTTCATTTAAAATGAAAGTTTAATAATTCAACACAACAACTTTACAATATAAATCAGTAAATATATATAAGATAAGAAATATGTTAAGCCAAAATATTTAGAGCTCCCTCCACTGGTCATCTGCAGTACAGGTCATCTGCCCCACCCTCATCCATGTTTACAGAGAGTACATTGGGGTCAAACTTTGAAACAAAACTACACATCTATTCTAAATCAAGTCTTTTTAAAAATGAAATTGATTTGTGTCTTTGGACAAACACGCCCGCTGGGATTAGTCTCATTTTTGTCAGTTTGCCTTTTATTGTTTTAGTTAGAAAAAAATTAAAGTATTTTCATTATTATTTTGAATGACAAAATTGTCTCTATGTAAACTCATTTATTTCACTGGTCAGTAATTGGTATTGTGGTTTTATCAAGGGTTTAAATTTGTAACAATTTCCTCTCTTTCAGATAACAACAAACATCAACATCATCTTTTGTCCCAAAATGCAACAACTTGTTACATTTTGGGTTATTACATTTTTAGAATTACAATTCAGGCCAAGCCTTTTTGTTACATTATCAACCAGTTATTACACTTTTTGATTAATTTTTTTTAAAAGGTCCCATATTTTGCTCATTTTCTGCAGTTTAATATGGATCATTGATGTCTTAATGAAATGGTAGTAACATTTTTTGGTCCAAAAAGCCAATAAATCAAGCACAGCAGCATTGTTTCCAGGCTCTCATAGCCCATCTGTTCAGAACGGTCTGATGTAATGGGCGAGACCTTCATATGTAAATGAGCCACCGCTGATACTGCCCCACTCTTCCTCGTCACTGAGAGCGGCGCCGCGAGCTCCAAGTGCACAATGTTTAGAAAACAGCAAGGCTCGTTTACTGTAACATTACGGGCTAGAACAACAAGCTAACCACAGCTAAAGTTAGCATCCTGAAGCTAACACAGAGACAGGGGGGACACTGAGGAAAAGCTCTTACATCTGCTCCACAGCACACAGCATTTAAAATACTCACATTTCCAGGGTCCGAGGTTTGTTGGCGGATGGTTGGTAATGCGCCTGGATTCAGGATCAGTCTATTCGCTAGCCTTCTGTTGTACTGTCCAAAGTTTGAAAAGCAGTAGGCCGTGAAGTGACTAGCACACACATACACAGTTTTACTGAATGTAGTCGGCACATTTCCTTGATAAATTAATTCTAGCCACTTAGACTTGTTTTCTTCCGAGATGGGAAGCTTGTGCATGGAACTATGTGGCTGTTTACAGCCAAAAACAAAGCAGTGATGGCTCTTTAACTTTGGCATTCCGAGTATTTCAGGGATTTCTTCCCAGGGATAGGAGTGGGCGGGGAGGGGGTTCGGGGGTATCTGCTCCGGTGGACCAATCAGGTCAGACTTGCTCCTGATTGGTCAAAAAAGGGAATCGCTCACGTCGGCAAATCCCCAAAATCCAAACAGCTCGTTTTAGGTCAGGATTTTACATTCACAAGCACTACAAAATACAGGTTTTGCCATTAAATATCACATTTTGTGGGCTGGGAGGAAACTAAAGACTCACGAATTTCACTAAAAGACTTAATTAAGTGATTTTTGCATATAGGGACCTTTAATGACATTACATAACACTACAGGTCATTGTTGTATTTCAGGTCCTTATTGCATTTTGGACTCCAACAAGCCTCAACAGCCCTCCTTATGCTATTCTTATTATGAATTCCCTACTGAATGAGGAAAGTGCACAAGCCTTTAAGTGTTAATAAGAGGAATGTTCCTTGCCCCGAGGCAAGTGAAAAAAACAACAACCCAACTTGTCTTTTTGTGACCACCGAGGGCACCGTTAATTTCTTTGATGACAAATAACAGACAGACAATCAGGTGGACGGGTTTAACAGACATTCCTTTCCCAGCAGTCTTAACCACATTTTCATCTTTGATGATCAAGAGGTAAAGCGTCTTCCTGAAAATGCTCTTTGATGATCCACCAAACCAGGATAAATTGTGAGCTAGACATGGAGCCATTAACAGTGATGGTGGCAAAAAAGGCAAACATTCAGATATCAAAGTGGCATTACTCTGTAACTGGCTGCGGCTTTGTCACTTACTTACTTTTACTGGGGCAAAAGCAATCACTAATGAAAATGGGTAATCTGTATTAGTGTCAGTGACACTATTCTGACAGATTTGGCACGCAGTCAGAAGGAATATAGATTCTGAATGTCTCAGTGGTATATCACAAACATCTGAGCGAGCCATCATCTTATTAAGAAAAACAAATAAGTTAGTGTCAGGTTTTATCATCAGTGATGCATTTCTGAGTGTCAGCGTCTCATCTGTTATAGAAAAGAAATGGTTGCTGATGAAAATTTGTCATAATTTCATAAATAAAACTAGAAAATCTCTCAGGGAGCGCAGACCTCCACCAAGCATAATGTGATTCTCACGCAACACTTTAGTCCTACTTTAATGTTATACTCCCTTTCAGCAGACTGTCTGCTACAATTGGTTTTAGTTGCAGGTTTGTACGATAATTTGTTACCTGACAGTGTTGAAAATTATGATGACCCAGTACTTATTTTATATTTTGGATCTCCGTATCCAGAATATTGCCAGGAGTTATACACACATATGGTAAAAACATCTCTATCTCACAATGATAAAGAATCCTTTGGAAAAATCCTGGATCCAGACAGTGACCCGGATCACCTCCAAAATTTAATCATCTGTTCCTTATCCTATTTTGAAGATTTCCTGAAAATTTCATCAAGATTTGTTCATTACTTTTTGAGTTATGTTGTTCACAGACAAACAAGCTAACTTCCAAAAACATAACCTCCTTGGTGGGGGTAAAAAGCGGTGATATAACAACATGGATCACACAGATGCAGCTGCAGTGCTTTCTGGATGCTATGGTAAGAGAGGAAAAGTCAAATGTTAGTTTTGAGAATTTGAAAGCCGATCCTACGACTCAGACACAATACTTCCCACCTGTAGCTGAGAAAAATTTGGATTCACTTTTGTACAACTCATAGAGGTGATAATGCGCCATCCATCTTTATGTACAGTGAAAATACAGTACTGCCCTCTCACACCATCTACAGGAGTGTTGCCTTGAATAAGCTTACATTCATTAGGAAGGCAACAAGTGCTCTTACAAGTGAAGGCCAACCTCAAGAGAGGATGTGTAATTATACTACACACTTGCATAGCGTAGATTCTGTATATCTGTTCAGTGTGGATTAATATTAATGTAGTTTAAAAAACCTAATCTGTGTGATTTTTCATTCTGTTTTTAATTTTCTCAAACATCTTTCAGACTGTGGTATCAAGTCCACCCCAAACAGAAGGTTTCCTGAAATAACCCGGGCCAAATTTAGCCCTCTATGTGTGGTGACAGATGGGTTAAGCAGGAGGAACCTGTACCTATCACACACTCAGGGTGCTTGAGCAGCGCCACTTCCACTCCTCTCACATCCTCAGTCCCACCCTCTGCTTTCCCTCCATCCATCCATCTGATTGACAGGTTATGAGCCAATCCCTGCATAAATGACTCCGGCACAGCGGGAATCCGGACCAGCTGGGTTCAATCAATCTCACTTAAACTATTCTCCATCGCGGCCGGGCGCTCTAATACTGAGACAGCAGAGAAGGCAGTTCCGCGGTAATGTTATCAAATCTTTTGTGGAGGGATGGTGTGATCACTCTGCTGCAAAAATAAAGAAAAAGACGTGGGGAAAATGGCTTAGAAGAGAGGAGAGACAGGTAATAGTGCTTTCTCTTTGCATGCTTGCAATCATGAAGGAGTTGTGACTTAAAGGAGACCGTAGCAGTGTCAGATGTCAGTTAGGTGTGAGGAAAAACTCATAACAGCAGCTGTGATTCTGTTAATAGGGGTGATAAAACTGAACGGACACGGCAATCTGTGTTTCAGCTGAACAATGCTGCCTCGTGAACCCCCCTGAGGCTTGAGTCGATGTGAGAGTAAAAAAAAAAAAACACTTGTAAAGAATCACTCGGTTTAGTAGCGACATTGCTTCCTGAGCTGAGCGTTTGCCCTCCTTTCTTCCAGGTCTGGCATCACGGGGAACGTAAAAATTTACCCACAAATCCTTAGTGGTGAACAAGTGAACTTTCATTATTGCCGATTCTGTCGACCCACAAATAACTTCACACGAGAGACAGGATGATTGATACTCTTCATCATCTCTGCCTCCCTCCCCGGCCCCCCTAATTCAATTCCAAATAACTGCAGAGCTGTGTCACCCATACCAAGGAACTCACCAATGGAGCAGCACTATTGATCCACACAACCTTATGTTTTTTGTTTTTTTTTTTTTTTACTTACACTGACTGAAAGAGAAAAATAAAAGACCTCCATCCTTGCTTTTTTTTCTCCAAGCTACAAGGGAGCAGGGATTTGAGGTAGAAAATGTAACTCACACTTCATGTTTCACGAAGGAAACATCATCCAAAGATAGATGTTCTTAATTTTAGCCTCTCATTATCATGAATCCATACACACACACACACACACACACACACACACACACACACACACACACACACACACACACACACACACACACACACACACACACACACACACACACACACACACAGTTTCCCAGCCTTCATTTAACCGTCCTTTTCCTGAGGTTACTACCAGTCAGCATCCTTCTCCACTCCTGAATAGTCATCATTTTTTGTAGCCACAGCGGTATAATCGGCCCCGATCAGGAAGCCCCCGGACTCTAAACGAAGCACTTTTATGCAAAAAAAAAAAAAAAAAAGCCCAACAGCTACAGTCTCATCTTTCTGTTTTTTTTTTTTCTTCAGGAGGGGGGAAGAAGCTACACAACAGCATTGATGGTTCCTCACAGAGCCTCTAGTCTGTGTACTTTTCAGGAGGGCTTCAAATTTATCACATCAAAGACGCTGCAAATTGCTACATAATTCAGTTTAGAGATATTCTGCCAAGACTGCACAAAAAAAGGTGAAGGAGGGTGGAGTATTTCATTTAATTTTGCAGGAAAATGAAGCTTTTATTGCGTAAGATTTTTGTTCCAGAGGAGGAAAGTTGAAAGTTTTTAGGGTGACTTCTGGATGAGGTGTCTCCCCCTCATATGGGGGTGACCTACTGATTTCAGATGACAGTTCCCACGATGCTTTGCTTAAACAGCTTAGCTCAGCAACCAGGAAATAACTGAGCTGAGACTCTGAAGACACACCCTGGAATACAACATCTGGCTTAGTCTGTTTTTCCTTATCTGTCCCATTGTATGCTCCAACACAGCCTGCTGCAGTTTTTGACTTTGTTTTCAGATCCATTTCCCCTGATGTGAGGGTGCAAACTTAGTTTTATGATGCAGCCAATGTGATTTAATAATATATCCGATGACAAAATGCATTTAACGTTGCACTCGGGTATTTATTATCAGTGAGATCAGTGAGGAATGGCTCATAAAGTGTCATCCGTCTGCAGTTGGGACGCACAAGTGTGAGATTAGGTGACGTCAGAGATGAGTAACTGACCTGATTACTCCACTTTGATAAACACAGAGGATTGTCTCTCACGTACACCTCCTCTCCTCGCTCTACCTTGTGCGTTAGACGCCTGCATGTGAACATTTGCCTACATTTGAAACCATACCCACCTTCAGGCCAATTGAATCAGTGCCAGGAGAAGAAAATAGCCCCAACAGAAACAACAGATGCACCACGTTTTCTCACAGGCCCTTCTGGAATCAATAATTTCCAACCTCTGTGTTTGTACATCCCACCATCTCTTAATGCCCCTAACATACTGTAGGATGAGGGTGAATGTAAATGAAAAATGCATTATTCATAGTCCCACAACGCCATCTGAGAGTGTGGCTGCTGCTGTGCGAGGAAACCTCACCAGAGCAGAGAAAGGCAAAAAGAAGAGACAAAGTACGCCCACACAATTTATTATCTGTTTTATTGATTTTCTCTTTTTTGGGTCGGGGGAGGATGTCTGCAACTTTATTGTACCCAGAATCTATTTTTTCCGCTTCCAAAACAAGTTATGTGTGGCAAAGTCAAAAAGCCTGACTTATAGGCAGCCTCTGTTTTCCACCTTTTCTTTTTTAAAAGGACGCACTTGAATAACAATGAGGGAAAATGACGACAGCGAGGAGACACATTTAAAAATGTAGCGCAGAGGAACTAAAGAAAAAAAAAAAAGAGAGCTTTACTTTCTCCTTCTACCCTGGTGTGATTTATGACTCAGCTTGAAAATTACATGTAATGATTCAGCATGTTGATCAAGTGTTTTTACAACAGTATGCGATCCAGAAATATTGCAGTGAAACCCAGAATAGACAGCAATGCTGATCAATTACTCCACAGCTCCACATTGTGCATTCTGGCATTCTTCTACCTGCGGCTACGCTCTTTTCCCTCACTACATCACAGCAGAATCAACCCATCACTCCTTACACCATGCAACAAAATATGCATCACCAGTCAGATACACTTTACACACTCTTATTGTCTCGCAAAATGAAAAAGAAAATCAATTCTGTGCTTTTTCAAAGGCATCTCAGGGGGGAAACCTCTGTCATATTTCAATATCACCGAGCGATGTGTGTAGCAAAGGCCCACCAGGAAGACATGTAAATAATTAAGTAGTTACTTGGTCACAAGGTGCTGTATCTACAAAATGAGCAATTACTTTCTCCCCCCGGGACGAGAGGCGGTTTATGGCATCAGGTCAAAGGGGGAGACAAGCTCCACGGGGCGAACTTGCATCAAATCTCTCCATTACTGATTTATCGTACACATCTTGGACTGATATGGGATGGGGGAAACCTTTGTACAGATAGTGTGATGTTGCTGCTAATAGGACAAGTCATAAAAATGTACAGACAGATCCATAGAGAGCAGATTTTCCGCTTTATATGTCCTTGGATGTTTTTCGACCCGACACATTTCTAAACTTTTTGTCCAGTATTAATTACTGTTTCAGAAAAAAACAGCCAGGTGTGTTTTTGACAACAGGGCCGTGCCCAAGCATTTTTTGGGGTTGGGGGCTCAAGCCCAAGCTTGAACCCATCCGATCTAGAAATTCTCCATTTCCTGCCTCATCACCAGTTATATTGACGGACTGTTTAGAAGTTGCTTTGTTAACCATTTAAACCCCATTTTAGAAGTGATCTTTAAATTAAACCAGCTCCTTAAACATTTGGTCTTGTGAGAAAATTCAAACAGTTCCTCACAGAAGAAAAGGTAAGTTCTACAGGCACAATTACCAACTCTTTCAGGCCAAAGTTAATAGAAAAAGTCTGGCCTGTATGAAACAAGTGATGTGTCGTTATTGATTGATTAGTTCAAAACAAATGGATCATCTGGGTGAACGAACAGAACTGAATCACTTACTGAAAAGATTTGTTCACTTTTCGACTCCAGTTGTGCTCTCCTCTCTTCTGACTTCGGTCACTCTCTGTACCCTAAGAGTCACCCAAGACTTCCCTCCTTCCCCTTTTCCTATCAGTGATACAAATCACTCACTGACTGGCTCGGATGGAGAAAAGGGCTCCCCCTAAGTTAGTTCACTCACTGAACAAACTAAATGAACTGAGGATGGTGCTGTCTCACACTTTCACTTTCAGTCGCTCAATGACCGAGTGCAGCGCCGTCTCTGAGTCTCTCTCTCAATCAGACAGTCAGTAAGTGAGCTGTGTACTTAACATCATAAACAGAACAGTCAGGGAAAATATACGCTATTGTTTAAGCAGTAGTATCCCACTAAATTCTCAGTTTATCAGCCGTCCGATCATGAGCAGAACTAAGTGTTCGGCTGTATGTCAGCTTCAATTTTGATTCGCAGGCAAAGCTGCGGATAAGTACTGAACTTTGCTGCCTCTTGGCCAGGACTCCCTTGAAAAAGAGGTTCTTAATCTCAATGGGACCTTCCTGATTAAATAAAGGTTAAATAAAAATAAAGAAAACAATTTGGTGAACAAATTATTTGAACAAATCCTTTTACTGAACTGATTCTAATGATTCAGTACACTGAAAACAACTTTTTTTCCCCAACACTAATGGTACTTGGATGACCACGGGCTCATAATTCCTCTCAGTATTATTAAAAAGTTTCAAAGACAAATCAAAATTAAATTGGTTCAAGAGGCTTACGTCATTTTCTCCTTTTTTTCTCCAGTCTTTTGACAACAATGATTTAACTGGTCTAAATGTGGAGCTATGTGTAATACCTTTTTAGCTTTTATAATAAGTAGCCCCTTTCTTTTTTGAGTACTAAGAAATTTTGCACTAGCATGACCATAAAAGCTTCATTAGTTGGTTGCACTTTCTAAAAAAGACCAGAGTAACACTGAACAAGCTATTAGCCACTGGCATCCATAACAACTAATCAAAGTATAGCCGCACCCATATCAGTCAAATTTCTATGGTAAAAAAACAAACAAAAGAAAGCTTAGAAAAGTATTTATCAAGAATTATTGAGATAGTCTTGCTTTAAAAGACTGAAATAAAAAACCATTAACAGCAACCAAAACAGCTTTTGTTGAGTGACAAGCATTGTTTTGGATGCTTGGGATGGTTTTTGGTTGTTTTCTATTATTTCAAATGTCCACAAAGTCTTTAAACACAACAAGTTATTACAAGCATAGAATTTGGAAAATGTCACGTTCCAGTTCCAGTTAGTATTCAAGATCAGGAGAAAAATATAAACATAAGAGCAAGTGACAGAATAAGAAGGTAAGGCCGTTAAAAAGAACAAGACCTAAGCTCAAATTAAGAGGAATTTGATGCTTTGTTTAAGAGTCATAACTGGATTTAGTTGTTTGCTTTACATGTCATTTACAGATAGCACAGGAGAAAAGAGGAAGCAATTCTCACTCGAATCTCTCCATCTCCGAAACAAACCCAGGAAGCACAAATAACCTTTTTCTTCGATGGGCTGGAGCTGAAACTGCAAACAAAGCCATTATGCTACGTAAGTGGTTGCACAGAATCAGCACCTCAAATGGGAGAAAAGTAATCCAGACATATGGCGCTATTTAATCCATCTTGTTATGGCAAACCTTGTAAAATCTGGCATCTGTTTCTTTAATAGGCTTAAGGAGGAAAGACCTTGCCCCGACCATATCCACCCACCTCCCTCCACTCACCTCAGGTGTTTTGTGCATGTCAATGTGTCTGCAGTGACAACGATCCGCTCCTTTAATCACAAGCAAATCTTGTTTTCAATAATTAGCTGACAGACAAAAAGGAGAGAAACCTCATTTTCCTACGAGACTCAACGCTGCTGCGCGATCAATATAATGAATGTCTAATGGCAAGCCTGTTTGGCTCCAGCAGGAAGACATTAATGTGGAATTAAAAACATGTCAGACCTATCACATGTTCTGAATCCCCCGCCCTTTAAATCCATATCTGCTGTCAAGATTCTCACTAATAAACACACTCTGCAGAGATCTGATGTAAACAATTCAAAGGGGAGGGTTTTTTAAAACCATCTTGCAAATATTTAGTTCATTTTAAGGCTTAACTGTCTAATGGTCTAATAGTGTAAATGTCTGCTGGCAAGGAGAAACCAAAGTGAACCCAAATGTGAGTAAATCTGGAGTTTAAAATATGTCACAGCTAATATAATGTGCCCAAAGCACTGAACAATCCTGGATTGACTGTTATTGACATTCAGTTCTTGTGCTTTTCAGTGCTTGTTCTCTTTCTGCTGTTGTCTCTCTTTATTTCATTCAACTCCACAGTATCTGTTACACCTCTGCCCAGGATGACAATGCCAAATGCAGATAACCCACAGTGACAGAAACCAGTGGAATCCATTGTGTGCGACAGATTGTAAATGCTTATGCATCTTTGGGGATATCAGTTTCTGATTAATGCAGTCGTCACACAGCGTGCTGACAGGAGTATATTGGACCCTGAGTCGACATCTAGGAAAAGCAGAAGTGATAAAAAACTAATTAAAGGTGGTAAAAGGTGAATATGATTTTGGGGATCTGTCAGTAATTGGGCACATGAAAGATACTGGCAGGGTGCAGGAGCCGCCGCTGTTCTCCTTTATTAGGCTCTAATGTGAAAAGTTAATGTATTTCAAGCTGGTGCCCAGACGCCTGGAGGAGGGTGGTGCCATGGCCTGCGATGCCCCACACAAGGTTGGATCCCCTCAGGGGTGTTTGTAAGTGGTAAGAACATCACTTCCTCTCCCTTGTTTTAATTCAGAGCAACAGCTCAGAGAGACAAAGACCAGGTTCAGAGGAAATCAATGAGATTATTCTGCAACAAAGAGCGGGGGAGACTCAGGACATTTTGAATATCAGGCCTCTACCAGTGTGTTCAGAGTTTGATGGAAAAGTTGGTACCTCTCTTGGGACTCTTAGACTGAGATTTAAGGTACTTGTAATGAGTTAAGCTAAGCATAAATGGATGAGTTTAAAGAAACAGAAACAAACTCTGATCATAGATCTAATAAGATGTTTGTCTACATTGCTTAAAAATTGTAAACATTTTGTTAAATTTCTATTTACAATCCTAAAAGGGGCTGTGAGGAGTTTCTAAGTGATCTTAAAAAAGTCCCTATTCTAGATATATGCCTGATCCCAATCCACATTCAAAATGAGATTACCAGCGCTAAAATGGATAAATTCTAATTCTCAACTTCCTGATCAGACAGGACCAGATTGATATATGGCACGTCAAAGTCTCTATGACAACACCACGGTGGCAGGTGAAGTTTAGCAGTGTGAAGAGAGATCTGTGTTTGTCTCTGCTGAAAATGATATCTCAGATTAATTTTGTAATAACATTAAACACTTGAGTCTAACTGTCAGACAGAAAAAGGACAGAACAGCAGAAGAAAGCTAAACGGGAGAGCGATAGAGCACGGGCTAAAGGATACAACATTAGCTGAGCTGTTTATGATGATGTTTACTCCGACCCACAGTCAGCAGTTATTCTGCAGTGGTCTGTTCAAACTTGAGTCTATCAATAAAACGAAGAGTGAGGTTATGTTGGTTCTACTTGGTAGATGAGTGCTAGAAGAAAAAATAAGGATACACTAATTTTAACGTTTTGCTAAGTGCAATGTCAACACGACAGTGTGCACACTGCTATCCACATCAAATAAATAGGCCTCACACCCTTTAAATGAATCAACTGATTTCAAAAGTAGTCACTGAGGTTGTTTTGGGAAAACTGTGTGTTAATAAAGGACGTGATTTAAGACAAAATGAAAATATAAGCAAGTCAGAGAGCTTTTACAGAATTTACTGCCCTGACATGACAGCACAATATTTATGTTCTTACAAAGATATGTACTATTTGACATATGAATATTTACAACAATGATAAGTAATAAAACAATCTATTTCACTGCATAAAATTACCTTTTTAAAAAATATGCATAACTTGTTCCTAAATTAAAAAAAGAAAGAAAAAAGAGAGAGAAAGGTAAGAATTCCATCGTTTAAACAGATTGCAAACCTTGAAATGGTCAATCCAAGCTGAAATGATTCTAGGTTAGGTTGCCAACCATGTGAGCGCTGCCTGTCATTGGGCGAATTTGTGATCTCTATATCTTCTTGGCTCCTAAGTTGGAAAAAAATTCACCCCGTACAGTGTAAACTGATGATGAAATGAGTTGCTCAGACCAAAGACCATGATCTGAGCCAGGCTGTGTATTTTTAAATGGTGTAAAAGTCAACTTCCTTTTGGCTTGGTGTGTATGTGGTTGCTGGTCTTTCTGCACCAAGCCTCAAGTGGACACTTACCAAACTGCAGCTTTTAGCACTTCTGCATAGGCTACATTTTGTTAAACAGGATGTTTTCCCTTGATTCTAACTCAGGTCTTGACAGGATTACCTAATTTTTCTCAAGCCAGCCGCAGGGTGGACGCTTGAGGAAGTGCAGCCTCATCTTTATTTACACTGTTGTAAACATACAGCTGTTTTAATTTTTCATTATTTTTCATTCATATTGTAATCCTCAATAAATGTCAGTATGTTTCCGGTATTATCATTCTTAGCAAACTCATACTTTGTGGTTAACACAGTAGACAAACTGGCAAATTTTTTTTCTTCATCAAAAGTAAAAAATGAAAAAAAATGTACAAAAAGATCCTTTAATATAAGGGTTATGTGTTGTTTTAATGTACCACCAAGCCTTACCAGTGACTTTCCAGTGGTTTTGAATCAGCTGCTTTGTAGTTGATTAGAATTCACCACTGATCGCAGAATGCCTGTGCCTCATGTTGCGGCAGTAGGAAAGTCACTAATACAAAAATCTATTTCCTAATTAACTGTTGTGCTTGAATTAATGAAGAGAGCTGAGAAAAAGTCTTTAAAGAGGCATCACAGGGAACCAGACTGAGGTGGATGTGTTGGTGGTAAAGTTTCAAATGGACTTGGCTTTTATTTACCTCGCTATACTGAGACAAAGAGAGGAAGCAGAAGTTGATGCTTGTGTTAAAACTCAAAGGAGAGGCTGTTTATAGTGAGTCCTTTTAACTACTGGAAAACAGTGTCTGTCAAAAACATCAGAATAAAAGCACAAGTTAACAATAAGTTGAATATTTCTTAAACATTTCTTTTTTTGTTTTAAATTAAGACTATATTAAATCTAATGGCAGCATTTGTATGACCCTGAAAATGCTCTTGAGTCACATTGGCTTTTCATTATTTTTTTATCCATCCAATTGTTTATTTTTACTCTTCACTTAACAAGACTTGGATAGTAGGTTAACAAAGTTTCAGAGGATTCATTCGCTGCTTTTATTGTTTAATCGCTCCCCCAGGAGACAGGTGTCGAGCTGGATCTTATCGGCTCTTGCATAATGAGTAAAAATGATGGAGCTGGGCTGGATCCTGCAAAGGTCACACTCTCACACCCTTTTACAGAAACAAATGGAATTAATGAAAGCAGTTTGTCTTGAGCGCTTGCTTCCCTCTCTCCCCTCCTTTGTCTTTAACCTCTCATTACTGTTTCTTCTATCTGTGGTTTTTAAAACAGCGTTCAGTGTCACCGTCTACCTTCACAAGATCCTCTATTTGCATGACTCTAAGATCACAGCGAGCATATTGCCGTATTTATAGGCTATTTCAGCAGTGTCCTCATAGAGATTCATAAAATCATTTTAATAAAGCCAGACATCATCCTGAAAGCAAAAAATGAAATTAAATGGTTTTGTATACAAGGAAACCAAAGATAACAATAAAATGCACCGCGGAAATGGAACATGATTGGATTATTTTGCTGCAAATGTATTCTCAGTGTGAGGTAAGATATTGCAGCCTCTAATATAAACAAGAATCCAGCAAAGTTTGAACTGCTGGGTTTTTCTCTGCAGAGAACAAAGGTAGCAAACAGCTTTGAGGCAGCGGTGAGGGCACAGCAGCTCAAACTATGTAGTTCCTGCCCAAAGTTTTTCACATGATGTTCAGCATTCCTAAGGGTGTACTAAACAAGGCTCAGGGAAGAGTCTGACATGGGTAGTGAGCACATCAGGGTAGCAGAGACTCACAATTCAGTGCTTATCAAATTTCCCTGCGGTCCGGCATGAAAGGAAGACACACCTAGCGTGGCGTGAGTTTGTCTTAGCATGTGGTCGCTTTCCTCCGCAGATCAAAAAGGCTCTCTCGCAAACCTGGACGGAGGGACAGAGGAAAGCCTCGAGGCCATGCCACCCTCAAGCTGTTTGCTGGATGGGAATCAGATTCCAGGGTTTTCTCAATGGACTCGGCACTGTTATCATCAGCACACGATGAATATGTGCTGTCACAGTGAGGATTATTTCAGCAGAGAAAAGGGAGGAAATCTGACTGAAGGTTTTTCTCTTGGTGTTTACAAAAGAAACAGAAAAAAAGGGGAAGTCTAACGACTCTAAAGAGTTGAATCATCCAGTCGATATTCTGGGATTTCACCTGGGGGGTCCTCGGCTGTTGTGTTTTGCACTACTGACTCACAGTGTGTGTATGGCGCACTGCTAAGTTTAGACTTGTGTATGTTTTCTCCACAAACGAATCTAGTTCGTAATTGGCAGATGCAAGGGGTGAAATATTGACTGTGTTTGTGTGTGCATGTGCACTCAAGGAGTGCAAATGCAATGTGTGTGTGTGTGTGTGTGTGTGTGTGTGTGTGTGTGTGTGTGTGTGTGCGTGTGTGTGTGTGTGTGTGTGTGTGCGTGTGTGTGTGTGTGTGTGTGTGTGTGTGTGTGTGTGTATGTGTGTGTGTGAACGTCTGTAGTGACTGAGTGAGTGTGTTTGTTTTTTGGCTGCTGTCCTGGTTTCATCTCAGTGTGCTACCAAGGAGACATAAGCCACTTCCATCTGCCTCATGTTCCAAGTTTCTTTGTGTTCCTAATAAAAGACAGGAAGTTGAATTTAAATCCAATTTTTTATTACACACCGGTCTTTAATTAAAGGATGAACGCGGTGTGTGAGGAAAACTTTTCCTCCACCTCACTGACTGACATTTATTATGCTAAGGCAGATAATTAAAACCTAACATACCTCATAGATTGAACTAAGTGCACTTGTTAAGACACAACGTGTATTAGTTTTGGTGTTCTGAAGATTTTTGTGAGGACATAGAGTTTTTTTTAATTCTGTGCTGTTTTTTTGTACAACCTGGTATCCTAGGCTTATATAGTCACACTATAATAGATGTGATAAAAAGAGTACAAAAAAGAAAAAAGAGTCTTATGTTTAAAATCATAGGCCAGTTATTCAAAGGTAATCCAATCGGATCAGATTGTATGAAATGTTGAAAATGGGTTGTTCGAAAAGGAAAGAAGGATTTTGAAATTGGATTAGATCATGTAATCCAATCATAGTTTTAATTTATACTTGTATTATATGTTGTTCAAAACTTTTCTGCAGGATTTGGATAACTTTAATTTAAGAGAAAAAAACAAAACAAAAACAAAAACAAAATACAACCATACTAAAACAAAATGGGATTATCCTGATCCCAAAATCAATCAATTAATCAGTCTTTATTTGTATAGCACCAAAACATAGCAAACGTTATCTCAAGACACTTTACGAAAACATTCACAGGTCTAGACCTGTTAATGTTAATAAAATTTTATTAGCAGAAACCCAACATCAAGACAAGATAAGGAGTCTTAATCTTTGCAGCGTTTAGCAAGTTACAATGGCAAGGAAAAACTTCTCTTTAACGGGCAGAAACCTTGGACAGAACCAGACTCATGTTAGACAGACATCTGCCTCGACAAATGGGGCAGGATCTTAAGGTGGATTTCAAGAAGAAAACAGCAGAACTTTAAAATTAGTCACATAGTACAATGTTTGTATCATTTAGTGTATTTACTTTTGTTAGGCTGTTACAGCGACAAAGTACATAAAGTAGACACAGGCTAGAAATAAAGCCTTTAATAGAGTAAAGTAAGAACAAAATAAAAATGACCTTTACCCCATGAAATAATCCCCTAAACAGATTTCAAAAACAAATAAAAATAAGATTTTTTTCTGTCATTCATCACTGTAAATTTATTTCAAAGAAACAATCATCAGAGATGAACCTGTCAAACAAATCTCTAACAACTGCATCTGTTACTACATGTCTAGTCAGTCCCTCCATCTGACAGGAGGCCAGAGGTTGGTCTGGGGTCTTCGACAGGCTCAGGTGCATCATGAACTTAATCACAGAGAGGGGCATTGCTCCTGGTAGCATTGTTGTGCAGCTATTATGTGTATTGTTTTTTCCCTGAATATTTTTTATTTTGTCAACTATTGGACATCCTTTTTTAATTTCAGATGTTTTCCAGATATCCACCATGTATTTGTTTAAGTATATTTGTGATTTTTTTGGTTGTGGCTCAGATAAGGTAATAAAGAAGGGAAGAAAATAAGAAACACCTAAAGTGAGTCTTGGCTCTTCTGCCTGTTGATCTTTACAGAGCTGGTAGCCCACATTGTGATATGTTGTCCCACTGGTAGTCACTGGTAATCCGGAAAACTCAGTATCCACATCAGGATGATCCAATCCAATGTAGCTTTAAAAAAACGGCATAAAACTAAGACAGATTACCTGATCTTGAGTAGCAGAAAATGGGATTTCCAAATCCAGATAATTTTGATCCAGATTAAATTCTTTGAACATCCAGCCCTTTGAGTGAGTTCATTTTCAGGGATTTCCACAACACATGAGTTTCCAGAGTTTACAAATCAAACATCCAGCATTGTTACTTTATATACATATTCAAAATATGGAGGAGCATAAAACTAAAATCTTAACAAGTGTTTTTGTCTAATTTTAAGTAAAAAATGTTGCTTGATATGAGCCCCACTCAACTTATTAGTCCAGAAAAATGTCCTGTTTCAAGTTGTTTAAAGATGAATGAAATGAAGTCTGGATTATTGCCAATGGAAGAGAAATTTGCTTAAAACTACAATAATGTCTTAATACAAGTAACTTTTCTCTAAACAGTAAACAGCAGAGATTTGAATTCCTGGCTCTTAAGGTTTATTTCTTACAGCTTTAATGCCCAACTTCTGGCAGACTGCAGTAAACTAATTAAACCACTTACAGTTACAGGAGTTTCTATAGGTGACACTGTCTCCTTAAAAAGAGTTTGAGATTGTTTAATCAAAACATATAATCACCATTCTGTGGTAATTTTCCTCTGGCAGAACCAAAGGAGCAGAGCGGGTCACTGATCAGATAAACAAACAAAAAACAAACAGACAAGGTCAGGATTTAGGTCTGTTGTACGGTCTGTCCAATTAAAGAGGATTGTGGTTGTGATGAGTAGCAACCACTTAAGCATGGAAAACAACATTGGCACAAGTGTTTCACAGAAACACGGGAGGGAATGCAGTGCAGGAGTGTCGGGTCGGTTTTTACACTTTAGAACAAGCTGAAGCTCTTGTTTTCCTCTGCTGTAAGAACTCTCCTGCTGACTGCTCTCTTAACAAACAGCCAGATGTAGCAGGTTCAAACATACCATATGCTTGTTTATGGCCTGGCGTAGGAAGTCACAGGGAGGAAGCACATCATTACCATCCTAGGAGCAGTCAGAATACCAAGGTGGAGGAAAACATGGCTGTGTGTGGAGCAAGTTTGTTTGTATGCAACACAAACTTGTGTATATTCTTTCATCTTTTGCAAACTAACGCTCACAACTGGTCATTCATGTCATACACATTTAACATCAAGTCATTTGAGGATATGATCTTAAGGTCTCGAGTTGAATTACCTATAAGGAGCAAAGGATTCAAATTCTGGGCTTTTTACCTTCTAAGAGGAAAAGAGAAACCTGTGCTATCACAGCATTAACATCACAGAGGGTGGTAGTATTTTAGGTTAAAAAGTAATGGGGTAGTAACTACTAAAAGAGAGCTGTGAAAAATTCCCAGCAGAGTTTCCATATTCTCCGGGAATATTGAGATCATGGCATCTGAAAGATCATTGAATTAAAACTCAAGCAGCAGAGGAAACGAGTTACAGGCTGAAGTAGACTATTTGTAGCTCCAAGTCCAAGTGATTGACAGCCACAGTTTTGGACCCTTATGGATTGCTGTAAATATAGACATACTTGGCTTCCTGTTTAGTTGGCCTGCTATAATGTGACAGGGATATTGCATGTTCCTTGAAAAAAAAAGAGTCAGAGTGTTAATTTGAGATTTTGGAGAAGTTATCACAGTTCTTTACTGTTCCTTCATCACCCAGTCCCAAAATGTGCAAATTTGGCAGGCGTACTTCAGATGTTTTCCAAAAACTCTACTGTGAATGCTAATTTGTTGAAAGAAGTTCACTTTACAGTCAGTGCTGAGAAGGTTAGAAATGAATGGTATTCAATACACATGATTGGAGCAGGGTTTTGGCCTATCTGGTGCCCCCTGCCCTGGTTCAGAAAAACGACTCTTATCTGAATCGCCAAATTCATAATCAGCCCACACTGTACAGGGTAGGAATGGGATGATATGCTTTTCTTCTGATTTGATTCTGATGTATATAGTGATTCTTCAATATTTCAGATTCTTGTGTTTGTTTTTTTTATTTATTTATTTAATTTTATTTTTTTAAATATCAGACTAAGAGAAAAAGTTTAATGATAATGCTGATAATGCCAACAGACTTTATCTGGAGCCATCATGTGAGTCAGAGAAAAATATTTTGCCCTCTGCTGGAGAAAACCAGTAACATTTTCCTAACCCATCTTAAACACAAAGACTAAAATGTAGGATTGAAATTTTAAAAAAGGTGCTATTTTATACCAAAGAATCTCATTTTGAATATTTTGAAATAAAAACTCCAAATACTTATGCAAATAAATTTTTTCTGCCACCTTTGGTACGGCACAATACGGTGATACATGATACGGTGCGTTACTGTATGGTACGATGATGAATATTTTTCTAACTCAGTGGTTAAGCAGATATTAAGATCACAATTTTGACCAATCAGAGGTAACGCTCATGTGACTGACAGGTCTGGTACCGTAGATCTGTTAGAAAGAAGAGTTAAAGCCCGCCTCTTGAGTCAGGATTTCCAATATGGCCCCTGCTGACATTTAGCTTCATTACTCTATATTAGAAACAGATGGGTGACTTTGTGGAGACCATGTCCATATATTATAAAGTCTATGCTGGAAACCTGCAATGTGTGTAGTTTGAGTATCTGGTAACAGTGAAAGGCAAAATTGGCAAGGATAATGGAAGAATGGATGTGTCTCACTGTTAAGAAAGCAGCAGATTTTATACTGAACAATGCACAGTGCTGTGACTTCACTTCCACTTTAAATCTTTAGACACGTCAACAGACTGAAGGACTGAAGGCTTAAAACATGACTACAACACTGCTGTGGCCCAAAAAAACGACAAATTAGTATGAGGAATGTTTGACATCCTCACACCCAGAGAAAAAATTAATTAAACTGTATTTAATAGAGTATTTTACATTGTCTCTGTTAAAACAATTAATTGCCGGTTCTTTTTCTTTCAGGGTAATGAAAGCTTATCAAACAGCAGGTTGTCCACAGAAGTTAATAGTGAGTAAATATGAGGAACAAAAGGCAGTGAAGTGGTCCAAACCCATTGGAAAAATGATTTGAAAGTCATAACATGACAAGTATCAGAGAAAAAGCGCCCCATGCAGTGATAGTACAATACCGTGATAGACCTGCAGCTGCAGATGAAATGGTACCTGACATGTTGCCATTTGAAAAATCGCCAATTTTCCCTGGTGCTGGTGTTAGTCAGGGTGACCAAATGTGGACTGACAGACTTTTGGGCCAGAAGGACTTTAGTTGTCTCACTGAGACCTGCAGGGGAATGACCTGTTGTGCTGCTTGTTATTACTTGTCTATCTGAAATGAACTGATCACAAGTGAAGAGAACAATGGTCCAGTTAGCACACGAGCTTCCAAAGCCTTTTCAGATTTAGGAGACAAGGGATCTCTGTGGTTTGGATGGCAAGGATTTAAACATTTAATCAAACTTGGGTGGAAAAAAAACAAGATCTTCTAAGGAGGTCTTGTAATTACACTGATCTTAAATTAAATATATAGCAAAGAAGGCTGAACTGGTTCACATAAAAATAATTAAGGAACGTAGCAGAAACGTTTTACTTTACACTTCAACATGGTTAATGCAATTATGGGGGAGTAGCTTTATCACAGATCCTATAACACCACAGGGAGTGTTTCCATGTTTTAATCAGGTGCTAAGTGGCTTCAGCTCAACAGTGCGCAGCTGTACCTGAAAAGAGCCTTGGCTGCTGTCTAATGAGGAATCATATTTAGCTCTGCCTTCAAGTGTGAATATCAATCCCAACTCAAAGAAGCTCGCCCGTCTTCTCCTCCTCCCCCTCCACCCCCTTCTTTTCCTCATCACCCCTTCCTTGTTTCAGCCTGGAGGTTTCTGATGACGCTGCCACGAGAAGACAGGCTGGGAGTGAGCCTCATATAGACTGTGTGCACTGTTAAGTGTGTGTTTATGCGAGCGCATAACAGCTTTGGCGACATCTTTGCTCACTGCGTAAATGCTCTGATTAGCTTCAACATGTCTGAGGTTGTTTTGACAGTTTGAAAGTGAGACTCATAACCAAACATTTGCAGCCTGCTTGTGCTGGGGAGTTAACATGTTAAAGGTGGTAAAGATGGCTCTCCTTTTCTGCAGTAAGCTTCTCTCTGGTTCCAACATTAATCATTAAACTCATCAAGACCCGTTTTCCAAACTGTTACTGAGTTAGTCTCTATTTCTGAAACTATGGAATGACATCCTTTAGGATATAGAATTTAGATCAGCTGTAGGTTCAATTCATTTTGGTGTTTTAATATAAAAATATTAAAAGTGGAGTCTGCAGGATTTTCCTTGAAAAAAAAAAAACTAACCAGGTATGTGTCAAATACTTGCGATTAGCTTGTGCTAACATGCCATGTCAGGCACACGGCTCTTGAGTCTCTCCATTGTAGAAACACAATGCTACAGATGGTTGCTAGGATAGTGAGTGTGTTCACATAGTCACAGTCAGAGGCCGTGGGTGTGGGCTGCAGCTGGCACTGATCCAAGGAGGAGGAGCCCAGTTTGAATGTTGTGTTTACAAAAAAGTAACTACAATTCCTCCCTTCCTTTAAATATGTTTGATTTTGAAAAAAGATATGTTAATGTGGTTTTATTGTTGGATGAAATATGATTGAATGTTGTGTAAAGTATTAAATAAATAAATAGCAAATTGAACGGTTAGTGACATAAATCTACTTTTGTGAATCATTAGCATCTTTTTTTTGTGGTATCATCAAAATGATCTCATTTTTGGTCACAACACTCCACTATTGATATCCCAATTCCTTAGTCTTGATTTTTCTCCTCGTCTTGTAACAGATAATTGTGCAGATTGTGGATAACCTTTGCTAAACAGCAGTGTGTTCAGTAATGATGATGTCGACACAATAACCTCTGCTGATATGCAGGCCAGATGGCCAGCCAAGTTGCCCTTTCAGAACCCTGCTATGCTCAGTGAGGGATGGTGACAGCGCGCCAGTGTGTATGTGTGTGTGTATGAGTGAGTATGTATTTGCATGCGCAGCCTCTTGTGTAATCGTACACTACTCGAACAAATGTAATTGGATAGCAGCATAATGCAATGCAACATTACAGTACAACTTCACTGATAAGACAAAAACTTTTACATCAAATTCTGGTGAACAAATCCAACAAAACACCAACTCCAACGAACTGTTTTGTTTATGATAATTTACAAATAATAATCCCCGTCTGTCTCGCTGCTCACAGAACATTCATTTATGGTAGAGGTGTCACTCTTCCCAAATGGGACACAAGCATTGTTGATTGTTAGTTCTTTAAATTATAAGTTATCATCTAATATTTTGACAACAAATGTTTCCAAGCAAATACAACAAAGATGCTCCCATTTACTTGCTAAAAAGCCGACCTGTGCCAGCAGGCTTAGTGCCGGTAAACAATCCACAGTTACATGCAGGAAGAAAACATTTAGAAGTTGGTTCCCTCTGTAAACACTTTCTTTTTTCAAAGTTTCTATCAGGGAAGCATTGATAGCAATTTGCTAAGCCTGTTTGCTAAGCCTGTTTTTACCCTCAAGTCGTGTCAAGTTGCAAACCTTCAAATTTGCAACTCGACACGACTTGAGTCGAGTCTCTGTGGCTTGTGTCCAATTGTCTGTTATGCAGATATGTGTTTATACAGAGGAAGAAAAAGTTACCACATTAGCTCTGATGGACGCCAGGACATCATTGTGCTCTTTGTTCTTTCACTCTTTATACAGCCCTTTTTTTGCTTATCCAAAAGCCCGTTGATTTGTGACTAGGCAATAAAACTCTTTCTTCAGTAAATTGGCAGAAGCCAGAAATAATGTTGAATTGTGCCTGTCTCTTCATCTTTGTCATGATCACAATTCTCTGTTTTTAATTTGAATGTAATGAAATGACTTACTTAGGTTGTGAACACACATCACAAGGCATCACAATGACAGACTAGAGGCGAGAGAGAGAAAGGAGAAAGGAAGAAATCCTCAATTGCTGAGGGATTCGGAGGAAATATCCAAGCTGTGTGAGCAGGTGAGGCGAGCTCTGCAAAGCTTCATTGGGTTCTTAACTTGTCAGAGTAATCCAGGTCCGGCCCTAAGGGGAGAGCTGGCTACTGGCATTTTCCCTGCAATTTGTTATAAGAGTGAGTTTACATTTTGATTTAATAAGGCCCATAGGCATGGCCCCAAACAAGAATCAATCATCAGGCTGAGGCGAACGGGGCTCGGGCCAGCAGAGGAATAGTTGACTGGCTGGGATCAGAACAGCCGGAACTCACTCACTCTCATTTCTTTATTTCTTCTTCTACACACACACGGTACAATTATGCCGGTCTGTATCGGTCATGAAAGAGTCGGTTTCTTTCTCACCAAGAATCAAAGGCTTTGTCTGCCCACATTATTGTTAGAGGCACATGAAGGAAGGCGTTCCACTTTAATAAAATATGGCCTTCTTGCGAATTGACTGGATGCAAATGTATTTAAACCATTGAATCACATGCTGCCTGGAGACTTCTGAAGGCGCCTGCAGGGCCACACTTCTCTGTGTTCCATTTCTCATTACTGTCTAATACCTGGCTCCCTTGATATTGCCCCAAAGCGTCCTGATGGAACATTCATAATTGATTCTGATTTGAGTCCCTCATTACCAACAAGTGACTCTATAACGGTGTGCGTGCACATTCAGCTCCAGAGGGCAAGTCCTTTGCAGAGCAAGTTTTAGGCCTCATTTTCACCGTCATCTGTCTGCGCGTGTCTTTCCCTGAACCACATCGGTGTGAAAGTGAGGAAAGCTTGATGTCCTTTGGAGTGTGTATTTTAGTTTCTTTCTATGCTCCTCGTCCCATTCTTATTCCCTTTGTTACGCACACACACGCAAACTTAACACGCACACACACACCTGTCTTCTGCTCTGTTCTTTCTGTGCGCGTCTTTTTTTTCTGCATCTCTCACAAAACAGAAGCAGCAGGATGGTCTGTTTTGCAGATGGAGGCAAAACGGTAATGATATCAAAACTGCCAGGGTGACATTTACAGAGGAAGGGAAGTGTTTGCACTCCTTTGCAAAAAAAAAGAAACAATAATACAACAAATAACCTCCCCAAAAATGCACAATAAACAATATCTTTCAGTAGTTTTCTCTCTTTTGAGGTGTAATGATTAAGAAAGTATTGTTCCTAAGGAGTGGTACCTCTTGAAAATAAACCATCTTTCCTTCAGCAGGTGAAGGGGCCAGGGACTGCTGAAAACACTACACCCATTGGATGAGATAACAAGCACAGCGGCCCTGACCTTGTCTAATGGCGTCTCCGTCATATTTACCAAATGGTATTTTGGAGCAATCACCAACGTTGCAGAGAGATGGATAGATTGACAACAAAGCAATCAGATCCACTAGAGTGTGTGTATGCGTGCGTGTGTATGTGTGTGTGCACCCACTGTGGCTTCTCCCAACTCCAACCTGTTTATAATGCAGAGGGAACAAGAAGGATTTCATCACCGACACACCCAGCCCCCTTCCTTCTCTTTGTCAGGGCAAGGGCAGCATCAGCGCTTTGTTCTACACTCTGATTTCAGCACATGTGATTGGGTCAGAGAGTGAATGTTTAAACAACAGGTTGCAGCCTCTCCACCTTTTTCTCGTTCCTCTCTTTCCTCCTCCTCCTTTCGTGCTTTTGTTAAATGCATGAACACCTGAATGTGAATGAAGTCTTAGGGCAACATTTTCATCTACAGCTCTGATGTTTCCCTAGAGCTAGACAAGAGGAACGGTGGGGTTGAACACAGGGGGGGGGGGGCTATCAAAATTCAGTAGGTACCCTCCCCCTGGATGGTCCCTCATGGACTGCCCTCCTTGGAGGATGGCCTGGAAAATGGCTCCTGGTCTTGTCAGTGATGGTAATACAGCGTAAGACACCACAGGGATAAATACCTGGGTGACAAATAAATGTGTTGTAAAAGGGGCATTAATCGCCAGCTTTGTGAGACGTGTGTCCTTATGACAAAGGAGGGAGACATTTGTCAGTCTGTTCTACAGATGGCCCCACAGAGCCCTTGATGAATCACCTCCACCTTGCTTTAAGTGGCCGCAGAGGCAGCCTCACCACAGTTGCTCCATCTGCAGCCGCCTGGCACCCAAACTACTGAAAGGGTAGTAGGATAAATAAACCAAAGACACACTCCCTCTGACCAAGTCCATCTGTGCTTTTGAAGCTTGGGAAGAGTTTAGTATATTGGAAACATGTCACTTAAATTTCACAAAGGTTACAAGTTTGCCAAAGAATTTTTTTTGTTTATTTATATGAATGCTTTAATAATAACAATTAGTACCAACTTTAGGTTTTAGTGTAGCTTGATTGCTATTTGAAACCTGTATGTGACCTGTATAGAAAGGTTGTATTGAGTATCCAGGCCACCATCTGTGGAAATTGACATCAAGTGGGACTGGCTTTCCTGACATTTATATGTAGCTGATTTTAAAGGACACACAATCCACAAGAAAGAAAAGAAAAAAAAAACCTGAAAGTCATTATTATTTCAAAAGTTAGCAAATCAATTTCACTATAGGATAAACAGTTTTTGCCCTACAGTGCCACAGAGTATCTACATTTTTTTTTTTTATACAAATGAAACACATGGTTTGAGCAGTGCAGAAAGAAGGGGCTATAAGGTCTGAATTGTGATATATGATTAAAAACAATAAGTAGGGTTATAAAATTCAGGGAATTTTCAAAGTTGGAAACTTTCTGTGGGAGTTTCTGGAAATTAACAGGAACTAAAGGATATTTTCAAGGAATTCATCTGGTAAATATTAAACTTTTTTTATATATATTTTAAAATTCATACAATCATGTCTAATCTGATATTTTTAAATGACATTCTGAATCAATTTTAGGGAACTTTGGGGAATCTCTCCTCTCTGGGTCGAGCTACCATGAGTAGTTATGTGAGACCCGGTCTTTCTTTCAGCACTTCAGCATAGTCTTCAATTCCTAAACAGAATGTTGCCCTGGGGTATTTACACATTCACAACTGTGGCTTGTTTGCTTTGTTCTGTGATTGAGGGGTAATAATGCTACAATTGTTGTAGTTGTCACTTGGTTTGTTTATGATTACACGGCCAAGTCTCTTGTGGTCCAAAGTTTCAACAAATGCCCCGTGCGATCAGATATTCTGTTGTTCATCAGGAATCTTACCTGGAAGGCAGGTGGTTCCCTTGTCTTCGTTCATTCATTTATTCAGTTTCCACCACCACTTTCCATGGAGACGACCAACAGCCATGGAGCATCAGGAGTGTATAGCGAGTTAATGCATTAATCTGACTAATGTACCAGTGTTGACTATATCATCAACCAAGAGACTAGCCTGCATCTGGACAATAATGTGCTGATGCACCTTTTAAGATGAAGACGTGCTGCTTTACAGAGCCTTGTTCTGTTGGTTTGACTGAACGATTGGCAACTGGGCGCATTACTGCTCCCAACAACTGTTTTAGAACAACTGCCCAAAACGAGCCGGGTGTGAATACACCAGTAGATGCTCTACTCTAATCAAGGAAGGAATTAACGTAGAATTTTTGTGGCTGGTGATTTTACAAAGCATTGCACCTTCCTATATGCTCTGCTTTAAAGTCCAATTCAAAAAGCAATCTATGCTAATGATATTCTAATGGTAATTTATTTTAGAGTAAACTTTGTATTTCAATTTTAGTTTTGCCTCCATTTAAGGTTCAATGGCTCATTTTTATGTCTGCATTCATCACTGGCACAAAGGAAGCAAAATATTTGCTTCAGTTCTGAGACATTTTAAGGCTGTATTTCAAAAATATTCAGAAAGCCATCTACTGACAAGAAAAGGGGAAATGTTAATTTTCCTGAGACATATTGATTTCATATTGATAAATGTCACTCTTACTACATCAGACATTATTGCCACTTAAAAGTCCTTACTTTGGTGTGCAGAATGTCATTATTTATCATCTGGGAACTACAAAATTAGATCCAAGTTACTGTTACATAATCAAGCTCTGATGACATTTAGCAAAATCATATATAAGCAATCTTGCCGTTCCTTAAAGAGAGTGTTGACCCTAACAGCTTATCAAACCTTAAATAGCTGCCAAATGGTCTGCCTGCATCTGAGTGTTTTGTTTAGACAAGCAAGTGTTACAGTAGTTTGAACTCTTATATTTCTCCTGCAGTGATGCACCAAGTCACCAGCTCTACTTCCCAAGTACATCAAGCCAACAAAAGTCCACCTGATGCCTTTGTGGTCTGAGACATTTTAGTGACGGACCCACGGAGTGAGCCGCACACTCACACACACTGAGCAGAGCGGCCCTGGCTCCCTTTATTGGTCATGCAGTTCACGGTGGATGTGATTAATCACTGACCAATTAGTCGATGGCACCTGTGCCAACAGTGGGGCAGTCTGGGAGTGCAGACAACTCAAGTGAGAGTCGGTACCACTCTCTACACTACTTCTCTAAAACTGCTTTAATGACTTTCCTACTTCATGTTTTATTTTTATGTCTTCAGTGCTCAGCGTATACTGAAAAGGACTCCCTGCGAGCGAAAAACGATCAATTATGCATGCCATTAAATATGCATATCTGTGCCTTTGTTTATTCGATTGGGGTACACTGATATTTCTTCCTCTCCTCTCAATGATTTAAAAAGAAAACTAAAGCTGCCTCTGTCCCTTTTTGTCAAACTGTTGAGCTTGGATAGTGTCAGCAAACATGACCCAGCACATGACTTCCTGTGTGACATCACCAAAAATGTCCTTCCCGCTACGGTCTGTCAGCCAATCAATACCATCTGCCTACCGCCGAGCCTGCAGGGACACTTCCTCTGGCACCTCAGAGTATCTAAATCCTTTTACAGTGAAGCCTTCTGGCTGTCTCACAGCTGACTGATGATCCGGTATTACACGTTGAACTGACAGGGAATAGGCACTTGGTGGAAATCCTCCATCCATAGAGAAAGAAGACAGAGCGAGAGTAGGAGAGAAGGAGAGAAAGTCTAAATGGTGGCTTGGGATGGGCGCCTAGTCTACTCATGGCTCAAAGACATGTGTTGGGGCTGGAGGTTTGAGGGATTAGAGTGCATAATAGATTTCAGAGCAAGGGAGCACCGATGCGGCCCCAATTCAAACACTGCCTTGGGCCTGTCAGCTTTCTTCACCAAAGAATTCAGGAGAAATAATGGTGGGTTCTTCCTTTAGCTGGTGGGGAGGCACTAATAACCTCTTAAGAAAATCCCAGACTATAGTGTCAGACAGCGCTGCCTCATTTTAGTCGCCAAGCTGCTCTGAAACGTTCAAAGAGCTCTCTTTAACCAGCAAGTCGTTTTCCAGAAATCCTGGAGTTCCCCTCAAAGATGACTGCGAGAGAAAGTCAAGTGTTTCTCCTCGGCTGAAAGAGACACCCATCTGTTCTGAGCTTGTATCAAAACTGAAAGCTAAGTCCGAGATAAAAGGCCCACTGTTACTTTTTAATGATGCAAATTAAATTGCTACAATATTGTTGTTGCTCTTGTTGTTTAGGGGGAGCGTTTGTTTATCTTCATGTTGAGGATACACTGTGTGTTAATGTGATGCGAGCAGGAAGATAAGGCCCTGACCACTGACCCCAAACACCGCTAAGCCACATGGAGACAGATAGGGCTATTAAAGTACCATAATGGAGGCAGAAAAGTGACACCAATTAGATTAAATGTGCTAGATATTCGCCAGGCCTTTTTCCCTTCTAATTTCTCATGGCAGGGAACCAGAGAGCAACTCAGACTGGATAACAGAAGATAATGATCTCATTACAGTACACACTTCTTTTAGTCCAAGCAGAAACCTGAGAGTGGAAGGGGCAACAGCCGTGTCTGTGGCACAAACACACACAAACACAGACCAACACATATAAACAATACATTAAACCTGGAAACAAAAAGACCACTTTAGTCCTACAGCCTGCGTGATAACCAAGAGAATATCTAATCCGGGACTGGGCAGACTATTTCAACATTCTACATCTTGTGCCCCCTGAATTATTAAGCATTTTAAAATCTTCACCATCCCCAAAAGTTCACTCTGCATTAATTAAAGTGGAACTGTTGAAAAAGCTTCGTAACATCCCCCTTGATGGAGGTAGACAAGGTACAACCATTACATTGCACTCTGGAGAGCATTTATACTTGCCAGGGCTCAGCGCGGCTGTTGCCTCATCTATATACTAGAAAATGAGGGTAAAAAAAGACTTTAAGCAGGACTAAGTAGTAGTGTGTAACCCTGATGCCAAAGTCACACACTGACAGGTGGAAGAATTAATGAGAAAAGGTACTAAAGCAGTCTCCAATTTTGGTAGCACAGTTTTATAGACGCCGACTCTGTAGATGTGCTTAAGATATACACCCCTTGTGTGTAACTTGTAACAACCAAAAAACAAGGAACTAGCTCAGTCATTGTTATGAATAATTGTTAATCTTCAAAGAATGGATACAGATAGAGGAAAACATTCCTTTTCATGTTCTTGCTCAGCATGAGATGAAAAGATTGATACCTCACACTTGGTCAGCTTCGAAACTGGAGTTGGTTAGCTTAGCTTAGCATTTAGCCTGAAACAGAGGAAATGGCTCATTTGATGTAGTTACAAGACTTTGTGAAAATAAATAAATAAATGAATAAATAAATAAATAAATACATTTAATTCAAAACTGAAAAAAGGTGTGGCTGTATAGCTGTATGGATCTTGTGTACAATTCTTGCCTTTTAATGGCCAACCAAAGCTAGCCGGTGCAGTCAGCTTTTTGAGAAAGACTGAAAAAAAGGGTGCCTTGGTCATGCCGTATGTTAAGTTGTGTGTCAACGACTGCATGACTTAAGAAGTTTACACACTGTAAATTCTGTGAAATGAAAATGTGACTCATTATCAACTTAGTAACTTAGCTTCTATTTTATCGTGGTTTTCTTAATATACCTTTTTGTGAAAACGGATAAATACAATCTTTTAACAGCTTCACAAAGAGACAGACATTTAGGTAAAATTGCTCTTTGTACTGTGTCTAAATGACACAAAAAGAACATTACCAGACCAAAAATGGAGAATAGCGTCTTGTATTGGCTTAGTCAGTAGAACACTTGGTTACTGCCCTCATCCTTATATGAATACATAAAGCAAAAGCCAATCACAAGTAATTTGACAGAGATTTTGAACATACAAGTCAATTTTGGGGTGAAAAAACCTTGTAAGTATTTAAATGTTTCCTATTCGCTTATTTTTAGTCCGCTATGTCTCATAATGCCTAATTTTATACTCAGAAAGCAGAAGCTTTGCATATGAATGAAAGCAGCATCTGTCATTTTATTTAATGTAATTGCAATTTTAATACTCTTTTAAAAATAACTACAATAGTCATGACTATGCTGCCTTTTGGCTTGACTAATCACCATTTGGTCTGACATAATGTGTAAATACTCTGAGCCAACCTTTCCTAAAAGTTCCATCTTGACAAACAAATGTTTAACTTCCTGGGTCAGACACTGGGCTTGGACCTTTGTGTTCAAAGCTTGCCACACTCTGAACAGTTCAGACTTTGAAGCAGATGCCACAAGTTAAAAGGCAGAAGTCACAGTGAGTCACGTTTGGTCTGATGAGCTGTTGGGGAACTGTGGTCCATCTGCTCTCATAAGACACTGGCACTTTGGTTGCCAGCCTCCCACCAGTCTGACTACACTCTGCAGTAGTGTTGTTCGGAGTACAGTAATTAGGAATGGGAGGAGCACATAACAATAATTCATGAGAATATTGAGCTCATTTCAGCCTTTTAATTTCTGCTAACTTGGTGCAGCCATTATAATTATGACAGGGTTTGTAATGGTATTTGCTCATGAATTTAAAAGGGATGAAACTTCAAATCTTAGAATAAACGAGGTCTAGGAAACTAGAGTCAGTTAAGCGACCATAAAAAAAGTTGCCTTCTCTTCATATATCACATACAGAGGGATTTATTTAACAAAAAAATCCTCACTGGGCTGAATTTTTAATACTAATTTATGAATGACTTTATTTGATTAAATCATTATATTTGGTTTGAATTGAAGTCAACTTATTTGGACATTCAGTTGACCCCTGACTGAAACCAGGCAAACTTTCAGCTCAGTGTGCAGTCAGATGCAGAGGCGGAAAAACACTGATAGAAGAAACTGGCCCTACAATGCCAGTGTTTGGAATAATGGTTTGAAAAATAACAACATTACTAATGCTGTTACTTTTTCTTCTGTCCTTCTTTAAAAATAGGGGGGGGGGGACGAGCAGACACATAAATGATAATGAGTTCAATCATGTTGCCACATTTTTTAACATGCTAAAGTAAACTTTTCAGCAACAAATATCACGTGTGTGTGTGTGCGCGCGCGCGCGCGCGCGTGTGTGTGTGTGTGTGTGTGTGTGTGTGCGTGTGCGTTTGTTTGTGTAACCTGCAGTCAGAAAGGCTCTCCTGTAGAGTCTCTGGATCAAACCAACTAGAGGCAGAGGGGTGGATGCTTTTTGAGGTCTGAATGTAAGGCACAAATAGCCAACTTGTTTTGACTTTAAAAAATATATAAAAGATGACAGGACCATACTTCAGAATGAAGGGATAATTGGGAATATATGTAAATCAGGAGGCGAGCGGAAGACATGGTTATAAAGTGGGAGAATGTGTTGGCAGGTCAATCCAATCTGGCTCACTCAACCAGACACAGGACAGGACTACTACAGACACAGCTTTCACATCACAGATGTAAAAGGCAAGAACATACATGAGAACATTATGTCCTACAGGAAAACCTTCTCAAAAACTGTATTCTTTTGAAAAATTGAAGCTTTTTCAAAAAAGTAGTGCAAGAATTATTTTCCCAAGTAACTTAATACAGTTAGTTGTTAGTTGTTAGTTGTGTAGGAGTAATTCAGTTACAAAAGCCGCGTTTCCACCAAGCAGTCCTGTTCGGTTCGGTACGGTTTGGCATGGTTTGGTACAATTAAGCCTGATCCCGTTTGCATTTCCACAGCAAAACTGTGCCCTCTTGTGGTAGGCGCTGTGTAAGCCGTATGCTGAAAGCCACAGCTGGTAAATAATAGTGTGACACCGTAGCAGCACGACACAGTTTACCCCGCTAATAAATCCAACGTAGAAGAAAAACTGGACACAGTAAACAAAGAGCATAGATGGAAGACATGCAGCATTTCGTTCTCTCTGTATTTGGCATGTAGCTCTTTGATACAAAATGCAATCAAGCTTTGTTTCAGAGAAGTCTGTGTGCCGGCGGGAGCAATGCAGCCGCTGTTGCGGGGTAAGTGACAATTCTTTTGACCAATCAATGGTCTGCAGTGTTGTTGCTCCACCTTCCGAGAGTGGATCGGTTCAGTCTGGCACCCATACGGAAGGGTCCCAAAAAAGTGGGACGTCTCGTCTCGGTTATTTGGGTATCTGTTCCAGGATAAGTCAGTGGAAACGCAGCAAAATGCACGCTGTACCAAGATGAACTGAACTGGTCTGCTTGGTGGAAATGCGACTTAAATCAATTTTTTAAGAAAGTAATGAGGAACTATAAGTAATTACTTTTTAAAGTAATTTGCACAACACTGTACACCACACACATAACCAGAATCTGATCCCAAACTGTTAAATTATTGCAGCCACGGTTAAATCATGATGTGATCTGTTAAAATTAGTGTTACTGTTACCCTCCTGCCTTTTGAGTGTCACTTCATCTAATGAGTTCTTGCAGATGAAGCAGTTTGTGGTGAAGTGGTCCAAACAGATAAACAAAAGAAGACCTTGTGTAGCGGGCCACTTTTTTCTAGCACATTGCTGATGAGAGCTTGTTAACTGTTCCCTTTGGTCCCCTGATCCCTTGGGATATAATATGGACATTTGTGTTGGTTTTTGCAAAAAATAACAGAACAGTTAGCATGTCTGGCTCCAACCCTTTGAAACTATTAAAGCGAAAATGGAATACATATGAAGGTGGTGGAAGTATTTGACTAGTTGGGATAGTTTTGCATGCATTTCTTTGCATATCACTCGTCAGCACCATTAAAGTAAATTTCAATCACCTCAGAGGAGTGTTTCTCAAAGTGGGGTCCCAGGACCTTCAGGGGTCTGCAAACCATAGCTTGGAGGTCTACAGAATAATTCTAAAAATGATTCTAAAATTGTACTTTATTACTGAAAAAGCATGTTAACAACCTGGGATCTCTTGCACCAACACAAGCTTTTTTTTACTTTTGTATGCTTTAGTCTTGTTCCATGAGATCATTTCTCACATGATGACATGTCTATCACTCTGTAGTACACAACAATAGAAAAAAAGCCCTCAAAATGGACAAAAAAAACAAACAAACAAACAAACATACAAAAAAATATCTTGGCGCATAGTACAGACTTTTTAAAGGGCAGGGGTGGAAAGAAAGGAAAAAAGGCACTTACAGTGTGTGTTTTTGCCACCCCAAAAAAGCAGTTTATAATATTTCAACTCCCTAAGAGAGCAGTTAAGTGTGTTTTACCAACCAAGAGGGCACCTTTGTACATGTTTTGGCTCTCGAGAGGTCACGTCAGCACGGGTGACTGCCCCCCCTGTCCCCCCTCTGTGCACACCACTGCCTCAGAGGTAACATTTCCTCAAAGTTTACAAAATAAATTAATTATGACAGGGTCCTTGGAAAAATGTCTAACTTGAAAGGGGTCCTTGGTCTAAAAAAGTTTCAGAACCTCTCCCCTAGCAAAGCCATTTTTACCCTGTTGGAAACAACGTAAAGGCCTTTTTGCGCCCACATTTTCAGCATTGTGAGGCAGGAGAATGACTTACAAATGTAAGAGCAAACATAAGCCCATAAAGGTAGCTCTGACGTTGAGGATTACTCTGTACATTTAGGAGTACAGCGTTTAGTGATAAACTGGTGTATTCCACAAGTGAGGCATTCATTAAACGAGCTCCAGGAGCTTAAATTGTGTTTGAAATTTTCGAAATATTCAGCTCTGCTTTTCTTCCTGATGCCTGTTCTCAAAAAACACAAAGGCACGACTGTGATTGGCACATCAGTTGGAAGCAAAGTGCAGAGACAAATTTCTCGTATCTTTCAGTGGCTCGGCTCTTGGAAATGTTAGTATCACTTTTTCTTTTCCCACCTTCAATCAAAAAAAGTGGTCCTATCATTAGAAAGTCACCGCTTCATTCATTTGCTTTCGACGCTCCCCCTCACGATACTTTTTCCCCTTTATGCTCCGCTCGCGAGCTACTTTTCTCCTTCACTCGCTTTGCTTTAAGATTGGCAGTGAGAGAGGGGAGAAGTGCAAGGCTGCAGTGGGTTTCAGTGCTCCAACATCATGCTAATCATGGCAGGAAAAAAATGATGGTAGGGGAAAAATATGATTCAGACCTAATCTTGCGACTTGCTGTGGCAGCTTACCAGTGAGTTATTGTGCCCCCAAGGCGGATTTGGCTTTCAGTTCTTCCCCTCTCCTTCATCTTCATCACCGTCTACAACCCATGTGTGCGTGTGCACACATATGAAGCTAGCCCTTGTGTGAGCTTATTGACACCCATGTCAGTGTTCCAGTCACTGTCTTTTCACTCGTTCCCATCTATTCACACAGTTACAGCCATTTTTCCATTCCTGGCCTTTCCCCAAAGAAATAACTGCCAAAAAAGATTTTTGGTGACCTTCACATTCAGATTGAGGGTCAGCAAACTGCGGCCTTGCCACAGAACAGTAGTTTTCTAAAGCACTTGGAAATTTCAAGGTTTAATTCCAGATGTGAGGTAGAAATATTTAATTACATCAACCTTTTTATTTGGAGGCTAACATTTTTACAGGTGGACTCATCCTTATTTAGAAAATTCTAAATGATAAATTCAAAGCAATAGGCACTCCATCTGTTGCTGTCCTTGCTTCAGGAAACAAAACAGAAAGTCATCGAAGCAGAAAAAATAACCTCAGTCCTTCAACAAGCTGGGTCTCAACATCACGTGCAATAATAAAAAGAGTGAAGCAGTGTTTACAAGTGATAACCATTTTCTGGGTTCGCTTTTTGGTGAGGCCACATGGCATTGACCTTCCCCTTTTGTGTGGTTGTGTGTGTGTGTGTAAACAACCGTTCACAGCTTGGCCTGTTGGTTGAAACTCATTCTATCGAGCAAAAGCAAGTGTGCAAAGATTCCTGTAATCACATCTTTTTCCCTGCAATCTAAACACACTTGGCGGCGGGGGAAACTGGGGAAGAGCAGAATGAAGAATGTGATGTTTCTCGCTTGTTTATTCCTGGTTCCTTTTGTTTTTAGGGGGGGGTTTGAGAGGGCTTGTATAGACAAGGAAATGGGCATCCCCAGCACAGGCAGAGGTCACACAGCAGATCCAGAGTTTCCCTCATCAGTAGGAATCATTCCTCGGCATCCTAACTTCACCTCTTTTTTTGTTTTCACTGTCTTTATCTCCAGACGCCAGCTTTCCAAATGGAAAAGAAGCCTTAGCCAAATACGGAGGGAAGGTAAAATAGAGTGAGAGCACATTACTGTGAAGTGTTCCATGGATACATAAAAAAGGGGCAAAAAATCATCCATCTCATTTCCCTGTTGAGGGCCTCTATGAATTTTCTGAATGATGCTGGAGGCAGATTCACTCCCCTCAATCGTCCCACAGTGAATGTGCTCTGAAGATGACCATAATAAGAGGGGCGGGATCTGAAAGCCATCAAATCCTCTGGAGTGCATTGATAAGGAGTTGGCTGTGTGTGCTGGTGTGAGTGTGGGTGTGTGTTTGTGCTGGTGGTTCTATGGGCTTATTTTCTGAATTTCATCTGTCCACCAGTTGTGTCCTGACTGAAATATCTTAGCACTTATACAATTAATCTCCATGAATTAGCATCGCTGTTCATGGTCCCCAGATTCAAACTCACACTTGGATTTTCCTGCAGCACCGGCATGGAAAGGACAGTTCTGGGCTGAAGTGTAACAGATGTACTGCAATGATGCTTTGGAACGATCTCAGTGGTCCCAAGAGGGGGTACCTGGGAGAGTTCGGCATTCTCCTGTTTTATCGTATTCCAGCAGTTGAAAGTTATTGCTTATTTTGATGTTTATGGTGAAATGCCAAAATATAGACTGGATGGGTTTAAATAACCGTCAGTACTGACATTCAGTGGTCCCAGAGCTGGAACCCAAAGGACTTCTATATCTCCAGGCTTCATTATTGCCCCTAAAGCGCCCCAAAGTTTTCTTTTCCTAGTATATAGTTGGAATTCCTTAACATAGACTGTATAAACCAGGAATGGGTACAAGTAATCGAATCGTTGAGTCCTTGCCTTTGACCTCATCATTCAAGTAACACTTTTTTTATTTGCACACCTGTGCAAGCGCTGCTTTGGCAACATGACTTGAAAACAGTGTTACATATGTGACCCAGGTGTTTGTCTTCCCCCAACTGAAAATACTAGGTAGAAAAACAGTCAACAGGATACGTACTTCTCCACCCACTGCTTCTGCACACAGGGACAGATTTCAGCTAATACAACTGTTTTACAGCAGCTACGGAGCTCTCTAGTAACATGTTCTTACACCAAATGCAAAACCATAACAAACATAGAACTGTCTGCTACACCTGTGACAGAAAAGTGATATCTGGAAGTACTTCGACAAAAAGCATGAAGTCACTGTGCAGTGCAAGACGTGGCGTTAAACTTGCATGCCATAGAATAACCAGAAAAGCACTCGGAGAGCACAGATCTCCACCAAGCATATTGTGATTGTCACGCAATACTTAAGTCCTACTTTAATGTTATACTCCCTTTCAGAAGACTGTCTGCTACAATTTGCTGTTAGTTGCAGGTTTGATGATGGAGATTATGATGAACCAGTACATATTTCATATACCTGATCTCAGAATCCAGAATATATTGCCAGGATCTGGATTGTGCGTTTACATCTGTCAGAAATTATTGTGACCTTTTCTTGTATTGTTTTGCAAAGCAATCTGACCATTTTCCTAAAGTTATATACACATATGGTGAAAACAACCCTATCTCACAATGATAAAGAATCATTTAAAAGAGTCCTGGATCCAGACGGTGATCTGGGTCACCTTCAAAATCACGTCAGTTGTTAGCCCTGTCAGCACACGTGTGACAAAACCAGAGTGGAGAAGGTCAGCCTGCTAATATACCAAGGTGGTACCTGGAGATATGCTTCCACTAAGTTTTGTGGAAGGTGAGGCTTCAGAGAGCTTATGGTGTTTATCTAGCTGGAGTACAAACACTTTTATATAAAGTATGTAAAGGATGTTGCAACAGAGGTTTGTTTCAGTTGTTGTGGTACCAAGAAGACAAACATCAAACAGAATAACATTCAGCAATCCATTCTATTTGTCTATTCTACTTTCTTTAGTAAACTGTTAAAGTATAAACAGGGTTGGTTTAAAGGTCTGTACCAATATTCATAGTCCACTGAATAAGTCCTTAACTAATCATTTTGAACTACCTGCTGTCCAAGATTTCGTGAATGCCACAGAAAAGACTGGATAGAAAACTCTGAAACATAATTGAAAGGTTTCCAGAGAATGACTCCAATTACAAGCTCGGCCTGTATGGTTATGCTGAGGCCAAAAGTACAGCATGGTTAGAAAAGAGGGTGAGTTAAAATGACAGGAACCCTTGATCTTGATTAAAGTCCAGCATTGTTTGGATTGTTTCTCAATCTGACTGCCACCACTCTCCCTTAGAGCAGTTGCCTTGAGCATTTGCTGCAGATTGGTTTACACTGGAGTTATTAAAAAGCTGGTGTGTCTGAGGTGATGTCGAAAATGACCCTATGCCTCTGTACAAGACACCAAGGACACTGTCAAAAACAAGCTTTTGAACAACTCTGGTAGCAAAACAGGTTGGGAATCTTTGAGGACACATTAAAGCCCCATTTCTACCAAGCAGGGTGGTTTGGATTAGTACGGTTTGGTACGGGTTGGATCAGTAAAGCCTGATCCTCTTTGTGTTTCCACAGTCAACTGTGCCCCCTTGTGGTAGGCGGCGTGTAAGCCAGATTACGATAGCCGCATCATTTACAAAATAGCGTGACGCATAGCAGTGTGACACAATGTACCTTGCTAATAAATCCAACGATTAAGAAAAAATGTGACACAGTAAACAAAGAGAAACAATGGAAGACATCCAGCAATTTGTCTTCTTTGTGATTTTCATGTGGCTCTTTGTTACAAAGCATAATCAAGCGTGAAGAGAAAATGGTTAGTGGTAATTTTTTGATTAGTCAACGGACTGCAGTGTTGTAGCACCACCCTCTGGGGTCGGATCGGTTTAGTTTGGCACCTTAACGAAAGGGTCCCAAAAAGTAAGACTGTTATTTGGGGATGTATCCTGGGATTAATCACTGGAAACACCATCAAATGCGTGCCATACCAGGTCGAACTAAACCGAACCACTTGGTGAAAACAAGGCTTGAGAGTCATGAAGGGCAAGGGGCTCTATAGGGTGACTGTGAATCAGTAGTTGGGTTTGTCATCAATCCAAAGGTTGTGGATTTGGCCCCAGCTCATGAAGTCACAAGTAAAAATGTCAAAATGTCTGTTTGCTTGCCCAACCAACTGTTGGATCTGTTCTTCATCTGCTTTGGAGCTTTGTCAAATCACCGATGCTCTTCGCATACTGATCATTCAGTTTAAGTAAAGCTTCAACAGAGCTGCTAGCCCTTTCTTCTTTGTCTCTCTCATTTCTTTTCTTTTATTCTCTAACACAGCTCACACTAAGCTTGAAGTTGTGCCACTGCATGCTAAAAAAAAATTGCTTGCCATCGGCCAACTACAAATTAGAAGAAACCAACATAAATGCATAATTGCCTTTGCTATCTGCATTAATGGAGAGTATACAGTACTACCCCACAGGAAAAATATGCCTTAGTTTAGATTCATACTCTTCAGAAATACATTCAGTTCTCTGCTCATCTTTCTTCTCAGGCACAACATCTGCAGAAAGAATCACTTCACAGAAAAGACAATTTTTTCAAATCCTTACTGCATAGTAAGTTGGAAGCATTTCGTGCTGCTGTTTCTCATATTTCACAGCCATGACTATCACTTTGAGACTACAGTAATCAGACAAGAACTGCATCATAAGTTTTGGTCAACCAAAACACAATTAATCACCTTAAACTGCTTATAAGTGAATAAAGTCTAAGCCTGCATCGACTGAGTATAGACTCATCGAATTTCTCAAATCAACAAAGACAATAATTCATCTCTTGTTTTATCATTTATTGTTTTCGTTTTTGTTTTTTTTAAATGTATAAAAACTTTTGTTGATGTATGCCTGTAGACTTTTCTGCCTTTTATAAACTCATTTACACATTTCTTTTTGTAGAAAGAAAGTACACTGTGTTGACTGAGTGGGCTCTGTGTCTTGGGAATTTTGGGCTTTTTCTCTTATTGCTGCAGACTGAAATGATAGTTTCTGAAGCAGCTTTCTGTCAAGATTTCAGTTTAAGTTAGAATTTTTAGGCATCTTTCACTGTAATGCAGTACATATCCATTGTAAAAGACTGGGATAATGGCTCATGCACTCTGGCGCATAGTGGTCACTGCAGTGGACAGCCATTTAAAAGTCATTTTCTCTGAAATGTAGTGGTTTCTATGCTATAATTGCATATCAGCTTGTGTCATGTTTTTATCCTTCTTTGGGATTGAAAAAAAAAGGTTTTCACCCCCCCCCCCCCCCCCCCCCCCAAATAAATAAATAAATAAATAAATAAATAAATAAATTAAAAAATATATATATATTTGACATTTTTCAAAAAGTTACAGACTTCTTGACTTTCATATTTCATGCATGAGGGGGTTAATTTGACATCACTTTCAGCTAGTATTGTGTTATAATACAGTGGGAGAATCAAACAGATCAGAACCAGACATTTTGCACTTTCAGTCGAAGAAAATTTGGAAGTGCTTTGATTTGTCAGCAAACTCAACCCAGTGCTTCAGTGTGATGGATGACTAATCTGTAAAGACGTCAGAAGCAGAGGATGTCAGGCACCAATATGACATTATAACATTCAGTTAAACCTCAGATCACATTTCACTTTACTACAAAAATAAACCAAATTTCTAACCAACATAATGATCATGTGTTTGTCTGGAGATCCTACATGTAACCATGGATCTACTGTTTACATGTGAACTCAGCTGTTAGCAGCCTGTAGCATGCCAATGCTAACTGGTGTAAGGCCTGGTGTCTTCCCACAAGGTGAGAAGAAGGAGGTGAGGACGACGTGCTGGTTCTCAGGTGTGAGCTAAGAAGTGACAACATGGACCTGTCCTTCCATCCATTGTTACTGGGAACGTAAGATCTATCTCCAATAAGATGAACTGTGAGCTGTGCTACCCCATCAACAGAGGGAATACCAGAGGGCAGAGTAGCATCATGCTATTCACAAACATGGCTAACAGAGCTAACATCAGACACCGACGCCACACTGGAAGAGCTTCAGGATCCAGAGACAGGGATGGAGCATGACTGAAGAAGCTCAGTCCTGGACCCTGTGGAGGTGGAGGCTGGCTGAACTGGAGAATGATGGACAAGCTGTCATCATCTATTTTCTTATGGACCTTTTTGCACTTTCTATACACTTTCTTACTTTTGTTTTCTTGATTGCTGCTGTGACTTCAATTTCGTTGTACTTGTTACAATGACAATAAAGTTCTATTCTATTCTGTTCTATTCTATTCTATTCAGAGCCAGGCCAGGAGTGAACAGGTCTGAAGAGCCTAAAAAAAGACAAGATGAGAGAGGCTGATCATTGGGGTGGAATGTGCAGGAAACCCTCAGTCACATGACTCCAGCTGTCCTAAAGTGCTTAGCACTGTGCCAAGGGGCAACATCCCCCCCAAAAAAACGACTTTTATGACATTAAAATGCATATTTACAGCCTGGTTCAAAAAACGTCCTGAGTCTGATTTCACTATTAGCACCCACTGTACGGTGAGTGGATTTTTTTTCCAACTTAGCAGTTTGGAAGTTATTAAGATCATTTGATTTTCCAATCAAAGGCACAGCTCGGGTCATGTGACTGACGAGCCCCCTGTAGCTGTTCATAATGAAGCTCACAGCCGTCGTCATTAAGAATGTGGCTGTGTCCATGGATTGGCTTCATTTCAAGTGTCAGGAACAACCGGGTGACATCGCAGAGGCTACGTCAATGTTTTATACAGTCTACACACTGTGCCCAGGAGATGCAGCCAATGTGTTTTGATGAACAAGGAAGGAAGAAGTTGAAATGCAAAATAACAACTACAACATTGTTTACTCAGTGATATCCTAAAATAAGCATGTATAGGTATAACCCTGTTATATGGCCCCAAATCATTTTTTAGAACCAGGCCAGTAATATGTTGAACTGTGGAGTGAAAAATATAAATTTAACATTTAAACAAATTGGGTTTCCTGGGCTCGGTGAAAAATTTTGTTGTTGATTCTGGAGAGAAGTCAAGAGATTACACTGAGTTTAGCATCAGAGCACATTTTTTGATTGTTAGAGATCAGTTACCCCTTGATTATTTATACAACATCAACAGACTTAGAGGTTGAATACATCAACAAGGTTTAGTGGTGTACAAGACCAAGTGTCCAGGTGAAGTGGGGTTATTGTCAAAACTGAGAATACAACTTAAGAGGGGACAAAACTGTGAGGCTGAGTATTATTTTTTATTTACCTTGAATTAAATAAAAACTAAAATAAAGAAAAATGGACTTTCTGGGACTGACTACCATAACCCTGTAGTATAGTAGAAACTGACGTTCATTCGTCTCCCCTTCCTTTGCAGGGCGTCATCTTCATTTAATGCACATGATGATAAAGCATTCTGCTGCCTTCTGAATTTAGTGCAACAATAACATCTGTAACATACAGTGTGGGCTTTGCAGTCTCCTGTGTGGATGCTGTGGTTAAGCTATTATTCAGACATAAAGCGTAGACCTGTGTTTGCTAGTGTGAAACAAGCCACTGAAGCCTATTTTAGAAATAATTTGTTTTTACCATAACAGATTAGCCGACTCCTTATTTCTCTTTTTCCATAATTATTAATAAGGCTGCAATTGTATTATTTCCCTCACAAATCGTTCATACCCATTAGATGTGTCGAGTGTAATTAATGGTTTTTAATAAAGAAGAAGAGATTCCTCATAAGACGGCGGCGCTAGGAAAAAGGTGCAGTGCAACAGTGTATTAAAACATATTGCAATGCTGAGAAAGAGGAAAACAGCCATTCATCATATCATGGTAATGTCCATGCTTCACTATCCACAAGTTCACTGCTGCTGCCTGCTTGTGTGTGGCTGTTTGTGTGCGTGTGTGTGTCTGTTCACTTGCTTTTGTGCTATCTGAGTCGCTGGTGTGTGGCTATCTATGATGTAGCTCCTCATTACCACATAATTGGCCTAGTGATAAAATGATCATGGTTGGGCTAAATCATATCCACGCTGAGATAGACTCTACTCTTCTCTAAAGCCATTACTGTCACTGAGTGCAGGCTCCACACACTGAAATACACAAAATGAAGTCCTGCACGCAAACTTATGGAATCTGATAGAAGATGCATTTAGAATAAGATTTTTCAATTTCATTTCCACCTTCAGCTGATTTGCGTCTAGTTTTTTTCTTTTGTAATTGTGGCAATTAAGAGATTGTATATTTATACCGTACTTTCTTTGTTCATTTACAAAGTTCTGGTACCATCTGGCAACTTGAAAAAACCAGACACAATTTAGAAAGAGAATCTCCAGACTCACAAAATGATTTAAGCAGAAGTAAAAAAAACATCCCCCCCCCCCCCCCCTTTTTTTTTTGGCAAATTAAGTATGTCTCTTAGTTTCCAACCCCTCTTCATTAACACATTCATTTTCCAATATTCTTTTCTTGTCTTGATAAGTGACACAAATATGCGTGGAGAGAAGACTTAAACCAAAATTTATCAAGATGCTGATCACAGATATTCTGCTGCTGAAAAGTAACTTTAACTATCTGTTGTTTTGTATGTGTTTTGGCTGCAGCACATCACCAGAGTACAGAACAGTTGCAGAAGAATAATCCCTTTACACTCCCTATAGTGTGTGCCAATTGTTAGACAGAGAGTAAATGCTGGTTTAAATATATCTTAAGTGCTGAAAAATATATGCTGTATTTTTCTTCAGTGAGGCTGGGACAGTCTCTCTTTTCTAGCTTTGCAAATGTGATAGAAATTAAATACGAGGGAGGAGATACTCTTCACACATCACTTTTGCATGTTCAGGACGGTACATGGCACAACAAACGGCAAACAAACGAATCCTTCAACATCCAAACTAGATGAACAAGAAACTGATGCTCCTTTAGATAAGACAGCCTCATACTCGCCTGTGTTGCCTTGCTGACTAAAGTCCACCACAGGAGGACTGTTATGGATCTCCCTGTGGTGGAAATTTCACAGTTGGTAACAGGCATTGTGGACTCACACTGACCGGTCCGGCTGCAGGAAATACTTTCAAATAACAAAACATTAAAGCTTATGGCTTCACTCTCCAAACAAGTTTGTGCATCTTTTCCCTGAGGCTTTACACAGACTTTAGGGCGGCTATACATTTATCATGAATCCTTTGTGGGGCTAACAACCTGCAATTTAGGCCTGTAACCATTTGACAGCAGCTGTAATTAAACTGACATTTTTTTAGCTCCAATATTTATAGCTTTTAACCACATCCTGTTAAATCTTAACGTCAGTGTGAGTGATTTTAAGCTTGTTTCATTTTGTGCCGCTGGGTGTCTGTGTTCAACATACTGTAATGCTTTTTATGAGTGCAAACAAGGAAGTAACCTGGATAGATCCATTTTCCTTTTTTTTTTTTTTTTGACACATCTTTTTGGAGCAAAACTCAGATATTTCATGAGATGTTACCATATGGAGTGCATGCTATCTGCAGAACATCACTGACCCACAATAAGCCAGAAAAGCCAGAAAATGAGTAATCCACCTACTGTGTCAAAGAAATATCAAAATATTACTAATGTTGTAATTCTTTGTTTACTTAAAGGTCGAGTCTGCAGGAATTATCCTTACTTTTTAGTAAACAAAAATTCAAACTGGGCCCCTCCTTGGCTCAGTGGCAGCAGCAGTGCACACCCACAGACTCTTACTGTGACCACGTGAACACACTCACTAGCCCATCAACCACCTGTGGCATAGTTTTTCTACGTGGGATAGATTCGGGAGCCAGGCACTTAACTTGACATGTTAGCACACGCTAATCACAGGTGTCTGACACATGCCTGGTTAGCAGAAAGCCAACTCGTGTCGCCCCTTTGTCCCAAACTGCTCTCCAAGTGCCCGAAAGCGAGTGAAGGTAGAGCCAAGGTTCACCCTCATTTGGGAAAAAGCTTAATGTGTATGGCGTTTTTGTTTTACATGCTATGTCCACTATCGTAGCAGCTCTTATTAGCTTCTTTCACTCTCTAATGAACATGCAAAGTTACTTGCACACTGGAAGCTGTGACTGACTGATGTAACCACACTTACTCTCTGCCCAAAAACACCCTGAAATAAACAAAACATCAACATACAGGCTGAGGAGAGGGTTCAAGGCAGACACAGACACTGACACACATGTATAGAGACCCACAAGTGACAACTGAGCAGGATTATTCCTGTAAAACCCGACTTTCTGTTTTTTAAGAAAACCCCGCTGACTTTACATTTGAAGCTTGTATTAATAGTCCTATTAGGCCAGTATAAAAGCTCAAAAGAAGAAGAAAATCATGATACTGATTCTTTATAATTCTCCAGTTAGAAAACTGTGCTACTACTTTATAATTTAGACTTGAAAATGTCTTTAAAGTAGCTGATATTTTTAAAGATAGAGTAACTTTTCATAAGGACCCCAGCCTTTAATAAATCATTAATCTGTCCATATACTTGTCAGAAAAATAATTAGATATGCATGCAACCACAGTTTCCACCATATGAAGTGTCTACCCTGGCATGCTGAGCTCTTTAATGCACTGAAGTAGTGTGTAATACAAACACAACAGGTGTGTGTTTCCGGTCATCTTATCCTTCCTTGTCCCTCAATAGGCCTCCCATTGGTGCTGAACCCTGTGAAAGAGCAGAGACTCCATCTGCAGCAGGTGCTGGTCTAATGACGCTTTGATGCCATATGTCAAATCTCATCGCTTGCTGAGTCGACTGACATTTCCGTTGATGGCGCCTAGCAACAGCATTACGAGCGGTTTACTCTCACCTTTACATGCAAGGAACGGAACGGTAACAAAAAAACTAATTCAAATCCACTTAACAGTTTGTTCACATGCGACAGCTTCCACCTTTAGTGCTGCAACTTCAGCGTCTACTCTGATATAAATCATTCTGAGTGACATACAAGAACATATGGTGGTACACAAACCTCTGACATGTTTTACCATCGCTGTCTTGTTGATTTTACATTGGAATATTTAGTATGTGAGCACTTGCTGTGGGTTTTTGTGCCTATCCTCTCATGCCGTCAGCAGACACCTTCTGATTATTGCATCAACATCAGCCGTGTCTTTAACGTCCTCCTTTAAATTGTGCTTTTTTTTGCCAAATCATAGCTCAGCGGCCCACACTCTGATGCTGGCTGAGTAACCAGTAATCATCCCACTTGTGTTTGATGTGCAGGGCGCTGTCTAGTCATAGGCGGCCCATCACAGTCAAGTGCTAAGGAGTGATTGCCTGCATTGTGTCAGTGATGGAGGTAGAAGACACTGTTTGTCCTTGTGCGGTGTGTGTACAAACACGACAACAAAGACAATGAAAAACACAGCAGAGCAGTGTGTGAGTGTGTGTTTGGGTAGTGTTCAAGGCCGTCTTTGTGCTGTGTGGTGATTGGTTGGCACATAAAATGCAAGATATTGCTAAAAAAAGATACAAAACAGGGGACAATGTTTGTTTACATTGTTTAAGCCCCATCAAGAGTTTTTGTTCATATTGTCACAAATGTTCATGTGAAACTAAATTCATCCTTTTTCATTAAGACCTTGTACACACATATTTTCAAAAAGTGAATATCCCCCCTCATTCTTTTTCAAAAATAGTCTTGACACGCACCTGGCAAACCCGCTAATAAGTGCGTATCAGACCATACCAATCACGTAATGGGCAGCGTTTTTTTTTCAGGCGTAAAACCTGTCACAGCCAATCAGAATGAACCACCGTCATTCAGCTGTGAGGATTCAGGAATCAGGATCAGGAATACTTAATTTCAGAGGGAAAATTTGGTATTACCATTGCTTTTCACATAGCATAGCAGTTGGAAAATAAGATACAATAGGGTTATAAAGTAAAATAAGTGTTACGTATACAAAGAAGTAAGCAATAAAGTATCAGTAAGTACCAATAAGTGACAAGTACTCAACCAGATAAAAATGATGAAAATAAAAACTCTTTACATTAAGAGGTAAAACAGATATTGCACTAAGTGCACAGTACTTTACTGGGTATAAAGATTTTTAAAACAGATATTGTACTCAAATGAACTGTGTTTAACAGAGTATTGCACTTAGATGTACTGAGAATAAACAGATAATGCACATGGTGAATTGTATTCGACAAATGTTGCACTCAATGTACTGTTTTGAATAGATATTGCATACAAAGAACTGCATAAGCCAGATATTGCATAAATACGTATACAGGAAACCTTAAAACCAGTTTCCAAAATCTTTACTTTGGTCAGAGTTAAAAACTGTAGAACCGTGGTTTCCTGTGGATGACAGGACTAAATGTATAAATATATATGCACCCGGGGGCACCAGTACTGGTGTATTTAACCGGTCGATAATGTAACAAATGCACTGCCCCAAAATCTAACAAGTTTTTACATTTTGGGCAAAAAGTTATTACATTTTGGTTTTTATTATGTTTTTTTTTTTTTTTTTTTTTTTTTTTTTTAAATTAGGTTTGGGTTTTTGTATGTTTTTTTTTTTGGATACATTTCAGGCTCTAACAAGGCAGGTGCTCCTATTTGTTAGAAAAAAACAAACAAACAAACAAGAAAATAGCTCTAGAGCAACTGAACTTACATCATCATGAGTGTGTGCTTTAAACCAACACAAGAATCTATTCTGTTGTGAGCTTAACTCACCTGAGGAATCTTTGATGTTTTATTCCTGAGTTTAATGTGCGTTTTGGTAAGAAGCATGGGTGTTATGTTAGTCATGCGACTCTACCTGCAGAGTTTCAGGGCAATTTGTTTGGGAACGTTTTTTTGACATCATATCTCCCAATGTGTGAAAACGAAGCCAAAGTGTCCGTTTTGAATACAGTAAAAAGGCTAGCTTAGCTAGCCTCAAGATCAGCAAGCATGGGAATTACTCTTGCTATTTCCTAAACTGTAGAGTCTTGTTTAGTTTGTCTACCTGCTGAAACTGAAAATGTGACCAATGGATGTTTGGCCTTTTAATTTCTTTTTGAAAGCTCCTGTGACTAAATTTTAGTAAGTTTTATTTTTGGCGGCTCCTGTGGACAAAAGTACAAGTGACTTTTACCAATAAATATTTCCTGCTTTTCTTTGACCTACACAAGTATCAGTCAGTGACATATTGTATAAACTCAGCTAGGTGTGATGGTGGTGGTAGTCTCATAGGCCTTTTTAAGACCTTGTGAAGGCATCAGTATAAACTTAAGATTTTTTCATATCCACCTTAAATCTACTCACAGGAGCTTTAAAGGCAATGACAGTAGATCTGAATTGCATCGCAGGGAGCTCAACTTTAATTTTCTTAAGAAATAAATGACTTGTCTTTAAATCACCACACCTTGTAGTAATCAGTAAGCTTATCATGGTTCAAATTGCTGGCAGTCAAAAAAAGCTGAAATAATGAGGCAGCTTGGATTTCAGCTTTTTAACATTACAGCTTCACCAGGGAAAAGTAAATATAGCAGATAATTGGATTATGAGCACACCTTCGGTATAAATTAATCTCAAATACAAGTTTGTTTAACAGTTGACCTGAGCCTCATTTCTAAAATCTGTACATTTATTTTTCCAATTTGCATCAGATCAACTTAGTTTCACATTTGAGTGACTTAATGAATCAGATAAAATGACTGTCAACGTCTTTAGCCTCTTTAAAGATTGAAAAGTTTTTTTTTTCTTTTGGCGCAAACGTATTCGTATTGTTCACAAATGTTCCACAAGTGACCATCTTTGTGTATGTACTTGTAATCTATAACTGGGACTGTCAAGGCAAGGTGACGTTAATCAATGACAAGCTAAGTGTGAAACCAAAGGTGCTGGAGAGTAACAGTGTTTTTCCTTACTATTGCTCAATAAATGAGTACTAAACTGTTCCACTTCAAATGAACACAAAGATCTACATGGCTCATAGTCAGGATGTATGCTAATAAAGCTTCACTCAGCTTCAGTATCAATGCTGTTAAAGGTGTATTCTCTCCTCTGATTGCCTCTAATCAGCTCCGCTCAGCCAAGCTAACTCCACCTGGAGGACCAGCTACTGATTTTCTGTCAGAAGGAAAAGCACGCCATAATTATGCTGCCATTTGAAATTCCATCACTCTCCCTTTTGCAACAGAAATAAGATGCATCTCATTGAAATGTATGTGGAATGCTGGAGGGATATATTCGCGGGTAAACCTTGTCTTTTTAATTAAACACACGGTGGCCTTGGCGGATTGCTTGTGACACAGGGAATGATCGGGGCACTTAGAGGTGCCGCGGTTCAGGTAAATATGCCTTTAATGTCCCAGAGGGGCAGCTGGAGGGGCATGACTGGGCATGTTTATGGAAGTTGGAGTTTGGAAAGCAGATTTTAAACAGGGAATACAATAAAATGTTAACCTTTTCACCCTGAAGTTAAAGTGAAAAATGCAACCAAAGTGAAAGTAAGCAGGCTGCAAGGCTGAGCTGATATTTCTCTCTGTGTTCATTCGTCTTTAAAAAAAGGACTCCATGGGGCTGCTCTCACATATCCATCACATATTAAACCTGTGGGAAGATGATGAGACCCATTCTTGTGATATATGCAGATTATGAGGAATGATACAGGAGCACGTTCTCCCAGGTCCCATTACTGGCGTCCCACTAGCATTTACAAATCCCAAACAAAGCCGGCTCCCAGACATGACTCTGCTGTTTTATCAGTCTGTTCCAAAGCTGCTCTGAGTAGTTGGAGAAGAATACACTCACATCCATCTTAATTATCTCGTTAATCATCTAATTTTTGTGATTAAAACAAGACAGATAGAGAACAAAGGCAAAAAGGAAGGGGAAAAAAATGACACCCAGATCGGTAATTCCTGAGACAAAGTCAGATAACCTTGACATTTCACTTCGCCAAAATGCCAGTAGATTATTCAGTCAAGTGAAGAACAAGAGAGACCGACAGGAAGAAGAAGAAGAAGAGGAAGAAAAACAAAAATAGAAACATTCTGAGGGGGGAACAGACATTTGAATTCCCAGCGATATGCCAAACATATTTTTAGCTGCATGTGCTGTCACGTTTTCATTGCCAAAGCTACAGAAGCTACAGTGTGGGGTTCACTTTACAATTACTTGTCATTATCTATCAATTCTAGGTCGTTTTGGTTCATTTTATGCGTGTGTACAGTATGTGTGAGTTCCCTGGAGGGTTTTGGACGCTGTGGGCTCTCTGAGTCAGCCGTTACCCCCCTCACTCTCCTCTCGCTTCACTGCGTCTCACCTCTCACCTGCCCCGTGGCCTGCAGCCTGCAGACAGGCACTCACTAATCTTACCCTTCCTCCATTTCCTCTCTCTTGGTTTTCTCATTCTCCTTCACTTTCTCCTTCTCATAAACAGGGCAAGGAGACCTGACTAACTTTGCACTCTGGCTTCATAGTTCACCTAACAGAGTGCTTGAGAGCTTGAGTATAGTGCTGGGGTCATACTTACTGCACATATTTGAATCCAGCCTAGCTGATAAAAAGTGAATTGATTTTCTTTATATAAATGTATCAAATCTAAAAGGGGCTGTGAGGAGTTTGAAAGTGATCTTGAGAAAGGCTCCCTTCTAGATATATGCCTGATCGTAATCCACACTTCAGAACAAGATTATCAGCGCCAATATTGCTGGTTACATTTTGTTTCTACTACTTTTTAGCTTCCAGTTCTGATCACTCAGGCCCAGATTGATTTACAGCACATCTGGGTCTCTCTGACAACGCCACACCGGCTGACAAAGTTTAGTAGTGAGAAGAGATAAAACACAGAGATCTGTGTTTTTCTCTGCTAAAAAACATTTCTGTGATTAATTGTGTAGTGATGGTGGACACTGGAGTCTAACTGTCAGACAGAAAAAGGACAGAAAAGCAGAAGAAGCTAAATGGGAGAGTGATACATGTGGCTGTATCACTCTATAACACAGGGGTTAAACTGTTTGTGATAATGTTTATTCAAACCCACATGGAGCAGTTATTCTGCAGTGGTCTGTTCAAACTTGAGAATCTATCAATAAAATGAAGAGCTAGGTTTTGTTAGCTCTGCTCGGTAGATGACTGGCAGGACATAGCTAACCAGGATTTGCTATCGTTACACATTACGGACATGTCTGCCAGCTGCGCTAAACGGCCACTAAACTACCTCCAAGTGTTTACTTGCTGTATTGTTAGCCCACAGATTCGTCAGAGCATTGGGCGGCCGATGTCACTAACATATAGCCAGCTTGATGTCGTGTTGCAAACTGGAGCACTACGTAACTGTTACGTCCCGTACCTCCAGGTGTTGTATCCAGTAAAAAGTTGTCTTGAACAAAGAAACTTTGCCATTTAATTCCAAAACATACATGTGCCTCACTTAAAGTACTTTACTACAGTGAAGACTCCGGGCCACAAGGTGGCAAGGGAGGGCAATCAAAATGAATCCTCCAAATAGTATGTTTAAAATAACTTGTCTGAAGGAAAAAATATGTTTGGATCTGAAAGATGTAATCCAATAAGGATTTTTATTTAAATGAAGTGTCACGTTTCTACTATCAAAAGTTGAGTAATATAAAGAAGTCTGATCTTGAATATAAGGGGGATTCAGATCCCAGATAAGGGCTGGATGTGCCAAAGACAGCATAAAACTGTCAAACTGATCAAGGAAATTTTATCATGAAATTGAAACTTTTCATTTTATTTCTATTTTTTTTTTTTTTTACCTATTAACTTATTGGGTGCGATTTACAGACCAAGGGGGAACATCTGGTTGAGAAAGCTTTTACGGCATTAAAAACCTATTTACAGTCTGGTTCAAAAACCGGCCTGGGTCTGAAACGTTGATTTTACTATCAGCACAAACTGTGTCACTCAGAGGCACAGCTTGGTTTACCTCATCTAACTGACAGGCGCCAGATAGCTAGTGTTAGTAAGTAAGGAGGCATTGTGACAGCATTTTAAATCTGTCCCCCGCTGATGATCACTTTCCTTACCCTTCACAAACAGACAGATGACAAATCGGAGACATCCATATTTTATACACTATGTGATAGTCATCAATTCTGTTTTTTAGCAGTGCAGGCTTGGGGATGGTGTGGTAAAGGCTCGTTTTCTCTGTTACCTGGTCAAAACCAGGTATTTTTGGTGAAACCAGCTTACGTTCTACTATTGCTTACTAAAGAACATAAAAAGGTAAAAACAGACTTTCCTCCTAATGAAAGAAGAGTCAACCCTTTCTCTAGGGTAGTTTTGGTTTTTCCAAAAGCCACTTTTCCACCAATCAGTCCGTTTTGTATCAGTGCAGTTTGGTACAGGTCGGATCAGTAAAGCCTGATCCTGTTTGTGTTTCCACAACCAACGCTGCAAGTCAGACAAGTTCAGGCAGCTAACACCCGAACAGAGTTAGTGTCGTAGAGATCATAGAGAGGATCAAAGGATGGGGCTTCAGAGACAAGCAGTAAAAACTAATCAAAGCTCGATTTCTCCATGTTGTGGTCTAAAACAGGTGTTTTTGGTGAGACCAGCCTATGTTCTTCTGCTAATTACTAAAGAGCAGAAAAAGGTAAAAACACAATATTTTGTGGATCTTGACAGATCAGTCAAATTCTCCAAAACAGCTGGCAGCCAATGACGTAACCACAACAGGCACAGTTAAGTCAAGGATTACCTTGAGGTTGCGGAAAAAAATTGAAATTTTCTTTTTCTAAGGCATTTTATAAAATAGTCAGATTTTATTACGATAGGTTTAGGTTTGTTGTTGTTGTTGTTGTTGTTGTTGTTGTTGTTGCTGCTGCTGCTGTTGTTGTTGTTGTTTTTTCAGTACCATTCTCAACCTTGTAAATCTGGATTTGGAAATAAAAAATGACAGAGTGACAGAGAGGAGACAAACCTGACAAGGAAATGGCAGAATTTAGTTGTCAGTGTGGCTGTTCCATGTCAGGGTTAATGTTTCCCGAAATGAAAGCACTTCTTTCTTTCTTAGATGACAGCAAACCAAATCTAGAAACTAAGGTGAACTACGTGTGTGACTGAAAGAAAAAGACCAGGCAAAGGCTTTGAAAACTTCCAGAGGGCGCCAAGGAGCCTTTCTGTCTAAAACATGTCCAGAATCTTTAACCATGAAATAGTCATGGCTTTTTACATGTGTGCTGATTTCAAGAGATTTTCAGTCATATCATTGAAAAATGTGTAAGAGACACAGAAATAAAGAAAACTGTGTGGGTTATCAGTTGATGGCGCAGCAAAAGAAAAAAAAATCTCAGTAGAAACAAGTTAGAAGAGATGTTTGTTGTTGGTGAGACAGCAGTGGGCTCTGTCATAAGCTGCCCCTGCACAGGCTTTAAATATCACCAAGTACTCCTGTTGAATTGCACATTTTGAATGCCATGTTGCCATGCTAAATTGATCTCTTGCTTACTCAGGTCCATTTCCCTGTCTGGTTTAATACATGCAGCGTGTGGTCCTCCTGCCCCTCCTGTCCACATTGTTTGCCAGCATGCTGTGTCGCTCCGGCTCTGCTCTCCGAAAAATGTGCATCTGCATCACCTGTCACTCACAGGGAGGCATGCCATGTGCTGCGTGATTGACGTCTGGATCGGCTTAAGGAGAAGGGGCCGTCGCTCACACGGTTCAGTGAGCCAGGATATGTGTGAACAGAAACGAGGACATTTAGGGAGAATAAGAAGCTGTGAAGGAAAAAAAACAGTAATGATAGACTGATAGGATCCTGTTTTAAGATGATTTCTGTTCCCCCGTGTGTGTTGTGTGTTGATTTAACAGAGCGTGAGCGGCTGCCTGTGTGTCTTTGTGTGTATCCCTGAGTGTATTCCTGCATGCACTGAGAGTGTGTGTCTGTGAAGGCGAGACTGTGAGATCTTTCGCTTTTGTGCTTCATCTGATGTTTCCCAGCTGAGCCAATCACAGCGACAGAAAGTGACAGGTACTTAGGAGTACTTCAACAGGACTCATCTGCAGGCTGTGCTTGCTGGTTGGGACCTTTTGGGTGCATTGACACCCAGGGGTCAGACTGTGGGGCACACACATGCATATATTCTCTTTGCAAATAACTGGTGTGTGTAAGGCTTTGATAATCTTCAAACCTTCTCAGTGGTCTTTGGTCATACTCATGTCTCTTAAACCAGGGCACAAATCAAAGATCTGTGTGTCCTACTGATGTCAGGGAAGGTCAGTACAGTCGTCTTCTTTCTGAAAAATCAAAATTTGGGGCTTCAAATGGTGAGGGAGATGGTGAGATGGTGAACTGAATCACAAAATAACTCGTAAAAATAGAAACAAAAATACAGAGAACTAAAGGTCCCATATTGTGCAAAAATCACTTGAAGTCTTTTAGTGAAATTTGTGGGTCTTTGGCTTTCCTCCCAGCCCACAAAATTAAATATTTATTGACAAAAACCTGTATTTAGTAGTTCCTTTGAATGTAAAATCCCGACCTAAAACGAGCTGTTTGGATTTGGGGGATTTGCCGACGTCGGTGATTTCCTTTTTTTGACCAATCGGGAGCAGGTCTGACTTGATTGGTCCACTGGAGCGGATACCTCCAAACCCCCCCGCCCACTCCTCGCCCCGCTGCTGGAGAGAAATCTCTCCAGGGGAGAATGCCAAAGTTGAAGAGCCATCACTGCTCTGTTTTTGGCCACATAGTTCCATGCACAAGCTCCCCATCCCGGAAGAAGACAAGGCTAAGTAGCTAAAGTTCATTTATGAGGGAAATGTGCCAGCTACACTCAGTAAAACTGTGCATGTGTGTGCTAGTCACTTCACGGCTGACTGCTTTTCCAACTTTGGACAGTACAACAGAGGGCTAGCGAATACACTGGTCCTCAATCCAGGCGCATTACCAACCATCCATCAACAAACCTCAGACCCTGGAAATGTGAGTATTTTAAATGCTGTGTGCTGTGGAGCAGATGTAAGAGCTTTTCCTCAGTGTCCCCCCTGTCTCTGTGTTAGCTTCAGGATGCTAACTTTAGCTGCTGTCAGCCTGTTGGCCTGTAATGTTACAGTAAAGGAGGTTCGCTGTTTTCTAAACATTGTGCACTCAGAGCTTGTGGCACCGCTCTCAGTGACGCGGAAGAGTGGGGCAGTATCAGCGGTGGCTCATTTACATATGAAGGTCACGCCCACTAAATCAGAGCATTCTAAACAGAGGAGCTATGAGAGCCTGGAAACAATGCTGCTGTGCTTGATTTATTGGCTTTTTGGACCAAAACATGTTACTACCATTTCATGATGATGATCCATATTAAACTGCAGAAAAGGAGCATAATATGGGACCTTTAAAAAAAAGCCCCAAACAAAAAAGAAAATGTATTCACAGTTTGAACTATAAGTCATAGAGCCTCAGCTCTGCTATTATTGGACAATGTGTGTGTAAACTGGTGTAGGGATTAGTGGATTGGGATGAGAGTGAAGGCTGATTCAGTCATTTTCCACATACTGGAGATCTTCTATAAATACCTTGACAAACAAAAGAGAACAGCATGGAAACTTAACCACAATGTCACTACCAAACCATGGCATGTCCATTATTATCACTTTTCTAACTTATGTGAGCCCAGGCTCATGAGTCACATGTGCCGAGAGAACTTCAAAAATCCACACACACACTTGGATCAGAATTAATCTTGACATAAAACCTAGAACGTTGTGACTCTTTGTAACTAACAACTTAACGTAGCCTTAATCCCAGGTGCCAACCTAAAAACCTACGTTATGATTGGCTATTGTGATAAAAATCAACTACTGGGATTTATTTTATTGAGGCTGCAATTTATCATTAGGATAAATTAATAGAGGACAGGGAGATTTGTGACTTTAACAGTTTCTCTGCAGACAGTAATGCGTGGAGGGGGCAGGACAAACAGACAAGGAATGCGGGTCTCAGATTTCCTGGAAGAAGAGGATGCCAACAACCAATGATGAAGAGAAGACACCCAAAGAGACTCATCCCACCCTTCGAAAACCATTATTGGTCTATATATGGGTTTGAGAGAGATATGGACAGGGGACTTTGGGAACTGACCCAGCACATGTTGTTGTCAGTAACTAGGGTTTTGAGGCTGAAAAATAAGGGACACCCTCAGCAGTGGAGGGGGGGGGGGGGGGGGGGGGGGGGGGGGGGGGGTGAATTCCTGTGACTTTCACACAACTAATGATGAGCACTTATTCCACGATTAAAATCAACCAACCAACTGCCATTTCTAGTGGGCGGAGACGAACGCATGTTGAATTCAGGCGGAGTGGTTGTGCGTTCAAGGCAAACTGGAAATATGGGATAAATTGCATCCCACATTGATTCAAAACGGTACGCAACATTTAAGTGCGAAATGTTTTATATTTTACTGGATGGTTGGCAACCCTATCAGGGACGTGTAACTGAACCCAGAGACTCTGTAACTTCACATTTTTGACTTATTGTTAATAAATTTAAATTCATCCGAGAACCAGGATGCCTCCTGCTCAACCTTCCCCATCAAACGATTGGCACGGAAAGAGGTGAGAGAAGTATGCAGTCAGATTGATAAAGTTAAAGGTATTTTGGTGATAACTAAAGCACATTATTTCCATCAGGACTCACATCTCCATTTGAGTCTTTTTGAAGATCTATATGTTCCTTCTCTGTTGTGCATTTTTCTCTTACTCTCTACAGGCTCCCTCATGCTCAAGTTCCCACACACACTTTGTGGCCAACACTGGCGAGGTCGATTGCGGCTCTTCCTGAGGCACCGAACAGATGTCCTCATATGGATGAATTGGGGCATGGTAGTACACTAATATCAGGTAGCAGCCATGCACCCGTCAATTTATTATAATTCTGATCAGTGCATTGGCATTCTTCACATCAGTGTGTGTGTGTGTGTGTGTGTGTGTGTGTGTGTGTGTGTGTGTGTGTGTGTGTGTGTAATCAGATAAAAAAAGAGTCACAAACCGGCTGAATTCACCAAATATGAAAGGTACACCTTTGAAGGAAATGATGTGCCGTTTGAAAACGTGTCTGCGACAGATGCAGAACCCCCCCTTCCCAAAGTCTTTTTTTTTTGTAAAAGAGTGGAAACTTGACAGTTTTGTGACTGTCTCCATGGCAACGGTGAGAGGGTCTCATTAGGGTTGTACCACCAAAAATCTTTTTTTGGAGGAACAACCCCCCCGACTATTAAAAAAAAAGAAAAGCTGAGAGGGGCACGATTTGAAAAAAAGGGGCTAAACGACAAAAAAAGGAAAAACAAAAGGAGAGAACACAAAAGAAGTGACACTTTCTGCTTGGAAGTGTGGAAAAAGTCAAACTTCAAAACCAGAAGACAGCAGAGGACTGCCATTATTAAACATATTTGCAGAGCTGCGGATTCAAAACGGCTCTTGACACAGACTGTGAGTTTGCTGTTGCATCAGACAAAGCTGGTTTTCAAGGGCAATCTCTCTCTCACGTCTGACGGGGTTTGCCAGCTATTTTCATCGACATCACCGACGTCTACTGTATTTTATCTGCATCTCTCCTACAGCGTCGCTATGCATTTTCTCACACTTAAATGTTACACCTTGTTATATTAGCACGCCCACACAGACAGATGAAACAGGCAAAGCAATTTTTACACAGCGTGTTTGCAAAGTGTCTAATAGATGTCTGGGTTTTCTCTTTCCCTGGGAGAAATTGTTAGGAACTTCCTATTCTTCTCAACTGACACAGTAAAAGTCTGAGACATTTCACTCCAGCGTTTCAGACACTCAGCGTTAGCATGATGTAAGCTGTTGAGTCCACAGCAATATCCAATGCAGAGTAAATACATCACTTTGTATTCACTCTGTGATTCAACTCCGTCGTTCATCATGATAATAAAAACACCAAACTGGAGGAATGAAGGCTTGTTTTCCCTGGCTTTTGCCTTCTGCTAATTAATTTCCTATGATGCTTATCTGAAATGCAAATCGTGTCATGTTTTGTTATATTTATATCATTATCCCCGCATTAATGTACAATTATATGAGCCTTAATTCAGGAATCAATGTTGCTAAATAATGAACTAACATTCAACTTGCATTGCAGATTTCTTTTTTATCTCCCTGAAATGCCCCCAGGATGCAGCATAATGTGAAAAAAATGACAAAGCTGTGCCAGAGGAGGATGTGAGGAACAACTTAAACTCATCATTATGAAATATTTCACTTCTTTTATTTTTAGGGAAGTCGGGAGCAACTTTTTAGCCTGCTTTAGTTGTCTTAATACAGTCATAGAAAAGTTCTGGGGCATGATCACTTTGATATTTGATATAAATGTGGGTTTGTTCAGGCTAAAAAATGATAAGATAATGCAGTAAATGGTCAGACAGAGAATGGCATGGGATAAGATAAAAGGTAATATCCCATATGATAATGAAGATGACATAAATGAATTGTGTAAATTGGCAGATGGAGGTTATGGCTTGTATAAGTAAAACCATGTTGCCCATGACATTAGAGTGAAAGTAGATGCCATTGAATGTTACACTCTAAAAACTGGGTTATTTTAATAACTCAACTGCTGGGTTATAAAACGTTAAACCCATAATGGGTTATTTATATTAGATTTGGGTTATTTTTGTGCTACTCAAGCGCTGCATTGAAAATCCATCAACCCAACATGACTCGTATGTGATTTGTACGTGATGTCATCATGTCATCATGTGACAGACATGCTCTGCCAACCAGACACCGCACTAGGCTCTATGCGTCAAGTACTCAGGCATATCAGCATATTATATTCAATACAATACTCTCTGTAACCAAACTTCAAATAACTGCTCCTTTACATTTTAAGACAATGGTTTTAGCAGAGCAATTTTTGTTGTGACAACATTTTGTAACTGTGAGTGTGGAGGAAACACAATGGATATAAGACCCTGCTTTATGCTACATTACATTGCGCAGATTGAAGGCTGTTTGTGCCGCTCATGCCATAATTTGACTGTGCATCACAGCTTAAACCAGATATATGTGTCCCACAGCAGTTTCACTGTCTGTACTCCAAGGCACAAACTGATTGTCTGTGTTCTGCAGTATGGACTGGCTGACAGCGCACCACAGCTTTATGTAATATGTTTTAAATAAAGTTAAATCAGACCAGCGGTTTTTAATACGTGTATTGTAGACAGATTACTGAACATCGACATGTAGTTGAAACAACCCAGAATTGCAATTAATTTAGAATTTATTATTTAGCACAGCTGCTATTATTTAGCACAGCTGCTGGGTTTTAATGGACCAACCCATCCACTGGGTCAAACTAACTACTGCTGGGCTAGTGCTATAATGACCCGGCAGTTGGGTTTTTAAATAGCCTAAATTGAGTTATTTTTAACCCAACTATTTTTGTTATGTACATTATATTGAAAACTATAAGGTAAGTTATATAGCATGCTAATGTGATTGCAGTTTATTTTGTACCTATTAACAACATAAAAGTAATATCACATATGATGTTGATTGTTGAAATAAATAGCACTGAATAGTAAAAATAAAAGTTTTTTTTTTTTTTAAACTGAAATGAACATTTAATAAGGAGGTTAAAGTAGTAAAAAAAATAAAATAAAATAAAATAAACAAACAAAAAAAAACAGGGGCTTCCAAGGTGAATTTGGATGCCTCAATGTTAATCTGCTGCAACATGATAAAACCAGCAACTTGTTTGCTTCATGTGCCTGATGTCCTCAGCTTGTTTGCAAATGACTGCAAATGAGCTTGCAGCCTTTTATTTGCTTACCTAAACATAACAGAGGTCACGTTTATAACCATTACTATCTTTACAAGGTATCATAAAAATGTGATCATTTATATTAAGGAAGTGACAGCACTGTTAATGCCCTTTACCATTTTTTTAAATGAACACACAATGGGTGTTTATGAGCACTCATTAAAGATTTTTCTCCACATATCTTTCATCTTCATGCCTCTACGCAGAGCAACATCATTAATGTTAAAGTGAAAGTAAGTGAAAGGGTGAAGCGTTTGCATTTTGTGTATCCGGCGCAGGAAGCTCGCTACAGCTGAGCACAGGGGGGGCTGGCGCGAAGGGGCCATGGCATGCCTCGTAGAAAGCTGGGAATTAAGATGTATTATGCCAGGAAGAGAGGACTTTATTTATGGGAGCATCCGGAATGAGCTGAAGGAAATATGCTGGCGTTACCTGAGGGACAGTGCTAAATAGTGTGTGAGACCATTCCCAGGACAGGGGAGACTGCAGAAAACCTGAGGAAGAGCTGGATTTGGCTAATGAGAGAGCGCTGGATGCTAACACATGGGGACTTTATGCAGAGGCAGCAAAATAAATGAAAAGCTAATGGTTACAGTCACATCATTATGTGCTTTTTAAGCTTTGAGCTAACACATTTATTCCAAGACACCCCTTACCTTTTATATTGAGTAACTTGAGATTTTCATTTGCTTTAACATCAGCTTGAGTTTATTCTTGTAAGGGTTTTTAAAATGTGTTACTGGTCAATTTTGTACATATTTTTTAACTATTTATGCAATCAGTGATATATATTTATAATATCTCTTTTACCGGTATGAAGCATTTGAAGCAGCATGCACTGAGTTGAGTTTTTTTCTATTAATAACAGTTAGCAGTAGAGCTTGCATCTCAGTCTAGACTCGATAAACACACCACAGCTCCTTGCAGAAGCTCCATAATCCTCGAGGAGGAATAATATATGTGTTTGCATTAATCACATTTAACTATTCCTGTAGGAGACCCATGCAGTGCAAGTGTTTGGACAGTTTCCACTTATTTTAAAGAGGGACACTGAGCCAAGATGAGCGTGGGTGACAGGAGGGTTGCAAAAGCAAAACCAAGAAATAAAGAAACCTACCCTAATTTGGTGACCAGCTCATGTCTCTCTTTTCTCCCTTCTTTTGCCTTCTGACACGGCCTTCACCCCTTGCGAGTTGGCCCTGATGGCCTGCAGCGTGACGGGAGGAGGCGAACTCATTCTCTCCCCACTACCCAGCTTTTGCCTCAGCCTCTCCTGAGAGCACATGACAGAGAGCACCGAGCTAAAGCGGCTAGCTCTTCCTGAGCCAAATTCCCCTGCCTGCCAGAGCCCTCCAAAACTAGCTGCTTTCCACCCTCTCCGCTGTCTGCTCCAGACTATTTACATCAGCAGAGAGACACACAAAATATTTACTAATCTTCTGGCTGTACTGTACGGGTGGGGGACAAGTGTAGTATGAGGCTTGACAGCAAATTAGTGCCCTGCCATGACACATGCGGTGGTGTGGCTCGACAGGTCCCCCTCTTTCCCTGTTTTTTATTATCATCCATGGTTGAATTATTCAGTGGCAGCCATTAGCATAACACCAGCCATTTTATATTTAGCTCCCCCTATGTTGACTGCGACAACATTTCACTCCAAATATCTGGCTAACGTTTCTGACAAGAGGAAAGAGGCAGCAGCTCAGAACTGAGTGCAATTAGTGGCCAAGACGAGAGGAGGAGGAAGACTTGGTGTTTTGATTCTGAAATCACAGGGCTAATGTCTTTGCAGGGGGGTTAAAAATAATAATAAAAAAAAAAAGATAAAAAAAAGACCATCATTTATTTGAACATAGAAAAACTAGCTGATTGTAATGACGTTTGCCAAAAAAAAAAAAAAAAAAAAAAAAAAAAAAAATCAGGAAACTGCCACACATTTATAGATGTGCAGAAGCTATCACCCAGACTCATTTGTCACTATTAGCGGTAATATGAAAGATCCCTCATCTCATCTCGGAGGGCTAATTTGCCGGCATGCAATGGGAGCTGGACTGGAGCTACAATGATGAAAGCGCTCAATGCTCCTCTCCCTCACGGAGTGTGAAATTAAAACCTTTACAGAGCAGTTTGAGCTGTATGAGCCACTCTGCATGGACATTTTTAGAGTGTATTTAATTGAAAGGGGTTTAATTCCTGGGTGTGGAAGACTGTCCTATAGAGTGTGAAAGCGGCTCTGACTGTTCGTCTGCAATATGGCATGTGATCCAGTCTCCTCAGCCCCGCCAGCTGTACACTTTGACCTCCCGCTCATCTTTGATCCGCTGTCAAAGAGCTCGCTCTCTGCCGTCGCTCACTCTGCGAAACCTTCACTTCTCGCTCCAGATTCAGGCCTGCAGTCACTCGGTGGGAGCTTCTGACAGTCTGTTTGAGGCGGCTCCCTGATTTAAGCCATTCAGAAGAGGGAAGATCTCTTTGTAATTCACTCAAGTTAGAAAAAAAAAAAAAACATACTCAAGCTGCCAAAGCAGGACAATATGTGCAGTTTGTTAGCTTAATTAAAGTATAAAATGTCACAGAAGCAAGGGAGATAAATTTCACCTTACACTCAGCTGCTTTGTCCGACCCAGGGGTTAAACGTTTTCATGGAGAGCACACGTCTCAAATCAGCATTTTATTATTTATGTCCATCTCGTTGACTTTTTCATGATTTTTGATTGAATCTTGTCGTCATCTTTAAAATGCAGCAGCCATTTCCAACCATGAGTATGCACAAACATGCAGCATGTATGTTATTTATGTGCCGTTTCAATGCAGCCCATAATTTATCGCTGATGTTGACCCTGTTGATTTTACATTAGTGAGATGAAGTGAGCAGACTGAGCACAGCCGAGGAGAAATCGCCAAGAGACCATTACAGCTGGGGCAGTATTTTATCCTCTGTTCTGTGTTGAAAGCAAATTTCTCCTTTTTAGTTTCAATACATGTTTGGAGACTTTCTTAACAAACTATTCTCATTACTGTGACCTATTTGGGAAACTATGCAAGACCATATGGCTTCAGTGTTGTAGTCAGGACATCAAACATCAAGTCCTGACCATCAGAGAAATATTGAAGGCCTTGCTCACAGGAGAATGCCAGAAAGAAAAACAAAAAACAGTATTTCCCCTTGATTTTAACTAAATAATGGCTCAAATCATCTCACAACGCTGCAGCGAGCATGGAGCACCACCAAAGACCACCATGTGACTGCACAAAGTTGTTCTTCATCAGAGCTGTAAGAACAATCAAGAAGACAATAGCAAACACACACTCCAAACCATTTACTCTGTCCGTAGAGGTGCTAATAAACTCATTAGAGTCAGCAGCATGAACGCACTCAGTAGTGTTATTATCCACTTACCCCTGCATGGCTATTTGACTGGGAACATAATAGGCATGGTTCATTGGGCTGTGACGTCAAGACCAAGTAGGGTCCTAATTACCCAAGGATTGAAGAAAAAGTGCAGTTTCATTCTGAATCATCCATTGTATGAGCCTTAAGTTGACTTGACCATATGAATGAGTAAAAAACGCGCCTCATTCATTAGATTCTGACTAGTCCCGTTATATGTGTTAAAAGAAATACCTGCAACTCACACGTTATTAATCAGAATTCTTACTTAACACTGGACCCAGTGATGATGATGATGATAGCTTTATCCCTCATCGCACATATATTTCAGTGCAACAAACTTACATTTCAGTTACCTCCCGTCTAAGAACATATAAAAAGATGGACAAACAAATAGGGGAGACAATGACGGGGGAACTGGGGGACAGCAGTGTGCGCCGTGCCCCTGCTCAGATGAGAAAAAAAGGAATACAGGAGGTAAGTAGTAGAGGAGGGAGAAAAGGCAATACTACACTAGGCTCCCAAATAGGGGGCATAGTTTGAGAGTAAGAAAAAAAATACCCAGTATACAAGCACATGATAACAACCAAAAAAAACTCGACATACATACTGTATGTCACTGCACAGACACTTAGGCGCACATCAAACCTCAGCAGCCTGAACTGTAACAGAGCCGAAGAAAACACTGTGTCTGGATTGTGTCTGTGCTATGTGTGTGTGTGTAAGCCTGTGGACTCCACCCTAACCAGACTCAACAATTGTCTCTGCCGTTTGATGATGACAAGGCCACGGCTGTTGCTGTGGAGACAGCCTCAAGATCAGAACATCCAGAAGATCCAGAGACAAAGTTCACAGGGGTGAGGTGATGGGGGGTGTAGAGCATCTGTCTGAATACCATCCAGGAGAGTAGAGCGTTATAAGCCTACCAAGGCCGGCACAGGTCAGGTAGACTCTGCAATTCTCTGTCTACCCCAAGTCACTGGTCATCTCTGTGGAGTGCCAAATGACCTAATTTGGAGGCCCATTACAGCCGAGCCAACAACTTCTCCAAGTTGTCGTCCACCTTGCGAAGAGGTCCAGGAATCACAACCTGCCTCTGACTAAGTTTGCATATCGCTTGATTCTGAGTGTTGACAGACCTGAACAATCCCTCAACAACAAGCAGCTTGTCGATTGCCAATAGTGTTTGTGATAAATCAAGAAACTGCCAACTCCAAACAGCAGAAAGCCTGTTATCATAATTACAAATATATAGAAATCTTAAGTATCCTCGACGGAAAGGATCAACAGGCATATGACCCTCCACGAATCCCAAGAGTCATCAATCATATACGAGGCTACAAACGTTCCATCAGGGCAGGTGGGCTCCTCTTTGCCCGGTTTCCTTGTTCAGAAAATTTGATGAATCGTGTTGAGAGACCAGCTGAAAAAATCCATGATTCTTTTAGGTTTCAGATAGGATACAGAAAGAGGCTCTGATAGTTCAGACAGAGACAGACCAAGAGCAAGCAGGCAGGGCAGGTAGGGAGGAGGGGAGCTAGAAAAGAGGAGTCTGCCTTTGTTGAGAGCAAAAAAAGATGAGTCTTTAAGAAGCTAACATTAACATGAACTTCCTGATGGAAGCGATGAAGACTTTCCATATGAAAGCAAAGACGCGCTCTCCCATATTTTAGAAATGAACATAAAGTAACATTGCCTGATGTTTATACTGAATGTGTCTGTTTTCAAACTGTTACATTTTTATGTTTTAGAAGCCCCTGAATCCATCTGTAAACTTCACAAAATGGTCTGTTCTAGAAAGAGCTTGAGAACTTTGCAAGATCTTTACGAGACTTAGAGAAATAATGACATCATCCCACAAGAATCTCCTTGCTGGTTCATAACACATTTAAGGTGTGGGCCTCAAACATGAAGGTCTGCCACCAGCTCTGCCCTCAACAGGCCTCCAGGGGGGCTGGCCAATCAGAGAGTAGGGGGTTTGTGGAGTAGGGAGCCTCTCAAGTTTGAGGTAAATACATGCACCAATCCATGCTTTGAATTGAATGAAGTCTTTTAAATGAAAAAAATACAGAACTAATCAGTCATTAACAATTAGTGTGACAGAGTCCTTTTCTCCATCTTTGAAGTCTTTTTTCTTCCAAGCTTGAACCCAAGTCAAGTCACAAGTCATCAAATGTTGTGATAGCAAAATAAACCATGGTTTTATGTTGTTTTTACAGAATGTTTAATTTCATTTTGTTCAGTCAGTACAAAGTAATTTTCAAATAAGTTGACTCAATCTAACGTTTTTATAATTTGAAAAAGACAAAGTAAGAAACCAGCTGTTATCAGTGGCTAAAAACACAAACTGAAGTTTTGCATGATTAAGGAGCTGTTCAGCTCCATTATTGTCTGATGTATCACAATCTTCTCTTGATATTTGTCCAAGACATGCATTAACAAAGCCTGAGAAAGCCTAATAAAATGCGGAGCTTTATTTATCACTATTTAACCCCAGTCAGCAAATCTGCCATCTGCGTGCCAACAGCAGAAAAATCTCCAACACAACTGAAAACACACAATCAAACATTCCTCCTCCTACTCGAGAGCAGGCTGTCGTGTCGAGTCCTCTGTGCAAATGCGAGCCGATACCCAATGATCTCAAACTGATCCCATGGTAGCTTGGTGAATATTTCCCTTTTCTATTTTACTTTGAACTTTCTGAATTTGATATGCACTCAATACGGGTCTGGGACCCGTCTATGAGCTTTGAATTAGCATAAAAACATTGTGCATATGGATTCCTCTCTTCCTGCAATACTGAGTAAAAAGTTTCCAGGAAAGCACCTCAAACTTTTTAACACCTGTGTCACACCATTGCAGGTTTTGTTTCCCAGGCGTCTGACACCATTAGAAAGTCCTTTGCTGCAGATGTATGCAGTGCGCATATTTGTGCATTGCAAAATAAACAGCACATGCAGCTTAGTATTGACAGCCACATTCTGAAACGCACTCTGTAGAAAACAAAAAAACTCGCCTGTGCTGGAGATTGAGGAGATGCGTGTCACTGTTCCTCAAGCTGTGACACATGTCTTGTTGGGCCTGCAAAGCCCCTTTCGTCCCCCTCTCCTCCCCTCCCCACTTTCTTACTCCATCGCAGAGAGGAACATGCTCCTTTTCTCTGCGCTCCACAGCCTCCTTGTTCTCTCCTCTCACTGTAACACTGCAGTATTTCAGCATACCAATAACAGGGACTGTGGGGGATCCTCCTCCTCCTCACTGTGCTGCCAGGTGTGACTACATGTCAGGGAACAGTCTCACTACAGCCACAATTACACTCTCCTCCAGACTCTGCCATGCCAGCCTCTTCTCATTAATCCCTGACCCTCAGAACCTGCTGTTGTACACATGTACACATTTGCTGTCATGTATCAAGCCTTGAAGAAGTTGCACTAACATGTACGGTGGAAGATTTCTGTGCACATTTGAGCAGCACTCTGAACTGTAAAATTAACAGTAGTGTTTGTTTTCTTAGTGATATTACAGGATGAAGTGTGTGTGTGAAAGTAAGAACAGGTTTAATGGACAATAAAACAATCAGCTTAATTGAGAACGTTGAGTGTTAAGACCCACTTACGCCTTGTTTACACCTCAACAAAACTGACGCGTAACCAATTTTTCTGCATTTCATTCTTTGTCTCTCCTAATCTGCAAAGTCAAAAGTGTCAAAGCGGTCCCGAAATTACCCGCCAAGAAAGTTAACTACAACAAAAAAGACATGACTTTGCGAGGGCGGCGACTTCAACCGCTTCCTGTGGGCGTCAGGTGATTGACAGTAAGCAGAGTGTAATGTAATGTGTGCGCTGACATGAAAAACACTCGTCTCAGTCACAAACAGAATAACAATGAAACAGAGATGAAATGAAATTATGACTTCATACAGACTGTGATGGATTATCCCACATGGGAAATTTTTTGACTCTGTGTTTTCTTTTTTGCTTTCTCTTCACACAGAACAAAAATGAATGGCAGGAAAATGACAGCCGCTATATTTAGAGAAGAGACACCTTCCTGTCTCTGTTTATACACAGGGTTAAGGAGTTGGATAACACACATGCTTGGTAGGTTGGATGGTAATCGCACCATACAGTTAAATATGACGCCGCATCCACTTCAACCTAAATCTAAAATGTTGGTGGGCTGTGCAAACTCTTGATAAAAATAAAATTTGAGGGTTTGCAACTCATTAATACCTTATATTTTATCAAAATAGAGGAGATTCTGCTGTTACTGAACACTGTGGATGATATAATGATGCATATACTAAGACAGATTTTGAAATGTATGGGGCTCTTTAAAAGTAGAAATAAGTCTGACCCACTGGAGGTAGTTTCATTAATCATCGATAAGCTGGAGGGCCACAGAAGGCTGCACCAGTCCAGTGCCTCCAAAAACTAGAAAAGCACTCAGAGAGTGCAGACGTTCGCCAAGCATATTGTTATTGACACACAATACTTCAGTCCTACTTTAATGTTATACTCCCTTTCAGCAGACTGTCTGCCAAAAAAATTGGTGTTAGTTGCAGGTTTGTATGATAATTTGTTACCTGACAGTGTTGAAAATGATGATGACCCAGTACATATTTCATATTACGGATCTTAGGGTGTATTCACACCCGCGGGTCATTCGCTTTGTTCCGATTCAGGAGAAAAAAATGATACAATTGTAGCAGTTGTCACTTGGTTTGTTTGAGTTCACAAGAAAACGTCAATTGCGGTCCAAAGTTGTTAAAAAAGGTCATGTGTGATCGATTTTTTTCTCTCTTTGGTCAGAAATCATACCCGGAAGGTGGGGAGTTTCCTTGTCTTCATTCATGCATTCATTCATTCATGTTCTTACCGGCTTTCAGGGGAGAAACAGCCATGGAGCATCAACAACATGTGTGGCTGGTTAGCGTTGTTGCATTTGTCTGCCTCATGTACCGGCGTGTGTTATATGACCAACATATGTAGTTTTTAGAGTCCCGACTGCTTTAAGGAATTTCGTGAGCCCACGACTAATTTTCTTCAATTCTTTGGTCTTCTCTTCTTCTGCTGTGGTTAATTCTTCTTCTCCTTCTTCTTCTACTGTTTTGACTGTACAGTTGTCAACTGAGCTCATTACTGCCTCCATCACTACAGTATGAGCCACAGTAATAAGTCAGTTGTGCCGGTTGCTGGGGTGTTTGTGTTCTCACCACAGAGGAACTGTGAGGGGGCTGGAATGGAAGCGAGCCGAGACCACCTATTTTTGGCAATCTCGACCCGCTTGTTTTGTCCCGCATCCGAGCATGGTTGCTGTGTTTACATATGACCAAACGAACAGGGATTTCAGGGGGGACTGCTCACTGTTTAGGAACAACTGCCCCAAACAATCCAGGTGTGAATACACCCTTGGTATCCAGATTATGGCCAGGATCTGGATCATTATTTTACACCTGTCAGAAAGTATGGTGACCTTGTCTTGTATTGTTTTGCAAAGCAATCAGAGCCATTTATTGTGGATTTATTGTTATATACACATATGGTGAAAACGGCCTTATCTCACATTGATACTGAATCCTGTAAAAAAATCCTGGATCCAGATGGCTGTCTGAATGACCTCCAAGTTTTAATCACTTCTTCCTTATCCCATTTTGAACATTTCCGAAAAAGATCCCTCAAGATCCGTTATTCATTATTTTTTGAGTTGCGTCGTTCACAGTCAAACAGACAGACAAACTCTCCCATACACATTAAATCCTTGGCGGAGGTAACCAGACTCGTTTTGTCATTTCTGTCTTTCCTTCTTTTCTTTATTTTATTTAATTTGGAGTGTAGTGGTATGTTAGAAGCTCAAAATATGAATGGACTACAGAGCATAGCAACAGATACTTCATGCAGGTTAACTTTGTCTTCATTATCTGGCACCCAAGCAACCACTGACAAACAAAAGTTCCTACATGGATATTTCTTGTATTTTAATTTATTGAATCAGGAGAAAAACTCACTGACATTAAAAATCTTATTTTCAAGAGTGTCGTTCCCAAGACAGCAGCAGTGCACGGTATTTGCTTTCCACTACATTAATGTCATAATTTAGTATTATAAGGTGAAATTCAGTATCATGAAATAACGTGATAATTCAGTATCATGTTATAATGTCATATATATTTTTTAATTTCTGCCAGCAATAGGCTTCCATACATGCAAACCCAGGCTGTCATTCATTTGATAAAATGAACACATACTGTGTGAGAAAGCCTTTTTTACTTGCCAAAAAAAAATGCATGTGTTTAATTCATTGAAATAAAACTCAGCTTTAATCATGCAATTATTGTGAATGTGCTTGTTGTGATTGCTTTGAAATTGAAAGTTGTTATGCTACTGTATTTTCAAGGCTTAGCTGACTAGATATTGTTCGATACAGCAGTCGTGCATGGTGTATGAATATGGAAATTATATTCATTCTGTTTATCTGCTAGCACAACTTTGCAGACAGTCTTTACATCACTGGCTGTATAAGAACTGCAGTTGGGTTATCTTGGAAAGCTTCAAAATGTGAAGGATGTGCCAAGTATATCTACAACAGATTTCCTTCAAACTGCAGATCTGACCACATTTCAGTAGAACCAATATTCTGTCATCCTTGTGGCCCCTTGCTGGGCTTGTTGCTCCAAATATAGCCCACCCTGGACTACAAGGATGTGCGACACAGTCTTCTTTCCAATTAACACTTACTCTGAAAACTAGCTCGACATTCCTTCATGGCAGGAAGAAGAACTGGAAATTATTATTCATGTGAATTTGTGATAACAGGAATCTCCCCTTAAAGAAGAAGCAGGTGGGATTCACCCACTCAAGGGCAACTCAGCAGTGGTGACAGACAGAATTGATCGATGGGTCTTGTCATTCACTACACCATCAAGGTTCCCACACCATAAAAAAAATGGAAATGTCCAAGCAATGTGAGGGAGTATGAAAGAAAAAACAGTCACAGGAGGTTAAAATGCAAATACAAGGGCAGAGATCTAGCTAACTTTGAAAAAACAGGGTGAGAGGGAGAATAAGGGATGGCTGGGTTTGGTGGGTGAGGTGTTGGATAAGGTGTCTGACATCGCTCCCATGGTCATAACAACAAGGTCTTCATATGGGAGCAGCTGCTGTGCCCTCTGTTTCCCGCCTGCAGAATATGGCCTGAATATTAATTGTGCAGCTAATCATGCTCAACGCAGCTTTACGTGACATGGAGGCCATTGTTATGTTAGCCAGTTAGCAGTGACTGCTGCTCCACCAAACATGGGTAACACCAGATGATCATCAAAGGACTGGAGAGAGATCATTTATGTGAGCAGAAACCATTTTACGTAACCAAGACAGATGTTTATTTTTACAGAGGAATAGTCGTGTGTGTCTCAGTTGGAAATTCTGTGCAAGAAATGAAAAAAAAAACTGAAAGAAAAAGTTTCCCTCATGTCACTTTGATGCAATCTGTTTCAGACTCTACCTTTGGCATCACCTCCGTTTCTGTCCCCCATTGTCGGCTCATTGTCTGACATGAGATCGGCTTGATTGGTTGCGATGTACTTAAACGAGAGTTGGGCTAATTTGAAGTAAACTCTGCACAAGTGGCTGAGTCGTTGTTTTGTGACCCTGTTTGTGTTGGATGAGCGCACCGTGCCTCTCCTGGGAGCAGCCTACAGGCATCCCACAGATCTGACACGCAGCTCCGCACGCTCACAGAGAAAGAGAGAGGAACAGAAATAAGAAAGGAGAAAAAAATACAGTTCCCCAAGAATCCTGGTTGAATACATTACAAAGAAATAAAAACTAACTTTATCAAGTTTTTTTTTTTTCTTCCCAAAGCTGGGGTCAAAATAAGTGAAGATGAGACATGCGGTGAAAACCTACAAGGATTTTGTCAAGTCTGATCCGAATTCTTTTCCCTCCCTGATGCACAAATGTATACAACCATACAAAGGGAGGGAAGCTGAGAAAAACCTGCAAGCAGCATTTAGTGACATTAATGCAAGAGTACAATTCTCTATACCTATAACAACAGCAACAACAACATAGCAATATCTTTGTATTATAAGAAAATATTCAGAACCTTTGTTGGTGTATACATAAGGGCCCGCAGGGATTTTCGGACTCCCCCCTTGCGCCACTGAAGCACCTCAGCTCTCAGCGGGACCTCTCAGATGACAGAAGGAGCCGAAATGTCAAAAGAAGGATAGAAGAAGAGGTGTTGGGGAGGAGAGGGGAGGAGGGAGAGGGGGAGTGAAGACCCCAGGGATCCTTGTGTGGGGTGGGATATGCTGAAGAAGGGAGGGGGGGCAGGGAGGTCAGAATCAGCGAGTGCCAGTTTAATCTGATAGGAGTTCATCCATGCAGAGGAGCTGGAGAAGCATGCAGAGAAGCAACAGTGATATGCACAAATTATACACCGGTGAGGGGAGAAGACAGACAGGGGAAAATATATGGATGTGTGTGTGGAATGTAGATGATTTGCGACAGGGGAGTGAAGACAGGGAGGAGAAGTATCATAGAGTGCTTAGAAAACATGACAGCTGGAGTCAAGCACAGGCAAAAGTGTAAGGTATATAACAGTTGCTAAACAAAACTGCTCATAAATCGCTGTGAGAGGGAAATAAAAGGATTCACTGTGACAGACAGGGACCAACAGGTCCATGATTTGTGGAAAATAACCATAGTCACATGGCAGCCATGCTTCTCTGGCCTCATTATAGAGTGGGAAGCTCAAAAGCTGTTTGATGTTGTACTGCAGGCACTTTTAGAGTAAGTTGACCTCTATTGATTGATTTGAAACTCAAAGACAACTGGTGGAAAAAAAGGAAAACAGGCCATACTTTATACCCAAACATATTTCTATAATTCCCTCTCAGCCCCCAAAGTGGCTGAGCATTCCAAAAACTCCCAGCTATCATCTCAAGAAAGGAGAGGCACTTAAATGTGAGCTTCCTGTAGTTTTGTACTGGGAAACCGCAACAAACCACTACTTCTGCTTTATTTAATCCCCAAAAATGTTAAAAAAAAACAAACAAAAAAAACCTTCTTTGACAAAAAGTTAAACTCAACAACATAAGTTACTACCGAACCAATTTCCTGCTGTCATACTGTTTGAAAGTGTTATCTTTGTATGTACTTTGAATGCTGTCCTAAGGTGTTAAAAAACAACAACTTTGAAGCTGACTGAAATTCAGCCACACTTCAAGCTAACGCAAAATATCTGTCGTTACTGAATCCATATAATTATGTCACGTTCAAGCAGCGACCTACGGTGTTCTGAGTGTGCTGAAGTAGTAGTGCCAAAAACTGCTATTCCTGGACTGTCCACTAGAGACAGGCTACAAAAGTCAAGTCATCCTGACTAGGTCCCAGATTAAAATGTCCAACTTAACTCCAGAAATGTACATGTTCACAGCCCATTTCTGGCCTTTGGGGCTCATTTTTCAAAATGCTTCTGTGTAGATTAGATGGAGACCTGAAGTCAAACATGGAGTCATATGATTGGACAGAAGATCCCACTTTAGCCTTTGGCTAGGAGGCTAACCACCTGTTTCAGCTCCATCTTTTTGTTTTTGCATTTACTGAAAGTTCAGAAGAGACAGCATTTCTTATCTAGTCATCACCTCTGTTGGACTCCAAAAAGCGCTTTAATCAACTGGCATCCAGAAGTGTTACAGTGTGTGGGACAGGCATAAATGTCTGAGATTACAGAAGTGTAAGCAACTGTATAAGAATCATAAAACATCAGTTGTATGTTAGCTAATGGTGGTATAGTAATGATCTGCTTTGATATTTAGAGGTAAATTGAAGAATATGCGGTTCTTAAAAAAATTGTTAGCCCACCTGTCATAAAAACCAGAAAACAACCCAGCATCATGAAGTGACTCTTTGTTTTTAAAAGATATTCTCCTTTTTTTTTTTTTGAGATTTTATGCTTCACCATTTTGAACAGGAGTGAGGATTCTCGAACTGATTTTAATTTCTTATTCCCAAATCGAGCAAGAAAGGTGAAATTCTCTCAGAAGTCAGACGTTAATCAAAAACAACCACATAAACTTTTTTCTATTTCTGTTTTTCTGTTCAGGAAAATAAGAAAATACCTATTATTTGTCAATCAAAAAATAATATTTTCTTCCCTTTTTATTTTACCTTTTCTAATTATTTATTTATTTATTTATTTTTGTAAAACAGTCTATTTGATAATTAATGGAAAGCAACAATAATTATATTTTAGCATTAAATGTATGACTAGAAATGTGTTATCATTTCATAAAATTGTGGATTAACCATTACCAATACATTAATAGAGGTCTGGCATCAACTGCCCAGTTTACAACTCCATAGTGTCAGGATTACAGTTCTAACCTAAACAAAACAAACAAAAATGCTCACAATTACAAGCTTCTGAAATGTGTGCTTGCTTATGGTGAAAAGTGCAAACCACAAATTAACATTTTACTAAAGATAACTTGTAGCTATAAGTAGCTAGGTACCATAGTGGATACCTCTGTTGCATCACAGCACAAAGGTCACCAATTCAAATCCTGGTTCTGGTAAGGAAGGCCTCTCCAGGGTGTACCCTGCCCCTCGCTGAGACAGCTGGGATAGGCTTCAGCCACCTGCGACCCTGACCAGGATAAGCAGTGGGAAGTGGATGGAAAAAATTGATGTTGATGTTGACGTGTTACCTGTTTCTTTTCTTTAGCACTTACTAAAGAACCTTACTAAAGTGTAATCAAGCACCTCCAAAATTGTTATGTTATTCAGGAGATTGCTGAAACCTCCAGTTGTGGTCCAAAAAGTAACTCATGGGCAGCTGGTTGTTCCCTCTGCTAAGGAGGTTATGTTTTTGGCAGTTTGTCTGTTTGTTTGTTTGTTTGTCTGTGAACAACATACATCAAAAGGTACCATTCAGATCTTCATGAAATTTTCAGGAAATGTTTAAAGTGGGAAAAGGAAGCAGTGATTACATTTTGCAGGTGATGCAGATCACTGTCTGGATCCAGGACTTTTTTAAAGGATTTCGTATCATTGTGAAATAGGGCCTTTCTCACCGTATGTGTATATTACTCCACAATAAATGTTTAGATTTCTTTGCAATTTCTGACAGATGTAAAAGTATGATCCAGATCCTGGCAATATCCTGAATACTAAGATCTGGAATATGAAATATGTGCTGGGTCATCATAATGTTCGACACTGTCAGGTAACAAATTATCCTACAAACCTGCAACTAACACCAAATGGTAGCAACCAGTCTGCTGAAAGGGAGTATAACATTAAAGTAGGACTAAAGTGTTGCATGACAATCACAATATGCTTGGCAGAAGTCTATGCTCTTTGAGCACTTTTCTAGTTTGAATTTTAAATACTCTCTGATTTGTCTCAGATTTCCATTATTCATTGTCTTTTAGCAGACACAACACAAACTTTTTTACTCTTACTGAATAAAATTTGCATTCTGAAAAAACATCCAGAGATCATAACACTATTTAAAATTCCCACCCTGACCGTGACATCAGAGTAAAATGACCGTCATGTGCAAATGATGAACAGAGTGAACAAGTAGTTTCTCCTTCTTCCTTCTTCTTTACCAAACAGCAAGGGTCACCCCTACCTTCCTCTCCTCTTCCGCTCCACTGCACCCCCTCGTCATGCACTGTAATTAAAACCACAGGTGGGACCCGTAACACTGCCTGGCTGCTCCCAGCATGCAACAGGCACCATCTGGTTCACAGGAGGGGCGTTTTTTTTCCTTACAAACAGCCAGGGGTTAAAACATCAAAGGCCCAGATCTTTGATCGGACCTCAGCGGGGTCGAGAGCACAGGGAATAATATCCAGTGTCTTTTGAATCTTTCTGCGACACAAAGCGTGAAATGGGAACGCGAGCATGAGCTTGTAAGCCACCAGGTCAGCTACCTGCTATTCCTACAGGGACCTTTTGTTGTCACCCGTACCTCCTTTCCCCATATCATGTCTTCCTACAATGTCTGCCTGCTAACTTGTTTGAGAGGATTCTCCAAAGACTCCTGCAGTGCTGATTACTTTTGCCTCGGTGCATGCTCCGCTAAAGCGAACATGCTCACTACTCCTTGAAACATAGCAGTCATGAGAAAACAAGTCTCGTCTAGGTCACAGCACATCACAGAGCATCGCATGATGAAACCTCTGGTGTATTTGTATGTTTTGCGGTGTTTGTTTTTTCAGTGATTGTGGATTTAAATAGTATTTTCTGTTTTTAGGTAAGACTGCATGGAAAAGAGCTGTTACAACAATCTTTCTTGGCATGGGGGGAAAAGTGTCTTTCAAATCAATATCTGAAATGAAAAGTTATGAGGAAGACAAAACCATCTCTCAAAGCCTCCGCTCTCCCTGCCAGTGTAATAGAGCCTTTAAACAAAGCATTATGCAGCTGTCTCTAGACACAAGATGACAGACCAGTTTTGAATTATTTCACTGACAGGAAAGTGGTACTGCACAGGACGGGGAAAGCTCATTTGAGATCAGCACAGAGAAGGACAGAGTTTTACCTGGGGCGTTGGCAGATTGCAGATGTCTGCCTGTGTTCAGTGTAGTCAAAGCTGCACTCATGGAACAGCCCCCCTGGTGGAGAAATTCACTTAAAGTTCAGTCTCTGAGGAACAATAAAGACCCCAAACTGCGTGCCTAAATTTAAGCTTGCATGAAATCCCCGCTACTGCTGCTGCTGCTTGGTGGCTGATTTTATCTCCTCCTTTCCTTTTCCGTGATGTGACACAGCGTTCAGATGTCGCGACACGATTTGTATTTGCATGTTAGTTTTATGTACCTGGAGGTTTACAGCAACAAAAGCATCGTTGTGTGTGTATTTTGTATTTGTGTGTGAGAGAGTTAACTGAATGTGTCCTGAACATCTGCTGTAGGGATGTCCTCATAGAGCTGACTAAACACGGCTAGCACTGATGCATTATATAGCATGTTAAACCTTGACAGAGCTTTGAGGACTTGGTCAAAGTGGTATCACTTTAAGATACAGCTCTATAAAGAAATGATACTCTGGATCTAGATTCATGGATATTCATCTGATCTTTGTTTTCACATCATGTAAAAAGTTTGCTCTGAGGCCCTTCTGACATCAAGCTGAGCCTTTTTTTTAATGCAGAATATTCAATTTGGTATCAAACAATTAAATTTCTGCTTATAAATGACTTAAACTCTACTTTCTGTTTCAAATGACACACCCTGTTGGTTTCATTAGCAAAGTACATCCTTGGTGCTCTTCTAATTTTTTTCAGGAATCAACAACTGGCTACCTTCCTAATGGCTTTAAATGGGGCGCCACTGAGGCTAGCCGGTGCTGTGCACTACGTCATTCTGAAGAAACACTATAGTCAATCATTGCATTCACACTCAACGCGCTGCAGTCCGTCTGCGGCGCGAGCCACTAGTGGCTGTTCGTGGCTGTTGTGCTGTGAGTCTATTTTTGCCAGAGGATAGAGCAGCTTGTACCAAAACACAAAACAAGTACCAAAATGATTCGAGTATCCCATGTCAAAATGAAGCACCATGTTTTGGTTCACAATCATAAATCTCATCCTTGTTTATCAAAACTATGTTACTGGCACATGGCCATGAGCCATCAGCAGGTCAGTTCCAGAGGAAATCCGACGTTTTGGACGAGGAAAAGTTAAACATGGAGGTGGACAACTTCACAGTCTTATACAACACTGGCTCATGCATCCATACATTTTCATCCAGGTCTACACTCCTCACCCACTACACTCTGCTTGTGAAAGACCCCTGGTACTCCCAGCCCAGCGCGGCTCCAAATCACTAGCCAGACTCTTCTGCTCAGTTTTGTCCAAATTGTGGAATGAATTACCAGACTCTATACAATCAGCAGAGTCCCTTTCTACTTTGAAGAGATGTCTGAAGACTCATCTGTTCAGGGAACACTTAGGCGCTTAATCTGACTCTTCTCTTCTTTGTCCTCAGGGGTAGAATGAGTCAGAGGGTCTCAGACCCAGCATTTAGTGAATATTTAGTGCTGATTATTGAATGTTGTTGAAGGCTGAATTACATTGCTGCAGTGATTAATTGTGGCTAGTTCTGGCTGCATTATCTCATTTTATTGCACTTGACAGCAACTGCTGCAAAATAATTTGAAGACCTTTGTCGCTCCAACTAAGGTTTTCCCTTCGTCTGCTAAATGAAACTGTTGAACTGTTGAACTACGTCACAACACATTCTTTCTATAGGACACCAACAGAAAGGAGAAGGCATGGAATAAAATTTGCGTACGTTTTCGGGAGGCCAGGTGATTTTAACATACTTATTCATTACCATGCAAGTATGTTGTCATGAAGGCATTACAAACAAAAAAAGGAAAAAATACTTGAGTCCACAAGTTTGTTTCTAATTCTATATTTATACTACGTGATCAAAGTGATCCAGAAGGATGCACTTAGCTGTCATTTAGCAACATGAGCACTCATCTCACAGTTTATCATCATTCAGAGTTGTTTTTTAAGGCTCAGGATAAATTTTCATTAAAAAATAAAGTTTTTGATTAATGTGAGTTAACAAGTGATTGACACGTGAAGGTCTCTGGATTAATTGCATGCATTAATGCACTGATGTTGACAGCATTATTTAAAACGTGACTAACTCCCAAGCTCTGACTATTGGAAACTGAGTGATCACTCGAAGCTTTGCTACTGTAAACTACAGGTCTGCAGCTGAGTGAGAAGATTATAAAAACTGTGTTGAATTAAATACCCTGTTTTAAGAGTGCCAAGGCCATATTGGATGTCTACGCAAAGAGACCTTTCCAAAGGCAAAGTTCTCGTTAATGTAGAAGAGAAATGTTATGGAACTCACAGTTCAGCCTAAGGAATTTTTAAATTATGGAAGGCAAGCTTCACCTGTGGGAAATCTGTGAAAATTATTTAGAAAAAGCAAGCTCTTCTGATTCAGCGAGCGCTCAGACAGAGTGAGTATGAATAGAGAGGGGCCCTATTACTTTTGATGTGATCACTGACCTTGATCCACATCTCTTTGTGTAGTGAGACCCATTCTCTCTCAGGTATTTCAGGGGAAGAGTAAAAGTGACGCATTCAACTGCACACTATCCATTAAGGCCGGCCGCAGCAGGGGTATTTTTTATCAAAATGCAGCGCTTATTGATGGATTGAGATTCATGTCTCGCAGTTCGGGTATGATAACCCACGCTACTTGGCCTTCAATTCACATCTCTTTTTACTGCACCATTCATCCCTTTCCCCGCTCCCTTCACTTGTTCTCGCTCCACACTTTTAACTCCCACTCCATCATCCCCCATCTGTTCTTTGCCCCATGTGTCATATCTCTTTGCCCCCTACCTACCTCCGCCTCCAGCGTCATCTCATGCTATTCTCCCTCCACTTCTTCCTCTCTCTTTTCCTCTCCTTCCGTGCCCAGCGAGAAGCTGTTGGCACCGGCAGCTGCAGAATTCTGATCAGCCACTTTGTGGTCTAAGAAGGCTTGCCAAACTGCCTTTCCGATTAATCAATAGTTCCATGGGCTGTGGTTAACACCTGTAACCTCTGCATTACATGGAGGGAAATTTCCAGTCCTGGAGCAGAATAGCAAACACCCAACTTATCCTGGCTGCAGCCAAATCCCGCTCATTGCAAAACATTTTACCCACTGTGCTGATAAGTTCTCCAGGATTAGAAACATGGAGGTCTCTCTTTTTATATATATATATATATTTCCTCTTTTTTTCGCTTATTTTGAGTGAGTGAAGTAGTGAGCAAGTGAAGGAGTGAGCGGGTAAATGCTGATCAAAAAAAGCCTACCTGTGGGCTGTTTTTGTATCCACTCCAGCTCTATGATTGCCATATGGATGCGTAAGGAAAAGTGAGGTACACTTAGATGCTGCGATAAAGGTAAATGAAATTCATACTCCAGAATCTAGGTCATTTGTGAGGCCCAGAGCAACATCTCCTTCCCTGCCTGCCTTTTCCGTGTGTTGCAGGAGTCTGTTGAACATCAAGGAGATGAAAACACTCCACATCCTGTGTATGTGAAACAACGCGCACAGAGTTGTGTTCTGAAAGCATGCCAGCATGGCTCCTTAGAGTTCCTTGTGACAGTTTATAGATAGTATGAGCTATTATTGTAACACTAAATGCATCAGTATACATTTGTTGAAGTCAGGTGCAAAACTAAATCAGTGGAAGCTATCAAGAGGGCTGATACAGAGAATTAGTCAAATGAACGTCACAGTCTGTTCAGAAGCAAATAAGATTTTGTTTGATTAAATTATGTAACTCAACTGAACAATTTTCACAGGTACCTGTGCTGCTTAACATCTTAACAGTTCAACGAGGCTAAAGAAGAATGAAATACAAAACCAATGCAGCTGCTAAGTGTGCATTAAAGAAAATATAACATACCCATATTTCTTTTGGGTCCTAAAATGATGAAGCTAGTATTAGGACTATACTTTCCAGTCAGCCAATTTGACTGTTTCCCACCATTACCTCCAGTTTGTTACTTCCATTGTCTGCTCAGTGCCCACTTCAGACTCAAGGAACATATTGGCTCCCTCAGCCCATGTAGCTCCATGGCCAGGGTATGGCATCAGAAAGATTGTGGTCCGTTAACATGACAATGCTTCACCCCAAAACGCAAAAAAAGCAGTGAAAAAAATCTGCAGTAAGCCTGCCAGGCCTGTAGTTGGTGCTTTAACCGTCTTATCCACAATCTCTTTTGGTAGATTGCCACCAAATTAGAGTTGGGCTCATCATCTGGCGTACTGGGGGATGCTAAGTGCCAAAGTGGTGCAACAGTTGCACATTTTGTTAAAATACTGTCAGCAGATTCAGCAGCAAAAAGCTCAACACGATAGTTCACAATAGAGATAGACAGATTATCAGACGGGCCGATTATCGGGGCCGATATTTGGAAGTTTGAGGCAAATCGGCTTTAGCTTTTTTTTTTAAAAATCAAACAGCCGATATGAAACCCATTCAAAACTGTGTTGTTTTGGCTCTGATGCTTCTCTGCACAGAATTTCTCCCTGTCTACACTATGGAAGCCCTAAATGGTCATTTAAAATCAGTCATGAAAAAAAACAAAAACAAAATTAATTAAAATTACATGCCAGTAAGAAGCAGCTCAAACTCAAATCTGCCAGTTTTATTGCAGTTACATAGACATTTTTTAAAATCTTTATTTACTGTAGAATTCTTTAGCTATTTATTTTTTTAAGTTTTCATTAACTTTATAAAATATGCTGCTAAGCCTTGGAGCTGTTTATTAAACATATGCTTGAAGGCATTTGAGTGCAGTTAAGTGTTAGAGTTTGAATTGTTCCAAAAAATTTTATGCCAATATTTTCACTTTGACTGCAAATGAATATCGGCTTCAAATATTGGTTATCGGCCTCCTTGCTTACTAATAATCAGTATCGGTATCGGCCCCAAAAAATCCATATCAGTCTATCTCTAGTTTGCGATGATCGTAACAACAGTACTGTCATACTATTTTACTGGCATGCGTAAACAGAGCGTGACATCAGCATTTCCACTGGAAACACCCTCTTTCTGTCTACCTGACAAAGCTGGCTCTGGTGTTTCAGAATCATAAACCTTTGGAGGTCATTTTCAAAAGTTTTTAGGTCGGCTTAAATGCTATTTCCATGTAAACGAGAGGCCAAATGCAACAATACTTTTTTTGTTTCATTCTAAAACAGTTTCCCTGTAAATGGCCCTTGCATCAGTATTATTAATACCTGGAGATATCAAAAACAAAGCCCAGTCTATTGATGGTGGGTGCTTGTTGAGGTGGCCTCAAAAGGCTGATAGGAAGACTTAGTAACTCTTAGAAAGGTAAAGGGACTGGAAAACATGGGCTGTGGTTATTCACTGAACACTCATTCTGGCTTTTTTGTCTGAAACACTGAACACCCAAGGAGAGCTCCATGATCTGCAAACCTTGAGCACAGCAGTACAGCAGAAGAGCATTTGAGCATTTAACTTGAGCGTGATCTTATTGGTAAACAGGTATGTAATGGATTAAAGGTGAGGAGTGAAATCATGTAGCGAGAACCAGGTGACATAGTGGGAGAGAAGCGCGTCTGCAGCTCACATGAAACTGGGCATCTCACAGGACGAGTGCTCCAGGGATGCAAAGTGATAATTGGTTGTTAAATTACTCATCTAACAAGGCTCGACTTTAGTCTTTTCTAGTTTCTTGGTGACTCAATATAAGTCGTCTGTTTGCAAATCTTCCCAGAAGGAGTTTTGGCGTGACTGTTTTACTGTTTTTGAATTTCAAATTTTCTAGAAAGTGTCACTGAAGACAGCAAAAACGTGTTCAAGACACCACAAGTTCATTTAAGCTGCTCTTGATGGCCACCTCGGGGGCACTGAAATCAAGCTGGGAAGACAGCACAAACATGGTGTTGACTTATTAAACCATCCCGTCGCCATATTTGAGCAACTTAAACATACTTTGTTCAACCCTGTGTTATTTCAGCATCAGTTTTAAAAGTAAACCACTGATTAATCACACAGTGGCTACAAGATTGTGGATTTCTTGAGTATTTAGAGTCTAAAAATTGACATGCAAAGAATTTTGATAGTGAAAAAAGTGGGAAGTTAGCAGAAACAGTTTGCAGTAAGTCTAACCTCTATCATAGAGGTGCAAAATCAAATTGTTCTTTAGGTTTAAGTGACAAAGTTAACAGTCAACTGGGGATAACAACCATTTGTCAAAACAACAGAAAATTCATGATGTCAAAGCTGACATCTGTAACTTCCTACAAGCTACTGACCTTTAAAAAAGTAAAATAAAAGAGGTAACTTATTGTTATCACTACAATGCTGCTTAACTTTAACAATTTTCAAGAACCTATTTGGCAATATGAAATGTGAAACACTGCCTGCCTCCTTCAGCTACCTTTGTGCTAATGTATTCAAAACAATATGACAAGGCTACATAATTAATCACGCACTAGCAGCTTTGAAACATCCTGGCATTTCATGGCTGTGATGTTTCTCTTTTTTTCAATCAATTATTTTCTCTCTCTTCATTTGGCGCTCCCTTTGGTGTTTTTATCGGCACCTAGGATGATTGATTAGGAGTTAAGGGACACATAAAAAATAATTGGGCTGAAACATGGCAAATAAAACAATGCTTAAACAATAAAAGGATCAAAGAGTTATTAGGTACATTTTGGGAGCCTTCTGTTTAAACCTTAAGAATGAGCCAGCTCACAGTGTGACAATAAACACTATGAAAGTAACAGATTGTCCAGTTTAACTTTTTAATTCCCAGCATGTCTAATGGTTTAAAAAAAAAAACTGTGGGGTTTTTGTGGACCAGTGGCTACACAATGTTTTAAAGACATTTTTTTTTAATCACACTGGTGGTTTTTAATGATGGGAACGATTCTGGTTTGAAAATGCAAATTTTGTAATTTTACATTGTTGAATTTGGAGAACACTGGAGGAAATTATTGTTTTCACTCTGTTGAATGTAGTATTACGTGAGACATAGTGTTTGACAGGTAGCTAAGTGTACACACCACTTAAGTATTAGACTAGTTTCCCTTGGCCTAACAATGTGCGTGGTATTGAATTGTATCGTATTCTATTTTTCACATTTACTGTCTCATAGTTCAGTATATTGTCCCATGCAAGTTGGGCTGTTCATCATCATCAACCCCCCCAATTTTTTTTAATAGCCGGTAAACATGTTACTGTATTGTTTACTTACTTTTTTAAGTGGCGCTAGTTTGGTTTCCACATTTTCCAGCTTCCAGCGCACTCTCAATAACCAACACTTTTTAGCATCTCTGCAAAGTTTCATATATTTTAGCCTGGAGGTTGCTTTTTGACTGTATCACATCATTATGCCTTGTATTGTATCATAATGTACCAAGAAATTTGAGATCCTTTCACCAAACATCATACACAGTAAAACAATTGGGTCAGGGTAAAAAAAAAAAACAACAACAACAACAAAAGTTGGGGCTATTTTACAACCCAACCACTGTGTCATTATAGCACCAGCCCAGCAGTAGTTAATTTGACCTGGCAGGATGGGTTGGTCCATTTTAACCCAACAGATTAGTTGAATATCCTACCCAAACTCTGAATCCAACTTATCACAATGCTGAGTTGTTTCAATCACATATATTTGAACTGACATGCACGTTAAAAGGCTGGTTTGATTCAGCTTCATTTTGGACATATTTCACAAAGCCACGGAGCACTGACAACCAGCATGCTGTGGAACGCGGACAACAAAGAGTTCTGTACTGTAAAGCACAGACAGCCAGTCTATGCTAGGGATCGCAAATAACTGATCAAGATGTTAATCCATACTGTTAGTGGCAAATACAGCCTGTGCTTCCCATGAGGGTACTTTGGTTACATGTTATGGTTATGGAAAATTGAATTGAAAAGGTGCTGATATGCGTGACTACTTAGTGCATGGAGCCTGGTGCAGTGTCTGATTGGTGGGGCACATTTGTAGATGTGATAGCAAGATGACATTTGAATCACAAACAACCCAGGTACTGGGTCAACAGATGTACTATGCTGGGTTGATGGATTTTAACTCATCACTTGAGTTGCACAAAAATAACCCAAGTCCCATATAAATAACTAAATATGGGTTAGACATTTCATAGCCCGGCAGTTGAGTTAATTTAGCCTGGACATTTTTAGTGTGTAGTGTAAACTATTGAATGTAATATATCACATGATATTGTTTCATTTACCATTATATCATACAGCAGCACGTCTTATTATGTTGTATAGTACTATATCCCACTATGCACAAATTTAAAATCAGTCACTTCTGTAACAAAGGAAGAAAAGTCAATGAGGAACAAATGGCGAGCTCTGTTAAAGTTTTGGGGAAACTTATGTATGTGTGCACAATGATAAACCAAATTACAATACTTCATCTTCAGATGCACAAAGCATCGCGAGAGGATGATTTACAATGTGAGTCAATCTGACGGTGAAATTCTGCCTTTTTCTCAGTTGCATAAAACTTGTAGCTCTCATCCTTTTGGCTCCACCGTAGCTCTTTTTCCCTCACAGCTCGTAGATCACTTTTTTCTCTGGATGCTTTTGTTCCTGGTCGCTGAATTTCTATCTATTTCCATTCGATTAAGTCTGCTTCCTCTGCTCTTTACCTCTCCCTCTCTTAAGCTCCTCCCTGCCACCTCCCAGACAACTCCACTACCATCCCCCAACCTTGTCCACCATCTATCCACACAAACCTACGATCCCGGGAGTTTATAGTCCTCTGCCTCTCTGCGCTTGGCCCTGACCGTCACACTCATGGTCTGCTGCTCATATATAAACACAAATATCCTCCACAGAAAATCGGACAATGAAGCTGGGTACAGGAAGCCTCTGGTGCAACGTCTTAATCACACTTCAGCAGTATTCAGGCCTTGGTCGTTTCATTACAAGGCTGTCAGGACGACTTAAGCGAAGGATACAATATGATCAGTGTGCAGCTCATGGTTAAATACTCAAATAAGCATGCAATCTACAAAACAATGCACGGATAACAAAAGAAAGTTAAGATGTGCAACATGTTCGAATGACGTCCTTTGCGAGGTCTTTCTGACAAAACTACCCCCTCCCTAAGAGTTATTTTTATTTGCATTCAGTGAATAATGCAACGAGAAAAAAAACACACAACCAACTTACTTCACAGTGCTTTTCATTTCTAAATAAAAAAAGAATCACACATACTTGACAATAGCTGTGTTGCAGGTACCTCAGTCTGGGAAGCAGATTTTACAGCCCAGACAGAGACGGTGCTGGAAATAAAAAACAGATTGTGGGAGTTGACAGGTGCAATGAAAAGTGGGTAGTTTCCTTGATGTCAGAGAAGGCTCAGAAGAACCCAGATCAAAGTTTGAAATGACTTTTAATATTTATCCAAGAAAAACATTTCTGAAACATCAGTCGTTGTTTCCCCTCTTTCATTTCAACTGTTTACTTTGCTAAAGAGGCCAAAAAATATGGCAAAAAAATTAATCAGTGCTCGCTAATAGTGCATCCTCCAAACAAAACAAAAATGTCCCATTTGGATGCCCAGTTTTGTTATTTTATCTTCTTTACATTTTTGATAAGCTCATGAAAGCAAGTTGTACCAGCAGCTGTAGATAAGTTACATCTACAACACAAGCGAGGCTCTCTGTTAAAACATCTTTAATCTTACTTCTCAGGAAGGACTGTGAATCCAGAGAAGAAGAAATGTAGAGGGAGACAGCTAAAATCATTCCTACAGACAGTTTATCGACTTCCTGACGTTTGATTATGGCTGCGATGTGGGCAAGGGAAGAAGAGAGGTTGCTGGGTGAGTTTGAAGTGAAACTTTATAGCATTTACATTTCTCCCTCATTAGCACCATATTCTACCCAAACCTTGAGAATTAATTATTGGGTCCTGCTTCCAACAAAATCTCATTGATTTCCTCCTTTTTTTCCCCCTACTGAAATTATATAAATTATATCACTCAAGCATAATGGAGGGGAATACAAGCCTCAATAGACATGGATTCACAAAGTGTGTTTTAGACGAGTGTGTGCACACAGGAGAGGAGCTAGGGTGTGTGTGTATGAGAGAGAGAGAAAGAGAGATCAATAGTTTTGTTTGTGGTTTAGATTCTGCCGCGATAAAATATCCAGAATTGGTTTCGAACAGATGTCTAATATGTGTCAAAGAATTTATAACAACAACACTTTTGAATGATGAGTTTTATCCATTTAGAATCAATTGATGATCTGTGGAATCAGTGATAGTGAAAAAAAAACAGCTCTGAGATGAATGTTACTTTGTGTTGAGTTAAATGCTGATGAGGATTGCTAGAAGAATTGCATGTTTCCACGTGATTTTGATTGATTTCTGCTCAGAGATCACTCGCACCACCCTGTGCCATAGCAGTTACATTTTTCCCCCGTTCTCTCTGCTTCCATTTCAACTTGCAGGTGATATTCCCTCGTTCCCAGCAGGATTGTCATCAACTGTCATCAACGGCAGCGGACCTTGAACCAGATACAAGATGAGGGATTTCTCAGCCCTGCTTAAGTGTGCACGCGGCAGTCAGAAAGACAATGAGTCGGGGCTGAGGAGAGAAGGCACAGAGCTGGTTGTCTGAGGCCTACCAGGAGACGTTTGATAGCCAGCGCAGCGTGTCTTAAATCTTTACCCTAGTGTCATCTCCCCTCATGTTCCCACACTCTGCAGCCAGATCCGAATGCTCGGCCTGCAGAGGGCCGAGAAACAGCTGGTTGGTTACACAGCTGTGTGGATGGGAACATGCACTTTATGCTTCATTGCAAGCAAACTTTTTCCATGCAGTGTCAGTCTCTTCGATTTTTTGTATATATTCACTAAGGTTTAACACATTGGAGCAGTACAGAACAGCTCCTTTAGCCCTGAGAAAATTTATTTAATCCAAATGTTCAGTGTGAGGTTGTGACCAGCCTTTAGACAGCTCAAGAAGAATCAGCCTGATAATTTTCCCAATGACTAAGAAATATTCAGCTCTTGAACTGGTGAGTCATAATGACATAGTACCTCTCATGGATTCAGTTCTCAAATACAACCAGCAACCAGGATACTTCAACAGTTGTGCATGTTCAGAAATATGTAAAGGCCAAGAAAAAAGTCACTGATAAATAAGAAGTCACTGCCAATATTTGAGGTACAACATAAACAGACAAACTTTAAATAGCAGAAGTACTCATGAAGGTTTAGTCAACAAATCCTGGTAAAGCCACATCCTTACTGATGTAGGCGATGCTTTAAGTGTCACAAACAGAAGAATAGTAGTCATCTAATAAAACTTTTAAACACTCGAGATACTGTTATCCGTAAACTCTTTAAAGGGTAAACTCAATAAGGCCAACTTGTGAAACATTCAAGCTAAGAGATCAATAGTGATCAGGTTGATCTGCAAATTGCTACGGACAAGGCTCAGAACAGTATAGGCTAGTTCCTTATCTCCAATGTACAAAATATTGATTCATATTTGTTACCTCACAAGGGGCATCTTGTCTGTACTGTACCCCCTAAGTAAAACAGTCTGGGCAGTTGTTTTTGTTCTTAGTAGCCCCTGCGCTTTAAACACCTGTCCTATTCCTAAGAATGCCTTTAACTATGTTCTGTTGGTGTATTTTGCCGTAAGTTTTTTCTTAGTGCAAGTTGAATGGGTAAACTGACTGTATTCTGCTGCCTGACCCATGTCACTCTTATAAAAGAGACTTTGATTTACCTGGTTAAATAAAGGATTGTGTGTTATGACTCACCACAACAGTACCATGTGGATGAAGGACGGAGTATCATGGTGAACAAAGTTGAACTAAAACAGAGAAACTTAGAATTTCACTGAAGTAGTGTTATGATATGGGAAACAGCTCCATCTATACAGCTGAGACTTTTAACCAGATGTAAACAGGATGTCACAGAGTATAACTGAGGACAGTAAGTGGGTCTTATAATGTATGTGCAAATACATCACTGATAAACAGACTGAAGTTATGTTTGTTCGCAGACCTGTCACCTGTTAAGAGTGAAGCTTGTAAAAGTAAGATGTAAAAGTATCGATGTTGTGTGCACTTCTTTTACAAGTGGTCAAAGTTTTTAACAAGTTAATCTAAAATTTTCTTTGAAAGAGACTGAATATTCTTCTTTCATCATCACTGACAGTATCTTTTGCCAGCACAAACATTTGCTCGATCAAGGTCTATGACCAAAATGTTGCAATGTTTTTTTTTCTTTCTGGAAGTTGGCCAGAGTTTAAACAGTTCAAACTAGAAAGTCTATCAACAAAATGGAGAGTGCTGACGTTAGCTCTGCTTGGTAGATGGCTGGTACATAGCTGACCATGATTTACTAATGTTACACAAAAAAACTGCCCCCCCCCCCCATTCATTTTCATTAGTTATAACAGGTTTTACGTCATGTTTAACGATGATTGACAGCTGCTGTTCTTGTGTATTTTTTTCGGGGATTGTAAAATATATCAGGAGGTAGAGTTATGAAGTAATTAGAGTCTCGAAAAAAAACAATTATCATTTTTTTTGTCACCTGGCTCCACTGAGATCCTCCCAGAATACCTCACAGTCCCTACAGCGCAGACTCTGGCTGCACAACTGCTGCCAATGGCTGCGCCTGTGACAGGGGTGTTTTGGCTTCAAAACCTTACAAAAGCAGAGCCACGCTGTCTTCTCTATATACAGTCTATGGTTGTAAAAAGCTTTTTAAATAAGTCATTTATTCCACTTTAAAACTAATTTTGAATTTTATTGTTGTGACTCAAACACAACATTGCTATTGAAGGTGTAAAGGACTTTTGCAGGAATGTTTAGGTTGGTATTTTTTGCCCTTGTTCAGCTCTCCTTATTCTCTGTGCTCTGTGTTGACACACCTCGAACATAAATGGCACAAGGTGTAAGGATTTTACTACACTTCCTCCTACAGTTCAGTAAACCCCCTCTGGGACGGTTTCAGGAAAAATATGGACACAACTCATCTCGTCTTTTTCCTGTTCATGCTTATTGCGCACACACATTTTCACCACAAACTTATCACTTCTGCAGCCAGCTGTTATAAAGACAGTGACTCATGTTGAGTTTAACGACGTTTATCAAAGACTTTTAATTGATTGTAGTGTGAGTCAACCTGTTGAAGGTCAAACTTAAGTTAATTGCTTTTTACAGTAACCAACCTGTACTGCTAAATGTGACTGAACTGCACAGGATGTCTCGAGACAAGAACAGGAAAAGGCTCCAACACTCACTGTGACGAATGTCACACTGAAGTATGACCTTTAAGGCAAAAGTATGAGGTGGTGTCCTTCAACCTGAAGGCAATGACAGAAGTCTCAGAGATGTTCATCAGTGTCTGTTTTTTTCACTGCTGGCTCTCTAAGCACCCACAGCCTCTCTCTCTGACTGTTCAGCCTGCTCCCCGAGCGCCGCACAGCTGTGGGTGTCGATGGTGACAGGTCAGCTAATTAGAGCGCCGCTCTGTCTGTCTAAGGCTGCAGCAGGGAGCTGCTGGGCACCTGACTCTGCGCACACTCACCAGGGGCCTCTGGCCTCACTGAGGCAGAAATGTTCTGACACATATGTATTAACTTTGCATTTAGTACATTGGCTATAAAAAGATGACACTTTTTGGGATTCTACGCTTGGTACAGGATTGACTGAATACAAAGTCTTTATCTTCCTATCCTCTTAAAAGTACGGATGAATTAATGTGAGCCTAAAGTTTTCATAGCTAACCTTTGGCCATATGAAAAAAATAGGTTGCACCTAATGCAGTTTTATTCTGTCAGCAAAAAAGCAGCTCACTTTTGCCTTAAAGGGAGAACTCAGATTTTATGCTCGTCCGTAGTCATTCACTCTACCTAAATTAAATAAGTTTATTCATAAAAAGAGATATAATGATACTCGAAAAATCAAGAGCAGTGAGTATTTTATTTCTGTCACTGTATAATCACAAGTCTCATACGGTCATAATTACACGACCGACCTTGAGGCAGCTTTACTAATGCATCAACCACTGCCACCTCCAACTCTACAAGCTCGTCTGACCTTCGAGAACTATGACGTCTCAGCTTACCCTGACACCTCTGTGTGACACACAGTTTGACCCTCTCCCCTAGTGATGACCACAGAGAAGCAGATTGAGGCAAACGCTCACTGACACAACGCGTAATAAACTATGTGTGGACACTGCTCAAAGTGCATTGTACATCTTTTTGCTGCGTCTTGGTTTTTGAATTTGAAACGTCTAAGAGAATAAAAATAAATACAAGTTTCAAGGAAATGACAGCTCTATCAGGTTTTTACAAGCTCCATCTGCTGTGAACTATCGCTTTAATATTGTCAAGTACACCATTGAACACGGCCCATTTGACAGCGCTGTATCTATATTGCGGTAGTATCCAGCTCTTTGTAAGTTGCTGCCAAGGGAGGTCTTAAAGGTGAGCCGCTTTTTCCCTTGGATAAATTGCTTATTTTTCCTCCTTCTTCCTCCATGAACTGGACCTTTTGGCCCACTCGGCCCTTCAGTGGCTCAAGAGTCATCTACTTTTATTGCAGTTAATGCTCCAGGGTACAAAAAAAACCTATAGCCATGATGCACAGGGGGGTTCTCAGCATGGGCATCCGAGATAAGTACCAATCAATTTTTAATCACAGTTAATTCTACAGTGGTGACTTTTTTGAATAAACAGTGAGCAAATGAAAGATCTTGTGTATTTCTGTCTGAATTCAGCATTGTGTTTGTCTGTATGCAAAAGAAAAAAAATCAGCTCTTGAATCTTTAACAGCATTTTGTGACACAGAATGGGACAATCTGGGGCTCTTCTGCAGACAAGACAAAACACATTTAATGGCCACCTTGTGTGAAATAATTAAATATTCATTTGCGCATTTTCATTTGATGTATGCCTCAGCAATAAAGTGTGGTTAAGATGCCTATGCAAGAGTTTCATTGCTTGTACCTAATGGATTAGGGAACTTTTATTGCCAACACTTTGCCCCCACTGTAGTAATCCTGATGTTGCAATTCGTTAGCATTTTCTGACTAGTCTGAAAACCTTAAAGCATAAATCTGAATACGGCATAAGGTAGGATAAACCAACATATCTGCTACATCTGTGTGAAAATGCTTTTAAAATGTATCCCCAACAGTTGTGTTTCACTGTTGTCCCAGGTACGAAAGATGCTGGTTTGTTGATATATGAGCGCACGTCCCGAGAAAGAGGTAAGCAACAATTTGTCTTGCATGCAAATATGTAAATGACAAAGCTGTGTCTAAGTGGCTGATTGTGGAAAAAAAAGACACTGCAATAAATGAGTGGCATATGGTTCCAGTCGTCTCTTTGTTGGCAATTCCTATACACAAGGCAATATAGGTGGAACTGCAGAGGCAGCAGAAACCTTAACTAGAGCCTTCTGCTGCCTTCCTGTAATGACAAAATGAAGTTTAGAGTTTGAAAGTTTTACACAAGTTTGTGTTCTTTTCTTCAAAGAAAAAAGGGAGAGAGCAATCTTTCTTATAACGTCTTTTACTACTCATTTAACATTCTGTACCTTTATATTCAAGCCTTAATTTTGATTTAATGCGGCTTTTTTTTCTTCTACTAAGTGTATTAAGCTCCATTATCACTGTATCTAACCTGAGAGGCAGCAGCCCGCTGAGTGCCAAGATGTAAAAACTGTCCAATGTGTCTCAACGATATGCAAAGCTCCCCTGTTAATAATTCATGTCTGAGTTTACAAATGGCACTGTTGCGCAGAGACGAATCAGTTGAGTCGTTGAAATGCTGTTTGGAGGAGATGAAAGTTTAATTCCTGTCCTAGATTACTCCTCCTCATATCCAAGCAGGCCCATTATTTTGCCTCCACCAATGTTTTCCCGCTCGCTGTTATGGGAAATGAAGGGAGACGTAGGCTGCAGTGGTGGGACACGGGCCGTTATGTACTCACGGAGGATCTTCCCTGATAGGTGACAGCTGGGGCGGCTATTTGCATCACTGTGTGAAGGAGCGTCCTGTTAGGCCACAAGCTGCTGGAAGGAAAACAGGGCCAGTACTGTAAGTGTTGCATGTTAATATGTGTGTGCGTGTGTGTATGCATGTGTGTGTGTGTGTGTGTGTGTGTGTGTGTGTGTGTGTGTGTGTGTGTGGCACATACAGTTGGTGGGTCAGAGGAGAATACAAAGACAAGGGCAGAAAGGACGCCCACTAAAGGACAGCACAGCCTAGGATGTACATCAACAAACAAATCAGGGAAGTCAACTTTGGGAAAAAAAAATATGGAAAGATTCAAAATTCCAAAACTGAAAAACAAGTTTCACTGCCCACAGAGCCAAATATATTCACCAGTAATGGTATCACCCTCCCTTTATATGCCATTCATATACCATAGCTTGTTAGTTTTAGCTAATGGAAGATTTCCCCATGTGGCTGCAAAACTGTGGGAATATTTTCAAAGTTGGAAACTTTCCATGGAAATTTTCAGAAATTACCAGGAAATAACAGGAATTTTCAGAATTTTGTAATGACTGTTTTTGTCTGGTCATGTACATTAATAAAAAAAAAAATTGGGTTTGTTTTAAGCAGACAAACATGTCCAACGCAAAATTTGTATATGACATAATATACTGTATATATTTTTTGGGGGAATTTTCTTAACTGAGTCTAACTGTCATGAATATTGGCATAAACACTTGTCATAAACAAACATGCAAACATGCTTGATACAACATTTATTATTATTTTTAACAGAATTTTTGAACTGTGAACTTTAATGATTTCGCTCACAGAGCAACACAAAAAAAACCCCATGAATGCTGAAAAATAAAAGAAGATTCAGGTATTCAGGTAACATAGCCTCAGCATATTCCTCATGTCCCCTCAGCACCCCTAAAAAAGTCCCATTCAAAAAGCAGCAGGTGATGTTGATCAATTTTGCTTGGAAGATAATTTTCATTCAAGTTGAAAACAAAAAAGAAAAAGAAAAGAAAAAAAATTCTGAGCTTAAGTTGCTGTGGATATTTTCAGGACTTTTTCCTGAAACTTACTGCAAATGTTCTACCTACTTGCAAAATTTACTGTACTTGAATATTAAGTCACATAAAATCAAATGCCCCAGGTTTGACAACAAAAAAAGGTAATTGAGGTGATCTGGCCTATGGTATTTAAGAATTGGTGATGGGTATTTCTTACATCTTAGTCATGAGGACTAATATATTACTCCAAAAAAACAATCAAACAACTGACATGGATTGGAATCAGTGAGGAAAGCAAGGCTGATGTCACAAGACTATTTCAGTCAGATTTAGGGCCTGATCTGCCCCTACAGATACAGGGAGCATGACCCAGTTAAAGGTTTGTCTTAAGCAACTGTTTGTCTACATAATCCCTAAGTGTGAGGTATCAATATGACAGTTTTACTACTCTAGACAGCATTGGACCACTTGGGTTTATAAATATCCATCCATCCATTTTTTTAACTGCTTATCTTGTTCAGGGTCGCGGGTGGCTGGATTCTATCCCAGCTGTCATTGGGCGAGAGGTGGGGTACACCCTGGACTGGTCGCCAGCCAATCGCAGGGCTGACACAAAGACAACTATTCACGCACACACTCACACCTAGCGACAATTTAGAGTGCTCAATTAACCTGGTGAGCATGTTTTTGGACTGTGGGAGGAAGCCGGAGTACCAGGAGAGAACCACGGGGAGAACATGCCCACCGGCCAAGCTGGGAATCGAACCGGTGGCCTTCTTGTTGTGACCGCTACCTGTTGCGCCACCGTGCAGCCCTGTTTATAAATATTATCCAGTTAGATGTGTATAATTATTTGTTGAACTGCCAACAGAATAACTGCAATAACCTATGAGAGGAGCAGACAAGGGACTGTAACCAACCGGTTGTTATACTTAATGAGCATGGCAGCAAACGTGAATAAATCTGTGTCAAGAGCCAAGTGGAAAGTTGAAAAAGAAAACAAGCTTGTGGCATTATTTAACCATATTCTTTTCCTAGTTTTTGTTACTGCATGTCCAAACATATGCCAGGGCAGCTGAATGACACTATTCAGCCTCTGTGTTTATCTACTGAAGTCACAATTGGTCACACAAGCTTCTGTGAGATCTTGTGTCTAACATCGTTGTTCCAAACATTAAATGTGTGGCCTAGTGCTCTTATAGAGTAGTGTGTGTGTGATTACTGGATTGAAATGATGGAAATCAGTCAGAGTTGTCCGTAATGTGTGTGACCTCTCACGACTTAAAAATCAGTTCGGACAAAACGGTTTATTTTGTGCCTGGACCAAGTTGTAGCTTCATCTACTGTATGTGGTCCTCAATACACCAGTGATCAGTGCTTTTACAGTACCAGGGAGTTCTTTTTGGTATTACACATCACCCAAACCTTGGAAAGATCTGTGTGCGTGGGCTCCTGTACATCAGTATGCTGCTGTGGCAAGGCAGGAAGCTTTGTCAAAGAATCTGAAAGCCCTTTGATAAACGCTGAGGGCCACTGCCTGAACTCTCTCTATCTTTCCCCCTCTCTCTCGAAAAATGAGTCAGACTTGATCAAAGGCACATTAGAATTATTCTTTTGCCTCCAGGACTGTGGCCAGTAAAGTTGTTGTGTTTCAAATACAGCAGAAGATGAGTCTCGACCCAATATTGATCACTTTTAGTCCCACAACTCCCGGACAGTTTTTAACGTAAATAAAGTCAAACAACTCAAACTTTAAGTCTTTAAGCGAAACTTCCTGCATGTAGATTCACACATTGGAGTGTCACTTAATATACACCCAAACACTTGGCTGAACCAGCAAATTTAAACTCACACCCTCACACATCAGATCTAATTCTGTAGTCTATTGGAGACTTTAATGTCAGATGACACTTAAACCAACAACTCATTCACCGTGTACAGCATATCATAAGTGACATGCTGTTAACATGAGGATATTCTTAGCCTGGTTCCATACTGTAGATCTTAGGAGTGCTAACTTAAAGTTGGACCAGCAATGGATCAAACTGAGCCAAATATGAAGGATAATAAAGTTCTTTAAAAAGACTTATTACCGCATTTGCACAAATATATATCAACCGATGAATTATGCATTTCTTGCTACCATAATTCCAGCTCTACAGTTTTAGATTGTTTGCACATATAAGATGTATAAAATATGAACAGCAAAATTGCACAACTGAATTTGGCTTCACACATTTTCAAACAGTTAGGAAACAAAACATTCACACAACAGCTGCTGAATAATAAAACAACCTTTTTGCAGCAAAGTGTTGGCATTAAGGAATGCGATGATATATTAGAAGATAAACAAGTCATTACACACTCTGCAATGTTTTATACCAATCCTCTTGTCAGATTTTCTTGAAACTCTGCTTCTTTTTCCTGTTTTTATTTGTGCTGCTGCCTCAGTGTGTTTTTTTTTCTCTGATATTACCCACACAGCTTTTAACTAGGAGTTTGCTGGCAAATCACCATAGCTACAGTTCATATTTAATGTCTAGTGCATTCAAATGAACATTTTCACTCAGTTCACACCCGGACACAACTATGCTATTATCTATTAAGCTTCATGCATTGACCTCAAGGCCATCCATCCCCATAAACATGGTGATGTGAGAATGCAAAATGATGGCGTAAGTAGCATCTCCTCAGAGCCAGTAGCGATGGATGAAAAAAAGAAAAACATCTCCGGATTCCAAGCAAGGAAACATTTACCTGTACTGCTAAAAATGGTTGGCATTTCCTTTCCACAAGCTCACACTATTTTCTTAAGGTTTGTGGATTTAGGAGGCCTTACTCTTTGTGAGCTGGTTTTGCTTGCATTACTGTTTAAACTCTTGTGACCTGAACTGAGAATATTTTTTCTTCTGTTTGTAAGGAAAACAATCTGCTGTTAGTTAGTTAGTTTGTTTGTTTTCCAGAAGGGAATATTTGTTGGATCTGCAGCTTTTTATTGACTGTATATACAGCTTTTACCTACTGGCAGTGGCTCTGTGTTACTTTTCTGGCCTTGGTCACAAGAAGAAATATGTTTAAAAAGAGAAATATGGGCAGGGAGAAATAGTGGTGACATGTACCAAAGGGCAAAAAGTTAAACATGGGGTCAAAGGGACAGCACTAAAAGGTAGGGTCTGCAGGAATTTTTGTTACTTGTTGGTAAACACAAGATTCAAACTGGGCTCCTCTTCTTTGGCTCAGTGCCAGCAGCAGCACACACTAGCTGCCTCATGATGTTTTACGCGAACACACTCATTAGCCCAGCAACCACCTGCAGCTTCGCGTTTTAACATTGGAGAGACTCTAGAGACGTGCACCTGACTGCATGTTAGCATGAGCTAACGAATCAGGGTATTTGGCACATTCCAACTCGCTTCGCTCTCCAAGTTCCTGAAAGCGAGTGAAAGTCGAGCCAAGCTTCACCCTCTTTCAAGAAAATGCTGTATCTATTTGGTGTTTCGTTTCACTTTGGTTGTGTCTTTCTCCCTCTGTGCTACCATTCTATATACTTTTATCAACTTCCACTCACGATCATCAACACACAAAGTCACAAACTGGGTGCTCTGTGATGGCTGATGTAGCCACACTTACTCTAGAAATGACTCGATACAACCAAAACATCAACATACAGGCTGAGAAAGGGGTTCGAGCCACACACTGACACTGACACATGGATAGAGGCCCAAAGGGGACGTTTGATCAGGATTATTCCTGTAAAAGTTGACATTTTATAATTTTTTAGGAAAACAGACCCTACTTTTAACAACATTGCCTTTGGGCCTCTTAAAACACTGAGCTAAATCACTGCCCTATACAAGGTTTTCTAGTGGTTGGCCTAGATTGTGTTCTGACTGGAAAATCCAATATTCGACACAAAATATAGCCGACGATCACATTTTGTGCAGTCTTTACAGAGACAAATCTACAAATACATCTATCTTTATTATCTATTATCTATTATTATATTATTATCTTTATTTATTATTTTATTATCTATCTTTTCTAGCTTTATTTCGGTTGCTAGGCGCTACCCAAGTAGCTGCCTGTTGCAGCAGCTCTCTCGTCTTTGTCCGTTTCTTGTAATTTTTTCGTCTCTTTTTCGTCATCTTTGTATTTGGAGTGGATCATCACTTTGTATGGTTCATTGTCGGTCACGGACACCAAACTTTTTGTGGCTTCGGCGGTACTTTTTACTACTTTTCTCCTGTGTTTGTCTGGAGATCCTACATGTAACCATGGCTGCATTGTTTACATGCGAAATTAGCTGTTAGCAGCCTGTAGCATATCAATGCTAACTAGTGTAGGGCTTGATGATTTCCCTCGAGCTGAGGAGGAGGTGAGGACGACGTGCTGGTTCTCAGAAATGAGCTGGGAGGTGACGACGTGGACCTGTCCTTCCATCCATCGTTGTTGGGAACGTGGGATCTCGCTCCGGGGGATGGATGAGCTAGCCGTGCTAATCCAGCGGCATCATGCTGTTCACGGACGTGGCTGACGGAGCTGACATCGGACGCCGGGACACATCGGAGGAGCTTCGCCTGCTGTGAGCAGACAGGATCCAGGAGACAGAGACTGAACAGACTGCTGAGGAGGCTCAGTCCTGGACCCTGTGGAGGTGGAGACTGGCTGGGCTGGAGAGTGGTGGATGAGTGGTGGACGGGATGTCGTCATCTAATTTCTTATGGACATTTTTGCACTTTCTATACTCTTTCTTACTTTTGTTTTCTTTAATGCTGCGGTGACTCCTGAATTTCCCCTCGGGGATAAATAAAGTATTTTCTATTTCTATTCTATTCTATTCTATCTTTTATTAAGGCTGTAGAACTCATTGGAAGTTTTTTTGTTGTCTGTACTCTCTTGTTTTGGACTTGGAAATTGGGTGGATACTTAAATACGAGGCGTAAGATGTCACAGAGCTGAGCATCATGGTAACCCAGCAGCTGGCTTACACGTCAACAAATCGACCCAGCAGCTTTAACCCTGTGTTTGAATAAATAATACAACCCAGCCTTTCGCTGTATTTCGGATAACAGGTGGAATCAATTATTTCATGACAGTTATCTCAGAGACATTCCTCTTTGAAGTGTCTGCTGTCTCACCTGGAATTTCATGGAAGCTTTTTTCATCTGAATTCACAGGACAGACTGGCTCAGGGATTGTTACTTTGTAACAGAGGCAGCTAGAGATGTGGAGACGTTTCATATCTACAGGAACAAATACACATTGTCTCACATTAGATAAATGTTTGGTCTTTGTATTATGTACATGTCATGTCTTCCTAGCTGCGAGCCAGTCACTGTAAGCTTTGACTAGTTTTTTTTTTTTAAATATAAAATGCCATTGGAATTATGACAGTTTATCATAAACAGATAGTCCCAGAGAACAATGACAGAAAAATCCTTTAGAAAGAGACATTATTACTGCCGCCAAGGAGGTTATATTTTTGGGAGGGTTTGTCTGTTTGTCTGTGAACAACATAACTCAAAAAGTAACAAACATATCTTGATGAAATTTTCAGGAAATGTTCAAAATGGGATAAAGATAAAGTGGTCACATTTTGGAGGTGATCCAGATCGCCGTCCGGATCCAGATTTTTTTCAAAGGATTCTTTATCATTGTGAGATAGGGCTGTTTTCACCATATGTGTATATAACTGCACGATAAATGGACGGATTGCTTTGCAAAACAGTACAAGACAAGTCATGATGATTTCTGACAGATGTAAAAGTACGATCCAGATCCTGGCAATATTCTGGATACTAAGATCCAGAATATGAAATATGTACTGAGTCATCATAATTTTCAACACTGTCAGGTCACAAATTATCGTACAAACCTGCAACTAACACCAAATTGTAGCAGACAGTCTGCTGAAAAGGGGTATAACATTAAAGTAGGACTAAAGTGTTGCGTGACAATCACAATATGCTTGGCGGAAGTCAGCACTCTCTGAGTGCTTTTCTAGTTGCAACCAAGAATAGTCATACCAATTCAACCAGTCAGAGCTCTTTTATTTCACAGCAGTTAGCTTAAGTTCCATCCATGTACATGTTTTGTTCGGTATCTGGACATCACAGTTGACCAGAACTGATGTCAGATGACAAAAGGCTTGTTCAGCAAGTAGATGTCTTTTGTTGCAGCATTTGTCCCGATGGGTCACAGTGGATGTGTCATGTGTTGCACAAAATTTAAGCCTCAAAACTTGACAACTTTGTCTAATGATTGCCTCAAACCCAGACCTTATGAACTGCCACAGTTGTACATTCTGGAGGGATTTGAAAGAGTTTTCACTTACTGTCATCATTCCATGTGTTTATACTCCATAATTGAGATCTCTACTTTATATTTCCCCGCTTTATTTTAACTGTTACAGAGCAGTGGAAAGATGACTGGTGATTTCAAGTTCAAAAAAAGTTTACCCGATCAAGACAACATGGCATAAACTGCTTCATACAAGACCAAAAGTACACTCCAAGCTGTCCATCAACAATCACTTAGTTCCTGATCCTGTGACTAACTCAGACCTCATACCTGTAACCACAGTCTGTCTCAGGTTCAGCCCCTGAGAGTTTATGAAGTCCAGCTCTGATACAGCTTGTCCTGCCAGTTTTTTTTAGAAACCACAGAATCACTTCAAGCATGCATGTTTGTGTCCCACAGCACACGAGAATCCAAGCTGTGTGCTTATCTTCCCTTCCTTCTCGCCACACTTTCTCCTACTCGTCCTCTCTCCTCGCTCAGTTTTCTCTGTGCAGGACCATCAACTGTCCTGGGACTCCTCTCTTTCTCTCTCCTCACTCCAGATGTTTTGGAACTGTATATTTTTCCTCAAGGAGCTTCAGACTCCTCTCTTGCGTCTTCTTGTCGGCATGTTGCCCTTGTCTCTCTCTCATTTTGTTTTTGTCTGTGCCATTTTTCATACCTGTGTAAATGCTTACTGGTATCAGATGCTATATTCAAGGATGAACCATACATGTTTGAAGCTAGGGTCTGCAGGAATTTTCATTACTCAAAGTGGGCTCCTCCTCCTTGGCTCAGTGCCAGCTGCAGTGCACACCCACTGCCTCCAACTGTGACTATGTGAATACATTCACTAGCACAGCAACCACCAGAAGCATCGCTTTCTTGAGTCTCTCTAGAGCCGGGCACCGGACTTGGCATGTTGGCACAAGCTAATCATTGGTTTATTTCACAAATACCTGTTTAGTGGAAAGCCAGCTTGAGTCGCTCTTTGTCCTGAGCTGCTCTCCAAGTGCCTGACTTTGGTTGTGTTTTCCTTGCTCTGTGCTACGTCCATTAACATAGCCGCTCAATAAAGCTGCCTTCACTCACTAATCAATACGCAAAGTTACTTGCACACTTGGTGCGGTGTGATTAACTGAGGTAACTACACCTACCCTTTGCCCAGAAACACCCCAAAACAATAAAAATACCAACATACAGGCTGAGGAGAGGCTTCAAGGCAGACACAGACACTGACAGGAATGAATAGAGGCCTATAGCTGACAGACTGAGCAGGATTATACCTGTAATGGTTGACTTTTTTTTTTTTTTTTTTTGATGAAAAATCCTGTAGACTCTACCTTTAAAGCTACAATAAATTGAAAAAGCTATGCTTTGAAAAGACAGAGGCAGACAGACTTATTTATTATCTAAAAGCTGTTGGGAAAAGGGAGGTCATGGCTTTATTAGTCTTTAGCTGTGACTGACATCAGTGCTCTGAGTATGTCAGCAGCAGGTGGAATCCTAATACATAATCCTGTCATGAGGTAAAATAAAAAAAAAAAAAAAACTTTCTTTTAAAAATATAAACTAGAGCCTACTGCAGATGACAGCCCTTCATAATTAATTTCAATAATGTAATAACACTCTCTTTAAAGTAGTAGTAGTAGTTTTTTTTTTTGGGGGGGGGGGGGGGGGGGTTGTGCCTGTAATCAGATAGGAGACAAGACAGTGGGGAACGACACGCCAGACACAGGCCCCAGACTGGATTTGAACTCAGGCCACTCACTCAAGGGGGAACGGCACGGAATCGGGCACGACCTGGACCACTAGGACATCTGCACCCCTGTGACACCTTCTTGAGTTAGCGCTGTACCCATAGTAGGGATGGGTATCAATAACCGGCTCCTGTTGCTGATTCAATCCATCAACACCATTAGCCTTTATGCTTAACAATTCCTGATGCCCATTCTTTACACTATGCCAGTAACAATGCCAAACTCAATCATACCTGTAAGTCAGCAGCCAAATTTTCAAGACAATGGCAGAGTGATTAAAGTGATTGAAAGCTTGGCTTCACTTTATCATCAAAGATGCTAACACAAAGTGCAATTTGTGCAAAGCTGTAATATCATGCAAGAGTGGCAACACCATCAACATGTTAAAACATTTGTCAATGCAAAGTGTTAAATAACACAAGTTTCATGTCATATCTATTTACTTATAAACTCAATGAAATATTGTTGTTACAGAAATCCTGTAAAGCAGACTTTTGGTACACAGAAAATTCACAGGAGGAGTTGCTATGAGGATCAATAATGCCATCGGTACCAATAAAATCTTATGAATCCCCATCCCTGACCCATTGTGTTTTCAAGTCTATGAACTGTACGTACCTGAACATCAGTGGATAAGATGTAGTTGTTTTTGCAGTGGAACAGCTCATTGAACAGTTTATGCTGTTGAGTTTAAAGGTGGGGGCGATGATGTAGATGAAGAGGTCCAAGGCAGTGGGTCTATATTTCACAACTTTTGAGTTCAGCACCGGTAAAAACCCTTGGTCGTAATTTGCTGAAATTAAAGAGATGACCAAATTTTCCACTGAGCCACTTCTGCCCAACAGGAAACCAAATGTTCTAGGTCAGATGTTTCTTTGAATGTTATCAGCGCTGTGTTGATATACCTGCACATTTTGAACCAGCTACAGAACATTTTTCTGCCGGTGCCGACTACAAGATATAATGCAGACAAGGTTTCTGTGCTGTACACAGGAGGATGTTTTGCCTCACATTAAACACCCAGATCAGGTCTGATGTAAAAGTGGAAGGTCATCCTCTGATAACCTCAGAAGATTGCTTCTCTTGATGTGACTAAGTGTGGAGGATGGCACTCTGATCACAGCCTTCTTCTGAAACGTGGTGAAGGCTGTTGATCAGGTGTAGTGTGGAGGGGTTTATAGTTCATGCAAAGGAACTTGGGGGTTTTGAAACAGGTTCAAAAATTGCGTTTGAAAGGTTTACACAGAAACGCACACATCATTCCTAACACATAAAGCAGTGGGATTTAAAACAAGGAGTCAAGTAGGAGAGAATGACTGAAGCCAGGTGGTGAGTAATAGATGCAGAGAGCAAATTAACCCTTTACAGAATCATTCACAGGTGCTAATGGGACTGAATAATGCCTGCTGATGGAGGTGTAGGGATGAAGAAAGTACTTTTCGTACCTCTTCTTGAAAAACCCAGTCAGATTTATTGGAGTGTGGATGTATAAACCATTGCCAGAATCTCCCCAGTTGTGCTTACTTGGAAATAGAATTCTCCAACCACCAAAACTCAGATTTCTGACTGGCATTGGCAGGTTTTGTTGGCACGTCAAGGACAGTTCTCTGCCATTTATAAAGCTAGAAAAGGCCGGTTTTTGCTGTAAGGTTTAATTTTGAAGAAATACAGCCTCTTTGAAACTTTAACCAAAAGATTTTATAACCTCTGTGGACTTTCTGACTGTTTTGTTTTTATGTACATAAGCTAAGAAACACATCAAAGCCATCTGTTTGGTTGCATTTTCTTTGTGTACAGTTTTTGTGATAACCCATTAAGTTGTGAAGTGTCACATTATGATTTTCATCCATCAAAAAACTTTGAATTCAAAAACTTATACTGCATGCTGCTCATTAAAAAATCCCAAAGGTAGAACAATCCTCCTAGGTGTAAATATGTTTTTAAAATATAATCGCAGGCTTCTTTGAGGCTTTAGCTGGAAATCTTCCAGATTAATATCCTTCCAATTTATTTTCCCTTTATGCAACCATACGCTGAGCCGCTGTCCTGGCAAACACAAAAAGAAACGTATGTACTCAAAAGACTTTTTATAGAGGATGCAACTTGATTTGTCTAACTCAGCTGATATTCACTTAGATCGGGTTGAGATGAGGATGGAGTTTTCTTCCTCATCAGAGAAATAATAGAGGTATAAACATGAACACAAAGCTTGCAGAGCTTTTTATCAAGACATCCTGGTAAAGCAGGGGTTTTCAATCCAAAGTGACAGTGTCATTCTGTGGGAGCTGCCCATTACTACCAGAGCATCACCACAGTCTTATTCAAAACCCCTCTCTTACGTATGGGCACACTGAAGCTATTGTCAAGCCAAGAGCCGAGTGTTTCTCCTTCTACTCCCCCAGCTCAGTTATTCCCTGATGCTTTTGAGTAGTCAAACTGGCAACCCTGCAGTCACAACCCCCCCCAACCCTCCCCTCCTCTCCTCTCGAGCCTTCAGGCCACAGCTGCCCTCCTCCGTGATTTGTAATTTCTTCCTGCAGAAAACTGGATGCTTCACAACATAAAGTGCTCTCCAGATGTTTGAAGTGTCATAACAGAACAATGCAGGTGGCAGACTGACAGTGAGGTGGATTTCACTCCTCAGCACTGCCAGGAAGTATCTCCTGTCAAGACTCCCAGATGACAAAGGTGTTTTTTTTCTCCATTCCGTGCTGTTTGGGTGGTTACAAAAATCCCTCGAGTAAAATGCAGTTATACGCATATCCGTTTTATTTCCTCCCAGTTGTCATAGTGACCACAATTTTATAGGTGCATGCTATCATAGTATTTTGTTGATCCTTCATAAAACTGCCATTGAGAATGACCACTGAAAACCTCTTTTAGAGACATCGCTCACCTCTCACCTCATCTCTTTTTCTTTACCGACTCTGGTTTAGTATCAGCAGTAACAGAGCTGCACGCTTACTGTAAAAGCAAATCAATGTAGCCGTGCACTAAATCAACACATCTGATGTCTTCAAGTGTGGATATTGCTGGTGTCAGAGGGGGAGCCCCAGGGAATACAAGATTTTTATCAGCCATCTTACATGTCCTGTGTCTTCACCGGGTGTCATAGTTATCCAAGCGCTCTGACAAACCAGCATCCCCCACTCGTCTATCTCTCTGCAACATTAACCCCAGGACACCATCAATTACTGCTAATTAATCCGTTTAAAGTGAAAAATTTTCATTGGTTGCCATCTGCCAGTTCTGGTAATAAACACAAACAACTTCCTAATTTATCATCACTTAATGTTTGTGCATGAAAATATGAGTTTATTAAGAGAACATGTAATCATTTAAGAACTAAAAATGCATAAACTTCAACACATGCTATGAATGTCTTATTACCCCTTTTAAAACAAATTCTATATCAATTTATGTACTGGGGATATAAAGGCTTGACAGCTTCCTGTGACACAATAAAGAGAAAGCTTTAGACTAGAGGTAGAGAGAAAAGAGTAATTGTGTAACCACAGTTTGTCAAGTATTGTTTAACAGTCACGCCAGTACTTCTAAAAAGACATCTGGAAAAATATGGAGATCACAGACAACAGTGAAAACACACAGTTTACCTTGCAAACTTACACTGTTGACACTGAGTCTATGGCTGTGTCTCAATTCGGGGCTGCAGCTTCCATAGGCTGTAGCCTTCGGAGGACCAGGCCTTCGTAGCCTGCGTAGACCACAAAGGCCAAACTGGATTGGGACGGTCTAGTCTAAGAAGCATTTCCTGTTTGTCACCCTTGACGTCACACAGTGACGCCCTCACCTGTCAGGCTTTCATTACTTTTCAAACACACGTAAACCAAAACCTCACACCCCAAACAGGATGACTTTTACTAGTTGTTTTTACTTTGCGTCATCATTATGGATCAATGGATCTTGGGATACGTGAGGCTACAAAGGATTCACCGAATCTGCCTTTGTCGCACCCAAATAGGAGGCCAGAATCGTCAGCCGCATTTGGTGCAGCCCCTGAATTGGGACACAGCTAATAACTCAGTGACACTATCAGGGTCAGAAAGGGTTGAAGAAATAAGTGCTTCCAATAAAACAATGTAAAAATGGTTAAATAGTCAATAACCAGTCTACAATGGCTCGCTAGACCACCCCAATTCCTAATCTACAAAGTGCTTCTTGGCTGGTAAGGAGGTTGGATCAGGGCAACAAGGATTCCGGAGACATAATTTTTTAACGAGTTGAAGCTAAGGGGCATCATCTGGTTTAGGAAAAGCACAGGAGTGTTAAAAGTTGCTGTTCATTGAGGATCCACTCAAGGCTGGCTGCAGAAAGACCAGAAACAATGTTAACACCATGAAAAAAAAAAAAAAAAAAAAAAAGAGAGGGGATAATTTTTACCCCCCTAACTCGAAAGTTATTTGGATTGTCTGATTGTCCAATCAGAGACACAGCTTAGCTCACATGACTGGCAGGCGCCCTAGAGCTGTCAGAAAGGAAGCTCAAAGCCTGCATCATGGGTGACATCGCAGAGACTATGTCCATGTTTTACACAGTCTGTGGTTGAAGCATTGATCTCAATGCAACTTAGGTCAGAAATTAACCACAATTTGTCAATATCAGGCTATTTTCGCTCACACCAAAGTCAACATGCTGCAGTGTCTTTCTGCCTCCTGCTGCTGCTGTGATTTCTCCAAAGTGTTCCAACTTTGAGCTATTACCTTTATGACAATAAAGCCTCAAAGTGTTTAATGTGTGGATTGTTTGATGTACAATTTTTCCTGTACAATTCTTAATACACATAAGTGTGAACTCTTGATTTGACTCACAGTCTGCTATCTTTAGCCTTCGAAGCTGTCTCTTACCTCTGAGTCATAGTTTCAGGCCACACTTAAGTGCGAGAGCAGCATTTGTTTTGATGATGAATCTCAAAGTCAACATCATTAAGAAAAATGGATTTTCCTTTAATTTGACCCTGGTCAGAAATGTGACGTCATGAGAATCGACTTAAAAACTATTTTGAATTGCAAAATAAGAAAAACTGAAATATACGATTTGAAATGTGCTTAAATTATTGATATGTCGGGATTGATCAGCTAAGGAAAATAATTTAAGACCTCAGTCGTTTAAAAAAAAAAATTCTTTCAAAAACCTATATATTATGAAGTCTAACATTTACTGGTACTACTGGATCATATTATGTATTAAGATAGGTGTGATCAGTAAAAACAGAAGTGATGAGTCCTTTTCAGTCACATTTCTCTTTACAGGACAAGGTATCAGGAAAAACAAGCAAGAGTCTTTTTAATTATCTAATCTTGTGACATTCACATTGCACTTTTGCACATCATGCTCAATATAGTACAGTGCTTTTCAAAATTTTTTGCAGTGATGCCCCCCCCTGAAATATTTTTTTTTCTGCCAAGTACCCCCTGACGAGCGCAAAGCAGTTCTGGATGGAAAACAAGACGTGGAACAAGGTGCTGTACTATTAATGTCTGATTTGTGAAATATTCTGTATCAACAACAACAACACTGTTGTTAGCCCTGAAAATCATGACTGGTTACACACAAAACATTATAACTACATCAACTACAAGACAAAAATAACTAAAGGTGTGTTAAAAAGGAAAGATTTGTGCACATAAAATTGATAATTTCAACTTTAAGTGCCCTCTTTGGGAACAAAATAAAAGGCTGTTTTTCAAAGCAAATTTATTAACTTAACAATGGATAAACATTTTCTCACAAAAAAGAAATAAAATTCAAATTAAGAATTTGTTGAAAAATAAAAAAGCTGCTAAAGATGTGCTGGCCTCATGCTACTGTTGACTAATTTGTCCAAGAAGAAAAATCACCGTGCCTTGGGTGGGTTGCAAGTTGTGAAATCCTATTAAGCATACTTCTCTAAATACTGGTGAAAGTTTTCTGGTACTGGTTTTAGCATCTTTTGTTCTTCCATATTTTCAGTAGCATTGCTGCTTCACCTCAACCATACTGCTGCTATTTGTGTTGTTATCCTGGTACGCAGGACACTCTTATTTTTGTGGGGTGTAACAGAATTGAATAACTCTCTAGATATAATATGCAGTTTAGGACCTAAACTAATATTTGCTGGATATTTTTTTAGTATACATTCTTGAATCTTCCCCTATAGTGTCCTGGCAAACCCCCAGGGATCATTGTGCCTCGATTTGAGAGCCACTAATAGTGAAAGGGTTCTCAAACTTTACTATGCCAAGGCCCCACCACACAGCATTTGCTAATGGCTGTGGACCCCCTTTGGAACCAGACAACTTTTAAAAAGACGCAAAGAAACTTAAAGAACATTTTTTCTTACTTCATACCACTTTTTAATACTTATTAAATTTTTTTTAGAACAGGTAATTACTAACAAAAAAGCAAGACTTACATAGGTATGCTGTCGCAAAGGGAGAAGGTATTTCAGGGCTCTGTCAGCCAAGGTGGGATACTCCTTTCTTACATGTAGTCAGTTGTAAGACAGAGAAAGAGCCTCAAAGTACAGTTTAGTTTTTTAAATAGCTCTATAACAGGCGCAAACTGCCAGGTCAACAGGGATCATGACATTATCATGCCAAAGTTGCAGCCAATCGCATAAGGTGGGGTTGGTACAATCGGGAACTTGAGAATCTGATGATTATGGCACATTGTGTGTTGTATGTTCAGGAAAAATAGATATATTTATAAAAAAAATGAAATAAATTTACTTTAAAAAAAAAACTTTTTCCCTTCCCTCCAATCTTCTATAAAGACATAAGTACATGACACATTGTACTGAGTGGGGAGCCCTGTCTTGGCATTACATTAACTGTTTGTTGTTGAAAAACGGTAGATGATAAAGAGGTCAAGATCCCTGGTACTGTATTGATTTTTACGTGGTGTTTCTTTGCTGTTGTTCAGTCAGTCAAAAGATCCAATAAAACAGGAGAAACATATCACACTTAATTTCACTCATAGACGTGGTCCTTGGGTGGCTAAGCAAGAACTACATTTAAGCAGGTCTAATAGCTACTGATTGATGGCAGATGACTAATAATGCTTTCCAAAAAGCAATGATTGTGCCATGTGCAGGTGCTGAAGCAGTAATTGGTCCACTGTTGTACAATGCTTCTCTTTCATCATAAAGGGATCGATATCCCCGAGGAGGGAACCCATGAAATTATCCCGGAGATCAGCCTGTATGCTTCAGAGCTGACGATGCCACGGGCCAATTCCGGGGAAACACAGCAGCCTTGAATTTAATAATGAAAACTTTTCACTCTGACCGCAGATATTACCACGTTTAAGCATATAACGAGCACCTTGAAAGACAGGGCGCCCTCGGTGCGCTTGAGGAATGCACTGCTTTGTCTAGACATGTTAAAATTTTATGCTTCAAAATAAAATTCATGCCCTGTTGTGGGAATAAATATTCCTTTGTATTTGTGGGAGAGGAAAGAGAGAAAAGAACTACATTTTGATCGTGTTTTAAGAATAACAGCCTGGCAATAAAATTTTTACAGTTTGTTTTTATTAATATCCACAAGGAAGCGTTAAATTTAGGGCTTAAGTATCAAACTTAAACTTTGAAGGACTCAAAGGAAATGGGCAAATAGCTGACAATATATGTGACTGTTTTATTTATACTGTCAGTCTGTTGTTTGGCTTTTTATCTTTTTTATTCTGTGCTGGTACTATTCAGGCTGTTGTATTACGACGATTCAGAGGTGCTGAAAGTCTCCTGATTGGGGGTGATTAGAGAAACCAGATTATGAAATGACCCTACGCCAACTGGAGCACAATTATATGAATCTATTTGAATGTTTAAGATTTTAACACATAATTAACACAAGCTCGTACTAATGCTCAGTGGAAAAAAAGATGAGTCTCACTCTGTAAGTTTACACAGTTTTGGCATTCGACCAGTTCATCATTCATAGTAAACTGAGCAGTGAGACACAATCATTGAGCAAATATGTGCACAACCCATGCATCAGCTGTACCTTTCTTTTGAAATATGAATCCAGGTGTTAAAAAAGGAAATGTATGTAAATAAAATACTGTGTTTTTTAACATTTGCTCCCTGAAAACCTAGATGGAAAAATATATTAGTAAATAATGGCTTGACTTCTGAAAAGGCGGCCATAACCGTGTGCAATTTGCATGACACATCACATGCATATAATTATCATTGACGCTGTAGGAGAAAGGCATAACATCATAGGAGAGACAAAAAGCATGTAACAACACTGTAAATATATTTAGAAGTACAAATGGACTTTATCGTTATTTTTTCCAAAATGGAAATAAATATCTTTGTCCTTCATCTTTGGGAGTAGCTAAAGTGACCCAAAAGAGACAAGCATGTGCACTGTTTATGGCATGCAGTCACCTGCTCTGGCTGCTACGGTGACCAATAGGTGTCAGCAATTCGCAAAGCAACAAGACAAATGCAAAAACCACAACACAAAAGAAGTACAGCCACAGCGGGAGTTAGGGGACAGTTTTCCTAATAGACACAGAAATGTAGTAAAAGTAAGTTAATAATTGTTTTCTTTTATAACTTGAGCAATGATAAATATAGCTCTCATGTAAATGTTGATAAAGACATATAAGTTCTATGAAGGATATCACAAGGTGGCACCCCTGCAAAGCGATATTCATCACAGAAGAAGATAACTATTTACTTACTTTTACAACTTTTCTGAGTCTGTTTAGATAAGTAACCTCTTTTAGCTTCTGGTGGCTTTTGCATTCATGTTGCAGCTTTTGCATTTGTGTTGTAGCTTTTGCAAATCGTCTGACACCCACTGGCCATCGTAGGCTGCAGCTGGGAGGGACTGCTGCACGAGCGAGGAGGATTAGTCGGCCTATGAGTGGTATGGATAGGGGAGGGGCCTATGGCGGTACCGGCTGCTCGACTGAAAAGAGTAACATCAACAGGGGCTTTCATGTCAGAGCCTACAAACTCCAGAAAAGTTACTAGATTTGTTGCTAGTGGCTTTTTCCCCTTTCTTCTTAAGAGCTGCGAGAGGGGTCTGAAAAGCCATTTTAATATAGCAACAAAGTTGGCAACACTGGATCAGGGTAGGAAACTCAGGTTTGGAATTGTATCCATAAAACAGCTGATAAAAACTGTCTACCTGTTCACAAAACTACATTTTATCCACACTGTAGCTGGTTTTATGTGGTCTGACAGTGTACACAAAGCTGTTGAACAGGTACAGGTGAACAAGCTGGCCAGAAAGTCGATAGTGTGAAGGCTTTAACTGCTCATTGCAAGGTTTCTAAAAGAGAAAAAAAAGTCTTTAAGTTCACAAAACAGATCTTATTAGTCCACTGAAAACTCATCATCACCACAAAGATGCAAAGCAGCAGCAGCATTAGCACCAAGAATAATGTGAGTGCCATCAGGCCAACACAAAAAGCAGCTACCTCCAGTCTGAAGATATGAAGCTTATGCAGAAGTGCTAAAAACTGTAGTTCTTTGAGATTCTGCTTGAGGTTGGCTGCAGAGACACTGGAAACAACATACACACTAATCGAGGAAGGTTTTCAAGAAAAAATAAACTTGTTTACAGCCTGATTCAAAAACAATTTGTATTGGAGTACATCATTTCTCTATGGGTACACAGTGCACAGGGTGTTCATTTACTAGAACTTGTTCTTTTGGAAGTTATTAGACCTATAAGTTTTGCACCTATAAGGGCATGTCTGACCTGACAGGATGACTTGCAGGTACCCTGTCTGAGAAGAGGCTGAAGACCCGTCTCTATACCTCATCCAAACTCAGGTAGGTTGGGTTCAGCTTTACAAGTGCAGCTTCAAAACTCTGCATCAGAAAAAATGGTGACAACATAGACACTGCATCCATATATTAAACAGTCTTTGGCTGAAAACAACAGAAAGTTTGACGGATAATCCAAAAGCAATTAAGGACCCAATCTCTGAATTTACTGCATTCAATGATCAACCGTCTCTTGTGGTAGAAAAACACATTTTAAAGTTTTTAAGATTAGTTTGAGAAGTGTTGATCTGACTTCACAGCCCAGAAGAGCAGCAGTGTAATTCAAAATGTGCTCCTTTTGCAAAAATACTTTTGTTGTTTCACAACACCATTTCTTTATTTCCAACAAAAACACTTGTAGGAACAATCGAGCACATTTCTCTCTGAAGTCCAGTGATTGATAACAGTTGAATTGGTCTTACAGTCTTTTTTTTTTCATGGCAGAAAGATTGTTGTTCTCCAATAAAAATCCTGCTAAGACCAAATTGTTGAAGGAAGTAATTTCATTGGCCTTGGTTGTGGAAACTGATAGAGTCACACTGTATGTGGATTCTAATCGAACATAGTAGACATGACAAAGCTGAAATTAGAAAAACAGGGGAGATTGATGATAGGGAAAATAAATGAAAGAGTGCTTTTAATAGGTGAGGCCTTTGGAGTTACTTTCATGACACAAACACCAAAAATCTTTTATTCATTTTAAGACGTTTATTCAATGTCTTATCAGGATTAAATACTTTGCCCGCAGGTTCTGCTCCACTCTGTGTTAATTCTAAAAGCAATTCTTCATATAGATGTGAGTGCTTAAGACTCAAAATATTCCAGAGAGGCCTGTTTTTGGGGGAGGGAAAATATTGGATCTATTTTGCTAAAGAGAGATTGAAATGGACCCAAGTAATGTTGTCATGAACCTGAAGTGAAATTCTGACTATGATGCATGACTTGACAGTTTCCCCATCCCTCAAATCTATTGTTTTAAATCGAGTGCGCTTTCACACGATTCAATTATACAGTCAATATTGCAGGGGCTGCTTTTCCGCCGCAAAATATTTGACGATATGAGAACCTTGTGTGACCCATTTATTTTGATTTGGGGAAAACAATTGTATCTCATCCTTAATGCCTGTCGTGGGCAAGGTTCATATTTCACTCTGCCTGCTGCATACAGATAAGAGGTGTAAATTCAGTAATATCAACAGGGAGGAATTAGCACTGATTGTGTCATGTATTTATCAGGGGTATGTTCAGAGTAAAGCATGTGCCATCCCCTTTATTTAAAGCTCACTTTAAGAAGAGTCAAAAGTTGAGCTCTCTGGTACAGAAACTCTCTTTCTAATCAGAATACATTCCTCTGAAGATCTTTGAAGTTATTTTTCCTCCCTTTTGAGGTAAACCAAATGTCACTCAGTGCATATGTTTTATGCAAAGCAGCAAAGAAGAAGGGTGTGAGCTTTAACACCGATGATAGATCAAACCTCTCTGCGTTACCAACACACTGCCTCTATTTTTCTGCTCTGTTGTCTTTTCCTGCCATGAAAGAGAATTGTAAAAAAGACCCCCCAACACTGCAAGAGAAAGAGGGAGAAAGGGGGGAAGGAGAGGGGAGGGAAAGTGCATGCAAGGAAGGGAAGGAAGTGCGAGAGTGTAGAGAGATAGTGTTTATTGCTTGTGGGAGGTGAATGATGGCGCAGCATAAAAACCCCCACCAAAGCGAGCAGATGGAGCCGATGTGACAGTAAAACCCCAAACGTCCGCTGAAGGTTTTTTACCAGTGACTTATGAAAGCTATCTGTCAAAACAAAGGCAAGAGTTAGCAGGATGATATGATAATGAAGCAGCTCGGCTCTGCTGACAAATTATGCTCAAAAAGGTAAATTGTTTCTCATAAGAGGCCTTCGTGTGAGAGAGGACAGAGGGGAGAGGCAAATTATTGGTCCGGGAAGTGATACGAGACAAGTGGTTAGTGAAGTTCATGAAGAAATGGAAACTATGAATCTTCACTTTTTGGTGATGACAAAAAGGAAAGTGACTTAATAAGAAGTAAATCAATTAATAGGTATTTGGTGTGAAGAAATTGGAGGCATTTCTCAAGGGCTGTGATTGAAAAAAGTTTTGGTAACTTTGATTTAAAGCTCATGTGAGGAACTTTCTATTTGTTGGCTGTTGCAGGTCATCAAATGTTGGTATGGTGGTTAATTTTGTGACCAGTCAAAACTTCTTATAGTAGCTTTAAGTATTTTCATTTTTGCTACTTAATAAGTTTTCTGACTTTTAAAGGTGATGAACTCAGGCATTTACGTGTTGTAAAACACAACACACTGCACTTTTTGAAACCAGTAATTTATTGTAAAGGGAGATTTTTTTTATTTATTTATTTTTTCTGTGGCATCATTTAACTGACTGTGTACTTTAAGAGTGAAGGGAACTGTTATTTCTTCCCAGTATTTCCCTTGTAGTACTTGAAAATTTATCAGCACAGATGTACTTTTAACATGCAAGATTTTTTATTTTATTACATTTTATTCCTTTTTATATTAAATAGATCATTTTATATGGTAGAGAGAGCAGTTTGAAACATTTCACCCAGAAGAAAAAAAAGGATCTTGTAAAGGCTTGTGTGTCTGAGATCGTGAGATTGAATGTGACTAAGGACTAAGCAGCACAGCATGCAAATCAAAAAGGGTCACAGCTGCATTGATGTGATGCAAATCTTGATGTAGTTGCAGACGTTTGGGCGACCAGTTTCTAACATTTTTTTTAAGTCCGCTACAGATCATAACTTACCTTATCTTGTTTGTTTTTCTTTCTTTTTTTTAACAGAGAAATGCTTGATGGGCTGAGAGAAAAATTTCTAAGCCCAGTGAGAGTTTTTTTCTGCACTTCACACTAACACAGCAAAAATTGAGAGATAGAAAAATAGATTTCTTTTCCATGACCAAATCAGAGGCACTCTGTAACTTTGATTGTGCAATCTTCAGTTTATATTTATGTTTAAAGTTAAAGTGTGACCCCCAGTGCAGAAATCCTGACAACAAATGAAGTCCCTCAGACCAAGATTTAATCAAAGGGTGAGAGAAAAAGACAAGTTTTAGTTTAGTTTGTGGTTCCCAAAGTGGGCAGTAGTGAAAGACCAGGGTATTTGCTAAATGCCTTCCAAAGTCAAAAACTACTAGCTGTATCAAATTTCACATATCACTGAAAAAATAAACAAAAATGTATAGAGACAGAAAAAAATATGGAATTTTTTTTTGTACAAAAAAACCATGCAAACAGAAATTATCAGATTTTTTTCTGCATTTCTTTGTCACATGATTTTCAGGGTGACTAGGCCAAGGTAACCATACAAATGAACCTGTGGCTGCAGATTCACCAAGAAAAAACAGCAATATGAGAACACAGGTGCTTCTATAGCTTATTTTTGGTTCTCCCTCTTCTTCTTTTTTTTTTTTTTTTTTTTTTTGGTTGTCCTTTTAGTGTAACACCTCAGCAGGCAGTCACCAATCTCTGGCACTGCTACCCTTGCTGTCCCAGGCTGAAAGTTTGGGGATCCTTGTTGTATATGAGGTAAGTAATGCTAAATGTCAACTGAGTATTGAACTGAGTTGTTTTTGTGTTTTGTTCTTCTGCTGTTGTTGTTGTTTTGTTTTGTTTTGTTTTTTGACTGAACACTTTTTATGGCCTAATTTTGCAACCAGACTGCAGCTATCTTCCATGACTTGGTTTTATTCAGACATATAAATAGGGATATGCACACCTTTGATGAGAGCCTTGATGTATGTACAACTCATCTTAGTTCTTCAAAGAGCAGGATCAAACAACTTATGTGGTCGTATGGGCTGTGGGAGTTGGTGTCTTCACTGTGTGACATGGTTAACTGGTTACTGCTTGGGGGGTTTTAAACTCTCAGTTAGAAATTACTGAATCACTTCATGGTCAAAAGAGTTATATAAAAACAAAAAAAAAACATTTACACCAAAATCTGTGGTAAAATGCTTCTTGAATTTAAATTAAATATTTTGAATGATATGCTATGACTGATAAAAGAGTCAAGACTTTAATTTGACTTTACAATATTCTACATATAGATTATCATAAAGGATCCTCTGCACAACACATTATTCTGCTTCTTTTTACCACTGGAAAGTAAAGGATCTGTCTACAAACAGCCAAACTCAGAGCAACTGCAACAGAAGTTCACAAAGTAGGCCCCACTTGCGAAAGTCCAAATATCAATACCAAAAAATAAAGGCAGATCGAGATCACTATGAACAGAGGGGGCATTGTGTCTGCAGCCAAAGCTGATGACTGTAAGAAAGGGCAAACCTGCAGGAGGCTCTGTGACGGAGTTATTGTCAATGTTTACATGCCAGGTGTCAATGGTGTCACAGATTGCTTTCCCAGTGTTCTCAGCACGGCTTCTGCACGGTAAACAGACTTCAAAGGAGACGGCTCGGCGCTGGAAACGGGGACACATATGCACAAGAAAGAAGCACACAAACGAACGCTCAGGTAAACAAGCATGTGTAAAGTTCTAACATTAAATGTGTTGGAGTAAACAGGGGAGTGGCCAGTCAGTGTGTGCAAGCTTTAGTGTGGATTTATTTAGCTGGAACACACACTAACACAGGTCTGTGGAGGGAGTCACTTGAAATGTCATGACAGGCTCGAAAATCAGCACAGGCATGACAGAGTGGATGATTTGATGTGTGCATGTTTGTGTTTCTCTGAGGCAATATGTGTACTTTCACACAAGGCAAATACTGCGTGTGCTTTTGTGCATAGTTTACAGTATTTTTCCTCCGATGTTTACCCAAATGGATTGTTGGGATTGCGCACTGCGCTGCCTGCACTATTTAATTAGGATGAACTTTTCAAATAATCCATTATTAGCAGGAGTGGATCATAAAGGGAAAACACAGACAGGACGAAGTTTTATTGCTTTCCTGCTGCAGCACAAAGCCCAAGTGTGTCTCTCTCTGTAAATTTAGATCACATTTTTTAGAATTGTTTGCACTGTGAGGCTGCTTTACTGAAAATGAGACACAGTATTGAAACAGTATCTAATTTATTAATTTACTCAGATGACTTACACTGCTGTGTTGTGTTGCTGTGCTATAGGCTAATTGATATTCCAATTGTATGTAATGTTTTATGAATCATGGATCTGATAGCCTGTGGTGAAATATTCCCCTCATCATAAAGAATCTGCTCATATATTCACAGCAGTTGTGAGGACAAAGACAGAAGATTTGGTGTAGCAGTAAAGGATTGATCTTCTAGGGGGTTTGAAGGTTTGCAAATCTGAAAAAATTTAAATATAGTATATCCCTCGCCTCCTATGCAGTCAGGGTGGATGTGCCTTGAGATACGCATTTTGCTGAGCCACAGAGGAGTGTTTGATTTCAAACCAATTTTTAGCTGATCATTATATTTTATTAAAGCATCGCGGTTCATTATATAAAAGCCCTCTCCAGCGTCGGAGGGAGAAAAAAAAAAAAGCACGCCTCGCATCAAAAGCCACACACACGGAACTGGGGAGACTCTAAGCCTTTAATAGGAATCGGAGTTTACACATTTATGAACCAAACAAATAAAACTGCTACCACAACAGCTGCTGTAGCTGTCAGACGTAATGTATTATTGCTGTGATAGTCAGAGTTGTAGTCTTTTTATTCAGATATTACACACAGGATTCTGCGTGGGTCGCTTTTCCAGCTCCTGGCTTCCTTTCAGTGCCAATTAGGAGGAGAAAATGGGAGTTATTTCATCGGTTTGAATGGCTTTTCAAAAGGAAAAAGGTGAGTTGAAAAGATTATTTGCTGCCAAGACAAAGGGCCAATCAGAATTCAACATGGCCTTATCCTGTGAGGCCATGAACACCATGGGGAGACACATCCTTAATATTTAATCATGATAATACAGAAGCAAATCACATCAGAGGCAACACATTCTGGATCATATTGTCTGATCCAATCCTGAGCTCATGTGTTGCTATCAATTACAACTTTGGCACTCAACTAATTTGTTTGAGGGCCTGGATTGGTAATTTGATTTCGGGCTGGCTCACTTGATTTCCCTTACCCATTAATTTCATTTGCACTTGCCCATCAGCGGCGGCGGCACATGTCGAGTCACCCGCATCCCAGAGCTCATCTTAGCCCGCTCTTATTAATACCACCAGTTGTGGCGAGTGCCAGGCTGACGCTCACACAGCACGCGGCCTCTCATTCGGAGCCATCACAGCCTGCATCTCCTCCTTCAGTGGCTTGGAACCCTCTTAACCTGTCCACTCTTCACCAGGTTCTGGCTCTGCTGAATGTGAATCGAGAGCTTCTCTTTGTGAACACTGTCATTCTGAAATCCAGTTTTTATTTCCTGGCAAATCACGCCAATTTAACCCTTTGTTTCCTGCACTATCACTGCAGTAATACAGAGAAAATATCTGAGACAGAGGGTAATATTTTGTAAAGAATAGCCAATTATGTGTTATTAGGGTTAAATAGAGATGTATGAATCTTTATAAGAGTATAAAATGATGAAAAAGATGACAGGGAGATAGTGTCATTACAGTAATGAGTCTATTTGCGATATCAAGATGAATTATTGGGAGAACATATTTAGAATCCAGAGAAAACAGTGTTTCCAATTAACCTCTTCTGACACAACAATCAGCTTGATCCAAACTCGCCTTTAGCCTATCATAACACAGGAAAATAAATGATTCAGAGCGTTAAAAGACACTATTTTGAAAGCTTGTTAATAAAGATTGAATTACAAAAACAGGTAATCCTTAAAGATGAATAAGAGGCTGGTGTAATATTCCCTGATGAAGGAGAGCATCTACAGTTAAACTCACACAAATCCCATTTGTATTGATGAGTCTACTGAAAAGTGTCATGTGCGAGCGACTTGTGTTATTGAAATTTTAACAAGGATAAATGGCGAAGACACAGAGGCTCCCTCTGGGGAATCCTTCCCCTCCCCCTTCCTCGATCAGCTCTGGTGTTACAAGGATGTCTTCTGTCTAAACGCTGAAATGAACCCGGCTGTAATTTGAGTGCCTCTCTATATTTCATATTTCATCACATGTCTCTGACTGAATGTAATTTCTTTTCCATATGGGCGCTTAGCGGTTAAGAGTGAATAATAAAGGAAAGCCAAACAATTATGAGGCTTTAGTCTTGCATCGCCGGCCGTGCTAATGTCACTTGTCGGTGAGGGGAAGTGTTCTGTCTTAGTTAGAAGCTCTGTCACCCCGGGGCCTCTGCATTCCTGGCTGCTAACTGTTGCTATACGGCCCTGGAGGTTTCTAATATTTTTTTTCTCTTCCTCTTTTTCTGATGCAGTCTCTTGACACGTGTGTGAGTCTCTAGGTCCCACGAGGTAACGCAGTCTTTAGAAAAATCTATCGTTCTGTCTCGAGCTGAAACACACAACCTGGAGTCTCTTTTCCACACGCTAAAAAAAACGATGTCAGATGTAAGAGCAATCATAAAAAGGGAGTGTTTCACATGCTTAAGTATTGCTTTTCTTCCCCTTCTATGGATAATGTTGCATACTGATGTGGGGGCGCAGATTTGGGGGTTATGGATATCATTCTCCTGCCGCTCACCCAAACTTCCCACCCCTCGTGGCAAATTATCACAGCCTTTTTCATAAATAAGAATAAACGAAAACACATTTGTGGCGTATAATAAGATGCAGTAATTAATGTCATCGATTCACATCTGTAAGGATACTGACTTGGAGAAATGTGATTACTCTTATCACATTTCAAAACTTGGAGTTAGTTCTGGAGCCCTGTAACTCGGTTAGCGTGTGACTGTGGAGAGAGTGAGAGGGCTGCTCGGGCTCCATGATTGATGAGCGCACACCGGGCAGGCTATTAAAAAAGCTGCAGCGTATTCCACAGACAATGGCAATAAACATATTCAGGGTGCTGAATTCAAAATGACTTATTTAGGAAAAGAAAATGCCTTTTTTTCAACAACCATAACCATAAACCTTGGATTAATGGGGAATTCCATGTGCGCATTTTAATATGATACTACACAAAAACATCATATAAACCCACACACACTTGATGTGGATGCACATATTTCCACACACACATGGCCTCTACTCTCTTGTATATAAAGGTTACAAATCTGAATTTCAATCAGGAAGAGTCAAGACTATAAAGAAGAAATAATAAACATGTTTATAAAGCAGAGTGAGGCCCACTGTGGAGGCAAGTTGAGGACGTCTTTAAAACTCTCTGCTTTGTTCCAGAAACTGTATAAAATCACAGACAGTACAAGTAGTACAAGTGAGGCCAATTCTTTTAGAGCTCCCCCTTGTGACTAGATGTGACTTTATGCAGTGCACTTCATAAACCTACCTCCTTGATTATGACGGATGGAGATGTCATTTATCTTTTTTTTTTTCTTTTTCTTTGAAAGGCCTTGGATCATGACTACTAGCCCTTCCCATGCTAGTTTGTGTGCATGTGTCTATTTGTTGGAACAGTTTGACTTTTTAGTTATTTGATGTCAAGGTAAGAGGGGAAGTGGTGTCATGATTAGCAGCTCTGTTTGGGCTCTAGCAGCAAGATAAAATGTACCAGATTACTATTCCAAACTAACCCAAGAGTCTTTCAGCTTTCCATAACCTTGAGTATGTGCTTCCACTCAAAAGAAGCATTTTCACTGTATATAACTCTGGGACTTTTGCTGTTATATCTGTGTTTAAAGTTGTGTTGTGATGAGTGAAGGGAGAGTGGCTTTGATCCTGCAGCTAACCCACCCAGATAGTTCCAACAGGCCAAGCTTCAAAATATATCACCAGTGCTTTAGGTTGGCATGCACTAAGGCCAAATTTAAGCTGAACTTTATAACAGTGGAAGGTGACAACGGTGCATCGTCTGTATACTGTATGAATAAAAAAAGCAGTCTTTGATTTGTACAATGAATGAAAAGCTAACAGCAACAACCAACAACCAACTGGCTTTGCTCGACCTCAAAAATTATAAGAGCTTATAAAGATCAATTTAGGACTTTCAGTGAGCTAATCAGCTAATATATATATATATATATATATATATATATATATATATATATATATATATATATATATATATATATATATATATATATATATATATATATATATATATATATAAAACTGTAGTTTCCCAGCATTTAAGAATTGGATAACTGAATAACTGAATGGTGGATAATTTCATGACAAAACAATTTCAATATTTCTTTAAACTTAGTACAATTATTATTATTATTATTATTATTATTATTATTATTATTATTATTAATAATAATTATATTTTGTTTTATAAAGAGCAAGATTGGAATCTAAAAAGCCACTCTCATGTCAAACTTCTGTCTCCATGATGCCCATTACAGTGCTGTGGGGGGGGTCTTATAATCATCATTTCCTTAAATTGAGAAGAGACTGTAAAAACATTGTGACATTGAAAAAAAAAAAAGTTTTTACAAAATTTGTGAGAATGTGTTAGCTACCTTAAACAAAAGCTAGTGTTAACATTTAGCTACTTCACAGACAATGTTACCATTGTCTGAGAACTGGTACCTTTGTGTTTCGTAGCACTAACAAACTAGCTTGATGCTATTTTCTAGCAAGGTGCCATGAGTTTTCTGGACATTGATGTTAGCAGTTTTGTTAACGCAGTTGTTAGTTAAAGTCACTGTAAAAATGTCTTATCATCTGGAACACATCGGTCTTCCACTGCACTGTTGTCTCAAGTTCACACCCTCAGCCTAAACAGGAAGATATGATAAAATATGTTGATTAGTGAGCTTTAGCTGTGCTGGTTAAAAGATTAATCCCTTCAGACAGAGCTGAAATTTTCCATCAAACAATCAGCTGAGTGTCTTTCAACATTTCCGAAGCAGCTAGTTAAATTTTCACCAAATTAAAAGCACAACTGAATTACAATGTATGCGTAATTATAATGTGTTCCAAATGTCTAACTAATTTAATCAAGATAAAAATCGTCTTGAAGTTCTTCAGACAACAGTCATAAAACATCAGCTACAAACTCTCAGAAACTTAAGGGCTGAGAGGAAAAAATTGGCAGTCACAGCAGACGTGCCTCTCTCTGGGAGACTTGGGAGAAGGTTATGATTAAAATAGCGCTCAGCCAGGAAGATGAATAATAATATCAATGAAGAAATATCTTTAAAGATAGGACAGGTGATTAACAATAATGTAGATGATGTGCTGAATGAGAGAGAAAAGAAGAGAGGAAGCCATATTGGTACAAATGGATAATTTATAAATGGGCTGCTCATAGTTACATCCCCAGCGATAACAATACATACGTCTGCAAATTGTGCTAGATGAGATTTTAATAGCAAAGTAATGAGTGTTTTGGCTTGGAATATAATGTGCAGCCAGAATATTGGGACACATATCTTCTTCTATAAGTTTTTCTGCACTTTTTGATGTTCCAGCAAACACAGAAACACACCTTCTGTTTGCAGGCACATATATGAGTGGGAGCCTGCACGCATGTGTCGTATGTACGCTCACAGTGGGTACAGGTGCTCCATTATTCAAAGTATCTCCTTGGGCTTTAAAGCTCTGACAGAAAACTAGACGAGGTTTCTTCCCCCTTTCTCTCCCTTCAACACCCCTCCCAACCGCAAAAATATTACCAGAGCTTCCCCGGGGAGCAGCAGAGGGGAAACGTGATCTGGAAGAGAGGGGCGAATCCACCACAACAACAGCTGCTTCCAAATCACAACAACCTGGGGAAGGGTTGTGGGTTATATTTTATGGGTGGAGAGGGACCACGGATGTTCATTTATTTATCTCCACAGTCAGCACAGAGGTGTGTGTGTGTGGGTGTGCATGTGTGTGTGTGTGTGTGTGTGTGTGTGTGTGTGTGTGTGTGTGTGTGTGTGTGTGTGTGTGTGTGTGTGAGACAAGATCTGTCATAGCTTACTTTTTACTTGTACAGGAACGCCTAAGGTCACCAGTTTGTTTGGAGCTGAGACCTTTAACACCACAGCCGGTGATGTGCACTGTTGATAAATATGTAAACAAATAATTGATTTTTTGCACCTAAATATTATAATGAATGTATGGAAGACAGAAAATCTTATCGAGTTGGTCGGGTGCCATCTACTTTCCTCTTCACTCACTCTCATGGACTCCACTTCTCAGTGGGTACAATTATGCTGAGAGCATTTTCATATTTCAAGTATGCAAATATCGATACTGTGTGGCCACAAACAGTCCATATGCATAAAAAATGTAGGCTGCGGCACAGCAATCCTTTTGAAGTGCCGTGCTAGCATATTGTTTAAAAACTAAATTGGCTTGCATGTGCATCTGAACACATGCATGTGCACACAGGGATCCAAATTAGCCTAATGGTTCTCGGTAGAGCCACATGCCTCTGGTGGAGTGAAAGGCAGGGCACGTATCAGGGCTGAATACAAACGCCACCATTAGCAGCTGGAGCACACCAATCTAAGATGATGACCTCGGACATGTGTGGGTGCCTGGTGCTCCTCTTACTACACTCAGTCATTAATTTGATCATCCCTGATTTTACATGAAGTGGTAATAGCATATCTGAGATTATTTACTCACCGTGGGAGCTGATTCACCAGGGATTACCCACACAATCAGGCTGAAGTAGGTGATGAGGGAGATGGGGAACAATCAGCACCTGGGCCACACCTGCCACCAAATAACTGTTAGATTAAAAAGTACAACTTAGCTTCAAAAAGATAAAAAAAATGATGCTCCTGAATTAAATAGCTTGATTAAATCCACTTTAAATAGTCATTATCTTTGACTAAGCAGTTTTTACAGGCTAAAATGGTCTAAAGGAAATAAAATCAATGTGTGGGCTTCGATGATAACACCAGAAATCGAATACTTCACTTTTAATATGTTCATGATGTTGGCCCTTTATAAGGCTTTTTTTTCCAGTTAGGAACCAAAAAATCCCTCAAACAGCAGCTTAATATGTGCAACAGAGTTATCATCTCCATCACAGTCTTTCTTCTTTAATCTTTTTGGTCATTTTGCAAATCTTTCAAAAACATGCTGTTTCACAGCAAACTACAGATAAAAACAAGAGCAAAAGACATCTTTGATGCTTTAATACAGAGAATCCATTCACCCTTACTTTAATAGATATCTCTATAATGGATTAAAAAAAAACGTGAGCAAAATTAAAATGCATTTCTGTGTGGCTATAGTGGAGGAAAGCAATTTAATTCAATATACCATTGAATAGTTGTTGGCACTTTCAATTCCAAATGCCAGACACAGAAACAAGTTTTGTTGATATTTAAGTTAGGAAGTTGTGTCTACCTTTTGGTGCAATGTAAGATAAAATAGATCAAAACGTTAAATGAAAACAACAGATTTCCTCAGGTAATGTGAAAAAGAAAATGTTTACCAACTAAAGTTCAGTTTCAATCTAATCCAAACCCATTTATAATCCAGCAGCAGAGGAGAGCACGGTCATACCACCGTGTTAGCACCAACCAATTGTTCCATCATACCTTCTGTGTGTGTTAAGACAAACATCCGATGTCAAATGCTTCATTTCTTTTTGCAGCAGTTGTACTGGTTTCTCTTTATGGCGCTTTGGCTCACCATTTAATGTTCCCCTGAACGCAGGTTCAAAAAGAAAGATCCATAAAAGAAACAAACCCACAGCAGTAAGATATTGATTATTGTAAGATAATTGTTTGTATTGGGACCTTTTATTGTTCACTCTATGCTACCATTAGAATATAAATTTTGTTAAATGAAACAGCATTGGCTGTGTAACTTGTTTCTAACAGGAGCATATTTAGGTGAAATGTCAGCCATGTACTGAGACAACAACCTAAAACCTGTAGTAAAATATGAAGTGGTAAGCTTCTTTAACATAAAATCACATAACAGATGATGCACATGGAAATGTGCAGGCTGTTTGCCCATTTTAGGCAAAACACAAAAAAACAAACATTCTAACTTTCTAACTGTAAACATAAACAGTTCATGACAGAAATAATTTTTCGTTTCTAAAAGATTAAAAAATAAAAAAAATGTGTCAGCTTACTTTACAAATTTCACAATGTGTTTCAACTGTGGCTAACACTTTAAGAAAAAGTGAACGGCATTTAGTACTGTTACCATTAGCATTCATGCTCGCAAACTCCATAAACATTAACCGCTAGCTTTTTTAATTTATTTTTTTATTATTATTATTTTTACAAACTATAGCTCAATGGACATAAAACTGGACAAGTCAACAAAACTAAACTCAAAGTCAGGACATGAACATATTTTAGTTTGTGCTGAATAAATTAATTCAAATACAATTACAAGCTAATAAAATTAGAAAGTATATGTCTAATAGTTTTCTTTTAAATTCAATGGATGTGATATTACTCAATCTATCTATCAGGCCGACTATTTTATCAGTCATCTTGTATGGGCTGCAAGAATTAACTTACAAAGTGCTTCTGTAACCTATTGCTAGCCTCTATCAAGACAGAAAAATTCTGAATAACTTACAACTGTTTGCACCATGCTGCCACCTGCTGGTACTGATACCACACAAGACTGCAAAGCAAAAAATAAGAGGCTACCCCAGATGAAATGGCCGTTTATGCCACATGACTCATAATCTGCAACATGAACTGGCTCTGAATCATTCTCAGCTTGAAAGTAATGTATGAAGCACTAGTGCCACTCCGCCAATTCAGATATATTATTTATCATTTACTTATTTTACCTAGAAATAAAACAAGGCTTGCAGTTGGTAAGCATCAGTTATGTCAATAAAACAGTGGAAAATCCAATGTCACTAGTTCACGAAGCCAACATGTAAAGCATTAACAGTCCTTTGATGGAATAAAAGTTTTTTTTTTTCTATGTCCTTTAGTCGGAAATCATATATAGTTTGAGCCACAACACCTTTCTTTAAGTGTTGGATCACTATGGTAGACCATCTTTTCAGCCCTCACACCAGCAGAAATAGTTCTTCCAAGGTACAAGATTTCTTTCAAAAGGCTCAAGATTTATAGGAGACATTGATAGCAGCTAAAAGGTGAGATAAAACGAAAATGATTCACATTTGAAACAGCCCAATCAGACACAACCCACAGATAAAACGCTGGCTCCTTTGGGAGAGAGCTTACAAGTCTGTAGCTATCGTTTATTCCTTAATTTCCTATACAAGCCACCTTATGTTTCCCCTGTTGGTTGATTTCATAACGTGTATTTTAATTGTGAGGCCTCTAATGTCCCCTGGGTTGCCACAACATCCTGCTTTTATGGGTTCCTAAAATGTGCTGTGAAGAGGACTAATTTTTCCCTTGTTGCCATTTTGAATCACAACTTTTTAACCTCCGTCTGGGGTGCTGACTTTGATTCCTACCAACAGATACCTTGACAAATCAGGATGATAAATTCCAACATTTGGACAGTGTTTCTGTGTGTTGCTATTCCTGTTGTATTTGAAGATGTTTCTGGACGAGAGATCTGAGAGCTGTGGTGCACAACAACTCTTCACCAGGGGGATTCTCCTGCCATTCTTTCCCTCAGATGCGGGCCTTATTATCACTCTTATTACCTTTTTTTTGTTGGCTTTTTTTCCTGCTGCACCATCTGTCTGTCCTGTGCTTGTTAAATCAGTTTGCCCATTCATGGCGCCCTCTACCACGGCTTCACCCCTGGCGCTCTCGATTTAGTCTCTGAAAACGCCACAAAATAATATGCAAGACTGAGTCAATCCAGCCCAAGTTCTTGGATGCTTGTCAAACAATACAAGAACAACAGCATGATTTGTTCTTTGCACAAATCTCAACAGTCTATACCCTCTTGGCATTGTTAAGAGAAGGCAGAGACAGACATGAAGAAAATCTCCTATCAATCTACGGGATATTAGCTGCAAGGCAGCCGTTCATACTGCCAATGATGTAACCCTCTGTGCCAGTATGAGCAAGTGCCATAATAAATTACTTCACATCATCCAGTGCTTTTATCAGATGATAGCACTCTGTGTGGGTTGTGTGATTTCAGGCTTCAGATTGTGTTGTTGTGGCGGTGGCAGCATGGTGATTAAGAGTGTGTGAGGGGGAGAGGGAATCCGAAAACAAAACTGTGTACAAGGCTGTAATTGTACAGGGTTTATCATTTATGCAGAGGATAATGTCTGAATCTGGAACCCTAACTGGCGCTACCCCGACAGCACACATAACTTATTGTTAGAGATACGGGCCTATTTATTTGACACCCTTTACACTCACTTGGCGGTATTTAGCCTTTTTTTTCTTCTTGGAAGCAGTTGTTGAATTCATTTGCAAGGGATAATTTTACTCATCTAAAACAAGAGAAAAGCTATTTTAAAGAAAGCCTATAATTCCCATTATGGACATTGTGATCAAATATAAACATACTGTGTATGTGTACTTTACAGGTTTTCCCTAAACATTTAAATGTCAACTTTTACAGGAATAATCCTGCTCAATTGTCACTTCTGTGCCTCTATACATGTGTGTCAGTGGCTATATTTACATGCAGTCAGTATTCCAGTTTCTGAAACACTGGTTAACATCTCAACGCAGACTCCTTGCGAACAGAACATGGGCAGAACACAAACAAATGTTCGTTTTGATGGGAATATCCCATAGGCGTATACATGACCAAATATTCGGGTTAGAAAAAGAGTAATCCAGGGGTGATTTTCCGTTTTTTAGAAACTGGAATATGAGCATATTCTGTGTTTTCAAAAGGGTCATTGGTGTTTACATGGCTGTGCGCAACTGGGTTATTGCTAATATTTTGAATATGGAAGGGTTAGTGACTGCATGTACACGTAGCCAGTATATGTGTCTTAACACTTAATCCTCTCCTCAGCCTGTATGTTCAGGTTTTAGTTGTATTGGGATGTTTCTGGACGGAGTGTAAGTATGGTAACCTCAGCCAATCATAGCGTGCCAGTGCACAAGTGACTTTGCGTGTTGATTGACGAGTGGGAAAGCAAGAAAAAAATCAAAGTGAAACAAAACGCCAAAAAGACAAAGCTTTTTACTAAACCAGGCTGAAGCTTGGCTCGACTTTCACTCGCTTTTAGGAACTTGGAGTGCAGCACAGGACGAAGAGCGACGCGAGTTGGCTTTCTTTTCCAACCAGGAATGTGTCAAATACTCATGATTAGCTTGTGCTAACAAGCCAAGTCAAATACACTGCTCTCGAGTCTCTCCCACGTAGAAATGATAGGTGGTTGCTCAGCTAGTGAGTGTAATCACGTAGTCATGGAAGCTGTGGGTGTGCGCTGCCGCTGGCACTGAGCCAAGGAGGAGGAGCCCAGTTTGAATTTGTGTTTACTAACAAGTAATGCAAATTCCATCAGACCCCACCTTTAGAGTAGTAAATCTGTTGCACTTCCTTAATTTAAGCCAAAATTCACCTTACCACATTAACAAATGCCAATAGTGTGTTCCATTTACATTGGAAGTGTGAAGTGGGGAGTGGGAATGATGCCATTTCTGAGTCACAGTTGCCATGTCGAAAAAAAAACTTGCCATAACAGCAATATTTCTAAAACACTGAGCAATACTATGTATAAGGCTGATTTTTGGCGACAAACACTCGTCAGGACAGCTAAAATAAGCAGAGCATCACAGGAGCTTAATTCTTGGTAGGCAATTCCAACCTCGGGGGCCATTCCAGTTGAAATTTCCCACTTGGAATTCGTAAATCCAGAGTACAAATGGAACGCACCATAATCATGCACCATAAATGGCAGACTGAAGAAGTATGGACTGAAGAAGGCAGGAATCAAGTTGAACCTACTCAACCTCTGTGCCACACACGTCCAAAATTTCCCTTATTTCAGACTTCAACCTATTTCAATCAACGTTCATATACTCCATGTACCTCTTCTCACATTTCCATCATGAATTTAAGAAGTTTGAGTTTCCCAAAAGAAACTGCTCCCACCAAATTCTCCTCTCATCTCAGAAAGTAACTTTTCCTTTCCACCTCCCCTTTTTTTTCTCCTCACCAATGTCTCCAGCCTTGTTTTTAGTGAAATAACAGCAGTTTTATCTCTCCTCAGCCGAGCTGGCAAAAGATGAGACGAATGTGTGGGTGGTGGGCACCCTGGCATACCTGAGCAAGCCTGTGCTTGGTGGGCCAGTGGGTGACATTGCCAGACTGCAGACATGTTGGCAGAGACACGAACACGATCAGCTGAGGACTCGGTTTCCCTGATAGTTGAAGGTTTTTGAGCAAGAAATATTAAGACAAAACAAGTATTTGATTTCGCTCGGTAGATATGATAAAGCTGTGTCTGACTTCAGTGGAGGAGCAGAGAAGAGGGATTGGGAGCTGGGAGTGCTGGAGAGGTTACTGTATTAATCTGCTTGCTCACTAGTATTAGACGCTGTCTGGCTGCCAAATTCTGAATGCAAGTGTTTGCCAAAGTGACGTCAATACCAGACAGTACATCTATCCTTGTCCCCTCATGTAAATCTGCATTGCTTTTCTATCAGAACACATTACACTGAGACTAACCTGACCACTTATCCTCTGTGTTCATGCTTCATTTACCTTCACGACATGACTGACCTCACATTACAGGCAGGTTCATGTAAAACAAAGCAACATGAACATGTTACCCTAAACAAGTGAAGCATTTACATCCCTTTTCTGATAGCTTTGATTGTGATACTCACAGAATGAGACGAGTGTTCGTTTATTTTTTAAATTACAGCTTGTAAACTGTAGCCTGTGTTTAGCAGCGACTTTTATAAATAACAAAAGCTTATTTATAGATCAGTGGTTGGATAATTTTCACAAAACCTGTTATTTAGGTAATATTCTAGTATGCTGAGCTCAAAGAAAAGCAAGTACACCTTTTGAATTAAACCAGCTTTTAAAAGAAAAAAATATATTGTTAATTAAAGAGGCTGTGAGGACGATGTGGGAAAGCAAGGTGAGTGATAGAGACTCTATTTCCCGTGAGCACTAGCACCCACTGACATGACTTGTTTAAGACAACTTTTTACCAGATTCAAAAAGATTAGGTAATGTATTTGCTAATAGTTAAGTAGCGCTATTGTTCAAAACATGAAAATAAGTCATCTTTGTACACTAAGTTGGTAGCATAGTTTAGTAGCAGGCTATATTTCACACGACTCACAGCCCGGTGCTCTGAGTCGCATCTGTAATGTGTAATGTTAGGGAATCCTGGTTATGTCCTACCAGTGCTCATCCACCAACTCCAAGCAGAGCTAATGTAACCTCACTCTTCATTTTATTGATAGACTCTCAAGTTTGAACAGACCACTGCAGAATAACTGCTGACTGTGGGTTTGAATAAACATTAGCACAAACAGTTAAGACCGTGTTTTAGCTTGTGCTCTATCACTCAATAGTTTATTTTTCTTCTGCTCGTCTGTCTTTTTTTTTTTTTTTTTTTTGACAGTTCAGCTCCAGTTTCTGCCATTACTACAAAATAAATCCAAGAAATCATTTTTCAGCAGAGAATAATAGATCTGTCTTCTGTGGAAGACATGGATGATTTGACCATGATACGAGAAACAGCACTTACAAATAACCTCTTTTGGCGCTGATAATCTCTTTTTAAATTGTGGATTATGAAAAGCTAAATATCTAGAATTAAGATTTTTTTTTCAAGAGATCATATAGAAAGTCCTCATGTGGACAATAAAAGTAGACTTTTTCTGATAAAGGATCTTAATAAGCTGGATTTTTTTGAGGTCAGTATTTCTTAATGCAGATATTCCTTAAATCTAAACAAAGGGGAAAAAATGCCTGTGGATTCATTTTAAGATTACAGGTACATAATCTTATCAGTGTGGTCTGCATTCCTGCAGAAGTACTGTTTTTAATATGATTGCTTCCAGCCATGTCCTTAATAGAAAACTGTAGCATTATTTCACTTTGTATTGTTGAAAAATCTCACTGAGTGACACAAGGCACTGAGTGTGTTGATATTTTTGACATGCTTTTGTGGGGTTGAAAATGGAATATTTGCACAGCTATTTTATTTGGATTAATTGATGAATAGATGTTTGAATAATAAGCTGTGAGTCAGAAAATCAATTGAAAAGAAGAAAAAAAAGGACGGAAATGAATGTGATATGTGTGAAATATCAACCAGCAGTGATAGACAGATGGATCACTAACAGTACTCAGCTTTTTACCCACCCACACCTGGAGTTTCAGTCAAAAACATTGCTCGTACATAATGGATGAAAAGAAATCGAAGCATACGTCTGATCTCCAATTTGTTCACTGCTTCATGCCGTTTCATCTCCCGCAACACCATGTTTACTGACCTGGCAACATGTCATGTTGTGTCAAGTCCTCGGTCCTAAGAAGACTCGCTGAACGGAAAGGTCAGAAAAGCATGCTCATAAAGGGATGTGGACAGCTTTTAGCCTGTGGCTTTGCTTTAATCAAAGCCAAATGCAGTTGCAGTCAGAAAACACTTCTGATTTATTCAAGCAACAGTGCACACTGGCTCTGAGTAAGACCTGTGGGATTTGTGGCGTTGAGGGCATTGACTAAGAAATCACAACATTTCCTCCAGAGGTATGAGGTGTGCTGGTATGTTTGTGTGAGTGTGTGTGTGTGTGCCTGTGTGTGTCTGTACAGGCTGTCCTTGTGGCGAGTCTGTGCCCTGGGCTGTTTTTTCCCTGACTTTGTCAGAAACATGTGGCATGCAGCAATACACCTGCAAGTCATGGTGTTAAGTCACTGGTGCTGTGCACTTCACAGTCCTTGGGCCAGTCCATGGTTAACCAGGTTTACTCCTTATCTTGCACCGAACAGCTCCATAACTAAAAATAACCTCCAAGTTTCATTTCTAACCTCTTACTTCATTCTAATTTACTGCAATAACAACCCAGCCAGACTTGTGTTTCACTATCATCATCGTTAGCCTAATTACGCAGAGGAAGGCGTTTGTTTTCTGATTCTGAATATAACTGCATCACTGCTTCTATGGCAACAAATACACTGAGTGAGATTGTATGTTTTGAAGAGGAGCATTGTGGTGTGTGAGCAGCAGTGAGCTCTTCCATCACGATGAGAGACAGCCCACACAGCTTCCAAATTGCTGATGAGCTTATTTTTAGTCGAGGGGTTTGCCCCAGTGTCTGCTTTCCATGTGGGACTGACAGAAAATGTAGAGCAGATTTCCCAGTTAATACTTGTACAGCAAGCCCTTCCTGCTCCGTAATTAACCAATTAACAAGCAACATGCCCCACCAACACCATACCTGATTCAGTTTGCGATCAGTAAATGCTCGTCTGCAAAGTTTTAATTGTGCCCGAGGCAATAACTTACTGTTTGTAATCACATTCTCTCCCTCCCTATATTGCACCATGGTGCGTTTGGGAGGAAAAAACTTACTGGCGCAAGCTAATTCAGAGAGCCTCCATGTAGAGGTGAGCACAGTGCACATTACCAGCAGTGCTTAGGGTTTTGCTGAACAACAGAATGAGAGTTAATATACTCCCCGAATTATTAACACATTGTGCATTTATAGCCTCCAATGAGAGGTGAGAGGCAGGCAGGGGAGCTTTCACTCAACATGTCCCCTCAGTACGCTAAGGTTGTGTTGAGATTACAGAATGCAGACACATGCAAAGAAGAAACTCCCTGTCTCCATATTTCAGAATGAGCTATTAGGTTAATACTTGCTTTAGTGAAGAGCAAAAGAAAAAAAAGGCAACATCACAGGTTTAGACTCGGGGAACCCTTGCATGGTGGAGGCGAGCCGGGTGCCAGAGCCAATCATTGTTCAGGAGGGAGACATGGAGCGTGGACTAGATGAATCACTAAGCTGTCATGTGTCTGTTTCACGTCCTGACTGTGGGGAAGCAAATTATAGGTGACTTAATGTTCCTTTTTTCTCAGCTTTCTGGTTCTCTGCCAGGCAATACACGGAGCAAAGAAGGCAGAAATGTTCAGTCTGTTAGACGCGAGCTGCCACTAATTGTTCAACTCAAATCCCTCCATTTTCTTTTTGGAGACCACAGCCACCCTCCACTTTTAAAAACACATGCTATTGACGCCATTGGCAACAATCAACTTCAAGCCATTACAAGCATTCTAATGTGACGGACAGAGGCGAGACTGGGATTAGCTTTGCACTCTTGATGTCCCATACACACACCCTTACTGCGAAACACAAACAATCTGGGGCAGCTTTTCCAAAATCCAATTGTTGTGAACATGAAGCCAGCTAGTTTCAGGCAGTGGGGGTGAGTTTGGCCCACACATACCAATTAGGCCCGTTTCCAAAGCAATACTGCACAATGCTGCCCAGAGGACTGCAGCAGAACAAGACTTTGATTTCCCTCAATGTGATAGTAATTTCATATTCCTCTGAAAAGCAACATGGCTACTGAGGCTTGAGTCTCGAGATGAGCGATGAGGAGCAATCCACAACAAGATGCTTGTTTGGTCATTTACATACAATTTTTCGAACAAATGTGCAAATCTGTTGTGACTTGTCTGGAGCAGAGGTAGGCGAGGACTTGCGCGCTTGTTTGAACAGCCTGTTATACCTCCTCACGCCATTCAACGAAGGCCGCTTTGATTGGCCTTGTGTCGTCCCTGGGTAGCTTTGTTAACCGCTTGCGTTTGATCTGTTATTGTCTCTCGCTTTTCCGCTCACGAGCTGGAGAGTAATCCTTGCATTTGGGATCAAAAATCAAGGCCGCAACTGGGGGCGCAGCCTGTGGTCTTGACGCCGGCTAAACACTGTTGAGTCTGAGTCCCAGCACAGTGTATCAGACGGATTGAGGAATAGAGAGGGAGGAGGCTTGTAATGAGAGTCAGGGGAATTACTACCGTCTATTTATAGGGGTGTAGGATTGTTTACCTTCATTCTTAGCTACTTGTTTTGACGGGTGGTGAACTGCTAATGAGCGGGGTGGGGGGTTCTCGATGTTGCCAGATTTTTCTATCCTCCCCTTTATCCCTGAAATTCACCTTTGAGATCAGTGGAGCTGGTTGTATGATTCCTCTTAAAATTCGGTGTCCTCCTTTTTCATGCATTTGTGATAAAAGACGATCACATTTTGGGCAATGAGAGTCACAGCGACAGCAAGACAATAGGTCAGGACTTAGTTCTTTGCCAGACAGTGTGGGAGAGCCTTGTGTTGGAGTAAATCTTCGCTCTCTCATTTGAATCACTGGGAATGCTCAATCATTTGTCACAAGGGAGGAGAGAAAGCAAAGTGCCCCAAAGAGAACAGAGGTGCTACTGTGAGGAGGCGGCCATATTAGCAGAGATATTCTTCAGGATTATGTTGCCCCCTCAACCCAGGCCAAGAATTTGTCAGCAGAAGTGCAGATATGGCTCTATCAATAATCCATGGCATTGTGTATTTCCCAACTGATGCCATTATACGGCTGGGGGATGACAGCACTCACCAACTCCATCATCTTATCCACGGGGACCAGGATCTCATAAAGCGCTCTCAACATAGACATCTCATATAACGGGTAATAACTCCAGCCAGTTAATACAGGGGAATTATCAGGGAGAGGAGCGATGAACCCAGCAAAAAGCGGGGCTGCCATGGCTGTTGTAGAGCAAAGACAGAGAGAAACAGAGAGGGGGGCAGGTGTTGAAGAAAGGGGGAGGCATGAAAGGAGAGGAAGGGGCAATGAGAGAGCATTAGAGATAAGACAGAGGGGGGAGTTGGTGGAAGATAAGAGGCAGAGGAGGAGGAGAAATACAAAGTGAGAGGGAGCGAGGTTGTCGTGTGAGACACAAAAGTAAGAGAAGAGGAAGAGCAATGAGTGCGGGGTAAAAGAGGAGTAAGAGAGACAAATGAGGTAATGATTTAACTGAACGCAGTGTGAGGGCAGCAAAGTACTCGCAATTCTTTTGAACTCTGCTCTATTGAAAATCCTCTTTGAGTGCCAGGATCTTTTTTTCTTACCACCACAGAGAAACTAAAGGTAGCTTTGCAAAAGACTCTGTAATGAAGAGCTTAAAGTAAGTATCTCCCTAATCCAAATTAAAGCTGTCTGTAATTGTTTCATTACAGAATCATTCAAAGGTTGTTACACAGTGAATGTGGCATAATATCTTTTTTTCATAACCTATGCTGGTTCATATTTAGCTTTAACCACTAAAGATACCTCTTTTTGTTCACAAAATCCTGGTAAGACCCAAATGACTACAGACTCAGATGCTGCAAGTAATCCCTAAAAGTTTAGTTTGATCACTGTTTGATCAACATCTATGACAAATATTCACCATAAATTGCAAGAGGATACGAGTTTGGTCAATAATTTCACACTATATGGTATAACGCTGGCAGTGATCAGGGTAACAACAGATATGAGTGAACACTAAAAACAGCTGGGTTATTTCATTTAACTACTGGGTTATGAAATGTTTAACCCATAATGCAGGAGTCCCCAAACTTTTTCTTGTCAGGGCCCAACAACTTTTCCCTTCTCTGATGGGGGGGCCAGGGTCAGTTTGTAAAAATATAGTGTGACGATCGCAGAGGTGTCCAAACGCAAATATTTATTGTTTCCCTAAAAGCCACACATAACCAAATATTAATAAACCTTTCTGGGATCTTGACAGGAAAAAAAAACAGAAAATAAATAATAACACTAGTAATTAAATATATAACACTATTTATGAAATAAATAATTACCAAATAACCCTTTTCAGGTTTTTCACAGAAAAAAAAAGACCATGAAGTATTAACTTCCTTGTAGACACCAGTGTTTGCAGCTCTCTCTCATTAACTTGACTATGAAAACCAGAAGGCAAGCAGGCTAAGAAACCAAACTAAGTGATACAACACCTACCAGCACAATACATTTCCCTACCAGTATGGTTGTACAACAGGATTTTTTTTTTTCTGAGGGTGGGGTTTCAGATAGGGCACAAACTGCAGAAGGGTGGAATAGAAAGTTACGTTCAATGCATGTGTAAGTCTGGATCACGTGGCCAGACTGAAAATTAAAAAACATAATGCGCCCCTGGTATTGTTCAAGGGGGCCGGGCAAAATGTGGAGGCGGGCCGTAACCGGCCCCCAGGCCGTAGTTTGGGGACCACTACCATTATGGGTTATTCATATGGGATTTGGGTTATTTTTTGTGCAACTCAAGCGCTGAGTTAAAATCCCTCAACCCAACATACTTTGGTTGACTCAGTACCTGGTTTGTTTGTGATTGGAACGTCACATCATCATGCCGACACATGTGCTCCACCAATCAGACACCGTGCCAGGCTCAGTGCCCTGTGCACTCACACATATCAGCACCTTTTCAATATTCAATACAATTTTCTCTGTAACTAAACTTCAAATATCTGCCCCGTTACATTTTAAGACAATGTTTTTAGCAGTCATTTTTGTTGTGACCACATCTTGTAACCGTGAATGAGAGAATGAGACCCTGCTGTACATCTCAACATCATATCAGTTATCACAGACTGTCTGTGCTCCTCAAGCCATGAACTGACTATCTGCGCACCATGGCACCCACCAGTTGTCTGTGTTCCACAGCACAGACTGTCTGTGATCCATGGCTTTATGAAATAAGTTAAAAATAAAGTCAAATTTGACCAGTCTTGTTTTTATGCGTTACTGGTTGATTTTACCTAGGTTTATCAGGTCAAACTAACTACTGCTAGGCTGGTGCTATAATGACCCAGCAGCTGGATCATGAAACAGCCCAAATTGGGTTATTTTTAACCCAACCTTTTTAAGTGTGTAGTCAGCAATCAAACCATTTAACTATTCTTGGTGAATGAGCTGCTCTTCGTTTGTGTCACATGCAGGTTAAGTAATTACTTTTTATCAGAATCTAACCTCTCCCAGAGAGCTGTCCATTGTGCAAATATTTTATATGATTTTCTTTCACAAAGTGTGTGTTCTCAGACGAAAACTTCCCTTGTTTACGGGACTTTTACTCTATGTGTTTGAAACCAAGTTTGATGGCCAATGTCTCTCTTAAAAGTGGAATTTTCAACTAATCACCTGTTTCAAAACTAGTTGAAAATTTGCTGATAAACATCAGCTGGTGTCGCAAAATATTAACAAAAAAATAGCAGTAAGGCACAAGTTAAAGGTGTTTTGTCGTCTGTTCTTAGCTATGGTGTTGTGATACAAGTAAAAACAAACAGGAAGAATTTATTACTGTTCAACAAATCCACTCAACATTTTTGTTTTTTATGTATACCACAGTGAAATAATCCTCGGTTTATGTCATGGAGCGTGGTGAGTTTTTCTTTTCAGTTGTAATACGTGAACACAATCAGTAAACATGTAAATGGGCTTTTTTATTAAAGCTGTTTCTATGACAAAGGCTGGGTCTGGGCTGTTTGACAACCCAACATAAATGGTTATAACAGACAGAGTTTTGTGGTGCCAACTGTGATAATTCACCAGATCAGCGATAATTTCCTCCAAAGACAAGAGTAGGGATCTAGCAGACTGAGTTGACTATTACCATATCTTAAATCTGCAGCATGGAAAAAAAAAACAAAAAACTAACAGCGTTTAAAATCCTTCATCTTCCCCTAGGTACAACAAACTACCAAAACATCAGGTCCTGAGTCAACCTCACTGACACCCTCTTTAAGAAGGAGTTCATAATGCATTATTTGTTTCCCTGGTATGTGCTGTGCAGCTTGTATGCATACCAGGGTAGTGCATTACCTTTGATTACACTGTCACAGCCTCAACAACACATCAGATGTTTTATGAAAGCAGAGAAAATTTCTTCTTTGAGCCGAGGAAACACAAAGTGGAACTGAATATTTTCGCTGACATATGTTCCATCCCATATCCTTTATTCACCATCCCCACATCATAAACACAAAGTTTACTTTATTGTTCGTAATATCATTTTGGACACAGCCATTATGCTCCAGAAGTAAAAATAGTGCACTTGGTTTCAGATGAGGAGTGATTTTAGACAGCGCTATAGCGAGTATGTCGTGTAGTTGTGCTCTCTTATAAAACTGCCTGGACAGTTGTGCCACCCCTCGTCATCTTTGTTCTATGTCACTGCCCATTAAATCTTCAGCAACCAATAATAATAAGCATCTGGCTCCGGCCCTTTATCAGGCCTTTTAGTCTTAAATGTGGGTGGGTGCCAGCTACCAGAGCTATTAGCACAGAGAGGGACAGGAGGGAGAAAATAAATATATAATAATGCCACCCACCAAGCAAAGATATTCAGTGTTTGCATTTCAGGGGACAATAAAGAGGGCCATCTGTTCCTGTCATTCGTGCTTTATTGTTTTCCTCGGCGGGCCACTCACTTTGGAACGCCACATCAAGCCCTCCCCACCTTCCATTCTCCCTACTCTAGGCCCCCGACACGCACAAACTACAGTCAAACTGTGTGTACACAAGTTCCACCACAAACAGACACACACAGGCACACATGTAGTGCTCTCACCCCAAGCCTTGTTGAGCTGAATGGCAAAAAATAGACGTTTAAAACATGTTGCATTTCAGATCTTTGGTAGCAAACTCAGAAAAAGAAATATAAAGAATGGATTTCGTGTCCTTCATGTTGGCACCAATGTTGGAATGGCAAATTCTGCCAAATGGTTTTCTTGTGTTCCCACAGCAGGATCATGAGTTTAAAAAAAAGGAAGAGGAGGTTGGGAAAACAAAACACGCTTGTTTTGTCTCCTGGCTTTCTTTTTTTTCTTCTACCAAGGAGGAGGGCTGAAATATCGGTTTAGGAAATGAAAAGCTCTGAGGGGACATTTTTGACAAGATCCCAGTACCACTCCCCGCAGAATCGGCCTGGCAGTTGGCTGTAGGATGACTCACGCTCTGTGGTGACATCCTGTGGTTGTGCTGAACAGAGGGTTAATCAGCAAGGTGACGGAGCGCATGACAGACGCCATTTTGTGCCAAGCTGCAAAGCACGATTGTAAAGGAAGACGCTGGTGATCATATCATGAATTTGGAGAGAATGGCAATGACTGAGAGAAGTGAGAAGGAAACCAGCTGTAGCTTTAGCAAAAGACTGTTTTACAGCCACACTCTAAAGCCCCTTTGAGAAAGTTTCAGTCTGTGTCGATTTTAGCGCCCCCTGTAGAAAAAGTGCAGGTCTTATGTCTTTGCTGATCTTGTCCTGGACATCTGTGGGCAGTGTGTTTTGATGGAGAAAATCTCACCCTGTGTCCTTTTGACAGTGAAATATAATACCAATAAAGATGTTTTGCTATGAAAAATGAAAATGAAGTCTGATTTTGCCAGAAAGTTGAATTGTTTTAGTCTGATACTCCCACAGTGGAGGTTTCAGGCCCTTGATCTAACACTATAGAAATGTGCAGTCTTTGATCTGAAGGTTTTGTTTGCTTTCATAGCTTATAAAAAAAGAGTCACAATTAATGTCACTCTGTTTCAAAGTGGCTTAAAAATCAAAAGTAATAGCTATTTTAATGTTATAATATGCTTTTATAGCTTGTGCGTGAATGGTATTACTTGATGATAAGCATAAAACTTCTTAAACAGGGGTCCTGGGTTAAATGAGGGGTGTAACAAACCCCAGATCTTACCTGGAGTTTGGGTGTTGACTTAAGCTATGTGCGTAATACTTGGACCAAGCCAAAGTGGGATCATTTCCCAACAATGACTATGTTGGAACCAAAATTTGCTTTTACTTTTACTTTTTCCTTGTGGATAAATTACACACTTCATTCTGCTGAAGTACCACAAACTGCAGTTCCTGGACCACGTAGGCCACCATGTAGGCTAACGTTACATGGGACTGGCCTCACACTCATCCTGCAAACCAGCCTTTCAGCACCAAGGACAGCAGCCGAAGCTCCATACCAACTCTTATCTAACAGCCTTCCCTGACTTGTGCTCAAACTACCAAAGCCTGATGATGTCTACAAACTACCAAACATTCAAATATATTCGACACTAACAAAGCTACACAAAGATATCTTAAACGGGCAGTATTACCTCACAAACCCACACCAAGCTATTCCATTTACAAAAACAGGAACCTGCGGCAATTCTGGATAGCTGCTTTTTTGATCTTCCTTCATGGGCCCCTTCACCAGTTGTACTGTCCATATTTACACCACTGTCTCATGTCTCCCAATGTGCCAGACTGAACACACAGCCAGTGCAAATTAACATTCACAGTCTAAATGCAATGGAGCAGAGCTGGAGCAGAGACACATCTGGTGTATTTGAGCTGTTGGGCTTCAAAACTCTAATTCAGAAACTAATGGATGACATCACTAAGACAATGTTCGTGCTCTACATAATTCATGGAGCGGAAGTTCAAAAAGAAAAAAAGAGGGTTTGTGGACTTTTGTGTGAATATTTGGACCTCTGATAAGAAGAAAAGTAAAAAAAAATAATGGACATAATGGATTGCCTCATTCATACAGTGGGGAGTGGCATATCCAATCCAGTTGAACACCTCAGTTTCTGAGTGATACTGGGTTTGCTTAAATTTACTGCTTTGAAACACTTACGAATATTATAGATTCAAAAGTCAGAGAAATTTAATATTTCATGCTCTATTTTCAAAAGTCATACTAAACACATTTTCATATAGTTATACTTTTAGTCAGTATATTTCACTTGGTGTTGTGCCTAAATTGTGATAGATTAACCTCTATGCATCTTATAACCAAATGCTTATGCAAAACCTGGATTAGGGGTTTTTGAAGTATGGGGTCAAGAGGGGCAAAGCTGGATTAAACTAAATGCATAAGTTAACAAGTGCTGATGGACATGTACATAAAGTTTTTTTTATTATTTTTTTAAGATTTGCCTATTCTAAGTCTTAATGCTAAGTTAACATGCTGCTCGCAGATTCCAAGACAAGGCTCTGATAACAAAGTTATTATATAAGGCTGATTTAAATATAATAATAATAATAATAATAAAAACTTACAGGTTATAAATACTGAATGAAAGAGGAAACTATATCTTCATGCGTTTTGGAGATAAAGGTTTATATTAAGGTCTTTATGATCTAACTGCATCTTAATCATTAATTTGTCATAAATACACAGGAAACAATTCCATTAATGCCCAACATGATGTATCATTTTAGGTTGTGCTGTAGTTTGAAACGGATACAAAAGCAGCGGGTGAATATTGTCTCAAGACAATACAAGCAAGAAACCACTTACAAGCAATCTTTTCTCATCAGTGATCTGACTGAATGCAAGATTTGCAGGTGCTTTTCCATCACAGTCAGCAAGGTTAAACTCCAGAGAAATTAAACAAATTGCTCCTTTAATGCAGAGTAAAACAAATGGAGAACTTTAGTGCACATGTGGAACCCTCTTGGGTTCTAATTATGTAAAACTATAGACATCAGAAGGCACTGAATTCTTTAATGAGCACTTGAGAGAACAAAGGGAATTTAAGTGCATGTTAATAAGAGAGGCGAGACAACAGGAGGAGGCAAAACGCCACAGAAAGAATCACTACACATTAAAAGGGGGCATTTGCCATCTCACCACCAACCAGCATCTTCCGACAGTTACACCACATAACACTGCGGAGGGATGTATTTCTTACTGTGAGTTGTGGCAGTTAGACTGAGCACATGCATAATGTGCTGATAGCTTCTCCATGGAAACAACATACAATAAATTGAGATAAATTGAACGTCAAGGAATTCAGATTTTGCTATTAGTGCAGGAGAGTCACTTGAACATTTTTCTCTCCAACAGTGAACTGAGGACTTCTCCCTGACAGCGTGCTGCATGTAGGTATAAAATTACAGGTTTAACTCCCCTGTTAGATCCTCAGGCTGCCGGTGGCTTCCACAGTGCCACAGGCACAGTACGTTTGGATTCACTCAATAACAAACAAGGCGTGATGTGTTTGGGAAGCTGTGTTCCACTTCGCTGGTCGGTAGGCTGGCCAATTAGCATTGACAAAGACTCCCGTGAGTAAAGACAGGCTGAAAAACCACCTAGATAGCATGTTTCTGTTCAAGAGCCAAAAATGGATCACGCTGTGTGGGGGTCCTTTAATCCCCCCAGTTCCTCTGAATAATTCTTTATATTTAAAAAAAAAAAAAAATGAGGAGGAAGATGATCTACCTTCATTTACAGGTACCTGCTGTCTGTTTACAGTTGCAAACCTAGCTTAATTACCATTTTTCTATATGTCTGTAGGCTACAACGGACTGTTGTTGAATACCTAAGAGTCAGCTCCAGTGGCATTGAGTGTTTGGAAACACATCCTACTGGGAATACTCACATTTTTTTTTCAACATGATGCAGTAAGTTAAACTGTTTTCAAAATGACAACTTACGTGAACTGATTAGACACTTAATAAAGCAGAAACAATGCTTCGAATTACTACCCAAAGCAGGACAGCTGCAGGAAGTTTAATCCTGTTTCATCCTCCAGAAAATTTTGTTCGCATTTTGTGCACATTTAATCCATCGATAAATGACAGTGATGGATCAGTTATGTGAGTAGCTAATTTAATAAAGTGACCATCTTTAAACAATCTCTCTTACCAGATAAAACAAAGTGGAAGCTTCTGTAGGATAAAAAGGGACTGTCTTTTATTGTGTGCATTAATTGAGCATTTAAGTCTTGATAAAACAGCAGCATGGCTTTATGAAATTGAATTTCCTGTATCAAGTAAATGTGTTTACATATATCAAAGGAAGAAAAAGACACCAGTTTTGAGTGGGGTTGTTGTATGTTTCATTGTTTTACAACCATAAAAGAACAAAAAAAGTAGAAAAAAAAAGAAAAACAGATAACTGCTTCATTCTTCCTCAGTCCGTCCTCTGGGACTTGGGCTTATTTGTTCCTAGTGGTATAAATCTCTGAATCAAACCTTCATTGAGATAAAATATACAATTTTGAAAGAAATATTTCGCCGAGCAGCTGGTCACTGAAAATCAAGCTATATTACTAAACAGGAGGAGTGTTTTTCAGTATGTTAATTAAAAATGAACGTTTATACCAAGCTGTCCACCTGTCTTTTTTAGGATATGTATCAGCATCAGCCATATGCACCCACCAACTCATCAAAGAGTACACATCTTTACCATGGCTGTCACATGATACATTTTTAAAGATTGGACTAACTGCTGGATCTAAATAGTTGATTACCATTATTATTTGCTGAGTCATATGCTTGTAACTCCATTATTTTTGCATTTGCTATTTTAAGTCCTTATTGACTCACTGATACAAAGCAGCACAGAAGACAACTTTAATACCAGAGTCTGCCACAATATGACTGGCTTGAAGTCAGATGCTATCCAGCTCATAGTATTGTGATGGGATTTTTTAATTCTACTTGGAAGTAAAAACTGCTTTTGACTCATCAGCTGAGATGTCTGAGCATTCTAAAGGGAAATGTGACATTTAAAAGTCGTCAGTAGCAAGAAGCAGGGAGATGCAGCTTAGCTATGGTGTGCTTTAAGAGCCAAAATAGCATGGGAATAAAAATAGTTTGCAAATTTCAGACCTCAATCATATCACATTAAACCAGGTTTACATGTATAGCCCTAATATTTTATAGATGACTGTAAAGAAAAACAAGAAGCTTGTATCAAGAAATACAGAGTTAACTGATCAATTTCTGTGACGATTTTGGGAAAAGTTACACGTCTTTTCATGTTTGGCATTTATTTCCCACAAGAATGTAAAGCGCTATCAGAGCTGAAATCATGCTCCTTTATTTTTATGATTTGATTTTGATTACATTAAGTATGTATAAATGGTGCGCAATTAACTTCTTCTTTGAATGCAAAACAGACAATTCATCAGTCAACTCACTGTTACCAGCCATGTGTAACAAACAGTTTTCAAGTTTTAGAATCTATTTCACGTCTACAAAGGCTTTTCTCAATCTCTTTTCTCATTTCAACTTGAATCAACACGTTTGAAACGTGATAACAGCAATAAAGTGGTCTGTGCAGGACAGCTTGAAGAGGCTCCATTTAGACTCATAAGCACTAGTTTCTGGCAACCGCATTAAGGCTAAGGGGTTTCTTGACACTTGTTGCAAAAATCAGGGGTCACTTGATAATAGCACTTATATTCCTCAATCAATTTGTACCATTGTGCTCAAGTTTAGTAGTACATAATCTTTGCAAACTGTCAAGTAGCTTGAGTCAAATATTCAAATAGGTTTTTCGTTAAAGAAAAGCAGGAGCACAGCTTGCAGAGAATGGAAGGGAAAAAACGATATCGCATTTAAATTACAATCAAACAGAAGTTATAACACACCCACGTATATTTGCCAAACTCTTAACTACTCAAGAATTCATATGCCCAAATTGTAAAGTGATATTCGCAGTAAAACATTCTTATATTTCCTACATCTGCATATGTATGAGCCTCTCTAGTAAGTGCTTTGAGTAATTGGAGTGAAAGGAGCCTCACAACCGCAAAGTGATTTGAGGTCTTTGATCCAAACTTGTGCTCTCTATGGTGCTGCAGTTCACACAAAATGAGGGGCTTTGTTTGGCATGAATAGCAGCAGATCAGTACAGTACCTTACAGAAGTCTTAGCAAAACTAAGGCTCTGACAGAACAAGGTTACCACAGAGATGCAGAAGGAGGCTGAACCACGCTTACTCAAGACAGAACTCAAAAAGCAATATCAAAAGGTTTTTTTTTTTCATTTCTGAAAAGAAGAAGTCATCCTCTGTGACACATGGAAAGAGTATTTCAGGAGTTTTGTTGTGAAGTTAAGGGTGAATTAGCAATATGTTAACCCCTCTGTGGCCACATTTGGCCAAGGGTGGCACAAATGTTTTATCTGATACTATTTGCTCACATTTATTTACTCTCCCTAACCTCAAAAACACCTTTTCACTGTGAAGTGACCTGGTCTGCTCTCAGTGATTAATCATTACCACTTCAAAATGATCTGAGTCTTTTTTTTTTCTAACCTCTTCTCAAACTGCAGAATTAATGCTGGATGAGGGGGGAGAAAAAAGCAGTGAGAGTATTTCATCCTATTCTATTCAAATTCCAGCGCACCATCTTTGATTTCCATAGTCCAAAGTAAGGTAAGCCCCAGGGCGGTGACGGACTGTCATCCCTCCCCCGGGGGCAGGAACTGCACTCTACAGCTCTCTAATGATGCGCCTGTCTTTTGAACGGAGAAGCCCATGCCATGGCCTATCACTTAGCAAGCTTAACTAAGCAGGGGGTGGAGGGTTAGACAGGGAGAGAGACAAAGACAGATACCGAGTGAGACAGAGGTGGGACGGTGTTGAATTTCAAGAAGAAATGAGACAGGTTGAGGAAAGCCAATTTTCTGTTGTCAATTCTGCTTTGAACCACAACTTCATTATGCTATTTATCATAACTCACATGGTTGCCTTTTTCATCTGACATCACACCCAGGGTGGGAAAGAAGATAATACAGCACCATAGAGCTGCATACAAGTTTGTTAATTGTGTCTCTCTATAACACAGAGAGTCTGAAAAATATCTTAAACTCAAATGTTAGCAGCTAAAAATACAACAATGGCCACACAAGGGAACACTGGGGCATTCAAAGGGGACACCACAGATTTAATGCCGCGCTTGTTGGGAAGCTGGTCACAACATTTAATGCAATGGAAAGCTACAAGCCAGCTAACATTTCTGTTAGCTAGCCTGAGCAAGCTACTGTTTTCTACTTGATATTACCTTTGACTTGATGACAGTACCTAAACATTGTTGTATAACGTAAGCTAATTAACATTAACTAGTTAACTGAGATGTCATTGCATAAAATCACCTTCTACAAGCTAACATCACTTAAAGGCAGGGTTGGCAGTCCTGAAAAACTAGCATGAATTTGAATGTCGCATCTCATCAGGACTCCTCCTAGCCCCTCCTCCCCCTCCCCTTGGGGCTCCCTCAAAGCAACGACCCCGCTCACATGCACGGGCGCCGCTGATTCGCAACTATGATTGCGAATGACTGAAAGACGGACTCAGCACATCATTTTATGGTTTGCACTATGTAGAGTCATGTCTCATTTAGAGGTAAGGAAACACCAAAATGTTAAAACATAAAGCTAAAAAAACAATAAACAAATGTGACTTTTGTCAGTACTCGCGACTGTCATGCTAGAATCGTCCACTTTTACCTGTGACACGATATCAGGAGTAAAGCTATAATACAAATAGTACATCTAGCTTATCATAACTTAATTTTCATCACATTTAGCTGACTGGTATACTGCTAGCTAGTTATCATTGCCAAAAGCTGTTTAAATAACAGTTCATGAAGCCAATTAACCCTACACAAGTTAACATCACCTTTCATTCTTCAAGCTAGCAAACATTATTTTCAGCTAGTTACTGTTCCTTTTTGCTAGCTCACATAACCTCTAGCTAGCTAATATTTAGCAAAAAAAATGACAAGAACTGTCATAACTTACAATTTCTTCTAGCTAGCTGATATACTGTTAATCAGTTATCATTGCCCTATGCTGTTTTTAATTACAGTTCAAGCTTGCAAACATTATCTTTAGCTAGCTTTCGGTCCTTGTGAATAACCTCAAGCTCGCTAACATTTACATTTCTCAAGCTGGCAAGAATTACCATGACCTAGTTAACAATCCATTAAGCAAACATTACTTTTGGCTAGTTAACATTAACTTAAAATGGACTGCTTTATGACTTGCTTATTCAAAACTTTGATCTAGAAGTTGCTAAATTTACTGTGTAGCCTTTCAACAACACCTCTAGCTTCCTCTCGTTAGCATCAACCGGTTATACCTTTAGCTGGATAATATTACTGTTGGAAACAAGTTGTTTTGAATTACTTGTGGTTAGCTACCGTTGCCTTTGACTAGCTTGTTAACACTTCCTTAATGTTTAGAAATAAGGCCTTTTCAATAATGTCATACTGTCAAATATTAATTCAGCTTGGGTGGAGTTGCTGCAAGAAATTATGACCTGTTTTGTGGTAGAAAAGATAAACCCAACAGAGTTTTGTCTCACTATCCCTCTAGATGCTTCCTACAATTATCTTTTCACTTGCTGATCAGTTATAAAGAGTTAAAATGATAACAATTTATCAGATTTCTCACAGTTATATGCTTTGCAAGCTGCATTACAGCAATACATCATCATTACAGTGATTGAGTTTCCCACCCCGGGGCTCAGGGGAAAATGGACACTATGGATATGATTAATATGGCATTTAGGTCAATTAGAGAGTCAAGATTCTTGTCATAAAGATCAATTCAATACAACAATACATTACAGTGATAACAGAGCTGACAAAGAGTCAACAATCTGTCATCTAGTCAGGGTTAGCTGTGTTGTGCTCCTTTTAAGAATGAGAGGTAATTGGAAAGACACTGCAAAGAAATACATACTGCATAGATGACAGGCAGTAATACAGCTGTTGTTGTCCCAGTGTCACACTGTAAATAAGAACATTCACAATCTGGGCTCAGCATAATCACTGTTTATCCATTATATCCTCCTCTCTCCTGCTGAATGGCGGCTCACACAGTCGGATTGCTCTCAATCATTCAGTAATTGATGCTGTGGCATTTCACTCTGGTCTCACCCAGAACAGCCTTGGTTTACATTCTCACCAACCCCACAGCCACTACCCGATCTGATCTGTTTTCACCAAATATCCCAAAAGCTACTCTCAATTCTTGCAGTTTTTAAGTTAGGATTGATTTAAGCTCTCCTGGAAGCCAATTTGGTCTGTTTGAATGTTCTTATAATCTCCTGATTTGATTCACCAGGGGACTGTTGTTAGTTGAGCAGAAACAGCCCATGCAGCACAGAAGTAGAGAATAGCATCACACGCGTTGTGGAGCAAAGGAAGTACAATCGGAGATAAAAGAGGAGCAGCCTGAGGGTGCGGGGAGTGGCCAGAAGGACTCCTCTTCTTCCCCTGCGCTTTTTTTCCCTTTTTTTGAATTATTAAACCACACAAATGCAGCAGCACCTGGGACAGCCCATGAAGGAGGATATGGAGAGGGAAAGGAAGGGGGTGGGACGGCTGGAAGCACCACCCTTAAAAAATCCTTCTATTTCGAAGACTATAACAGGATTCTTGTATAGTCTGTGGCAAGGATTAAACACAGCCCACACTGTCGAACACAGATCAAGAGCTCTTTTTATTCCCCTCTGCCCACCGCCAACTGAACAGTTTCACTGTGTTCTGAGGGGTTCAACGCAGAAAAGGCAGATCTTTTGATGTCGGACATGTTTCAAGGTTCATGTGTCGTGTGCTATTACCCCGAATCCCTCTGTTCTCCTGCATATGAGGCTTAAAGGAGGCTAAAAGTGACAACAGGGAGGCTTCTATTCCTTTCCTTTGGATACAAAAAAAGGAGTTGAAAGAATGCCATAAATATGCTGCAAGAGAGGTTTATGATTGGCTTCATACACACGTGTATGTTCTGTATTTGAGGCATCAAAAGGCCTTTTTGCTTCTCGTTTTATTATCAGTCTTCATCCTCCTTGTGTATAATCACATAAAACACAAGAAAGGTAAAAACCACTTGCCTTAAAACCACCTTGGAGTAAACTCGGAACCCAAAAATTATACGTGCAGAAATAGGGAAGGAGGGAAGAAAGGAACAGTGGAGGCAGTGGTATCATCTGGTGAACCTGTGGGAGATAGAAAATCAAGAAGCGTGGGGTGAAAGAGGAGAGAGAGGGAGACGAAGGGGGGGAGGAAGACACAGATACAGAAAGTGTTTTGGGAGGGGAATGCACTTGGGGAGTAGAAAAAGCGCACCACCTTTGCATTTAAAAACACTCCAAAACTTTGCAATATAAAAGGCAGCGAGTAGGAAAGCAGGACACAAAAGAATATTCACAATGCCTCTGCGAGGAAAAAAAAACTGTTTCTTCTGCTTCCTCGCCTCTCTCTTTCTCTCTCTCTGCCGGGGTTGAGTCTCTCTCCACGTTGATCACGATTTACCGTCTGAAGATGCATTGGCAGTTGTTGACAGAGACAGAGTTTGTGATGGTAGTTGCAGTTATTCCATTGAGATAGACGAGGGAGGGGCAATGAGGGGGAGTCGTCTCCCCCTCTCTTGTTTTCTTGCTGACTCTCTTAACTGTGTTTACTCTTTCAACACTGACATCCAAAGGTATGCAGAGCTGATAAAACTTTCCTGCCAGCTGAAATTTAACATTTCTCCAACCTTATATTCCGTCAGTGTTCATTAAGTATTAAATCGAGACTAAAGTAAACAGAACTGGATCTCTCAGCGTAACAATAAGTGAAATCTAAGTGCAGTATTTTTAGCTTTAACATGAAACAGCTCTGACTAAGCCACATGTAATCTTCTGATTAATTCATGGTTCAGTCCCTCCAATAAAGGGAGATTTAAAGTGACCCTGGAGCAATCTTGTCAATCACTTAACTACTCAAGAGAACAATAAAGTCCATCTGTATTTCTGAGAAAAGCAGATAAAAGGAAATAAAACAAAACCCACCATCCAGCTCCTATAAAGATCTACAAGACCATTAGCCTAACTAATGGTCTTGTAAGATGAATGAGATGAAACAGCCCGTAAAAAAGGGGGGAAAAAATCAAGATTTTAAAAATTAACAGATGGTAAAAATGCCTCTTTTTACAACAGCACGGAGACCAAGCACTTACTTTTCCATCCCAATAATCTCCCAGCCCTATTTTAGGTGAAATTTAAAGCATCCTATTGTGCGAGGCCTTATTCCCACGAGGGAGGTGAGCACTGCGAGGCACTGGTGGCAACGCAAGGAGAGGCTGTGATCATGCCCAAGTTTCATCTGAAGCTTCTGAGGCATGATCGCAGGGAAACTTCAAGTGAAAAAAAAAAAAATGAAACTGCAAGAGCAGAGAGTGGAGATAAGAGAGGAGCAGGGAAAAAAAACAACTGATTTCCATCAAAACAGATTGTCAAACCAGATGGGGACTATTCGAGAAGTGGGGCAGAGTGGATGGGGAGGGACTCTGATTGGGCAAATCTCAACACAAACCAGACTCTACAGTCAGAACAAAATGGATTTCCTAAGCTCTCAGCTGCTCGGCTGTCATGTAACTCTAAATGGTTTTAAATAATTCTGAATTAAGTGTGAGTTGAATTTACTGGATATTAAAGAATCCAAAATTCTGGAAAACCAGTGTGGAATTGAACGCTCTATACAGGGAGTCTTTTGGTTTCTTCTTCATGCTGAGGATTGAACTCTGTGGAGTTGCAGTCTCAGGGTCAGACGTGATGGCTGCGTTTAATTTCCTGGACAGAGAAAGTGTCTCTGCCCTCTCACCTCGAGTATGATGTCACAGTTATGAGCCTGTGCACTGTGAGAGAGTGTGTGGTCTGGTGTGTATTTCATTAATTCCTCAGTGCTCCTGGAATGATTTTGCATGCTCTGACCATTATCATGGTGCCTCTGGCAACACCTGAGCAGAGCTCATCAGCATGCCAGCATTGATCCCGCGCAAGGTTCTCCCCAAAGTGGATTGGCTCTAACGCCTCTTTTTAAACATGCTATCAGATCCAACGCACGCTCCAGCATCCAAGAAGAGGCTCTCTCTGTCAGCTATGGAGCAGCCAGAGTAAACACATGAGCACATTCACAGGCCAGGAGAGGAATGCTTTCCATGTTGCAGGAGAGCAGCAAAAACATGTTCTGTAATTGATCGTATAAAGAAGCACACTTAATAAGCTAATACTCGAAAGACCTATATATACCTCACAAAAAAAGGCAGCCTGTAAGTCCATACTTTGTTTTGAAATATAGCAAATATAGACCACCCATTCATTTTCTTACTAATAATTTGATAGGATAAACAAAACAGCTCACATCTGTGCTGAAAAATGTCAACAAGCAACCAGTTAGCATCGCCTTGCATGCAAGGTTTAAACAGGGGGGAATCAAGCCTGACTCACTCTGATACACAAACAAATCTATCCTCTAAAGCTCACAAATTAACACGTCTGGTCACTGTTTGTTAGTTTAACCCCCTGGCTTAGAAGTTACTTCCTGGAATCTCAGCTGGTTGCCTGGCAACTGCTTCTGACCAAGAAACAGCCCCTGGTGTAACAGAAAAACACTCGCAGCTTGGACTCACTAAGCGGAATATCTATATAATTAGTGGTCCTTTAAAGAACTTCTGGTTCGTGTCAAAAGGCGCCCCCTGTGGACAAAGTGGTTTTGCTTATCCTGTAGTGTCCTCTTACAAGAAAAAGTCATCACTCTGGTTATGTACCATTGAAAATATCCAATATGGGAAATTAAAAATAGAAAGGGTGTTTCCTGCTTGACATCTACCTCAAAGCACAAATTGACAACTTTAAAAAGTACAATGCATAAATTCACCATTCTTGTCCTTGATGATTATTTGTTCCTGTGTATCAAAAAACTCCAAAATAGGACATCAGCCTGTTTCAAAACTCATGGGTTTGACATGGTAAAGAAAGAGTTGAGCTGGTTGCTTTTTTTGGTTTCTTGTTTTTATGCTAGCTTTATGCTAACCACCACTCACTAACCAAATCAGCCTTTTACTTAAGCTTACAAGCAACCATCACAGCAACTGTGTCGCCTTCCGATATCTGTGAATTCACAAGCAAGCTGCCCTGAGACTCCAGCAATTCTTTGCTGAAATTTACTTTCCAGGCAACTTAAACTGAATTGAAGATGTAAAGGACTTCCTACTTTTAAGCTGTAAATTGCATTTCCTTAATGTGTGGCATTAAATGAAATGAGCTTGAATGTAGCGCTAGTCACGCTGAGAGGGAAAAAAAAGTAGTGTTTTTGCAGTCTCTGCAACTAAAACCATAACAGAAAGAGTTATGTGCATAGACTGTTTAAAACATGGACGTAGTCTCCAAGACGAAACCCGCCTGTTCCTGAAACCGTTAAATGAACCCGATCAGACACAGCTACATTTACTATGACGCTGGCTGTGAGTTTCCTTTCAAACAGCTACAGAGCCCCCTTCAGTCTTATGACCTGAGCTGTGTCTCTGATTGGACAATCAAACGACCCTAATAACTTGTAAACCACCAAGTTAGAAAAAATTCACTCACCGCACAGTGTGTGCCGATAGTGAAATCAATGTTTAAGACCTAAGCTATTTTTGAACCAGGCTGTAAATATGCTTTTTAATTCCATAAAAGTTTGTTTTTATGGCTGGATGTTTACGTGACTTCCTACGCAGCCAGTCTCAAGCGGATTCTCGATGAACAGCAACTTTTAGCACTTTTGCATAGGCTTCATTTTTACTAACTGGATGTTGCCCTTTGGTTATGTGTGAGTAAATATCATCTAATGCTGCTTCATTGACCATCACGTTATTTTACTTCCTGTTCAACACATAGATAAAGTTTTAAGCAAAGGCAAAAGCTTCCACTGTCTCATGTTTGTTACTGAGTTTTCTTGATGGTAGATGAGCACTGCTAGGACATAACCAGGATTCACAAACATTACACATTACTGACATGTCTCCCAGTATTCGGCCGTCAGTAGCACTACATATGAATGGCTACTAAACTACTGTATGAACAGACAAAGTTTGGTCCTTATCACGTTAGCCTTCGGATACGTCACAGCACTGGGCTGCTAGTGGCACTGCATTTAGCTGGCTACTGACATTCCTGGTTAAAATGCTATGTGCGTGAGACTCCGGGCCAGAAGGTGGCGAGCCAGCCCATTTAAAACAGATCCTCCTCATAGAATCTTCAATACGACTGTTGTTGTAACTCACATCTGACACAAAAAAAGATCCCTTGATTGAAATTCCCCCATAAATAATTGTTGAAAATCTTAAATCTAATTTTCTACATTGCTTTCAGAAACACACCAGTTGCATGGCAGTGATTGTGAGACACGAAAGTTGGTCGCCAGATTGATCTCTTGCACGGTCTTTGGTGCCAAGACACTTTCATGTCTGGGTACTTTTTAACCGTTAAAAGTACTAATTGATAAAGAAAAGAATCAAAGATATTTTTTTTTTTCACATGAAAAATATGATTTCAAACAGGCTTTCTGATATCAAATGACCTTCCTTTCCTTTCGTATTCCCTCCTCATGCGCCTCCTGTCAAGCTGGGGGAAAATGAAGGGGATTATTGACAGTGAGATTAATTATCATCGTCACTGCAGTGGACTTATCGCAGACCGGCCTTAACTCTGCAGCCCTCTACCAAAGGCTTCTCTCTCTTTTTTCGCCCTTAAACGTGCCTGTAGCATTCCTCAAGGTCCCCCGCAGTGCCTGAGGCTGTGGAGAAACTCGGATGAACACAGGCTCAATTCAAGCCTCTCCACCCATCTGTTTATGATAGGATGGGCCTGACATGCTCAGGCTTTTATTTTGTTGTCCATGGAGACATTGATCTGACCTGAGGCAACATGCAATTTCTCAATATTGGAATACTTAAATGGTGTATAGGCAAAGTATAATGACGTGAATTCCAAGCTCAATGAAAAGATGAGACACTTACATGCTCTGAAATGCACATTTTCCCTATAAAATATTTTATTGAGACATGTTGGGGCTCCATATTTTTCCTTTCACTTACAATACCTCTGAGGATATTGTACTGTACTGCACAGAAACCAAAATCTACCAATGAAATAGTCCCCACATTACCTTTTTATTGGCAGATCTGGTATATTGTAATGAATTCCAGGACATCATTAAATTTCTAGGCTCTGCTTCCATACCTGTAAAGTTTTGTGGGAAATCCCCCATGTTTTATAACTCATCTTATTGTCTAAAAACATCACATGTAGGTGTGATTGGCAGTGTGTTCAAAACCAATTCTCCAGACTGAAACACTGCACAATGAGCATTGCTAGCTTGTGCCATTATTGTAAGACAGCATGATCCAGAAGTCCAAGACCACAGCTTATTAAAGACAGAAATAATGATGCCTGAGCTGTCCTTCACTTTTGATTCTCAATCTAAGAGGACACCTTGTTTTAGCACATGGTCAGAACATGCTTTGTTCAGCGCAGATGTGCAAAGAGAACAACGAGATACAGTGGCAGCTTGTATCACATGTAATTTGTTGCTAGCTGGCCAGCTTGTTACTTACACAACAATAATTCAACAAGACTGGAGGCTGCTTGTTTTCTTCACTTCTGTATTTAGACAAAGAAAAGCAGTGGTCAAACTTAGTTTGTCACCGATGCTGACCTATACAGATACTTTACTGGACTCTGGTGTGGCTTCCATGTTTGTGCTGCTAGTGACAGGTTACCATTTATTTCCAAAAATATGTGAAATGTTCAATGCTAGCCTTCTCTTTAGCATCATCAAATTTATAGTCAGATATTTAAATGTTCTGGCAGCATTTGGTACATTGTAAATGATCATAAAAAGTCCTTTTATGGGGAAAAATAAAACCCAACTACTTCCTAAACACCATAAATAAGTATTAAACAAAAACAGTCATTTAAACTCAACTTAATACCAGTTTCGATTTAAAGCCCTTGCCTGAAACTCCAACCTTGTCCCCTTTCACAGAACACTTAAATGCATGTGTGTTGTTACAGGAGATAATTTATGTGGCAATAAGTTTAATAGTGTAAGAAGCCTTAACAATGAAGTCTCATCTAAAACAGTGTTAATCACAGGATGCAGCAGCAGTTAAACTCACAGCTGACCTGAAAGACATTCAGTAACACACAGTTTCTCTGTGCAGTACAATTTATGCTGTACCACATGCCAGGTCGCCATTGCCTGAAATCCTAAATAATAACTGCATATTTACTTGCCAGGTTAGAGGCAGAAGTTTTTCAAGGTAAAGCCTTTCAATATGGAACATTTTCTTTTGTTGGTACTATAGAGGCCAAACCAACACTGTATACCGCTAAGGCGCTGCACCTGGATAACCTGCCTGACGCACAGCAGATCACAAAGTCTGATGAATAATATCATGAGTCATATCACCTGTTGAATGCTCAGTGCATTTTTTTATATTAGGCTCATAAGGTGTCAGAGAAACCACTTTTCTGTAAAAAAAAAAAAAAACACCTACAGCTACTTCAGCAGCACAATGTCGCCTCAGCATTCAAAAACAGTTAATCTTCCGTCCGGAACACCTGACCACAAAAAGGTTTCCTCCTCGTGTTCACTTAAATTATCCCGTATGACCTTGAATGCCAGTACATGCACCATGTAAACAGACTCATTCATAATCTGCTCCAACACGTACTTGAAATTGTGACAAACATTTATTTTTAAGTCTTCAAAGGCATGAGTTTAGCAGACTTAAATGTCTCTTTGTAGGGGTACCTGAAAATTGCCATTTTATAATGTTTTACATTACACGATAAAACATATCTGGCAAGTTAAGATAATCCTCTACAGTGTGCAAAAAAAACCCTAATATTTATTGTGCCCCACTTGCCTTAAAGTTAGTGGCAAGTTTTGGTCTCTGCAAGGAGAGCTGTCTTATGAGCATATCTATAAAAGCTTGTGAAATAGACACATGCTACCAGACACTACTGTGGTCATTATTGGGCTCACACATACTACCTGTTCAAGGCTGGTATCCATAACATCTTGTCTACCATGTATGAAGGTATATTGGTGGGGTGACACTATGTTATCCAGGGACTTGTAATTCTAATAAAACATTTGGACAACAGCCAAAATGGACTGAGATGAAAAGTTAATTCTACTTTCCAGTGGTGAATGAAGAAATTGGTGAAAAAAGGCAAGATCACAGTAGAGTGAGCCAAGACATCCTGTATGAAATAAGAAGCTTACTTTGACTTTAAGGAAAGCAATAATCCCCAGAAGACCAAAAACAATGAAGTTACTAAAGTGTCCACTTGGGACTGGCTTGGAAAGGCTATGGGACTGCAATGACACCAAAGTTAAAAATTCAGTTTTACTGCTGAAACATCAAGCAGCAATCTGAAGTAAAAAAAAAAATATGAAGGCAAAAAGCCAGAAGTGCAAAAACTGCAGTTTTTCAAAGTCCTGCTTGAGGTTGGCTGCAAAAACACCAGAAACCATATATGCACCAGTTCAAAAAGTCAGTTTTGTCATCTAAATTAACATGTTCACAGCCCAGTTAAATAAAAAAAAACAGCTTTGGTCTGAATAGCTGATTTTCTTTTCTACACACACTTAATGTGGGCTGACTTTTTTCATAACTTGATATTTCAAAAGTTATTACCCTTTTAATTTTTCCAGGTGGGCATCCTGTAGGTGTCTCTGAGGCTAAATGCCTGCCTCCTTGCTTCAACCTTTAATAGAACAAATTAAGGTTGAGTTCAGTATTTCCATCACCACCAGAAACCAATGAGTGACATCACTGAGACTTTGGCTTTTTTCAAAACTGCCTACTTCACCAGTAGTGCATACTATTTGGGCTGAAATTCAGTATCTAATAGGCAGTATGCGAAAGCTAGCAAAATCTGCAGTATGCCATAAATCCCTAGCAGTCCTGCTGATCCAGGTAAAATTCTGAGTATGAAAACCAGGGTAATACACTATAAAATAGATCCAACAGAACAGTCATACAACATACAAAAGCAGTAGGCAGTATGCAGTGCCTACATGCAAATTTTGTATGAAGTAAAACAGAAAACAGACCCTGTCTACAGTTTAAGCCTAAATATGACAATCTTAAAGATGCTCCTGTTTCTCTTTAGTGACCCCTGTGGTGAAAGGTGGTAATTGTTGGTGGGATTTTGAAATCAAAGTAACAATGATCCAAGCCACATCTTGGCTTCCAGTCCTGACTGTTGGCCTTCATCTGATATTCATGATTTTTTTTCATGTGCAGTCATTCATCTTTGCTTTCCTTGCTCAGCAATACTAAGTACATGGGCTTTTAAAAGTTGGCCAGCAGCCCACTCACCAGGGATAAGTCATTCAACACACAGTGATTGAAAAGACGTCATTGTGGCTGAAAACCTCCTTCAAGATTAAAACTTAAACCAAACAAATCCAGTGAGCAACACGCTTTGAGCACAGACTCCATCAAACTACCATCACTCAACAAGCACTGTGTCCCAAATTCTGAAGTGTACTCAAAGCAGGTGGTGTGTATACTAAACATGAACCATTTTGAGAGCGCTGTTGTTCTCCCACAGTGCAACTCACATAGGAAATGGAGGACCTGCTCACAGCTCGAGTGACACTCCAAAGTATCACTTTGATTGACAAGCAGTGGCACACATATTATATCATTTCCTGTTGGTGTAAACTGGCAAAATGTGGGGGTATTATTTTCTATAAATAAGCTGCTGATACAGACCAGTAAGTAGGCTACTGAGTGCAACCACTGTGCTTCATGGATTTGGGACACAGCTTATATATTTATATATATTTTTTGTTGTTTTGTTTTTACTGAGCAAACTTTTTGGTGGAAAATTATTCAAAGCTTAAAAAAATCTTTTCAACACTTAGAGATTTATATAACACCTATATGTGCTACACTGGGTACATCCTGTGCTTAGCAACACTTCCTACAAGGTGACAGATCGACTTAAAATTGTCTCCTGATGTCAGGATGTGTCATGAGAGAGAAAAATCTCTCTGCATACATGGGTGTCATTTTTATTGATTAATTATGTTATAAAAAGCTCTCACTTCAACTTATTTCTTATTTCTATTAGCCAGCATACGATCAATACCAGCTTCCTCTTGTAAGGAAATTAAATTCTCTGGATACCTGTTATCCTTCCGCTTTGTGCTACATTAAAAGACTTTGGTGTGTCCATAAAGCATGCATGGAGTTATAAGGAATCTGATCACGTTTTTGTTGCTATACACATGCATTCACAGAGGTCAATTCAGTAATCAATAATTGTTTTTTTTTTTTGCTGGCTTGATTCTTGTTTTATTATGTGTTTTCTACACCATGCCCCTCTTTTTTACTGTTGCTCCAAAATCCATGAATATAATATTTTCAAAAACTTACATGCAACACCAAATGTGTGGTTTCCTCTGGTTCCATCTGCTCCAGAAAAAAAAAAATCTGTGGAGGGAATGCCTCAATTATTGAGTTATATGTTTGTATCAATACAACATATTCTTCTGCCTTGGGTTTGTGTTTGTCTATTTCCTGTAGCAGAGGCAAGAAATGTAACCTTATCAAACTTGCTGTTATACCCCCTCCAAATGATCCATAAAATTTACATAGCCAGAATCCTAACCTGCACCTGTAGGACGTAGCTTTAAGACTGTTCTTCTGTAGCTGTTCATCTCTACATGAACATTTTTGTTGGTGTTCGTCAGAAAAATATGTTTCTATGTGTGTGTGTGTGTGTGTGTGTGTGTGTGTGTGTGTGTGTGTGTGTGTGTGTGTGTGTGTGTGTGTGTGTGTGTGTGTGTGTGTGTGCATTCAAAATTCAAGTATCACCAACTCCCACTGTGTGCTCTCCAGTGCAGCCCAGCTAGTTGTGCTGAGCTAGTTTTCCTCTCCTCTAATGAGTGTGGTTAAACTGGTTAGCTGCTGTCTCTCCCTCCCTCCTCTTGTTGTGCAGGGATGTAATGTTTAGACGAATGATGCATTGAAAGCTTCACATCAATGAGTTGTTCATGTGCTGTGTAGCTCCATGCTGCCTATCTGTGTGTGTGGTGGAGGAGGAAGGGTGGGGGGAGCGTTGGGTGCCGGGCTTGGACGAGGCTTGTATTTTCTTCGGGGAATTGCGTGTTTCAGCAGTATGGATATTGCAGGCTGTGGCAGGGGGAATAAACAGACTTTCTCTGTCTTTACCCCCTTCCACCCTCCTCCCATGTTTTCTTCAGGGATGGGCCTGCTCACAGAGGCGCTTCTGTGACTGATGTTTGTCTGTGTTACGCTTCTATTTATTTGTTCGGCAAACAAATGCATTATTAACAAGCCACCGCCACATGCTATCCTCCCAGCTCTGTTTGCATCACTACCTTCCAATTCATGTGCAAATTAGCTGGGTCATTGCAGAAAATCAACTTAAAGGTGAAGTTTGACTCGTAAAAAATAGCGTTTTAATGCAAGTCAACGGCCTTGCAATCAAGAGATAAAGGTGTTCAAACTCTCGCTAAGCCAAGAATAAAGGGCACACAGGTGGTTTTGTGTCTCCTACAGGGTTATTCCTCTGACATAAGGCTGGCACCCTGTGAAATTAGAAGGCCTCATTTTGGATGGAAACTTATAGCATAAGAAATTATAGTTGATGCAAAGACCTAAAGATCATTAAAAGTGGAGAAAAATCCTGACATTCAACATGCATTCGCTCTCAATGATTAGACATCAGACTGACAGAGGCCTTCTGAGCGACTCTCAAACCCAAAAGAGCCCCGCTTTTAGGTTTGCCCAGGAACAGCTTGAATAAAAATAATGCTGTGAAAATCTTATTCACACTCACAATCACACATGAGGCATTTTCAGCCCTATCAGGGACCAAGACTGGGAAGAAAATGGCAAAAAGAAGACACCTTTTTCTGAGTTTTCTCCCCCCCTCTTCTCCTCTCATGCATACCAATGTATTTAGCTCATCTCCAATCAAAGGAAAGGTTGAAAATCTTGTTAAGGTCTCTCTCCTTTTGGCAGTGTGTGGCTGCAGAAAGATACACCCTGACTTCAAATGCAGGGGAGAAATAGAAGAAGAAGAAGAGGTGCAGAAATTCAGTAAATATCCAAACAGAAACCTTGCATCTAATTAAGCTTCATTTATCAAACTGACCATGCAGGGAAATGCAGATTTAGACATAATTACTTGATAAATGTGAAGTTTTCAAGTCTATACTCTCACACTTTGGCTTTTACATACACTTCTTTTCAAAAAGAAGTCAGTAAGGCATCTCGGTTTGGTTTCAGGATGGGTCAGGAAACTATTTCTTAAGGGTCTTGTTGTGCACAAACAGTAGCAACATGTTTTCTTGACCTCGGGCCTCCTAATGGAAAAGTAAACCTTGGGACTGTAAATGGGTTTTTTTCTCACTGTGACGGAGCAGAGAGGTCTGTTTGAGGTCAAATTTATCTGCAATATGTGCCGTTACAGACACCTTTAAAGGCCAAACTCTTAAAAATAGTAAAAATATGCCTTAAAATAAGAGCAAAAATTTGATTTTCACTCCAAAAAATCGTAAACGTGATAAAAAGATTAGAGATAAAAATGGTGTTTGTCACTTTCCACATCAAATTTGAGATCAAAAAGCACTTTGATGCCTTAAGGAGAACATAAAGGGTCTGAGACTGCATCAAAAGTGTACACCATGAAGTGCAAAGATGCTTTTGGTCACTTTGCATAGAGAGAACAATTCTCATTCACAATGCATTGAACAAAAAGCAAGAGCAAAGTGATTTAAGCCTCTGCCTACAATTCAAAACATTCAGTGACACAATGAGACATTAATATGTCAAAGTGATGTTTACGAGCAAGGAGGCGGAGGAAGTTGGTATTCATCTTGTTTTCACAACTCATGAATCTATTCCACTTGGAAATGTCCAAAAACAAAATAAATAAATTAATAAATAAAAAAGCTGAGAAAAGATGACACTCTACCTGCCAACAACCATCCCTTTTAAAACCGAACAAATCGCCTTTTAGAAGAGATGCAAAGGCAACGTAATTAAATGTTCAGAGACCACAAGAGGAAGCGAATGTCAAAGCTGCCTTGATCTTCAGAGGACAGCTTTCAAATCAACAGCAAATGACTTGAATTCTCATTGCTACGACACTTTTAATGTTTCCTCTGCAGCCGACTGAAGATTTGTTTAGATGTTCCCCCAATATGAGCCACTTTGTTCAAGGCTGAATGAGCAGGGATTACACTGTCATATGCATGTGTGTGTGTGTGGTTATGTATCCATGTTAAGCCCTGCGTGGGTGTTTACACTCTAAAACAACCTCATTAATGAAAAGCTGACGTGCGATACGAGAGTCTGCAACCAAACATGACATTGGTCTGATGAGTGTGTTCCATAATTTAAGTTCTGATGCATTAAGGAGGGTATGCCTCGAATCCTGCTGCAGGAGCTGTAGGCTGAGGCAATGCAGGTTAAATGTGAGGGTGTGTTTGTGAAAATAAGAGCAAAAACTGCCCTACAAGTTTTTTTAGATGTGCACAAGGCTGTAAAAGACATTAAACACCACCTGTGCTGACATAAAAAGTAGGCCCTGAGTTTAAATACCTAGTTTAGGGTGGACAGAATTATACTGCAAAGTGCAAAAAAGTACAACACAATTTAAGTAAAAGTAAAAAAACTAGAAACATTTTCTGAAAACGTTAGGACAAAGCGAGCAGATTGAGATATAAAAGTGTTTTAGATTGAAGAAATTCAAGACAAACTGCTCATCATACTCTATAACTGTCTCATATTTCAAAGTAAGATTCATCTCAGACCGCTGAAGTAGCCACAGTCAGACTAAACTGATGGCAAACATTCACCAAAAAGTGTTTGTTTCCATTCTGAGTTGTTGAGTTTGTGCTTAACGCCTATCTTAATGATCTAAGGGAACCATTTGGAAGCAGCCTTTTCCTTCCACTGTGAGCACGATTAGCACTTTACAGGCCAATTTAATCCAACCTCCAAATCACTCTGATTGGCTGGCAGTTTGTGCAGCTCTGTGCAGAAGAGCTACTGCTGGCATCAGCAGCTCCCTCTCTTCTTCTCTCTTTGTTCTCAGCTGTTGTGTTTTGTTATATACACACACAAGAAGAAGGTATGATTAAATAAGGGACACGGAAGGAATATCAGCCAGATACAAGTTTCTACATACATTATATCATCAAATACAAATGTTTCTAGAGCCAAGCAGTTGTTACTTTGCATCCCAACTCTAACATACAGACTTTAATTTCTGTGTTCTTCTGTTTTATATTGACTCTGAGCAGGAAGTGCGTGTGTTTCTACAAAAAAGAGGATTATCGTAAACTGCAGCAATAAGACTTATAACTTTTTTGGCAGCGTTCATAAACTTTTTTGTTATCACTATAGTCATGGTGGCTTTGTTTTAAATGGACATTTTGCATTAGAGTGACTTCTATTTGGATTCAAAGAACCAATCAGAGAGTCTAGTCACTCAAAGAACATGCTTAATATGACAAAAACAGCAAAAATAAATTAAAGGATTTCTATTGAGGCTGTACAGCCTCATTTCTTTTGTTTTAAGCTTGAGTGAGAAAGCAATAAATAGTCTTTAAACCAAACTTCATTATTTCTGCAGTATATCCTCTTTTCTCTTTCTGCAAACTAATTAAGAATCTATGTTTTGTATTCACCAGAGACAACTGTAGAGTTTTCTCTTCTCATAGCTCCTCCTACAGATGAACCTGCAAAGACATCAGCAAGCTCCACACATTAAATTTAAAGATGTCTCCATGTGCCCCAGATTACAACATTGCTCCACTCCAAAGCACAAAAGAGTCAAAGAAGTGACCTTTGAAAATAAGCTGATGCATGAGTTAACACAGTTTGCCCTCCGACCCTGCATTCTTGCATCAGACGGATCCGTTTTCGAGATGCTAACTTGCAAAAACTGAAGACGAGGAAACTGCAGTTTGCTACTTAAATCATTGTCCAAAACAGTGAGGGTTTATTTCTGGCTCTGAGTGGCAGCGGTGCTTCTGCTATTTCTCAGTCCAAATCTTTGTTCAACCCAAACATATCTGACTGTCACTGGCACAGATTTAACAAGCAAAATCAATACATGATGGAATCTGTCATCTCATCACTGTTCATCACAAAACCAGCCACCGGTGTCCCTGATTTTCACTTTTTTTTTTGGCACTTTTCCTGCAGAACATTCTCTCATTTTTGTCTTAAAAAACTAAAAGCAGGATGTGGAATATATTGACATTGGCATTTTCATCTGCGTCAACATGTTTCCAAAAACCGTGAGCTGTGATGTTTGATACCAGGATAGCATTTGTAATCACTCATTAAACTGTTGTGCTTTGAATGTGGTTCAGATTTGGCCTTGAATTGAGCACTGGGGGGTGGAGGATCTTGTGTGTGTGTGTGTGTGTGTGTGTGTGTGTGTGTGTGTGTGTGTGTGTGTGTGTGTGTGTGTGTGTGTGTGTTTCATCCCCTCAAAAAAGGTGGATTTGCTCCGAAAATTGAATCACATCAAGCGATTTTCCAAAACAGCTGAAAGGCGGGAAAAGTTCGCGCCTGTTTTACTGTAATTAAGACTGTTTTCACCAGATTTGCCTCATCTTCATTCAACAAAAACGACAATATATAGACAAATCTCCGAGAAAAAAAACTTTGACACCGTAAAAGAAGAGGGTTTTTTCCGTTTTCCAACATGGGATAACATAAAAGTCGCGCTTATGCCCTGTCGTGTGCTCCATGACTCTCAAGTCACCAACGAAGACACGAACAAAAACTTAAAAGTAGATTTTTTGAAAGATTAAAATGTATTGGTTTATATTTCTGAGTTAAACTCATTTCCTTCCATGTTGTTGCCTCTGCTGGGAGACTTTTTGGTAGTATATATTTTCAGCACCGAGGACAGCGACTAAAGCCAGCTGCACTCCGTCTCGTCATGAGGCCTTTGCTCTGAGAACTCCGTTAAGTAAACACCTTTTCTCCACCCTGCCTCCTTTAAATGTAAATTCTTGTGAATAGAAAGTGATAAATGCGCTTAGCCTATACAATACAATATCTTTTATTAAGCGGGACATATAGGGATTCTTCTATTATTTCCACAATGTACATTTGGTGAGCAACGTCACTGAACATTAAATCAGTCAAAGCTACGCAGATTCCGAAATGTCGAACACACAATAATGTGAATATGTACTTTTTTATAAATGATAGAATAATCTTTTTAATAAAAGGGCTCTAAGTCGTCTCCGGTGGCTGAAATATGTCGCCTTTTTTCTGTTTTAATAAACTCATCTTCGGCCTACATTTGGCTTATTTTCAATATGTTCAGCATCCAAACGCAACACCATTGACAGCACAAAAAACATAAAGTAAAAACTTCCACTCGTGCAAAAAAATGCCTTGGGCGTGAGAGCACTTCTTCTCTGGTTGTCCATTATTCCATATACTTCACTTGGACGGAAACCATAAATTCTTTAAGGCTATACAAACATAAAATAGAGCATAACACACTCGGCCTGTCCGGGACTTCAGTTCTTCCTCTCTTTGTCTCTCCCGTGTCCTTGATTTGCCAAGATACACCCTTTTGTCTATTGGCAAAGTTTGTTTTCCAAGCAAGAAAAAATCCACACACCCGACAATCACGCGCCACTGGCCGATCAATACGTTGAATCATCCAGATTGCGTAAAAGTTGACTGATGGATTTGAATATATGAAACTCCAAGGAAACGTTCATATTTGACTAGATAGTGGACGAGTGTAGGTATACAGATATTCGTCGGCTTCCTTGGCTGACAGTTTTTAATTAAGTTAAAAATAAATGGCATGTTGCTGTTGTTGTTGTTTTTCTTTTTTGTTCCTCAACCTAGAAGAAGAGTCCGAAGAGTGCGACGTGGATCATCGCAGATTAGATTATAGAGGAAAGACTAGAAAGCCTGAGAAGGTGGAGTATTTCCATCCGCCCATGAGGGTGCCCCGTTCCAGCTTCAGATACACACGGTCCTCCCTTTCCACCATCAACAGTACTCCGTTACTAGCCGCCTCTCTCGTTACGTCCTGGTCACCGGCGAAGGCTGATATAACCGGGAAATCATTCTGCATCAGGTTCACCTGCAGGGAGGGGAAGACACATACTCTGAGTTTAGTCTCATCTCCATACAACCATCTATTAATTACAGATTTTTCTTGATTTTCTTACCTGTATAGTTTGTCTGTTGTAGACCTTCACAACATGAAAACTGAAACTATAAATCCCCCTCCTTGGAGCCTGGAAAACACTCGCTTTGAGATCGAAATGGTTGCCGATGTTCACTAAAACCTGTGACCAAGAAAGGCGCACAATCAGTTTTCAATCATTTTTATCTACTCGACATAACAGCTGTTTCTGTAGTAATGTATTGTTTGTCTCTGCCATGCACAGTGACTACAGAGAGGCGTATCATTCATCCTCTAGTTCTGTTACGCCAAATCTGTTGGCTGCACTTCAGTCGCACTTTGGGATCCTTCCCAATTTGATGCGTCTCACAGGCCGCTGTGCAAAGATCTCAGCCGTGAAAACTTATCAGATCATCCGAGCAAAAGCAACACAATGCACATGTCAAGTCGGCCGAGGCCTGAGACGCATATGTTAAATGATCCCGCATGGATGGTCATTGGTTTTGGCAGCGAATCTGTACATCGCGCCAGTTACGCACAGCATTCAATGAAGCCTTTTCAGAGCGAAAAGAAAAAAATAGCTGTGGTCTCCAGGTGAGAGACAGACAGGCATCAGCTCATACAGGGCGTGAGCAATGATAGGAAATCGATGAGACATGACCTCAAACAAGTTCTCCTCGCCCACGGCACAAAGATATAATGTATGTTGTGGAGTGAAGCGGAGAAAAAGCAGCACTCGAGCTATGGATAAATCAAAATCTGATTAATATACAACTTTTTCCGCACTGCTTTTAACTTTAATTCAGTAGTGATCTGACCTGGTCAAAGTAGATGGTCATGGACGTGTTGCTCATCTCTGACGGCTCGTGGTTGGTCCCACGCACGGCGGAGAAAGCCACCTTTGCCCCAGCGGAGCGCACCGATATGCCCAGAGAGGAGGTGACGGCTCCGTCCGAGGAAGGGTTCGAGTCGCACACCACGAGACATTTCCCCTCCAGGACAATGGGCTCCGTGTCATTCTGGCCGACGCAGACCACCACGCCGCATCCCAAGAGGAGGACAAGCGCCAGCATGGCGCAGGGTCCCGGGAAGCGCGCGGGCACCATGGTTTGGATCGCTGATCCCGTGCACACTGATAGAACCCGGCAGCCCCTTGGAGGTTTGTTAGTACTCGATCACCTGGTCCAGACTTAGTCCTTTCTCTCTTACCCCCTCTCTCTTCTTTCCTCTCTCTCTTCTTCTATCTTCGGTGCTTCCTCACTCTCTCAAACAGCCTCTGACACACAGACGCACTCAGACTCTCCGGCTGTGACTCCCTCCCTCCCGTGCGTCTTGGTTGATTTGGGGAGAGTACTCAGACAAGTGTTGTTGTAAATCCTGATTATTTGGGAGGAAAGGAGATAATTTAATGTCAGAAAGAAGAAAATACATCTTGGATAGTTAAACCATAAAAAATAAGTATAATCTCTGTGCGTAAAATGACTATCGTGCGTAAAATCAACGGCTATCTTTGTCTGCACACATTAAAATCCCCAAATCGTACTAATATCAACACACATATCTATTCTTTCATCATGGATACCCAATTTATGCTTCTGCAGAGTGTCTTCTCGAGTGCAAGAAATTATAATGCCTATGGAGAACGATGTCTCAGTGCTGTTCCATACTCTTTTTGATTAATAATCGTAGCATAAAAATCTATTTGAAGGCATTTCTCGATGATGAAAAAGGTAAATCACGACCTACCTGTGCGCTCCATCCCGCTGGTATCTGCTCACTGTCTCGCGCACTCTGTAAACTGAGCGCTTAGATCGCTGGTGCTCAAACACCAAGAGTCTCCGGGCTCCCTTTCGAGGGACAACTCACGCCCATTCTTCTCACGCGTGTGTGGGCACTGCATGTGACGAGACTCCACACAAGTGTCCCGTAATTAAGGGCACATGCGTGGACTTTAATGGCTTTGTTTACATATTAATCAGTTCAATGTTGTTTGAGCTCAGGGGCCCCTCTGGACGCTGGAGATCAGTGGCTCTCAGTGGCTGTCATTTATATGCTGAGGGTTTCTCATGCTTCATTCTGATTAATCCGGAATGAAAGTGAGGGGGTGGGGGTGCTGCAGTGGGTAACCCTGCTGTATGGTATCTTCAGCATACATGCATTGTATGTTGCTAATTTGAGACTTAAACAAGCATCTTTATGAGCTCAATAAAGATACTTGTGCGCCATCCAGTGGCTGTTTTCAACTCTGCAGAAAGTGCTGCATATGCATTTCAGAAGAGGAGTAAGAAGTCAAAGCTTAAAAATGATTAGAATTATAACTTTTATAGAATTTGGCCAGTGCTCTCTCCATCAAAAAGTGTGCACTGGCTGCAGATTAGAAAAATACTCCACATGCACATCACTTTTAACAAACACCCCAAAGAGGAGGAAGAAGAAGGGGACACTTCAGAAAATGCCCACTTCACAGAGACCTTCCTTGTACCACCCTTTGGCCTTTTTTCTTCTTTTCAATTCCTGACATGTCATCATCCTTTGAAGAGCTGTGTAAAGGGCCCCTATCAGCGCTCAACACCTCAGAAGAGTCTGCAAGTGGGCTTCATAAGAGCTGAACCCTCACGTTAGACCTTTAATTAGCTGTCATTTCACACTTAAATGTATGGTAGTAGCCAGTTTATGTATAGAAAGATACAATATAGAGCGCCTTTATCTTTCTGCTTTAAGAGCACATAAATGAAGCAAGGGGAAGTCTGCATTTTCTCAGCATAATTAGTCAAATTGGTAATCTGTAATTTGAATGCATGTGAGCAGATAAAAAAGGAGGGGAAACAAACTAAATCTTTTACTTTAGCTATTACTGTCACAACAAATAAACATTAAAAACCTTTGAAAAAGGCAGGATGTGATGTAGAAATATCTACCAGCTGCTTCTATGAAATGCAACGATCCATGACTTGCAGAAGACATTATTCTAGACTTAATCAGTCTGATCCTTCCCTGCTTTCTCACCCACATTTGACAAACATCGCACTGTCAGAGCTGAGTGAAGCAACCATGCGGAAGGAGGAATGACATCAGGTATCCAAGAGCCACAACTGACCCCAGGCCTGCAGAAGGACACACATACACACACATGTACACACAACATCAAATGTCAAGTATGGGGACATGCAAAGGAAGAGGGGATGTGGCCTACATGGCATTACCATACCAGGGGCAGCCGCTGCCCTAAAAGGGACTTCACTTCTGTCGGGCAGGCTGATCAGCGAGGCTGACAACAGTTTTATGGTGATTTTCCCTGACAGCTAGTAGAGACAAGTGGCTTCCAGGAACAAGAGGAGGTCGATTATGTGATGGGTCTTAAAGCGAGGCATCTGCTTTTGCAGGGAAGAGGGTTTTGCATGAGTCTGGTTGTGACTTCCATGTACAAATCACTCAAGTAGTTATAATGACACGATTCCTGCAACGACTTAGAACTGACTTTGCAGAGAATCGGAGCGGTGAGCCTATATTCTTTTCTGCAGCTTGTTTCATTCTTATTCCCTCTTAAAAATTATGCATAAAATGCCCAAAAGTTCAAAGGATGTCCACCCTGTGAGCTCACATCACCATATGCTTCCCAAGAACTAAAAATACTCGCTTTCAATTACATATCCGTCCATCCATCTGCCTGCACGTCCATCTGTTTGTGTGCAGCTATAAAAAAGTCTTTCTTCATCCCTGAAATGAGGTCAAACACTCGAAAGTTTATTTTAAAAGCTTTCGCGCCTGAGAAAAACCTCTGTGTGGAAGAGAGGGAGATGGTGTTATGTCTCTTTTGTCTTACATCAGTAAGATGTGACCTCTCTTCTAACATGTCTGAGCAGACAAAAAACAGCAATCCTGCCTGTTTCTCCTCTTTTAGTGCTGCACTAAGACCCTGATGGGCAGTTAAATTGCCAAACCCAGAGAACGTTTGAAACAGCAACATGGTGTGCCTGCAGTAACTTCTATTACTTTATGTATTTGTGTGTGTTATCACTTTGTATTGTAAGACTCGGTTTATTTGCCATTCGCAAAGCACAAAAAGTGGGTTACCTTTAAGAGCAAGACTTAAGCTGAATAAACTGACGAATAAAATGACGAATAAACGCAAAAGACTTAAATGCTTATGTACGAGTGTGTTTCCACAAGTGTCTATTTATCTCAATAATTATGTACCCTGACCTAAAGTTTTAACGCCTTTTAACTGTTTACTTACTTTATTTACCTCTCTCTTATTCGACAATGGCCTGGTCTTAGTTGCGTGAGTTTATATCCTTGTTTATTTAATGAAGTCAGACAGGTAAATAAAGATGTAGAGACAAACAGATGCAATTGATGTGTTATGTAAATGTGTCCATCTGCTATTTCAGAATAAAATGGCCCAAAGATAAAACAGATGAGCAGGTTATGACTTTAAATGAAGATCCATAAATATGTGCATTGGGTACAGCATGAGTCATAGCCTACAAAGGCATATTTAGCCTCTAAGCCATACTTGCTGGATAAGTAAATTTATACACTGCGCTTAACTTAGATTTAAATGTGCTTTAATCAATTGGATTTACTTCATACTTCTACCTTCAGTCGTGTCGTTGTTTACTGTCGTTGTTTTACCTATCACTGTTAAACCATTCCTGACCCCAATGTTTTAGAAGAATGGGAGAAGGGAAGGCACCTTTACAGCTCAGTCAAAGAGCCTGAAAATGAAGCCAATATTGAAGCACATGATGGTTGACTTCCTCAAAAGTCTACCTTGGAGTAAAAAATCTCAACTAAGACAATACTTGACCCTAAATTAAAATTCATTAACTTTGTGTTAAAAAAAGTCTATGTTTACATCAGAGGCATAGCTAGATGGCTGACCTGAGCTGGTATGCCTACCCCTAAGATCTGATCGGCCATCCCTGGTGCGAGTGGGTCAAAGAAATGTTTAAGTCTTTCTTCATGCCAAAAATACCACACTAAATACTTGAAAAGGGCAGTTCAAAACTCATGATGACAAGAGAGTGACTGTTACCAATTTGATGCTGTGAAATGTAGCTGAGGAGTTTTAAATGTCTGGGACCAAGAGGCAATGTGGTTTTAAAAAAAATGAAGCCTGATACGGAAGTGCTAAAAGTTGCAGTTCCTTGACTGTCCACATGGGGCTGTCTGCAGAAAGAAAACCACATTCACACCAAGCCAAGAAAAAACTTTGATGGCATTAAGAACTTATTTACACTTTGAATGTATAGGAACAAGAGGCTACATCATCTGTTTTTTTTTTCTTAAATGAAGCCTATGTTGAAGTGCTAAAAGTTGCAGCTCATTGACTGTCCACATGGGGCTGTCAGCTGAAAGGAAGGAAACTACATACACAACAAGCTAAAAAAAATAAAAATTAAAAATTAAAAAATTAGATGGCGATAAAAATGTATTTTCAGCCTGATCCAAGAAACGGCTTGGGTCTTACTCCAATATTTCGCTATTGCTACACATGTGGGGGTTCAGAAGATATTAAGACCTCCAGTTTGTCCAATCAGAGGCGCAGCTCACATTACTAATGGTCTGGCTCGAGCTGCTAGTAAGGAGGCTCAAAGGCCACCTATTGAGCCTCCGAAGTGCTAGGACATAAATTATGACAACTCGTTCACTTAATTCTAGCCTGTGCAGATTTTTTTTCTGGCACAATTACAGCTGTACTGAGGTGCAATATGGAGGTTACCTGCTGAGGTTATCCAGCTGTTTATTCAATACTTTTCTCACCTGAACAACCTTGAAAGGTTATTGAAAGAAGGCAATAAATTAAATGATTAACAGTTGTTGTATTGATCAAGAATTTTTACTTTCACAATAAATAACCTCTCAGCTTTTATTTTGAAGGCGTCAACGTCTCTCCTCTCCGGGCCATGTGTTTCTGCACGTGGACGGAACTTGACAGGACGTCACCATGGCTACTGGACGCGGTATAGAAACTTATCCACAGCACTTGGAGCCGCTAAAGCAGCGGTAACAAGAAGAGTAAAGATGTGATAACTGAAGCTAACTGTTGAAGTCTGAAGAATGAAGTTTTGTCATTTTGTTTGCTAAAAGTTACAGTCGTGTCATTATCAAACTAATGGTGAACAGTCGTCGTTTGCAACGACACAGCTAAACGCAGAAGTATCTGTCTTGAAGAGGACTTCGCTAACAAAAACAATGGCAGAAGACAAAGCAGTCCCGTCAAGATTACGAGTAGAGAAGACGACTAAAAGAGCCAAAAAGTCATCTCTGGCACCCGCACGGAACTTTCTGGAGAGGTAATCCATCAGAACTTGTTCATATATTTACCCGGCTGGCATCCATATGTTCCACCCGGGCTGTGTTCGCAAGCTGTAGCCAGTCAATGCTTTACTGCCCTGTATGTTAAGAGATTTATAGACCGTGTTTGCAGCAAACGTAATAAAGCACTGCAAAAATCAATAGAAACGGAAGACACTCGGCTTCATGTTCAAATTAAGAAATCTGATTTGTCCGCTGTTGAACGCAAGCAATAAATAACAATGAAAAAAGAATGAAACGGATCAAAGAAAGAAGTCCTCTTACCGTGTATCTCCTAACCACTTGCCTTTACAAATGTTTGTCTTTTTGAACTGCTGAATGTGGTTTAAAGCAAAAAAAAAAAAAAAAGAGAGGCTATTTCAAGGTTACATCAGTGAATCATTCCGTGACGTATGCAAAACAAAAAAAATGTTACAGAAGCTTTTTCATTTCAGCAGTTAAAGTCAGACCTTACTTTTCTCCCTTTTTATACCTGGTCTTATTTTTCTTATTCCCTGGCCACAGTATGATCAGTTTGTGGTTTAGATGATGCATCACGCAAATATTTTTAATTCTTTATTTCTTATAAGAGATTTGATTTGCCACACCGTAGTACTACAGAGAGCCACGTCACACACATGGTCTTACAAACAGACTTCCTCTCAAACATAAACAAAATGACATAAAATAAAAAACAATACATTTCAAATTTTCAAAGTGAGATTTACTGTTTGTGTGTTTCAATTCGTACCAGAGAAGAGAAACTGAAACTTAAGTATCAAAAACCCAACTGATCCCAATGTTGGCATCCATATAGTTTAGATTGATCGGCACACCACAACTCATAACTATATGGATCGAAGAGCCACACACCAAAAAGCAAAGAGCCACATGTGGCTCCCGAGCCACAGGTTGGCCACCCCTGCCATAGAGCAACCAGGCAATGGAGCATAAGAGCAATGTTCAAGTTTTTAGACCATCAAAAACTCTGAATGTTTTAAGCAAGTGTAATCATACTAACAGCACTGTTATTGTTAGCCTAATAGCGTACTAATCTTAAAATAGATCCAAGTAGCCTTGAAGTTAAGTACAGCTTCCCAGTACAGGTTGCATGGCTGACTCATGATTCCAATAAGTAAATTATAAATTACTCAGATTAATACAGATTCATCTCCTGCTCATCCACTGACGCCTGCTTTCTGCATTTGCAACTTTACTGGCATCGTCGTGCCTGTATCCAAACTTTTTTCACTGACTCATCCCCATCTGCTCTTCTTCCCAAACTCTCAAAATGCCAAGAATGACTTTGAACACAGCCGCTTTATGTTGACAGCTCCAAATGTCAGCAAGAGGTTAACCTAAGTGTTTAGAGTTTTAGAGCTAAAATATGTAACATTACCCCCATTAAACCCACACCTGAGATGATTTATTCATTAGGTGTAGCATTTCAGACGTTTTTTCCTTGACTTGTTTGTGGAATGTCAGTGATTGACCAGGCAGGTAATGAGAACGTGTCATGAATACATCACCAACTGAGGTGGTTTAATTGGACCACATTGGTATCATTAACCAGGACAGGTGCTGCCAAATCAAATCTGATCAATACTCTCAAATTACAGATATGTAGAATATCTCCAAGCTAGAAAAACTGGACTATTTTCAGTGCTTTCAAAAACTCAGCAGATGGGTGTAAAACTGATGACTGAGTGAGTTCCTGTAGTTGTGACAAAACTCCAAAGTGTGATGACATTTGACTCATTGTCTCCTGCCTCTGAAGAGCGGCATTCTGAACAACAGGTGGCATAAAACTCTTTGATTATGTCTTGGTATTGATGTCTGATTATTACCTTTCCGCAGACTTCCATCTGAGATCCTGATGAAGATTCTGTCGTACCTGGATGCTTCTGCTCTCTTCAGCCTGAGCTATGTCAGTAAGCTCTTTAATCAGCTCTCCAATGATAAGTAAGTGTCAGCTAGATACTTACTAGACCTGAATTTGAAGTTAACTATTAAATTGTTAAAGTAAAAAGCAGAATTCATATTAATATATATATTGTATTCATTTATTAGATTTCATATATTGCTAGGTGCCGCCCTGTTGTCGCTGCCTGTTGCGGCAGCTCTCTCTTCCTTGCCTGTCTCTTGTAATTTTTTTCATCTCTTTTTTGTCATCTTTGCATTTGGAGTGGGTCATTTGTATGGTTTATTTGTTGGTCGTGGACACCAAACTGGTTATGTCTTCAGTGATATTTTTACTATTTTTGCTCCTGTGTATGTCTGGTGATCCTACATGTAACCATGGCCACATTGTTTACATGTGAAATCAGCTGTTAGCAGCTTGTAGCATGTCATTGCAAACTGGGGCAAGGCCGGATGTTTCCCACAAGGCGAGGAGAAGGAGGTGAGGACAACGTGCTGGTACTGAGTTGTGAGCTAAGAAGCGATGACATCGACCTGTTCTTCCATCTACAATTATTGGGAATGTAAGAGCTTTCTCCAATGAGATGGACAAGCTAGCCGTGCTAACCTAGCAACAGAGGGAATACCAGAAAGCAGAGAAGCATCATGCTATTCACAGACATGGCTAATTGAGCTAACACCAGACACCAACGCCACATTGGAAGAACTTCACCTGCTGTGAGCTGGATACAGACAGACAGAGACTGAACAGACTCCTGTAGAAGCTCAGTCCTGGACCCTTGGAGTTGGAGGCTGGCTGGAGAATGATGGACAAGCTGTCATCATCTATTTTGTTTTTGACCTTTTTGCACTTTCTATAAACTTTCTTACTTTTGTATAATGTTTTGAATTTCCTATCAGGGATATATAAAGTATTTTCTATTCTTTTCTATTCTATTCTTTTCCCTTGTATTGACACAGAACTATAAGATAGACATGTTGAAGGGTCATTCAGTTATCTTTGGATGGCAGATCTGTTATAAAACCACATCTTTATCTTCAAATCACTGTCTCTGATTCCTGTTGTCTCACTCACTCAACTCCATCTTTTTGTACCTTTCAAACTATTTTTGTAGCACCCTGTGGATAAAGATCTACATAGCAGAATTCTCTCGGAATAAGAAGCAGAAACCTCAGGGCATGGATGAGCTGCTGCTTAAGACGGACATGGTAGAGCTGCAGGATCGGGCTGCGGGCTACTGGAAGTGGCGTCACTTCAGGACTTTGGCTGCATGTGACATGAACAAGTGGAAAAGACAACTTGGGCTCATCAGCTGTCACACTGGGCTGCCGAGCCAGACAGAGCAGATCCTCAGGTGAGAGCACAGCAAAAACAGAACAGTATCTCCTGTAATGTGACGTTTACATCTCTAGTCCAAATTAGTTTTGCCGTTTCCAGTTTTTCAGAGTTAAAGGAGGTGTGTTTGATTGTGCTTGCCACGCTGTTATCTGCCTGTTACCCTCTGTGAAGTGTTTAGTTGTTTACCATTGGAAGCAGCTCTGTCAGGTATCATGGGAGCCCCTTCGTTGTTAGCGCTTCGCAAATAGTAAAACTTTAGAGATCCACCCTTGCTGTCAAGAAAGTTCAAGAGGAGAAACAAGAGGACAGTTCAAGCCGCTGGCAATCAAAAACAAAGCTCGGTTTGTTTTTCATATCGCACTTGATGACACTTTCTTATTAAAGGTGAGAGCGGAGGTCTCTGTCTGAACGGTGTGTCCGCTCAGGGGGATGCCAGCACGCAGGGGAGAGCTCTCTCACCGCCTCCGCTGCGGTTTCTGCTGTGTTTTTATAACCTCTGATTAGAGGCTGTGCAGCACTCAGTTCTGAGTTGTGTGGCAGTGGTTGTGTTACAGAAGGGAAGTAGAAATAATTGTCTTCCTAGCGTAGGCTGTCTGAATTGTTGAAATAAATTACTTTGCCCCCCAACCCCCCCCTAAACTTCTCATCCACAACACACACAAACATGCTTCCTCTCCTTCCATCAGCGTGAAAAAAATCCCCCTGTGGAGATCTGTCTGTTAGAAACCCCCAACATCATGTGATTTACCTTGGTTATAACCATTTCACAAGACATCTCACTCACAGACAATGCAGAGTGAACTCCCTTGGGTCATCTGTGGCCCCATGGGACGCTCCAGTTCTGCTCCCCCACTTAATTGATACTGGATGGTGCCTCAGCAAGACAATATGTGCATCACAGTGGGGGCAGCTCTGAAATGCAGCTCAGACAGAACTGGATCAAGAGATTCATCAGAGGAAATGTGGTTTTATTTCATCAGCTGCATTTGTTCATTAGCTTAAACTAAAGTCATAGTAGTTCCAGGCTGCTCTCTATGGAAACATAACAAGCATTAAACCTAGCCAAGAGTCATCTTTGCCAAACACTGCTCAAACTATGTTTAATGTGTTACCTTCAAATATATGTTTAGTTTATTTATTTTTTTCCATTTCATTTCATTTGTTCGGCCAAGAAACGTGATAAGTGGACCAGGGACAAATCAAGTTGACTTGTTAATCATACCAAACAGCTGATGAGTGCACTGCCGTGGGAGGAACACGGATGTGTATCTCTAACTCCTGCTAAGACAAAGTGATTTTCCGATGTTGTGAAGCCAAAGTAAAGCAGAGAAATATTTCTACATGCAGCACACAGCACACTAACCTAACCCATAGCTCCTTCCCAGCATGTTACTCTCCCTGAATATACACACAACTCAACAGACGCAGTACGCATGATGTGTAGGTGCCGGATTAAGTAACTGCATGCTGCCTTCAAAGTATGGCTGGGACTATTTTTTTCTCCCCATTCCATTCTTTCAATTTATTGTTTTAAGGGTGCACATATGTTTTAAGTTTTGTTTCTTTAATAGTTCTGACATGTAGGATTTTTAATTTCCTTTTTAAACACCAGACCATGTGACAAAGTTGAATGATGATGATGATGTCTACAGACTACATCAGGAGCCATATTTTCCCCCAAAAATGCACATCACATGTGAGTCAGATTTTAGGATTTATTCAGGGGAACTGACATCTCGACTCTTTTTCCAACACAGCCTATAAATAAGGACTAAAATGAAGGGTTTAAATTAAAAAAAAAAAAGAACATAAAAATCCCTGTTTAAAGGGGCTGTGAGGAGTTTGAAAGTGATCTTGAAAAAGTCTGTCTTCTAGATATATGCCAGACTGTTATCCACACTTTAAAATGAGATTATCAGTGACAGTATTACAGGTTATAGATTATTTTAAATTAATTAATTTTAATTAAAGCTAATTCTTAGCTTCCAGGTCGGGTCGACCAGGACCAGATTGATTTGCGGCACGTCAAGGTCTCTCTGACAACACCACACCAACTGTTGCCAAAATTGCCAAAGTTTTCTGCTGAAAATGACTTCTGTGATTAATTTTGTAGTGATGGTAGACACAGAAGCCTCACTGTCTGACAGAAAAAGGACAGAAGAGCAGGAGAAAGCTAAATGGGAGAGTGATACAGCCCAAGCTAACACCAGGGCTAAGCTGTTGGTGATAATGTTCATTCCAGCCCACATGCAGCAGTTATTCTGCAGTGGTCTGTTCAAACTTGAGACTCTATCAATAAAATGAAGAGTAAGGTTACCTTAGCTCTGCTTGATAGATGACTGGCAGGACATAGCTAACCAGGATTTACTAATGTTACAGATTACGGACATGTCTTAGAGCACCGGAACGGCTACTAATCTACTTACAAACAGACAGTGTTTACTTGTTGTCGTGTTAGCCTATTTGTTTCGATCTGATCTCCATTTCATTCCTAAACAAACACAAAAAGTAATTTACAACAGTGTGCGGAGACTCCGGGCCACAAGGTGGCAAGGGAGTGCAATTAAAACAGAGCCTCCTCATAGCATCTTTAAATCATTGAACAAAAATACCCAATACTTCGATACAATCATTTCTTTCTCCCACCCCTACGTTAAAGCCTCTCTATGTAAAAGTGGTTGACACAGCTAACACTTAACAGAAAACATATTGAGATTTTTTTTTTCATTTTTTCAAGAAAGACTGTTGTAGATGACAAAATTTGCAAATGCAAATTTGTATACAGGGGGGCACCAAAAGCCAACACAAACATACAATTCTTCCGAGGAGCTTTAAGTCTCTGTATTTCTTTGTTAGCAGTACAGTAGGTGTGGATATAGAGAGTTCTAATTTCAGAGGGGGAAATCGCTTGCCATTATATTGACAGCAGGAGAAAATCCTATATGAATAAAAAAAGTTACGTTTACGTTTTAGTTATGAGATATTACAGTTCACTTTATCATCATAGCTTGGATTTATTGCTTTTTGTACTGAATTTTAACAGTCTTTAAAGTATTAGTAGTACCTGTTCCTAGCTTTTATGTTTATGTTACCATGCTTTCAAATCCATGAAAGTCTTTTCCAGGGTGTTAATACAAAGATTTTTATTAGATCGTTTTGAAAACATTGCCCTTAGGTTGGTTTTAAATGTTATTGAAGGGTGATTAAAAACCAGCATAGAGAAACATCTGTAATAACACTGCAAACTTCCTAAAATCTGACATATATTCTTCTAACTCTGCATTGTTTATCCTATCCCAGAAACTTGCATGTCACCTGGGAGTTAACAGTCTCAGATAAGTCAGGGCAGGTGGACACGCACGAGCCGAGCTGCTCCCACTTCTGTGAGACTTCCGTGACTCTGTGTTGGAGCGGGGGAGGCCGTCTGCCCTCCCACTGGCAGATTTCAACGCTTCAACTGCACGGCATCAGGAGAGTTGCCCTCAACTGCCCAGGCCTAAAGAAGTATGACTACCAACCCCATCTCTACTCACTCTTTCAATGGCTTCGTTCGCTTTCCCCACCCTCAGGTAAACCTACTGTGTTCTTTGCTCTGTCAGACCTGGCTGGAGGTCCCTCATGGCGAAGATAGACATGCATGCGCTGACTAAAAGTGCACAGGTCATTGGCCAGGATCGACTTGTTGAACTGAGGCTGCTTCAACCTGGTATCATCATCGGTGTCTGGAAGGTAATTTAAACATTTTTATCCATTCCTTTTCTGAAGCTGGACAGAGCAACAGAGAAGCTGCTTTCACACAGACTAAGGTCTCTAGATTGCATAATGATGGCTCTCTTTCCAGGACCAGCACTCTGTCGCCTTTATCATGTTCCCTCTCCACTACCACAAGCTGGTGGAAAGAAGCGTCCAGGGATCTTCTCTTTGGTAGGCTGCACTTGAACAAACACTCACATGCTCACACTACGTGCAGGGTATCGCCATTAGACGGTTCAGGCTTGTATTCAAAGGGTGTGATAACTGACAGGATTCATTTTAAGCGCTGTGATGTGATGCACAGCGGGAGAGGGGATGTGATGTGTCGGTGTCACCGACACCCGATTTTCACTATCACAAGAGGATATTGTGACTGCTTCATATGTTTTATATATAGACTCCTCTTGTTGTCATGTGTCAGGAGCTTTGACACTGCAGATCTGTTAGTCATCTGCTGTCAGGACAAAACCAGAGCAGGTGTTAATTATAAGCAGGTAAATTAATTCATTAGTAGAAGCTTATCCCCAAGTCGTGTTGTGTTTGAGCTAATTTGATGAAAAACTAGTGGGTGGGATTAGAGGTTCTCAGACTGAGGCTCTGGGTCCCCTATAAGGTCACAGAAATAATCTAAAGAAAAATTTAGGATGGATTGACAACCAAGATGAGAAAAATATTCAAAAATGATCTCTTGGTAGGAAAATTTACCTCACGAAAACAGAAGACTGGACACGGTAAATGAGTGATTAAAAAATAAAAATAGACACCAGTAAATGATGTCATGATATTCGCTGCTTACATTGAAGCTGCATTTCTGTCTCCTTTTGGGAAAACAACAACAAACAACTCTATTTCTCTTTGCTTAGTTTAGGCAGTGCATGAGTTTATTCGCTCAGAAAAATCTTGTCATCTTTTGCCAGTTTTATACTTGATAATTAAAAATATGAAGCAAAAGTCTTTCGCTAGCTTTGTTTGACCACTTTGTCTGATAAGTAGTGTTACACATAATTTTAAAGGTGGAGGGTGATTAAAGTGAGTAAAGGTGATTATTTGCTATACTCCTGGTTACTTACTGGACTGGCGTGACTTTAAAAGCCAGAACAGAATTTTCTTGTACGGACATGTTTCTGCATGCTTACTTTAAAATCCAAGCACCCTACATACCTGTCTGTATAGAGTGTCTGTTTTTATTAAGATTTTGATTAAAAAGTTTAAATTTTTAAATATTTAATGTGTTTTTAATGGCATGCAATACCACATGCCACTCAAAGATGAAATTCTGTTTTCTGCTTGAAGAAGGTAACAATAGTGTTATCTTCTATCTTTATTTTATATTCAATTAAGTGACACAAATGCAGAGGCTCAATCAGTCATTAAGATATATGCAATATTTAAAAAAAAAATTACCCAATGTTCTACTGTCCTCTTGAAGGTGAATTTATTTTGAAGGGCCACATGCTGAAGAGAGCAGAAACCGATTACTGTTTTTTCATGCATCTAGAATCAGTAAAAAAGAGAAAAGGTCTGTGGTGAGGCTTGTAGTCCATCTTAGTGTGGTCACAACCCCCTCTGCTGGTGTCTTGCGAGAGCGCAACATCAAAGTGTGTTGTGATAACAGCCCACCAGGAGTGAAAAGCTCCTCTCTGCCTTCTTTCTTACAAACTTTTCACTAATGTTCTCTCTACATTCCTGTTTTAAACACCTTCTTACTTTTGTTTTCTTCCTCCAGCCCCTACGTGGAGCCGACGTTCAAACCCCCTTTTGATGACATAGACCCTGAGTATGGTCTCCATGACTACCAGCTACACATTGTTCTCCACAACAGTGAACGCAAGATCATGTCTGGAAGCTTCCCCAAGCTCTTCTGCAGGAGGAGTAATTAATTTACAGTCATATTCACTGAGTCATACTGTGGAATGGTGCTGCATTCACTGCCTGTTCTGCGGTGTCACTTAAGGGCCATAGTTTTTCTAGTGAAATAACTTCATTTTACTGAACCTAATTTATGAGCATGCAGCACATGATATTGTTGAATTGATAAAAACGCTTGACTGGCTACATGAACTAAGCTGGAAGCCTCACACAAAAGTACTTTTTCTATTTCTCCAACTAACTTGTTGTAACTTGTGTGTTTGTACAGCTCACATCTGTGACGGTCTCATCCAGCTGGGTGCTATTAGCAGGACAGAGATGTTACAGCACCTACCTCTGTCAGGAAGCATCACCCTGCCCTGGAGGTGTGAGGCCCTGCAGGGTGCAGTGGAGGTACAACATGAGCTGATAGCTTCTCGCACTCTTTCGCTAGGTGTTGCAAAAAAAACATAGATAGATAGATAGATAGATAGATAGATAGATAGATAGATAGATAGATAGATAGATAGATAGATAGATAGATAGATAGACAGATAGACAGATAGACATGGATATATAAGTATCTGAACTTCTGAGGGTGAGGAGATTTCATTATATCATTAGCTCTGTTAAAAAGGAAGTTTACAAATCTCTCTCATCCTTGATTTTTCAGAATTGCTGCATTATGTCCCTGACTCTCGTGGATGAATTCAAGAAACCTTTCTGGTGTGTCAGTTCTCCAGTTTTCCTGGAGCTCCAGAAGAAACCACACGTCGTCTACGACTATGATGGCGAGCACTTCCTGATGCACTACCAAGACTCAGACGGTCAGGTGAAGATGGAGCTTGTATGGATGGAGGAACAGAAGCGTTTTTTCCTAATCAGCTTAGTCGTCTTTGTGACTGTTTGCAAAGTCAACAAATATTTTAGTAGAGATTACTAAAGATTTTATGTTCACAACAAAGCAAATTTTTTGCTAAGAAAGCAAGTTGACTGTGTTGATGTTCTATAAAGTGTTTTATTGAACAGATATTTTCAAGAAATCAATTTTCAGCTACTACTGATGTGCTTGAGAAACTAATTTGTTTGGGTAATAACATTGATTGATCGATTTTTTTCTTTTTTTTTTTTTTTTTTACATTTTTAACGATAGATAAATAAATAGTATTATACACTTTGAACCGTTAATTTTTTATTTCAAATCAAAAATGAATTTTTGTGTTAAGCAGAGAGGCTGCTTGTAAACAGGAAACAGAATGTTCATAAAATGTTGTAAATTAAAGCTCCTGTGAGCATTTTTTGTTTATGTTGACTTTGGCTCCTCCTCTGGATAAAATGAACTGTATGACCTCTTTTTCTATGATTTTGTCCCCTAAATGTATAGGTAGTGATTTCTGATTAAAAATTAAATAAGACATCCCATTTTCCTCAAGTGCATTACTCACTGTACACATTGCTTAAACCATTCCATCTGACACCTACTCTGCAGCAGTAGTATTATTCTGAAAAATGAATAAATATTCAACCTTGTTTTTTAGGTTGGTTTTAGTACAAAGAGTCACAGTAATTAATCTCAGTCTTTTTTTATCACTCATTAAAAGCTAGGCACAGTAGCTGTAACTTTTATTAAACTTTTTTGTAAAACTTTGCCTATTGAGTTAACTGAACTCTCCAGTTTTTTTTTTGTTCATTCACTAATGACATGTACAAATTTTAAATATCACTCAAAGAGCACTACAAGATAGAAATGCAGATCAGAGCAGGTATTGGCCCTTTTAGAAAAGATCTTGCTAATTACTGACCCAGCAAAAAAGCACATGTCCAGTGTACAGTGGAGGAAGAACAAATTGTCCAAAAAGTAAGTTTAAAAAATGATAGTAGTCAGTATAGTATAGATCTAAGCTGTCTTATTCATAATTAACAATTCAGCTTAATGAATTTTTATTTAGAATCTGTCAATATTTCATTTATTGTGTTTTATTAAGGTTTTCTTTAAATCCAAATGCAGTGTTGCCTGAAAGAGACAACCACTCGGCTGTTTAAAGCTCACTCACACTGGTGTATTTATCATAGACTCACTTTACTGGAGACTGAGCGCAAATTGAAAGTGTTATCTGTTTGCTCCAGCTCAGAGGTGACACTGGTCATTGTAGTTTGTCATTCTGACTGACCTCAGACTACATTTTCCTTTCACTGTGTCTTTAAGTGACTTGGAACAATTTAGACTAGCACTGAAGGAGGACATTACACCAGACACAGAATCTTGCAGTCATTTGCTGTTTGGTGTCACCTTGTGTATGCATGTGTGTTTGACAGATGATTGCAGAGGAGACTCGAACATCCATCACAGTTTCATGTGTTGTTTTATCTCTGGAACACCTTAAAGAGACTCTGAGGTGTCTTACATTTGAACTATAGTGACTCTGATCTCCTCTCACTTCCAAGTTTTGGTTTCTGATAAATCCTCCTCACTGATAAAGTTTCTTTATGTATTTCCTGTGCTTTAAGTTTTTTAAAAAAGACAGTGATTTGATTACAGATTTCACTTTATGTGCTTAACTTCAGCTCTTTTTCTGAACAAAACAATTGCAGAGAAAATCAAGTGCTTTCACAAACATAAAGAAAATTAAGTTATCCATTACGAGTAAATTGCATCAAAGATTTTCGATCACCTCTCCAAAATTTCCTTAGTTTTCGTCTCTCTTCTCATGGCATTTACACTCAAACACAGCAACATTACCTCAATTGGATTTTCAGCCATCATGCAATTACAACAACAGATTAAATTTGAGTTTAACGTCCGCACTCTGGGCAAGTCTGGCACCAGCGATAGAATTAGTGAGGGAGCAATAGTTGGATACAGTTGCTGTGCAGCTGATGGGCCAGCACTGCTGATGGCAATAAAATACGCCAGGCCTCTGGGTAATAGGATTTCAGAGGCTTCTTTCCTTCTCTTTTCTCAGTGGGGGACATCATCACCTTGAAAAAGATGCTTATTTTTCCAAACACATCACCGACTGCACTGGCACCGGATCCAAAAAATCATTTGGGGAAATGAGCCAGAGGGACGAAGTGAGTGGTAACAGTATGCGTGATGAATCAGTCTTTGTCAAAACTTCACGATTGAATTGAGACAAAAAACTCTTCAGGGAGGGAGACAGTGTCTGAATCATGAGGGGACCATGTGTTGACATATTTCTAGCAGGCCTTGAGCTTTCCTACTCAATCCATATCAGGGTTGTTGAATGGCTCGGTGGCTTCTGTTGAATGGCTGAGGATGAAAATAGCCGGACATTGAGCGTTGACTTGGCCACTTAATACACTGACAAATCACACTCTGTCGCCATTATTCGGAGTGGATGATGTGAACCATACCCTGTACACATGTTACAACACATTTCTACCAAAGTGACCTTCACAGTGTTGTTTGCAATCACATCAGCTGCTGCAAACTGCCAATCCTTCATTCTTTCTTTTATTAGAAAAAACAGGAGCCAAGGAGGACCCATGAGAACAGAACATCTGTTACCCAAAGTTTAAGGCCAAGGCAAAGGAAGGGGCCAAAGACAGAGGCATATAAGCTCATGTGACATTAATTAGGTGGATTTCCAATTGAAAACATTTAAATTGAAAGTTTATTTGTATTTTTAATGAAAAAATGTGCATTCTTGTCATGCAGGTCTATAAAGCTAGTTCTCCAGCAGATGGCTCTCTTTGGTAAACAACAGCAGCTTCTACAGCACACTGGTTTATTTTCTCCTGTTCCTAAATCTGTTAAAGCACCAACACTTAAAAATCATCTTTATTTTTGCATAATATGAAAGTCTTAACAATGATGAATTCCTCCACAGTTTGAATGCATTACATGCTCTAATTTTCGGTAAACGTTCTCATTTTCTGCTTTGTTTTGCACAGAAATTGCAAGCCCTGTTGTAAAACCTGAAATACTCTGACAACAAAGAAAATATGAAGACTAAATCCAAGGCCGAGCTACTGAATGGGTAAATTTAGTGCCATAGAGCTTTATTAAACTCATCTTTCTTAGTTTCTTCACAGGCTAATCTTGGAAGAAAATTGCTTCCATTTTTAGCCTCTAATTCTCTCCCTTGTGAGTGACCAGCTGGGCTCACAAACTATTCAGCCTTGGAAGCCAGTGACACAGTCCTTATTTAGCCCTCTCATTGGAGGAGAACAGCCAGCTATTGAAGAGCACCAGGAGGAAGCTGGGTTACATTTAACATGCCTGTTTTTAACTGTTTTTAAAGACAGTAGACTCAATTTACAGTTCCCAAAAGGCTGGTTAATAATCACAGAGCTGTTTTGCGCTGAAGGAGGCAGAGCCCAGACTCCCAACAGTCCACTGTCACTGCTCTTCTGGGTGAGTACTCTTGGCCAGAGAAGTTAATTATGCATGTAATGATCAGAAAAGTAGCAGCCACGAAAGCAAAGCCAAAATCCGCTATTAGAAGCTGCGTAATAAAGTAAAATGTGTTTTTTCAAACCCCACAAATTAACAGATGGTCAGGCGTTTACAATGCTGGATGTGAACCCTGCTACAGTGCCATCCACATTCACTCAATAAATAGGAGGGGAGAGATCCCAGGGGTACAATATCATAATAGGCTCATGATGCCCAGTAAGATCCCTGCTTTTTTCTCTCTAAACGGTGCATTTACACTAGACAGGTGTGCAGAAACGCATTTCTATCAAAGCTGCAGCTCATCCTGTAAGCAGTAAGACTGGTCTTTAAATGGCAGGAATCCTGCATTAGTCTGCAGTAGGGTTGCAAAGGGGTAGAAGTCTCTTCTGTGAATTTTAGAAAGTTTCCTGAAAATTTCCGTATTTCAGCTCGGGATTACAGGAAAATTTCAGGGCTTTGTTGCTGTTAACTTCAATTAATTTTTCTTTAAATTCCTGAGAATTTTTTTTTTTTGCCAGGGATGATCTTGTTTGAAAAAGCATCATGATTCAATGTGAATTCAAGTGTGTACTATGAATCACACACGTAAATAATTCTAAGCACATTTCAATTCTAATCACTACTTTACTACCCGACATCATTTCCATTGAGTCCACATTTTCCTATCAATAACAAATACTGCATTAGACCTGCTTCCATGCACAAACCAAAATATTTAGTATTTATTCATGTATATGAGCAGGTAAATACAGTTAATATGAATTTAAAAAAAAAAAAAAAACTTACAAAAAAATTCTTTTAATTCCATTAATTTCTGAAAGTTCCTGTTATTTTCCCAAAATTTTCATGGAAAGCTTCCAACTTTGGAAATTCCTGGAATTCCTAGTCTGCAGTGATATACTGTAGGTGTAGGAGCCACACTTGGTCATCTTTTACTTTTTGCACTAATTGCTTTCTTGTGTGCACGCCCTCCCCAGGTGAGGTGATAAGTGGGAGGACAGAGCTCGCCTGGGGGAGAGAGACGGGAGAGAAGGCATACTGTCATTGACCGAAGCCCTTAAGACCTAATGGAAAGAAAGTTTAATTGTATTTAAGTTTTGGTTTAGATGTACAATAAACGTTGATTTTCATCTCCCACATACCAACTCTCAATGGATCCTTTTTTGGAAAGGTCTGCGCGTTGAAATGAACTCCCGTTTCTCCACGTGGTAAAATCAAACCCTGGAGAGGTTATTGGAAACCTTTTGTGTTTTGTTATTTTTGTTTTTTTTAATTTTGCCACTTCAGTAGGTAATATTTAAAAATGTCCTTATGTCCTGAAAGTGTTGATCCTCTGTCAGCAGCTGAACGCCTCTACTTAAATAAACCTTAGTCACAGAAAAAGTACACATATACACTGAGATATAACAAATCTTCCCACTATTAACTTCTTCTATAGTGCGTTTGTTTGTCTTTTGATGAAGGCATTTGGTTAAACAGTACCCAGAAGATGTTTGCTGACAAACTGCCAACTCCGAGTGCGTGCAACAAATGAACAAGACTTAAAACTCAGTTTTTCATGTGCACAGTCGACCAAAAGGCAATAAAAGTTATGCTTTCAGAAACACTCGACTATCTGTTGACAAGGCCTGACCTAACACAGGTGGGAACTATGAGAGGGAGGTGCACATAACCTCAAAAGAGGTAAACGCAAAGCCAGGCAAAGCAGCAACACAGGAGGGAAGTGTGTTGAGATAAAAATTAAAGGCACAAAATCAGAGCAGCATTGTGCATTTACCCTAATGACAGCTGGATTTTATCTACAGTTCCACTGTTTCATTTAGCAGGTTATCATGAACCAATTCATTCAGCTGTAAGCAATGTCCTCTACTCTTCTTTATAATCTATAATAATCCCATGGTGAATGTTCTCTGTGTCAAAATATAAATTACTCCCCGCTATTTATCTCTCCCTTACTCACAGACTACTCTCTGTGTGTGTGTGTGTGTTAGTGTGTGTGTGTGTGTGTGTGTGTGTGTGTGTGTGTGTGTGTGTGTGTGTGTGTGTGTGTGTGTGTGTGTGTGTGTGTGTGTGTGTGTGTGTGTGTCTGAGTGTGTGTGTGTGTGTGTGTGTGTGTGTGTGTGACTGAGAGGGGGGAACATGAGTCAGCATATTATCCAGTACACTGTAGAGGAACTGCTTTCCCCAATTTCGCTCATCTGACTAGTTTGTATTACCCTCACAGTAACATCCTGTGACTGTCTGGTCTCAGAGCAGATGTTTGGTAGGCAGGTATACTTCAAACTGCTTTCTGATCCTGCAGCCTCAGACTCCAGTTTCAAACAGGATGGCCTGGTTTTTGAAGAACAAAGCTGGATTTCTGAGCTAAATTTAAAAACACATTGCTGACAGTCTGTGAGAAGAAGAAAGTTTATTTGCTCTCTCTGAAAGTTAGACGAGCGGTTTGATATATCATTCAAATATGTTTGTTAAATATTAGGCAGGGACAGCTATCCTGTTAGCTTAGCAAAAAGACTGGAAACAGGGAAAACATCCCAACAACTTCTGTCCAGAGGAAAATAAATCAAGTCAAAGGAACCCATTCAAGTAAGAGGCTTAACGTCCAAAAACAATGACCATCTCGTGCTGCTTCCTTTAAGGCTGCCTTAAGAGGTGGACTGGTTATGGACAGACAAAGCTGTATTTTTATAACATTTTTCAATTTTCATTTTCTTTTAGTCTGTTTTCTTGTGTTTTGTTATTTTTTGTATTACCAATTAATTCTTTTTGGGAAAAGTTGTTTTTTTTAAGGAAACACATTTTTTTTAGCTTTTCTTTTGCTCTACATCTTAATAAAGATAAAATGATTAATAGTTAACTATGAAAGCATCAGCAGCCTGGTAGCTTGCATTAGTTTGGCATATGAACTAGGGAGAGGTGTAACAACAGACTTAGCTCTGTAAAGATAACCTGTCCAATTAACTGGCTTAGCCTAGCATGTTGTTTCTTTTTCTTTTAGTCCTGTGTGAAACATTTTCTTTTCATAAAGCATTTTAAGACTCTTGTCTGTGAAAGCACAATATTAACTTTTCTTTCACTAGTGTGCTGTTGCTGTAGAGAACCCTGCATGTGTCAAGACTGTGATATTGCACCAAGTTAACTTTTTTTTTTCTTCCAATCAAAAGCAAAATGTCAAATCGAGCACATTTTGTGGGATGCTGAATTCAGGCAGGCTTCCCAGAAAAAGAGTCTGGGCTCTGCTTGAACAGAGTTCCTGGAACAATTGGTTTTAGTGCAAAGGTCTGTGCCTGAGGCGAACGCTATTGATCTGAGCCACGATTAAGAGGGATAGACAGAGAGAGGGAGGAAACCAAAGAGAAGCAGGATTTCGAGGCACACAAAGGAAGCCTCCCTCATGATGTTTGGGCTCAAGGGTTCTTCGGGGATGTCACAGGTACAAACACCTACAACCTTTTAGTTATGTCATCATCTGCTTTTTCTCTTGTTCATATTTCCTGACAGCCTCACCCAACCCTGCATTGTTCGTTTTCTCTGTTAACTCTCTCAGCAAGGGTATTCATTCATTATTAAAATCCCATTTAGTTATATCCGTGCTATAGTAATCTGTTGTTTCGACTTTTAGGATCATGACTCATCATTTGTGTCAGATTTGAACCACAAACAGAAAAACAGAAGTAAACAGAGGCTATCTGGGGTTGTATGAGGTCACTGCAGTGAGATCTGCATGATGATGTTGTTAGAAACCAACATGTGTTTTTAACAGGGCCATCCTTCTAGTGGTAGTGACTGCCATTTAATCACGTCTGTGTTGTGAGGCCACCTGCATGTGACACCCATTAAAACTGATGGGCAGTCGGTGTGCAGAGGGAACATTTCCACATACTTGCACCTGTCATCAAAGCAAAGTAAGACGGATATGTGGGCAGTCTGCCACACTGGTACTTAGGACTTTCCTCGGAAACCTGCCAAATCATTTGAATGTAAACGAGTCATAATGTTTGTTTCACACAGAATGCAAGTGTTTTTAATTATCATTCAGTGTGTAAAAAAATTCTCCCTTGATCATATTTTATTCTCAGTTTTTCTCTTGTTTGTCTCTACATCTGTCTCTTTGTTTGATGATGCTGTGAAGAGCCGGTTTCTGTGGCTATATTAAAAATTAAAGATTCATTTGAACAGTTACTATGGTGATAACCCTTGACCTAACATGTCTGACCCTCTTTGACATTGTTTTTACCACAAGAATACCAACCTCTGGACCTTAATTATGTTTAAAAAAGAGCCATGCAATAAAGAGTTGAAGGCTTTTCTAACCTGCTAAAGAGGAAAGATGCAGAGTTGGTTCTTGACCACACATAGAGAATAAAACAGCCTGTGAGCCACTTAGTTGATATGTTACAGGTGAGAATACTCATTCATTCATTCATTTTCTGAACTGCTTATCCTGTTCAGGGTCGCGGGTGGCTGGAGCCTATCCCAGCTGTCATTGGGCAAGAGGCGGGGTACACCCTGGACTGGTCGCCAGTCGATCGCAGGGCTGACACAGAGACAGACAACCATTCATGCACACAATTTAGAGTGTTCAATTAACCTGGTGAGTATGTTTTTGGACTGTGGGAGGAAGCCTGAGCACACAGAGAGACCCCACTCATGTACGGGGAGAACATGCAAACTCCACGCAGAAAGGCCCACCAGCCAAGCTGGGAACCGAACTGGTGACCATGTTTGTGAGGCTGCAGCGCTAACCGTTGCACCACCATGCAGCCCCCTTCACTGTTCAGTCATACTTATTTATTTGTTTGCAAAAATATCCTGTAACTGTTTTAACTTGTGCACAGAGTAAGAACATATCTACGCATTTATAAGTGAATGAGACGGTCTGGAAAATTTTCATGCAATGCACTGTGTTCTGTCCAAATGTATCACCTCAAACTCTTTGATTCTCTACAGGTTTTTTGCCCTCTTGATATTTTTCTGTGCTAATAAAATTTAAAAACACCCAAGTACATTTTCACACATTTTAATGCCAGGTAAGATGGACTGTAATAAAGGTATGTTCAGACCAAATGCAAAGTAAAGAAATAAATGCACCACCACATATAACAGCAAAATAACTGCCACCATTTTTCTGGCGAAACCAACTTCTGATGCTCTGTTTCAGCACTAACCATTGTGCCACCGTGCAGCCCAGGTGAAAATACTTAAAAAACGATTTGATGGGTTTCCATTGTTTTTTTACAGACATTCATGGTGCTCTGTGGATGAATTTTCAAAACTATGGTGATTTCACTGAATCTCCACCCTCATTCATAATGTTGATCTTGGTTCCCAGGAAACAAGCCATCAACAATAATGTGAGCCTTTGGGTGAAATGCAACCAAACCAAGCAAGAGACAAACTAAGTGTTTACCCCCAGTCTGAAAACAGGAACCCCATGTGGAAGCTCTTAACATTGCAGTTCTTCAAGAGTCGACCAGAGAACACTTGCAGACCAATCTAAAAATATATCTTTACAGCAAAATGACACATGTTAAGGGCCTGGTTTAAAAAAAAATGGTTTAGGTTTTCTTTTTTTCTTTTTTTTTTTTTTTATCAGCATGCACAGTATGGGGGTTGTATCTTGTTGAAAACTCAATTTTTTCAAAGTTATTTAACACTCAAGCTTTGCTTGCTCTGGTAGTTAAGCTCAGTTAAGGTAGCTTTGACATACCATGGGACTGACAGACACTGTTCGCTAACAATTCAACCATACTCTCATTGACCCCACGTTACTCACTTATCATCCAAAGCCAAGGGATCCTTTCGGTCAAACTGGCTCTTCACAGGGATTATGCACTAAAAGTGTATAATTTGTTTTCTTTTAAGACACGACCACAGCTTTATGAGGGAGAATTAATGTTTTAACAAGCTCCTTGTTGTATTTGGTATGCTTTGGCATCATAGTGGTTGCTTGCTTCTTTGAGCGCAATCGACAGGGCAAACACTATTGATTACCTTTCCCTGTATTGGAAGACTGGTGAAAATGATAAAACTAAGTCCGCTTTAATCAAGATGTTGGACGTACAAGCAGCATGTTACTACTTCTGAATGCTTAAAAATGAATTTCAACAAAGTGGGTTCAGAAAAGTGGTGAAGCCTCTCCACACTGGGTTGACGGTTTGTAAATAGTGACCTGCTGTGTCCTTTTTTTCAATCATAACTGTTACTTCAGTGTATTGTTGCTGGAAGGTCATGCACCAAAGGTGTTTCTTGGTTATGTCAACACCAATTTTCCTTTTGGTGCATCAAATAATCAGGAGAAATAGAAACGTCACTTGCAAGACAAAAGAAAGAAAATAACATGTATTTCAGAACGTAGGGAGGTATAGTCAGTCTTATGGTGGTTTCTCATGTGTATATGGCATGAGGGCCTTGATTAATTCAGTTCTTAGTACATGTTCCGCCGAAGTGAAATGAATGTGAAAGGTCAAGTGTGGTGCACCTCACTTCATTACTCTGCCATCTTAATCAAATGCAGCTCCTTTTACTCACTCACGCTTTCCACGATTGAATGTGTCAGCGCTGCATTGGACTGATGAATGTTATTCTTCGGTTGCAACAATCCTCGAGGTGCTGCGTGAAATAATGACCAGCAGATCTGACTAATGAGTTCAGTTAGCAGCAACTGAAGTGAGAGCTTCCATTTGCCTCTTCTACTTTGTGCGCTGCGTGATGAGAGATCTCCATTTGGAGGCATGATGATGATTGATAATACTAGGTCCTAACTTTCCACTAGAGTCTCCACACTTCATGATCACTCACCTATGGTATTAGTAAGATGAATGGTCCTTTCTTGTCTGGGACTGGAGAGGTAATTTTCTCTTATGCTCACGTGAAACCTGTTGGAGAGGAAAGAGGGGAAAAATATGACACAGGGGGAAAACGGCTTAATCGGGATCACTGGAGAGTGGTAGGGATAATTTTTCATGTTTGTATAAGTGGTCATGCTGTAAACACCCCTATAGCTCAGAATGCTGTATGCAGGCTTTGCATTGAGACAAGAGCATGTGTTTCTTATCCTGGCTTATAGGTGTTATAATAAAAAAAGGAAAAAACTTAGAAAGCATTTATCAAGTGTTTCTCAAGGTTTATTCAACAATGGTGAGCAGAAACCCTATAGAAGAAAACAAATGTAAAGTGGCCACAAGAAGGCACTGAAGTACCTTGTGACTCCCTCACCCTCCTCCACTCTACACAAAAGAGCTTTCTAGTAAATCCATGGTGGTATCCACTGCATTTTCCCTTTAAGAGATGCTGTATTGAAACTAATCAGTCGTATTTCCAAGAGCTGATTGTACTTAACGTATATGTGAGGATTGCTCAGGTCATAACCCCGCTCTTGGGGCAGATAAGCAGGAAATCTATTTCCTAGGTCTATGAAATTTTGCTTTATAATCGGTTTAGTTGTTTTGCCCCAAAGCCTTTTTTGAGGGGATTTTGTCGGTCACGCTCAATAAAAGCATCCTGGTATTGACTGAGTGTTTGAGATGAACGCTCAAACAGCAGCCCTGCCTTTTGGGAAATTGCTTTGCTTGTCAGGCAACTTTAGGACACAGCAAGACAATAAAAAAATCCATTGATTCAACTTGGATCCTTTTCTCTTTGTTTTTCTTTTGCAAATAAAGGCTATGCAATGGTTTCAGCATCTGCCTAATGTTTCTGCTTTTCTCTTTTTATGTGGGAATTGCAGAAGAGAAAAAAGCCTGTATCTGCATTGCATTTGTTGATATGCACATTTGAGGAACACTTCATCAGTCTTTTGTCAGTTTGGATGATCTTAAACGTGTTTGCAGGATTTACCTTAAAAAATTAAATGTCAACTTTTAAAGGAATAATTCTGCTCATTTTTCATTTCTGGGCTTTGATACATGTGTGTCAGTGTCTGTGTCTGCCTCAATCCCCTCTTGATGTTTTGGTTACATTGGGACTTTTCTGCGCGGAGAGTGCAAGTGTGCAAGTCACTTCGAATGTTGATGATCACGAGTTTAAGCTATCCTGAGCAGCTACAATAGTGGACATAGCACAGAAGAAGAAAGACACAACCAGTATGAAACGAAAAGTCAAACAGATAGAGCTTTGTACTAAATAAGTGTGTGCGCTGCTGCTGGCACTTAGTTGGGACGGAGAAGACCAGTTTGAATGTTGTGTTTACTAACAGGTAACGAAAATTCTTGCAGACTCTACCCTTAACAGAGATGATTTCCCAAATTCTTGATGTCTAAACTAAAACTGCTGCGAGAGTTTGAAGGAAATTACAGTTGTTTGCTATTAAGGCAAACATAAGACATACAAATGCATCAGTATTCTGTATATTCCAGGTGACACACAATGATCAGCGGAGAAAGAAAACTGAACCGATCAACCCCCCCCCAAAAAAAAAAAAAAAAAAAAAAAAAAAAAAAAAACCTAGGACTGCCTTGGCCCTACTTTGTCCAGGTGTCATGACAGAAATCATTCCTCTCTCTGCTCCACTGACTTCTCTGTTCTTCTTCCATCTGCGGCCTCGTTGTTCCGGCTCTCCCACCCTCTCGTCATCACTTTGTGCCGTACTCGCAACCTTGCGGGTCGAGTTGCACCCTGCATCTCATCAGAGAATATTACCTAACACTCGGAGGACAACATTCATCAACGTCACGGGGCTTTTGCCAACAGTGCATTTCTTTCTGTGGGTGCCACGAGTCCATTTCAGTTGTTCCCCCTGCAGCAGCAGCAGCAGCAGCAGGGCAGGTTACCTTGTGCGACCTGTGCCACTTCAGCAGAGCACACACAGTATCTCTTTCAAGGTTCTTTATCTTAAGTTTCTGCTGATGTGCACTGTCTCAAATATCCTTTTTGTCCTGATCACAGTTTCTGTTTGCTGATATTCTCTGGATGTTATTTTGGGGTTTGCATGAAACAATGGTTTCGTATTGCAGCCAATGAGGACAAAGAGGGTCCTATAGATCTAAAATGAGAACAACACGTCAGCAAATCTCAAAAACAGTCACATTGAGACACAGTATAAATGCTCTGTCATTTCAAAGAAAAGCTGCAAAAAAACAAAGTACATTTACAGTAAACACAATACAAACACATTAATTATGCACAGCAGCCATCATGCAGTTGCATTAACATCAACAGATCTCTAACCTGAGCTTTGTCTTCAACTCTACCTCTCTGCCAGCTTCTTGACTTGTTAGACGTTAGCTAAGACCAGTATTTCCAATAAAGCGACCATTAACTGTTGTTCTGTAATACTTCTTCAAACCAATGGGTAGGGCTGGACAATTAATTGAATTTAAGCCAAAATTGCAATGTGATACAACGCAATTCTCAAATCGCAATGACTGCAATTAAAAAAAAGAAAACCTTAAAAAGTGCATCTTAAAAGTGAATTCCACATGTTGACATATTTTACTGGTTGAGCCAGAGATGAAGTCTTATTTATATTTCTGCACTTTATTTAGTGTGGGATTCATGGAGGAGAGGATTCATGGTTATTTTTCAAATTATTGTTCATACAATGCCTGTTTTGCTGCAGTGCTTTTCTTACTTTCTCTGATTTTATTTAAGGTTTTTGATGATAATTATATTACATGTCTAAAAGATTTGAAGTTAATCAATCAGTCAATATTCTGCTGTGATTGTAATAGTTACATCAAGATATGTTATTCATATCAATTCATCTCATTACATCTTAACATGCAGACCTTGCCTACAAGAAAGAAACTGTTTATATGTTGACAGTATCCTTTGTTATCTTGGTCGTACTATAGAGTGATTTATTGCTTGTGTTTAGTGAATAATGCTGAAGATAAATGTCCCCCCAAAACAATCGCATGCTAAATCGCAATCGCAATATTGGTAAAATAAAATTGCAATTAGATTATTTTCCAAAATCGTGCAGCCCTACCAATGGGTGATGTCACTGCTAGAAGTAATAACTTTTGATTAGTTAGCCTAGTAGGCCAAGTAGTAAATGGATACCAGTTTAAGAAAGGGTCAAGGGTTGTTTTCTTTTTAACCATTTACCCCTTCTATTTTATTAATGGTGTGCTCCATTCAATATTCTTAACCAGGGATGGGTATTGATAACTAGTCCATGTTAAGAATCGATTAGAAATGGTTTGATCCATCAACATGGTTCTCCTTTATGCTTCACAGTTCTTGTGTTAATTATTTACATTACACCGGAGCAGCCGCACCTTCTGTCAATGTCATGTGATGTGCCACACACCAATCACGCTCATCAATCAGAAGCAGAATTTTATAAGACAACGGCAGAGAGACAGAAGCGATCAAAAGATTGGCTCCACTTGACCAAAAAGGACCCTAATATGACATGGTGCAATTTGTGCAGCAATGTAATATGCAAGGGTGGCAACACCACCAAGAATATCAAGAGTGTCATGTCATTACTTATTTTTAAACTCAAAAAAAAAAATCTTGTTGACAGAAAACCTGTAAAGTCTAGAATTGATTAGCAGAATTGATTTTTACATTCTTTCACGTTAAGCTGCAGTAGCAACCAAATTTCTTCCAATGGGGAATCAACATAAGAATATTCTGTTATATTCTAATAGAAACGCTTTATGTTTGATGTTTATGCTTTTTTTAATGGTGCATTTTTCATTTCCAGTACATTTATGCCTTTGCATTTTGGTTTGAACTCTGGAACTGCAATGTCTCCGAATTTGCAGCCAGTTTCATCAGTGGAAATGTTTGGTTGCAGCAGACTTGTTGCTGCAGTTCAATACTGTAGGTTTGATTTGTCAAAAATTATGTATCCTTTTACAGTATTTTATGCTACTTAAGAAAACCCAAAGTGCAGCTTTAAAAAAAATAATTCTTTTGAAGTTTTAAAAGAGAATCTGAGTTATGATCACAATCCATAAAACCGTAACAAAAAAACGAAATCCTACATTATTTCGACCAGATCTTAAAATCTGTGGTGTGAGTATCTCCTGTGGATTAAAGCTCAGCCAAATGTGTCAAACAAACCAACAGGGGTGAAGAGTTCGTCTCTTCCAGAGAAAATTTAGCACCACCTTGTGTCAGTGGTTCCTGAAGCTTCCTCTGCTATTTCAACTTAGACTTCCACTACTTGTATGCATGACACAGCACTGAACATGCCTTAAAGCAGCTCACACATTAAACTTTCATGAGATGCAGCACTGTAGGATCAACATAATTTGAAGTAACAAGTCCACTCAGTTAACAAGCGTTGCATCACTTATTATATCACCACATAGGCAGGCATGGCTTGAGCCCAGCTCTGGGGGGATGTATGTCTTTAAGAGCCTCTTGGGACTAACGGCCTCCAAAAACACCCTCAGGAATTTACAATGATCCCCTTATCAGAGAGTCACGTAAGAGCTGCAGCCAACACACACAGACAGAGAAAATCACATTAGCTTGTTGAAAGGCTTTTGAGTTAGGAAGTGCAAACACGTAAGCACTGTCGAGGGAGACAGCATGCATGTGCAAATCACGGCATCTGATTTATTATTGGAAATTTAACTAGTGAGCTTCGTCCTTGGCATTTCAAACACAGTTGCTGTAAATCGTGTATCTAAGTGATTTTATAAAGAGGGAGAAGCAAGTGTTCCTCCATGATAATCAGAGGGAGCGCCAGTGTGGCAAAATATGCAAGAAAGCCTTCCAGCCTATGCAAATGAGCTGCATGGGAATTATTCTAAAAGCACATAAAAGAAAATAAAAAATCATCTAATAAATGTTCAAAAAGAGAAGTATGCATTCCCTCACTATCTTCAAAGTTGAACAAATTCTCAACTGAAGTAGGCTACATGTGGATAACACTCACCTCTGCTCATTTTATGTTTTTTATATCAGCAGATATGTAACAAAGGATTTTTTCTTATGATGAAGCCTGCTGTTTTCTGCCAGCTCACGCTCTTTCTGCCTGGACTACTTTGCCCTTTCTTCTACCTGATCAGGGTGGCAGAAGGTTGCTGTGGATCCTGGTGTGTACAGACCAAAAGCCAATTTCAGATGTGTCAGAGGAACTGATGCTGCCAGCTTCCTGTGACAGTTTGAGTGGAACAGCCTCAGTCTGCATGTGAAAATCACCTCTGCTTACTAAGTGGAAAACATCCATCAGACATCTGAAATGCTCTGTCAAGTCCCGTCAGAGCACATTCATCATTACTATTATTATATCATGATTATAGTTTTCTTACTGATGCTATTTCAATAGAGGATGTGTTTTGTGCACTGAAGCCTGTTTTCTGTACAAAAAAGACGGATAAGTATTTTTATTGCTAAACATCTTAACCCTCAGCTGCATAGTGGTCACTGCAGTGCATAGATATTAAAAAAAAGTTATTTTCTCCGAAATGCAAAGGTTTCCACAATTGAATATCAGCCTGTGTCAAGATTTTCTTCCTGAAGTGTTTTTTCCTTGGGATAATAAAAAAAAATAGGAAGAAGAAAGCACTCAGAAAGCATAGACCTCCACCAAGCATATTGTGACTGTCACACAACACTTTAGTCCTGCTTTAATGTTATACTCCCTTTCCACAGGCTGTCTGCCACAAATTGCCGTTAGTTGCAGGTTTGTACGATAATTTGTTACCTGACAGTGTGGAAATTTATGATGACCCATAACTACGTAAATGTATCTTTCACTTTTGAAATGATTCAGTACAGATGCCCGGTATCTGGCAATGGGTACTCAACGGTTCCAATTTTCTGTACTTTTTTGTATTTATGAGGTAAAAATAGCAATTTGTTTAACAATCAAGTATATTTTTTTTCAATTTAACAAATTTATTCTTCAATATAGAACCTTGCAATGTTGTGTTCATGTCCAGCATGGGAAATCACCTACTCTTCCACTCCCTCACAGTCTCAAGGATGCATTTAGGTACCTAAACATGGTACCTTTTGATTTTTATGTAAATTGATACCAGGTACTTTTGACAGAATTTGGTCTGTACCTATAAAAGTACCTAATTCGGTACCCATCCCTACCCTGTACATATTTCATATTCCAGATCTTAGTACCCAGAATATTGCCAGGATCTGGATCTTACTTTTACATCTGCCAGAAATTATGGTGACCTTGTCTTGTATTCTTTTGCAAAGCAATCCAACCATTTCTCATGGAGTTATATGGTAAAAATGGCCCTACATCACAAGAATAAAGAATCCTTTTAAAAACATTTCCTAAAAAATTATCAAGATCTGTTTGTTACTTTTTGAGTTATGTTGTTCACAGACAAACAGACAAACCATCTCTCTCAAAAACATAACCTCCTTGGCGGAGGTAATAAAAATTTTTAAAATTGTCATTTTTTGGAATTAGAGCAGTAAAATGGTTTTAAAGTGAGATGGCATTTTTGGAATTTACAACATTCATCAAGCCCAATCACATGTTCAAACATGAAACTCAAGGTTACGCTTCATATTGTGTTCAGTGTGCAACAAAACAAAACAAAAAAATAATTAAAAAAAAAACAGACTTTGTGCATTGACTATTTTTTGCAAGTCAATTTACTTTTATCATTATGAGAGATTATCTTGGAAGGAGCTTCTGAAAAAGGCTGGACCCACACACCACTGAGCTGCAGTTAAAACAGTTGCAGTTTGGGGTCTGGGCTCAGTAGGTGTCATATTAAAGTAGTGACTCAGCTTATGCAAAGTGCCTAGTATTTTTGTCCTGTACCCTTTGTAAGCTGGATACAAGCTGTTCTCATTGCCTTCACCTCCTCCTCCTCCAATGCTTGACAACATTTTGCATGTTGTCAAGCTGCTTTCCCTCCTTCTTTAATTCCTGCGTTCTGGGATTATGAAATAAAACTTGTCAATGAAACTGGAGCCTGAGCGGCAGCCACTGATCCCCAGGCTGTGCGCACCATCTGTACTGAAGCTGTTCCCCCTGACTTAAAAGAAGAGTGTTAGCAGGACGAGCACAAAGTAAACTTAAAAGCGTGCTGTAATGTATGCAGGGCCTTTCCGTGTTTGATGCTGTGCTGTTGCATTAAGATCCATCCCTCAATGCCCATATTTAATGTGGGGAGTCGGAGCTTTTCAGTGGCGGAGGGTTGCTGCGGAGCATAGAGGATGTCACTGGGGAGCTACAATCCCACAGTCGCGCTACAGAAAGTGTTCTGCGTCGTCCCCCTGAGGAGCTCATTCAGCGTATTTCTGCATAATTACCTCAAAGTGATTACAGGAATCAATGGAGCCCTGTCACTGCCGAGGGCACTTCCAAAAGCCTCAGATAATCACAGCATACATACGTGTCCAGACTCTCTTGCGTATGATTTAGTCAACAGTCACTGTCATGTTCAATACCTTACATCACACACACATTTCTGCCTCTGCAACCTGTTGGAGGTGCACTCATAGTCCTTTTGCCCACACTTACCAGAATGCTATGATTGGGAGTATTTGCTGCTTTTTATGAAGCCCTGGGGACCAGTGTCAGAATGCATCCCTCTGTGAAACCAACAGCTTTTATATGAGATCTGGTAGTGGAGATAATGACTGAGAGTTGGGACTCCACCAAATCATCCATCCTGAGGCCCAGCTGGCAAAGAAACTGTGTTTGTTCCTTCCTGTCTTTTTCTCAGGAGCACAGCAGCCTCCAGATAACACAAAACACTCCTGATGGTTCTTTAATTCTGCACGCTTGTTGACTACAAATTACACGCAAACCAAGGAGCGTGCACTCTGTACTCTCAATGCAAAATGTGTGTGCACTGAAGTCACCTCATTTTGTGTGTGTGAAGAAGCTAATGCATACTAATTAGTCAGGACAAAGACACAACATGAAGACCTCTGACCTGTGCTGATAGCCTGTGTGTGTTATTACTGTGTCGATTTCAGAAACAACCAATGGTGGGAAAATACATCCCTCCTTATTTTGCAGTTTGCATAAGTGTGCGTATGTTGTCGGAGTATGTCTCAGTGTGAAACTCTCAGGACTCAACTACTATACTGTCTACTGATGTTGGAGAGCTTGGTAGCAATGACCAACTTTAGGGTGTCTGATATTGATAGTATTTGGCAATAAACCACTTTCAGCTATGCTAGCGTCACCTCTGGAGTTCGGCAACTTCAGAAGCAAGAAAGACACAGTTGGTAAGAACAACTCACTACAGCGTACTGTTACTGAACCTGCATTTGCATGAAAAAATCTGTTGGAGACATTTGATTCAAAAGAAAAAGCCAGGAGAGTCGTGGGTTACCTTAGGGTACACACTTTTGCCTCCTTCACAAACTGCTATCACATACAGCCAAAGCAGATTAAAGGACATGGACAATCGGTCACACAATTACAAGAACACTGACACCAACTGTTGGTCTTACATCTACAATTTCAACAGCTAAAATATCTAACTCACCATGAGTTTGTTTCTTTTCAAAGTTTGTTCAAAGGTTTTCTCCTTTAAACATTTACACTACAGTATACCAGCGGTTCTGGAAGAGGGGGTTGGGACCTCCTAGAGGGTCGGAAGACACTGATAAGGGTTCAAGAAATACCTTTAGAAATCAAAAACTATTTCCCTTTGCCCTTGAAATCATTAAAAATAAAAATAAAAACTTAAATAGTTCTATGCAAACAGAAAATATTGATAGTTTTCTACCTTTATTTCCACAAGACCACAGAGGTGACTAAGCCAGGATAGGAAGGAAAGTAAATGGCAAACACAGCAATATGTTTAAATCAGTAGTCAAATTTTCTGCCCCTTGGCTTAATGATGTATTTTTGACCTTTCTGTTAGTTTTTTTTCTAAGTTTTTGGATTGGCCACTTCTCATTGCAGGTGGTTTCTGTTCTCAGGTACAGTTATATTGGCAGCGATGGGCTGCAAGGATTGGGAACCTTGCTTTATACCATAGGAGCACAATAAGAAATGTTTTTTTGTTGTGTTGACTCTTGACCTACTGTGGAAAACTCAACAGTTGAGTGGAAGTGGAAGTTTTATTCTAGATAGTGACTAAATTTCCCATAAGCACCATCACCCACTGTCATAAGGTATGATTTTCACCACATGCATGTACAGATGCTGAGAAACTTTTTAATAACCTCTCTGAAAACCTCCCAAAGCGTGCCAACTTACTTCTCACTGCCAAACTCTACTAGCTGAGTTCTTAACACTAGTGGCTGCTGGTCAGTCAAGAAAGGGAAGCTCATTTTTTTCTGGCCTACAATAAAAAATTGTTTATTTATTTAAACATAAATTCTACCCTCAGTTCCTTTTCAAGAAAATGATCCGTAACCCTGTCGTACCAACCAGGTGTTTTTTTCCAGGGATTTTACCAGTGTTCTCTCAACACTCATCGTTTATAGCTGGCGCTGCCCAAGCAGCTGCCTGTTGCGGCAGCTCTCTCGTCTTGTCCGTTTTTTTGTAATTATTTTCATCTCTTTTTCTGATCTTTGTATTTGGAGTGGATCATCACTTTGTATGGTTCATTGTCGGCCAAGGACACCAAACTTTTTGTGGCTTCGGTGATATTTTTTACTATTTTTCTCCTGTATTTGTCTGGAGATCCTACATGTAACCATGGCTGCATTGTTTACATGTGAACTCAGCTGTTAGCAGCTTGTAGCATGTCAATGCTAACTGGTGTAGGGCTTGATGATTTCCCTCGAGATGAGGAGGAGGAGGTGAGGACGACGTGCTGGTTCTCGGATGTGAGCCGGGAGGTGACGTCGTGGACCTGTCCTTCCATCCATCGTTGTTGGGAACGTGGGACCTAGCCCCGGGGGATGGATAAGCTAGCTGTGCTAACCCAGCGGCATCGTGCTGTTCACGGACGTGGCTGACGGAGCTGACATCGGACGCCGGCCCCACATTGGAGGAGCTTCGCCTGCTGTGGGCAGACAGGATCCAGGAGACAGAGACTGAACAGACTGCTGGGGAGGCTCAGTCCTGGACCCTGTGGAGGTGGAGGCTGACTGGGCTGGAGAGTGGTGGACGGGATGTCGTCATCTAATATCTTATGGACCTTTTTGCACTTTCTATACTCTTTCTTACTTTTGTTTTCTTAAATGCTGCGGTGACTCCTGAATTTCCCCTCGGGGATAAATAAAGTATTTTCTATTTCTATTTCTATTTCTATTTCTATTTCTTATAAGAAAGGTAAACCAGGCCAACCCACTGTCTCATAGACCCCAAGAGATGCTTCTTTATGGTAAAGAACCTGAATAAAGTCACTAAAGTTCAGTTCAAAAAAGTTACCAATCTTGTCGGCAATAATGTTTTAGTCTACAGTGAAGAAGTATCAGTACAAGAGTGATATGATGAAATCATTCCAGAGCTCCTCACAGGGCCTGTAACATGTGAAAAGGAGGTAAAGGGGATGGCAATGACAAACCCTGAGCGACAAACCTCAAAAAATCAATCTGTAGCTTAAAAAACGTCTGGGAAGAAGGTGTCGTGATTTTTCTCAATTTATGCCTTGGACAGAAGTGAACACTTTACATAAGTTCATGTTAACTAAGTTGGTCTAGGCTTTAATGGAATCAAAACTTTAACTTCATTATAATTCACACTTCTACTGAGAATATTTCCAGCTCCCTAGGAACTCCTTCCACAGCTTTGCTGTGTTCTTTTTCATTAACACATTTAAAACGATATATATGGAAAGTAGACCTTGATGACCTTTAGAAGAGAAATCAGAGGGCTCTTTTATAAAGTCTCTTGATAAGAATAATGGCTTTATAAGGCTCGAGGGAATTCAACATGCTTCATTTATTGAGCCAGCTGTCAAGATGAGTGAAAAACTGTTCTATTTTTGTCTCTGTTACCAACCCTTATTCTCACGTCTTTCTAATTTCATGTTTTATATGTTCACATGTATTAAGAGCTATATGTGGACCTTGTCTCTTATGGTATTGACAGTGTTAAGTCTTTATCAAGCACAGTTTCTCTACAACAAATTCTTCCACTAGCTTTTTCCAGACAAAGCTGTTAAAATTCTTACAACTCAAAAGGAATTAAAGCTCTTGTTTTCAGAGTTTTAAGTTCATAGACAAAGAGGTGCCATTTCCTCAGTGCATGCCTCAGTGGTGTTTCTCTTTGACAAAAAATCTCATCTTGGTTTTTCCTTTAAAGGTCAAACATACCTCTTACTATAAATCTTTACTGTGGAAAATCTTGAAAGGTGCTGTTTTGACAGCATATCATTAATCAATTCATTTGACACCTTCCCTGTGACAGTGCATTCAAGCATTGAAAGATACCACTTGGGAAAAAAAGTCAATACAGCCAATAATGGTCCTGTTTACTTTATAGGTCACATAAATGCACTAGTATTACTTTAGTTTATTTCATAATCAAATACCTCCTTACTGGAGCTTTAAGTTGCAACTTTTACACAACACTCGGAAATTAAAAATCGAAAAAAAATCATATTTGTATGAAAGGAAACTAAAGGTGGTATCAGCATTTAGTTAGATAAGTGACCTAAGTAGTAGGGCAAACGTCAAGGCAGGGATAGCCAACCTGTGGCTTGCGAGCATATGCAGCTCTTTGATCTATTCATAAAATAAATAAATAAACATAAATATTGATATATTGATGCTGACGTTGGGATCAGTGTTGATCAATGCTTGGGTAATGAGAATTGATTCTTCCAGATAGATTCAGTTTATCTTCTCTACATGAGCTCCTCTCATCTCTCATGTGTTCATGGCTAGCTAGCTAGCTAGATGGCTAGACAGATAGAAATTTGTCTCATCTGCAGTAAAAATAGAAAGTTGTCTTTCACACAGCTCTAAGTACGAATTGAAACACACAAACACAATAAACCTCACTTTGAAAATTGAAAATGTATTGATTTTCATTTGATGTCATTTCGTTTAAGTGTGCAAGGAAGTGTGTTTGTGAGACCATGTGTGTGATGTGGCTCTTTGTAGTACCACGGTAATTTTTGTGGCTCTTGGTCTCTGACTGGTGGGCCACCCCTGCATTAAGGATTTCACTTTAATAAAAAAGACCGCCCCCCCTGACTATTCCCCTTGAGAAAGCATTTTACAGCAGGCCACTTAAAGTCATCTAAATAAATGAAGTTGCCATACTGCACTGATAGCTGACAGCCTTTTTAGTCATGTTTTCGGACACATCTCTGGGAAATTGCCTAATTCATTTTCACACAAATTTAATTTCATGACGGCTTAACATGATTGTGTCTCCCATACTGTGTTTCCATTTTTCTAGTGCTCATCCATGATCGTCCATGTACTTGGTAGATACGACTAAATTTGTATGACATTAATGTGACACACATTTGGAGGGACCTATTCATGAAATGATGGTTTTCACCTCGAGCTCTGACACTGTCCCTAATGCTGCAATGTGTCTGATATAATGACTGCAGGGTTGATTGTGTTGGGCCTGTCAAGGACTCCTCACAATATGCCGAGAGCAGAGGTCGAAGCCATAAATGGGACTGAGGAAACTGACAGGGTTGGTGTAATACTTTGACCTTGGATCAAAAAACCTGGGAGGAGGTGAAGGATTACACACAGAGAGAGGGTTAAACACAAACCCACTGAGGGAGGATACACCATATGTTTTAAAGTGTACGCTGGTCTGTTGAAGAGACTGGGAGCCTTGGGGGGTTTTGATCATTTCCTTTTTTGTACAAGGGACTAACATCCATTTTTTCCTTGTCTTTGCTTTTTATTTTTAGAACATTTTTTATGTTCCTGCACCAAGAATGTCAGGGCCAGAGGTATTTGTTTCTTGAGTTGTGTTTTGGTCCATCTATTACATTTTGGGATTGCAATATTGGAGAAAGACCACCACCAGATATTTTAAAGCTTGGCACAAAATCCCAGTTCTACACAGGAATGGATTAATTTGACTCTGGTACAGAAATGTAAAATGTTACCTTATTATAAAGCTTCAGGTTTTATTGAATTAAGCCTTGTTTTTAAAAAGGCAGTGATATTATAGTAGTGTTACATTGATGCTAATGCCAACAGAACATATTCCACAACAATCACTGCAGTGCACTGAGAGTTTCATTAGTGTAACACAAGGGTATGTTTTATTCTGAAGCAGTAACAAGGAAAACAGATGTATTACAGCTTTTATATTATATCAAGTCATTAGAGCTAAATCACAGTCACAGGAGAGTCTTTGGAGTTTCATGAATCTAAGACTAATTTCAGACATCTCTTTTAATCTTTTAAACTTCTGCCTGCTATTATTCCATCCTGAGGCCCAGGGAAATGGTGACTGAGACAGAGCTACAGCTAAATTACAGCTCAGGGTTTTTCTAATTGCAAAAGCCAAGAGGTAAAACTTATTGAAGAGGGAAAAAGTCGACTAATGAAGCATCTGATGGTGGAATGTCCCATTAGCAGATAATTAAGCTTAAATGTATATTCAAAATTACAACAACAACTCCAATCTAATGTGAACAGGTGGCTTCAAAATCAGAATCCTGGTAACTGCTGCTTAGCTGACGCTTAGCAAAATATCAAGAAAAGTTCTCATATCACATGATTGTTAACGGTGAGTAAAGACATTAAAATGCTTATTTAGGTCATGATATGGCCATCAAATATTTATCACTTAAAAAAAATGAAAGGTTGATAAAAATACATTTAATTCTAAAACAATTACAACATTCATGTTCTTTTCCAGTGCTTAGGTGTGATCATAGACTGTAAAAAAAATTGACGTCCGCTTGCTCGGCTCGGAGTCAGGTCTCCACAAAAACTGCTCCCCCTGGTGGCTGACTGCAGTATAGGTTAAAAAATCCGGCTTTCCAGCCATTCCAGATGGGCTGTGGTCAAACTTTGAAAAATAATACACCTCGTAGAAATGTTTCTCACGTCCAATTGTTGTGGTGATTTGAAGATATCATTTGGCTGTCTTGTAATCAAGTCCTCTTTTTTCTGAAAAGTTTCATTTTCATTGGTTATACAAGGTTAAAAATGAGGTTTTATGTATCATTTAACGATGATTGACAGATGCCGTTCTCGTGTATTTTTTTTCAGGAATTGTAAAATATGTTGGGAGGTTGAGTCAAGAAGTGATTAGACTCTCGAAAGAAAAAATATATATATTATTTTTGTCCCCCAGCTCCACTCAGATTCTCCCAGAATCCCTCATCGTCTCTACTGCGCAGACTCTGGCAGCAAACTGCTACAATGGCTGCGCCTGTGACGGGGGAATTTTGGCTTCAAAACCGTACAATGATAAATGGCGTAGCCCTACTGTCCACTCTATATACAGTCTATGGTTGTAATATAGTATTCCTGCTAGACAGTTGCTGTAGCACATCTTACAGCTACTAATGAAATGGTACTGAGTGTTGCTTTAAAGATGATTAAATTAATTTAAAACTGCGAAATTTTTAAAAAATAAAAAGTTTAAGATAGATGACGTTAATAATAGCAGCTGTTGTATCAGATTTTCCTCCTTTCTGTGTTTTCTTCTCATTCACGTCTGCAAAACTGCTGAAGTCCATAATGTGTTTGCATCTGTATTCCAGAGCTTGATTTCTTTTTTTACTCAACTCCTTGTGTGTGTGTCAAATTTTCCTTTTTTGCACCTTTTTCTTCCTTTCCTTCTCTTTCCCTACTGATCAACCAAAAAACAGGATATTATTTGGTTTCATTTTATATATGGTGTGTCTTCTTTGGTACCAATTAGAATGAAGAGTACCAAAATGTTTAAAATAAGACAAATATTTTTGAGAAATTCTTTTAAATAGATCTCACTCAGATTTATTTATTTTTATTTGGAAGCATCTAAAATAAAGGAAACAGCTCCTAAAGATTAGTGGATAAGTTGGTATTTGCAGGGTTGTTTTTCTTTTTCTTTTTTTTTGTGACTGTAAAGCTCATTGGAGAATTAGCACAAGAGAAATATTCTTGCTGTAACTCAAACATATGTTGTTGACCTTTTTGGTTTGACTGTGTATTAAATTCATAGCAAAAACTGTCACCAATAAAAATGGGGATGTGTGTAGATGATAAATATTCAGCCTAAATCTCCAAGCTTTTCTCTTCAGAGCTTCTTTTTATGTGTTCCTCCTTTCACTTCTGTAAATGCCCAAGGTAAAAGATGACAGTAAGGTGACAAAAAGCTTCTGACACTGCAAAAACCCACGCTGTCACTTCACACCACACCTTACAGGAGCTCCTGGTGTTATCTGCAGCCTCTGCAAAGGCACATTATTTTAACCTGTTAATTGAGCCCATTAAAGTATTTCACTTTGAAACGACAAACACATTGTGCTTCTGTTTTTCCCTCAAGCTAAATTATTAACAAGATTTAGTGTAAGTCTATTTTTTCACTGTTTAGGGAGTATTATGAGTGAGCTTTGCTGAAGGGGAGGCTATTACTCTCCCTCCATCCTGCAAGTGCCTGCAGAGCTGGATTTAATGATAAAGTGCTTTAACCTTCAGTCATAAAGAACAGCAGTCAAGTGCATTTGTTTTGCTTCTTATGATGAATGCATTTTCTAATAACTCTAAATCTGACAGGAACAGAGGGAAATGGTGGGAAGACAAAGAAAAAAAAACATCGAGAACAGGTTGAAAAACCACTTTACCTGCATGTGGCATGTTAACAATGGATAAATGCAGCTGTCAAAAGGTTTTATTCCTAGTTTCAAATTGGCTTCTGACAGATTCAGAGTGAAAAGAGACTCTGTGAAATATGTGGGATCGGGTAAGGACGCCACCTTTACGTTATATCACCAAAATTTTAAATAGTTTTAAAAACATAAGCTGCAGGAACAAAGTCAAACACATCAGAGTAAAACATCTCATCAAAGGCATGGTTTACTTTTTACTGTAATGCCGCCTGAGTAATTACTTCTACCTGCAATAACTCCCCAGTAGCACCAAATACAACTTGTTTATGCAGCAATGCTAAAGATGACTTTTCCTCATATTCGTATTCTGCTGAAGTGTCCCTGCAGGTTTGAGAAGGGTGTCCTATACTTGAACCTGTCTGTGATCTCCCTCGGGAAGTGAAAGTGAAAGTTTCCCTCTATGGATAAATAAAAGGCACTAAAGTTTTCACATTAACTCAATTCCATTAAAACCCACCAGGGAACAGGAGACAGCAAAATTATTTTGGCTCTATTTACCAAGCTACTGGAGGAGGAACACAATCTCATTTACTGCATATCCCTGAGGTCTGAAAGCTGTACAGTAAGCTAAGCCAGGTTTCCACTGTAGGTAGTGGGTTTGTAGTGGTGCTTAAAGTGATCAAGCATGTAATATATAGCATTAAAAGAATTTCTACGTGCTCTGTGATAAAAAAAAGGGTGATATTTGTTCCAAATGCTTGTGCCTGAGCTCCTGAAGGCTGCAGACTAATTTAGCAATAAGCTTGAAAACAAAACATACGCTACTTTGTGGCGTTTAGAAATATAACAGGCCAATATTTCCAATGTAGTTTTAGTAAACATTTAACCATACTAATTAGAATAAAGGAAAATATATGACTGGAGCATATATAACTTTAAGCTCCAGTAAGGCTTTTTTTTTTTTTTTAGCTTGGTTTAAAAACAGACTGAAAGATATGTGAGCCTCCTTAATGACCTTACAATGCTGGATGTCCAGACTAAATGTATGTAGATTTTCAAACTAGCACATATGTTGTCAAAATCCCTGAATTTGTCTGTAAACTGATCAAAAAGATCTTTAAAAAAATGGACAAGATCTTTATGAGATCTTCATGAGATCGTCATGAGACTTGCTTAAATGCTGAGGTCATCATAAAGGGTTCTTCTAACTGGCACGTGACACATTGGAGAGGATGGGCCTCAAACACAAAGGTCTGCCTATAGCTCTGCCCTTTACCAATTAGAGGGAAGGAGGATTAGGGAACAGGGAGCCTCAGAGATACAGCTAAACAGAAGCATTTCGGACAAGTTGAAATAAGGGCTTTCTATACATGTAAGAAAAATAAGGTGAGATGGGTGTAACAAAACAATAACTATATCGTGCTATAATGCTTTTCCTTGCTTGGACATAAATACTTAAGTCATCCTATAGTCCAGCAACTAGTGATGAGAAAGGCAGTTCTTTTCAGTGTACTGAATCAGCGTAATCAGTTCAGTAAAGTGATTTGTTAAAAAGTAGTGCTGGGCAAGTTAACGCGTTATTTTCACGTTAACCCGTCAATCTATTAACGCCGTTGAATATTTTATCGCACATTAGTGCATGTTGCTCACATGCTTTTATTTTGTAAATGTCTGTTGCTGACCGCGGTGGAACCGGAAGTGAAATTGGTGGAAAAACACGATGAGTAACCAAAACAAGCATGGAGAAGAGGGGCAACGCCACTGAACTTAAAGGCGCTCGCCGCTTAGTGTATCAGTCCGCGGGCACGGCGTGCCAGATATAAACAAACGCAGGTAGTCTGCCAGGACGAAGAGACACGATGAGAACTAGAGCCTTATTAAGCGGTGTTTTTGTGTGAAAGTAACGCGCTGAAAATTCTCTAAAAAAAGCGTGAATGCAGACCGATATCAGAGTTTTTCGGTGGGAGTCTGTTTATTTGTGTTTTTGGTTAAGTAAAATATGGCCCCGTCTGAGTGCAGAGGAAACCGGCAGAGGAGCAGGGAGGGGGTGTTTGGGCTTCTGCTGCATAAAAACACTGCAGTCGGGGTAATTTCTGCCCTAAACCTTGGGATAGGAACCAACTTGTTCCATCTCGGAGTATCACTTTAATGTCACCTCATGTTGCACAGTTGAGAATGAAGCACTAGATTTAATAAAAGAGGGAAATCAAGCTGTAGTGTTTGAGGATGAGTAACTCATCTGGGTACACATTACACAGAGCTGGGATCAAACATCTTACATTATGATTAAACGTTCGGCTTTGCTTAATCACTTCAAACAGCATGGCATACTTTGATTGTAATTCCCTCGAATGTGGCACATTGCTTAAATAAACAGGCAGGAAAGTCATCTTCTTCAGCTCTTCAGCCTGCATCAACATAAAAGTCTTAATAGAAAGTCTCTAAACAACAGTCAGCTGAACAATCAAAGGGTGTTTCACCATCAAGCACAAAACTACATTTGGATTTGCTTTTGTTTCTTCGACACAAGTGAGTCAGCTCATTAAACCTGAGCACTCTAGCCAGTACAAGCATATGCTGCTGCGATAACAGCTGAACAATCTGTCTGACAGCATTTAATTTTACTCGTGTTGGTTTCTGTTAGACACTAAAATGTTGCAGCGTTTTGTCAACGCCTCTTTGACAGGTTTGTAAAAGTGTGAGACAGCAGATCTCTACACACTCTGACAGTACCAGCTTCTTCTGAGCAATGCAATCTGTGCAGGTACGAGGCAGTCGAGGATATTCAAAGGCCGCGACAGAGAGGAAGAAGAAGAAGAAACTTAGCAGTGTGTTAAGTCCAAACCATCCTGAGTTTATACCTATGAAAAAGAGGGGTAGTTGCATCTTGAATGACTGATTTTTCAAATGCCTGAATAAGCTCTGAGGCTGACTACCTGCTGGCCTCAACATTTTCTCCGACATACCCCAGGGTCTTTCTTAAGTCCCCAATGGCTGATGGTGAAATTGAACTGTTTGAAACATAAACAGGATTAGATGATGATTCTTTTTCTTCTTTTTCAAATAGACAGCATAGATACCCCCCTGTCAATTCTGCTCGGCTGCTTCAGCAATGATAAAATGTGATTGGTATTGATCGTCTGGTTATTTGATTATGATACCCCCCTGATATGAAAGGGTTCATCTGTGTGCAATTTAAATCCCTCTCTACTGGGATGCGCAAGTTTGACTGCAAATTTCAGCATGTTTCTTTTCCCTGGTTGATTTAGCAAGTAAAACTCAAAACATTTAACACTATAGTTATCTTTTAAATGGATATTTTGGTTTTTTTTGTTGTTCTAGTTTGATATCTTTTTAAGTGGGGTTGTTACATGTTACTAGTAAATATCCTAGCCACAATGAGGATCAGCTTGGCCCCATTAAATTCAAATCAAAAGACAGTGCTGGATGAAAAAACATGTGACCCAGGCTACAGTTTATTAATGATAAAGTTGGCTGGGTCTGCCACCTAAAGAGGTAGTACAGTGCTTTTCTGTGGTATATACTGTCCCTATGGTACCCCTGTAGTAGCTTTATATGATTTATAGCTCAAAAATCTCTATTTATTTCACACTGCTGCTTTAAAAAACTCAGTCTTTGGTCTGAGACATTATATTTTGGTTTGTGTCTCTTTAAGGCAGGGGTGGCCAACCAATCAAGGACCAAGAGCCACAAAAATTATCGTGGTACTACAAAGAGCCACAAAAACATGGTCTTACAAATGCACTTCCTCTTATACATAAACAAAATGACATAATATAAAAATCAATACATTTCTAATTTTCAAAGACAGATTTATCAGTTTTATGAATGGATCGAAGAGCCCCACACCAAAAGACAAAGAGCCACATGCGGCTCACGAGCCTCAAGTTGGCCACCCCTGCTTTAAGGCTTCATGTTCCACAAACCCCTTCCTTATGATTGGCCTGCCCTCTGGAGGCGCGTTGGAGGTGGAGCTCTGGGCCTTTGTGTTTGAGGCCCACCCTTCCAATGTGTCATGGACCAGTGAGGAGTCCCTTTTGCAATGACCTCACAATTTCAGCAAGTCTCATTAAGATCCCATGAAGATCTTGTGTTATTTTTTAGAACTTACCATTTTGAGCACTTTACAAACACATTCAGGGATTTCGAGAACATATATGCAGCAGTTTGAAGGTTTGCATACATTAAGTATGAACATCCAGCTCTGTTACTTTATTTCCATGTTTAATATAAGACGAAGCAAAACACCTTCTCTTTAAGCTAATTTTGAGAGACTGTGACCCAAGAACTCATCTTGGTTTAAAAATACACTCTACTAATAAACAAAAAGCCAGTTTGTTTCTGCACTTCTTCAAACAGAGACATGCTCCTCCTCTGTGTGCATCAGCCAATCTGATCAGATCAGACTCCTCTATCTATTCTGCTTTCAGGGTAGTGATACCTAAACATAGGCCAAATTCAAAGCTAACATAACTTAATTAAACGTCCATTACTTAACACACAACTTAGGATAGTGCTTTAAAAATGATTCAGTAAATTAGAAGGAACGCCACAAACCACTCTTTAATTAAAAAAATACTTTTTTTTTACCCCTCTTGCAAAGTGATGCTGAAATAAACTTTGACACGAGTATACCTTATGCAAGTGCATATTCTTTCATTCTTGCACACTGTTTCCTCCAGCTCCACAGAAAGTCTGCTAAGCAGCATCAGAGCTCTGCTAAGCCTTTTTGTGGTTCACTGGAGTGAAAATCTCCAGCTGTGGAGAAGCTTTTGTTTAAAAATGTGCTTCAAAAAGTTTAATAGTTTTTAGATACATCTTATTATCTGTTAAACTTTGACAGTGATCACTTCTAGTCTCTACTCTCTTCCGCTTCTGTTAGGTAAAGTGAGTTTGCTCAGAGCTTTATCAAACCAAAATGGATGTCTTATCTTTTATTTAGCTGCATCTGTATAATTGCAGCACATATAGAAGGATTATATGAGATATGATAATAGCATAAAGCATTTAGCCTGGTGATTTTTTCTGCAGTAACATTCCTGCAGCGATGTCATGTTGACTACACTATGACAATGCATGTTAAGGAGCTTCACATGCATCTGTCCCTGTGCTTAAAAACCACTGATCCCTCTCTCATGACCTCCCTGGTCGTGTTTTGTGGATACAATCTTAACTGACAAGCTTGACTGTCATGCACGCGGGGTGGAAACATTAAAGACCGAGTTAATCCTCTCTGATTCCCTGCTGCTGTCACTCACAGGGTTTAAAAAAGCCACGAAATGTTCCCAAATCAACAACACAGAATATCACCTTTGTCACAGCATGAAATTTTAGACTAATATACAGAAATATGCAGTAATTTGAAGGGATTTTAGCTGTTTTTGTAGCTCTTACCTGAGAGGTGGGAGTAAAGCCTAAGCAATAAGGAGAGCAATTACTCACACAGACATGTTTGTGTTCCTGCCTTTTGTTGAACTCTGGGTGTTTCGTGATCACGGGGCACATTTCCACTTGATTATTGTGTCGGTCATTAATCAGATGATTAATCATTTCCAATCGGTTGGGAGCGGCTTACAAATTAATTTTGCTGGCAGCGTTCTGTTGCAGCTCATTTGCATATCGTGTCCCATTTCCTGCCAAATAAACTTGTCCAATGGAAAGATAACAAGCCTGTTAGCCTGCATGGGTAAATACCCCTATGTGATTTCAGCAACTGTGATAGAGATGGATACTACAGAGTCATTTAAATGCTCCAAAAAGCATTTCATATCATAGCTTAAGCTGAAACAATGATTGCATGCTTTTGAGCCTTATCAAATAAATGGAGGTCAAGCTGAGGACATGCAACTGGTGTCTTTGTATTGGTTGTCATTCATCCTGGGTGTGGTTTACTACAACGACATAGATATTTTCTGCTGGATAATGAAGCACTTTTTGAGCTTCCATTTACAAAGGTTTCCAGAGCCAGGACTGGTCTTTTAGTTTTGTTCAGTAAGTGACACAAATACCTTTCACATTTGAAATGATATAGTAACGATGCCCAGTACCTGGCCATCAGTATCGGTACCCAACAGTACCAATTGTTAGTACTTTTATATGTGTTAATGTGGTAATAAATGTTAATTTTTTTGATAATAAAGTCATAAAGTCTATCAATTTAACATATTTATTTCACAATATGTAACCTTGAAATACAGTGTTCGTGTCCAGCTAGGAAAATTGCCTAGTCTTCCACTTCCTCACAGTCATAAGGATGTGTTTAGGTACTGAAACATGGTACCGTTTGATTTTACGTGAAAAGGTTCTGGGTGCTACGGATAGAATTTGGTCGGCACCTATAAAAGTTCCTAATTCGGTACCCATCCCTAGAAACAATCATGGAGGACTGCTGACCCAAAAGTTGTCCAAAAGACAGTCATTGACACCATCCACAAAGAGTGGGAGGGAACAACATTTTCTTGTCAAAGAAGATGGCTGCTCACAGAGGGCTGTCTCCAGTGTGGTAGAAAATGATGCACAAGCAACAGGGATAAACACAGCCTTGGGAGGATTGTCAGGATTCATGAGTCTAATGGAGCTTCACAAGGCCAGTACTAAGACTGGGGTCAGTACATTGAGAGCCACCATGTGCAGATGTATCAAGGAATGTAGGTACAACTGTCGCTTTCCTCACGTTATCTTGAACCAGAGAGAACGTCATAAGAGTGTTACCTGGGGTAAGGAGAAAAGAACAGGACTGGACTATTGCGTAGTAGTCCAAAGTCCTCTTTCCAGAAGAGAGCTATTTTTTAGATTACAGACTAAGTCTAGAGGAAGAGTGGAGATGTGCAAATTTCAAGTAGCTTGTAGTCCAGTGCAGAATCTCCACAATCAGAGATGGTTCGGGACATGTCATCTGCTGGTGATGGTCCACTGTGTTTCCTGAAGTCCAGAGTCAACACTGGCGTTTACCAGGACACTCTAGAGCACTCTATGCTTCCTTGTGCTCACAAGCTTTATGGAGATGCTGGTTTCATTTTCAAGCAAGACTCGGCACCTGCCTGCACTGCCAAAAGTACCAAAAGCTGGTTAAATAGTTATTAAAATCCTGTGCTTGTCTAGCCAGAAAACTTGCCATACCTGAACCCAGTAGAGGAACTATGAAGTAATGTCAAGTGGAAGATAACACACTGGACCCTATAAACCAGACAAGCTAAAGGCTACTATCAAGCAACCTGAGCTTCCATAACACCTCAGCAGAGCCACAGTGCCTTCTTGCAACATCACACTGATGCAGAAATCCATGCAAAAGAGCCCTAACAAAGTATTGAGTGCATTTAAATGACTTCTCAGAAGAACTTTTCTGTAATGTCACACTGATAAACTTTAGACTGTACAACTCTAGTTTTACTTTTCGCAGGCAATTCTCAAAGAAAAAGCAGACTGCAAGATATCAGTGTCAGAAATCTGAAAAAAAAAATGTATTAGACAATGCATGATGCTTTTAGCCAACAGAATTTTCAGTGATTCCTTTCTCTTCAGATTTTCCTTGCTATCATTTATTAATCCATCCATAACCTGATGGCTGTATTCATATTTGCCCCAGAGTCATGTACTAAACGATCTGTCAGATCAAAAGGCCTAACTCACAACATTGACTTGCTTACAAATCGTCTGCTCCCCGATGTGCAAATAAATCAGAGTAAAGATAACATCAAAGTGATGCATGTTGTGTGCTACCAGATATATTTTAAACTTGATTATTCAGCATTGGATTAGAGAAGGCTGGAGATAAGTTAGGCGTTTTTACATCATGTTGTCATATAAGCAGATGTCGACAGATGTTTTCAGACTTAATCCCTTGAAGGCAAAAGGAACATTCTGTATTCTTCTGAGGCTCATTGTCCCCACTCATGAAAACGGATACAAATCTTTACCACCGTTTTTTTTTCTGTCTTCTCTGTATTAATGTTGTTGGGTTCATTAAATCTGTAATTTTTTGAGGATATAAAATTGTTTTTCCATGAGAAAGATACAATTAAACAGGTCTGCAAAAATGAAACCACACAAGACAGTCCAAGTAGTTTAGCTCAGTGTAACAATGTGACAAAGTGCCAATCAGCTTCTTTTGTTCTCTTGTTTGTGTCATTCATTCAGAGACTGAAGCGTAAAAACAAGCAAGACTGGCTGTTTGCCATGTACTGTATAAGACATCAGCACAGTGACTCAGTGACATTTCCATTAAATTCTAAAGAGGCAGTCTGAAGTCAAAAGGAGGTAGAGGCTATGTTGAAAATATGATTGACAGTTTCTCTACTAGCTAAAAGCAGGGATTTATTACCTCTATGAATTGTGTTCATACATAACTCTTGGCCAAAACATGTTAAGACCACCATAACTATTTTCTGATGCCAAGTTGTGCTGTAAAGTTCAATACGTTCATCAGGACTTTGATGGTGTTTAAACTCCTTTTGGAACCTGCCTTATGGGCTGACGCCATTTCCCTCTTATTGGTCCTTATACGCTACACAAAAGCTGAGCAAACCACCAAGCAGCAACTATGCAAAACAACAAAACTGCAGTTCCTCAAGTGTCCACTGGGGGCTTGTTCCTAAGAACCAGGGACTCCCTGATGGCTAAGTTCACACACAATGTAGAGGGCACAAAAATGTTGTTAGGTTTTTTTTTTAAGATATTAAGATGTTTATGTTAAGATTTTGATACCACCAAACTTGAATCCAGTATGACGACAAATTCAATGTTAAGACACACAATGACTCCAGTTGGAGCTTTGAAAATTGACTAGCTGGTAACAGCCGTTTGTTCAGTTGTGTTTGTTTCTTTTGCTGATTTTTTTTTTTTTAATTTCATCTTGATATCTCAGTCACACTATTACCACTCACCATGTTGATTGCTGTTTATGCGGTGTACACATGATTAATTTGAAGTTGTCGAATTGGGGTTTTCCAAGAGGCTCCCTCGACATATAACATTCTTCACCTGCCTCACTTTCATGGTGCAATTAGTAAACTGGTTGACTGTTTACAGTCGTGTATGTGGCTGACTCATAACAGTATGCTGAGACTAATGGTATTGTTTGTGTTACTGGAAGTGCATTCAGGCCCTGGAGAATATGTTAACATGTAAACTGAGATATACATATACATGCATGTTATGAATATAAGGATTAGATAAACAAACTGGTGTGCATGTGGATTAAACCAGTATTCCCTTTGGTGTGAACACAACATAGATTTAAAGATCAGGGGCATGACTGGGTTGACTGACATGGAATTAATCACTTTATCATCAATAAATCATTTATGTATCTTTCTTGTTAACTCTGGCAAAATATATATTTCCTATAACTCTATTTAAACCTCAAAAAGTTTGAAGACTTTTAAATCTTCTCATTATTTGTTACAAAGGAAATGTTTATCCCTCAGTTTGGCTGGTTCTGATTTTTATCTTCCCCCTAGGAGAGAAAATATCACATCACTGTTTACTGAATCTGAACATCTGTCATGACAAATCACAACCATCCCTCAGGTGGACTACATGTGAAAAGACTTTAGGCTGGTGTCAAAAACTGGATTAAAGAGACTTATAAACAGCATTTTCTGTCAAAGAAAAGGAGAATTATTGTTTAATTCCTGCTCTTCGACTGGAGCATGATGGATGATTAGCAGTGACACCCAAATCTAAATGTGATAAGGTGCATCATCAGTGATAACACCAGGTATTTGTTCAGTTAAGGTCAGACCTGCCGTGTAAGCACTTTAATTAACTGCTGTGTATTTGGTAAAAGGACAATCTTTAATAGGCAAACAGTGTACATGTCAGTGGACATGGCACCACGTGAATTATTTCGGAGTTCAAACCTCTCTGTCTCTGCTTACACATGCACATGGATCTTTTGACCATGTGGTCTATTTCAAGGGTCATGCATAAGAGGCATCCACCTGAATGATGGCACCAACACACTTTGTTTGATATTTCATTTCTCTACAACAAATATATCATAGCAGGGTGCCAAATAACTTCTGACAGTGGACACCCCTTAAGAAGTGACACGGCGTGTTCACAGTTCTAAATCAATTTGCTGGATACCCATCAGCCTGTATTCAGGTCAAAGCCTCTGACTGTACTTTAAGCAACCTATTAAGGAGCTATTATCCAACTAGAACAGGCTGAGACTTCAACATGTCTGTCAATCTTTTTGAAGGGTTTGAAAACTTCATGGCAGTAAAGCAAATGAGGGAAGAGGTTAATTTGACATGAGAATCTTGACTTTGTTGCAGGGTCAGTAGAACGTCTGTCAGCTGCATAATGCTATAAATTTGGAATTATGCTAACAAACAGTTCACTTTCTGGCTAACAGCTGAGCCATAGTATTTAATGAACTCTGATGACTTTATTGGGAGTTGCACATGCCTGGTACCGACAAAACACAGGTAGTTATGTTCATTCGAGACATGCTCAGTATCTTTCTTTTAGTCATGATGCTTTTGGACCACAGGCACTTTCCCCATGAACCAGGGACTTTTTGGGGAACTACATGCTTTTGGACAAGGAACTACAGTCTAAATTTAGTTGTGGGGTAATTGATCTACTCATAAAACAGCTCGGGGGGGGGGGGGGGGGGGGGGGGGGGTTATACTTTCATTGAATCTACCTGCAGCGCAATACACATGATTCAACAAGCTGCAACCAACACAGGCTGAATACCCCCCATTTTTTTACACCTACATCTATTTTATTTATCTTTTTTTTAATTGTGTCATGTTTGTATGTCATGTTTGTGTCTACCTGCTTGTACTAGAGGAAACAACTGCCGGAGTCAAATTCCTTGTATGTGATGCATACTTGGCAATAAAACCAGATTCTGATTCTGATGATCACTGCCCTCTACTGGTCTGGCAGTATAGTGCAAATACTTTTTTATCTCGATATGCTACTACTTGATTTCACTGGTTGAAACACAGGCATCAGTAGGCCATTAGTAGTTCCAGGAACCTTTTTAGTTTAGCCTTGTCTTCAGGGATGGAAACTGGTCCAGGTATAAGTTTGTCACGAAAGAGTGAAAAAACATGATTGAAATTTAACATTCTATTTGCCAGCACTTGAAAACACAAAGTTCAGGCCTTGTTTGTTTGTTTCTAAAGCAGGTGACCATGGTTCAAGATAGATAATGCCTTTGAAGGACAGACATAATGGAATCCACGAAAGTGGCTGTCCTCCACGGAGTACATTATCAGACACAACAGCCTTCACAGAAGCTACTTACCCAAAACAATGGACTCTATGGAAACTGTCCACCACTGTGTACACTATCAGAAGCAGTGCTCTCTACAGAGGCTTCAGTCTTCACTCTGTAAATTATGGGAAATAGTAAAGTCTATAGAAACACCTCTCTTCCACTGTGTATGTCGACAAACATATAGACTCCATAAAATCAACTGTCCTCCACTGCGTGACATTCAGTCGGACAGTGATCCTGACACTAAGCCCCTTCTTCTGAGAAGTATTAAAAGTGAGCATGACACTAAATAATCTGAATAATAGTCGCCACAGTTACATTTTTGAGCTCTTCAATGGAACAGAGTACTGACAAAAAACACAAGCATGCTCCATGAAGAACGTCCTTCTGTCATTTTATGGGCAAGATTCCTGCTCTCATTAAGCTTTCTGTATTTCATGCTCTGTTTGAGCTCTATACCACTTGGTCATGTTCCAAATGTAAACAAGAAGGAAAAAAGAAAGAAAGAAAGAAAACAGGAATACAAAAAAAGATAAAACAGAAAAAAAGAAGTAGAAAAACAGGAGAAAAATTAAATACAGAAAAATATATAAGGACAAAAACTGAAAGATACAAAGGAACAAAAAAAAAGATGGATGGAGAATTAGCCGGAAAGGTGAAAGAGGGAGTAAAGTAAGTAAGTAACAAAGATAAAATGTAAAAAAAAAAAAGAATTGGGAAAAACAAAACAGAATAAAAATGAAAAAAGAATGAAAGAAAAAGAGAAACTGAGAAAGAAATAGAGGTACAGTCACCATTATAGACCATAGCTTGTCTCTTTACCTCCTCATATTTCTCTTTAACTCCCAAACTTCCCTTGGGGCCCTGCAAAGTTTGGAGCAACTCTTCTAAACGTCTAAATGTAGACTCTACAAAGCATGCATCATCTTCATTGACCTTTAAAGACAAATCCCTCTGCAGCTCTGATGCCTTCGAGTGGTTCAATCGTCCCTTGGAGGGTTTGTCTCTTGATGCGGCAAAATCAATAAGCCATTTCTCCCAACATTCATCTTGGTGTTTAGGTTTGCCTAATCAGCAACAGAAAAATCACTGGCTCTATGTCCAACTCTCCCAGGCCCCACTCAGTAATAATGCTGTGTGCTAATGCTAATCTGTTATCTCATGTGCTCTGGCATTTTCTGCTGCAGACTGCCGGTTAATTGGCCATGCTGCCCTGATGTTTGCTCTTCTCTTCACTCCCATCTCTATTTTTTAACTCTCGCAGATCTTCAAACACTCTTAATTAGCGTATTCACACTGCTCAGCTGTAAGTAACTGAGGCAATCATGGGCTATTGAATGTATATAAAAATGAAGGATATGTCTCCACCTCTTCCCATTGTACTGCAGTGGAGCATAAGTACCCTGATGAAGGGAGCTAACATATTGCACTGGGGGTGTTATTTGGAGACAGAGTCTGTGCAGTAGGGATCAGCTGGTGAAGCAGCTGTGTTGACACTGCACTATGTCTGCTAAGTCAAACACACATCTGACTTAGCAAAAAGAAAGCTCTAACAATACCTCCAGCTGGCAGTGCTAGGGTGCTGCAAAGCTGTTTTGCTGCAAGCAGCAGTCGCTGCACTGGTCAAAATAGCTGTCAATAAAAGTAGTTAGCCTCTTTTAAATGACTAATTTAACCAAACCTCTCAGAGAGAAGTCACACTCAGATATAAGTCAGCATAGAATCATCTGTATGTTTGTGATATAATGATTTAAAAAAGAGTACATTACATATATTTTGATTTGGACCCAAGGAACTCATTTTTTTTTTTGGTCTCACTTTTGGAGAGATGCCATGATGCTCATCATTTCTTATAGTTTGGCAACTGACATTGGCGTACATTAGCCTTATCTTTATGCACTTTTACCAAGCAGTTTTACAGAAAGAGGGTTATTAACGCCTCATTTCATACCTAACACATTTTCAAACAAAAATCAACATAGTGCGAGTGAAAAATAGTAAAAATCCCTCTTGCTTTAATTTCCACTGTGCATGTCTTCTGAATGGGAGTGTCAGAGAAAGCAGCCTCTCCAGGACATGTTGACAACACTGGAGATTGAACAAGGAAGAAAACATGATTGGGCGAATCAATGCTGCAGACAGAAAAACAAAAACCATTATTGAGAGTGATGCTGCAGAATTGTCTGTTCACCCACTGATAGAAAAACACTGAAGGAATGATTGGACTTGGCAGAGTTGCACTGGGAATGACAACTCTGCACACGGTTTAAAGAAGTATAATTCACATTTCCGCCTACTGATGTATGGAAAAATTGACTGCGTCAATTCCAGCTCATGAAGCAGCTATATTTCTGTTTTTTCAATTAGCTCTTAATCATTAAAGTTAGCAGTGAGCTGCTGATCTGTCTCCCTGAGACAAAAAAATAAAACCCTGCGGTCACAGAGCTACACATGATCGATGCTTTCCTCTCCTCTCCTGTCTCAGAGGCTGAGCAAAGGTAATAACCAGACCATGACCCTCTCAAAGACGTTTTTCCCTTTGTCTTGAACACCTCCTAATCCCACAAAAACATCAAGACCAAAACACACTCACACACACACACACACACACACACACACAAGGGGGGAAACATTCAGCACATTCACAAACACACACACCCCAAGTCCTCCGTCGAAATCTGAACTGTGAGTCAGCTATTGGAAATGTGGCAACTAAGGCAAGCACTTGATATGCAGGCATCTGCTTTGTGGCTTATCTCCACTGCTCAACTGTGCAGAGCAATTGCTGCTTGGCTGGCCCGGCAAGGAAAAAAAAAAAAAAAAAAAGCTCTCTCTTTTCTTTTTTCTTTGCAACTTCTCATCATTTTCCCCCTTCCTTACTTCTCAGTTTAACTTTCTTTCAGCTTCACCGTGACTTCACTGCTCTTAATGGCTATTTTGGAAAGACATTATTAGAACCCCATCCAATTATGTCAATTGCAATCAAATGGATGATTTAACTGTAATGTGAAAGATGGTCCAGTGCCATCGTAAATGGTGTTACAGCGTCAAAGCAGTGCTGCAGAAAAGGGAGTAGAGAAAAGAAAAGCACCGGGAAGGAAAAAGAACAGCTAGATCTGCATGAAACGGACAATAAGAGGAAAGAAGCTCAAGTAATTTCAAAAGGACATTAGAAAAATCACATTAATCTTCTTATTTTATCACTATAGCTTCACATTTCCCATCCTGTGAGAGCTCTTCTCATGGTTAGACTTGATTCAACCAGCAGAAGACTTGTTTACAGTGGAAAATGAAAAATGCTATGTATGTATTTTTTTATCCATAGGTCCTGGTGAGCACAAACACAGTGTGTGACGGCGTTTCAGCTCTCAGAGAGAGATAGCCGGTATAACCATGTTTCAAAAACATAATAGCGATAATCTTTTGTTGGCAAGCCAGCTCCCAGTACAGTCTGACAACAGATATATGCAAATTTCTGGTTCAGCCTCAGGTCGAACTCTGCTTACAGTCACTTGAGTGAGGTGCTCTATTCTTCTGCACTGTACACACACACACACACACACACACACACACACACACACACACACACACACACACACACACACACACACACACACACACACACACACACACACACACACACACACACACACACACACACACACACACACACACACACCAAGTTAATCTAAGTGTGGAGTATTCTGTTGCTATGAATAACAGGAGAATTCTGAAACAGAAAGGTTGCAGAGCTAACATTTCTGGAGATCTTCTACATTCTCCTCTGAATCAGTGTCGACAGTTCACTGCATTCAATTTGAAGGAAAAGCCTTTAGAGAATTAAAGTTTTCATTGGCTGCTGTTTCATAATGCAGACAACCGAGCAACACCACACAAGAAGAAAGAGTGTTGCACTGAATATCTTACTTAATAGTTATATCGTTTGTACTGAACATTCTCTGTTACAGCTGTACCTGTTGGCTCTGTTTTCTCTGTCAGTGCCTCTAGGCTGGACCCTCTCTGGGTGTGGGGTCTAGAGAGAGTTGTTGACTGTTTTTCTCAATAAAACAATTTTTTTTCTTGTTGTTTTTTTCAAGTTATATCTTTAGGTTGTTATACATTTTTTCGTAGAGGATAGGACAGCAAACAGAGCAGGAAACTTAGAGAGAAAGTGGGGAAATGATATACCTGGGCTAAATGGACGTGATACTTAACCAGTAGGCCATGCTAGAGCATTGATGAATACTGCATTTTAGTATTCAGCGAATACTTGCCAAAAGTCGACTAATAGTCAAACCATTGACTGTGTAAGCATGTTACTTTCAGTCTTCTCTTTGTTTTCATCTCCTGTCTGGTGCTTGGCGCGCCTTACATGTTAACACAGCGCCACCAGCTGCATATCTGCGGTGGATCATTACTGTAGATGCTGTTTCACTGCTTCATTATGGCACCGTGCTTTTAAAAGAAAGAAAATAAAGAAAGACGAATACTCGACTATCACGCCAAGCGTCAAATAGAGGTAGTCGAATATGCGAATATTCGATTATTCTGTTAAACCCCTAGGCAATGCTGGCACTTAACTCCGCAATACTGCTGTAGATTCCGGCTGAACTCTGGTTAAAAAAGAAGCACAGAGAAGCAAAAGAAAAACTTTGAGGGAAGAGAGCTGGTGCAAGAACACAGAGGCTTTTGGAGAGAAGATATGGGCTGTGTGCTCTCTCATGAACGGCGTGAAATCTCTGGTAAATGATGTGGATGAGCCAACAGGACTAGCCAAGTTGTGGTGATTCCTGTGTTTTCACTGGAGTGTTTTCCCCTGGTCTTCCCACAGAGTCTGGGGTGGTTCCCTCTCTGCACTGGCTTCCTCCTGCACCTGCACATCTGTTTCACATCATGTTCATGAAGAGCCTGCACATCAGCTCTGAGGAGAAAGGAGACCAGTGCCAGAGTATACCAGCTTCTATAAGTGGTACATCAGCCAACTCTTCTGTTTTTAGTTTCTAGTTGAGATTTACAAGTGTCTGACTGTTCTCTTTTTGTTTCTGCAGTGCCTCTACGAGCTTCCTGCTACACAGTCCAAACTCTGCCATACTGCTACATTCACTCTCCGGACTCTCACCTGCCTCCATGTGCCTCACTCCTGCACCATCTGGATCTCCTACACTACGGACTCCAGACTTCCTCCCCATTACCTCACCTTTGTTTAATAAATCACTTAAACTGCTCCCTCTGCCTCCACCTGCTTTTGGGTTCAGTTTAACACACATGGTTACACAAGCGTTACACAGAATTCAGAAGAAGCAGTATGGTTTGCCTTACAGAGATGCAGGTGCACCAGAATGTTACCAACCACTTTTTTTTTTCCTGTGGGAAAACATTTTTATTTCAAATAAATTGAAATAAGGAACAACAGAAATGTCTCTCCTGATACAATATCAGTGATAGTACCACATTTTAATTGCTGGCCTCCAGGCTGTTTGGGCTGGACAGGATTGCACCAACACTTACTTGGCTCATTTCAACTGTTCTGTTCCTCTGACTTATATTTCTGATTCTAATTTTAGAACAGCTCTTAGTAGCTTGTATTAGTAAAAAGTAACTGCACAACAGATCATTGATTTGTCAACCAACACAACTGATTACACAATTCACTGAAACTGCCACAAACATTAAGTCCCAGTGAGTCCTTCTTCAGGCTACCTGTGAAAGAAGAGAAGAATTTTTTGGGTGCTCTGTGTGAGTATGAGGTACCAGCTTAACTACCTCTAAAGCAGTAGCAGTTGCTGGTCAGTCAAGGAGGGGAAGCTCATTTTTTTCCGGCCAACATCATAAATTTGTTTATTTAAACGTAAATTCTACCCTCTGTGCCAGCTTGCTAGCAGCTGGAGCTGCTACGTGAGACTACGACGGGCTGTAAGTGTGAGTGACAGAAGCTCCGCAGCTGTAGCTGTAGCTGCTTATTGGTGAAAAGAGAGAGAATTTTTAAACAAAACGCTTGTCATTTTTAAGAAAGGTAAACTCACTGGGGATCGATGAAGCCTCCGGATCAGTCCAAAACAAGTGGCTGTAAAACTCAGAAGATGCTGTGGTGGAGGGTTATACTTCAAGATCGCTGACTGGCTCATTTCACTGTCAATCAAAAAGGGATTCAGCCTCAGACAGATCATCCAATCATCATGCAGACACCCAGCGTCCAGGCCAGCCCACTGCCTCAAAGACCCCCAGAGATGCTGAGCGTCAGAATGACGGGACAAAGCCCAGCGTTTATCCAATGACCGTCCAGTTTCCACAGTGGAAAAACCCACTCTACGCTTCCCAGCTGAAGCCAGAAGACGCTCAGCGTCCGACTGTGCTAAAGCGCTGCAGGGATGAATGAGAAGGAGGTCGAGCCAGTTACATGCGATAAGTAGCTGATTCTGAACAAAAGATGAAGGAATTCTAGCACATATTTTGTCAATGAAATGTACACACAACAGTACATATCACCACTTTTTTGGGGGACATTTTAGGGGAAGCTGAGCTTTCCTTGCAGTCTTAGAGCAATCACCACAGTTCTAAAAATAAGACCTTCCAACAGTGAGTATTGGGTGTGTCTTGTTAAATCACATTACTTTGTTGGTGCTACCCACTCTGTCAGAACGACAAACAGTGAGGCTCTTTCTGGTGAAAAATTAATGTTCCGCCCTTTTGTTTAAAATATATTATAATTCATTTTTCAATGAGAGCACAGGGGTCATTATGAATATTATGACCTGTAAATCTGAAAAGAATGAGAAAAATAAGATAAGGGTGATGTCATTTATCATTTGTATTTTATTTTAGGTCATATTAATCATTAAGTCAAGCCTTATTAGCTCGCTCTTCTTTTCAGTGGCTGCCCTATTCATCCCATTGTACATGAAGCACACTTGAAACCTCAGTCTGAGAGTAAGAGATGATCCAGCTCAGACTGCAGCCCAAATTAGAAATTTAAATATTAAAGTCGAGACAAAATGTTGAAGGTTTCCCTAGCATGGGGGGCAAATGTTACAAATCCAGAATGAATGAAATCTCCTTTTTTTCTTTTTTTTTGCAGTGCTCACTATCATTTCTGCCCTGTGTTTCTGGCTCAGGGATAACAGTGTCTTTACATCTGTTACATCAAATAATAATTATAACCCAAGCTGTAATTAGTCAGTAAACAAATACAGCAATTTGGAGGTTGAGGTCAACCTGCAAATTGTTTATTTTGAGTTACTGCTCAATGTAAAAGACCCAAATATGGACTGCAAACAAACAAAAAAAAAATCATATGAAAATGAATTCAAGATTCCAAGCTTCAATGCTTTGGGGTTTGGTACTGTTAAAATTATCTCAACTATAGCTCAACTGTTCACCCAAAGGCAGGTCTGGTTGAAGTCAGATTAAATGATGCTCATAATTAAATTAGAACAAGCACAAGTGAATCAACAGTTGCCACTTTCCCAGAGTAATTTTCAACCCACTAAAGGTGCATCCGCCTCCACTAAACCTCAAAGTGTGTTCATTTATTTGCCTTGCCTGTGTACATTTTTTTTTCTATCACCTCTACTGCCTTTCTCCTTTATTCCCAGGCTGCTGTAACAAGGAGAAAATAGCAGACAAATGATAAGCACAATTTGTCAGTTATTCCCAGTTCACAGCCTTCTCATTTCTTTTTTTATGAGTGCTTCTGACACCTTTCTCGAAGCCTGCATCTATCACTTAAGTTTCCTGGTGCTCTCTTGCAATAACCAGGTTGCTTGCTCTGACTTTATTTAGTCCGTTCAATGTCGTGTAAGGTGTATGAGATATCCTTCATGTGAGCTTTATGTGGAAGAGGCTGTAAAAGCTGATGTCTCTTATGTAGCCATAAAGACTCTGGAACATGTTGTCAAAACCATTTATAGCTTCATAATATCCTTCAAAAGCTTCTCCCTGTGCCCTCTCTCTTTCTATCAAATGTTAATTAAAGCCTCCATCACTCTAACCCCTCTCCCTCTTCCCGTCGCTCTTGTCTGATGTCAGTTATACTTTGAGCTCTTTGTCGCACCGCCTCTGATTGCTCACTCCAGCTTCATTATGTATGTTAAATGAACAAATAGATTCACAGGCACCATTAACTCCTCGCACACACCCAAATGTGACTCGGCTAATTGGAATGAGGCTCAAATTACGCTATCTGAGGGTGGCAATTTCCCCCAAAGTATCCTCCCGTCTTGCTGCTTGTATGCCACGATAATACAGTTATCTTCAAACTGTCAGGCTTAACTGTTGGCGCAGAAGACAAGTGGCGTTGAGCAGCGCTCGGGAGTCAGATAGAGAGAGTTTAAACTGTAGGTCACGCAGGCTGATAAATTGTTTTGTGTGATGTGGTCAGTGGAACTGATGCTGTTGTGCTTAGCAGATCACTGTCAATGTTCAGAATGACATTTGGGAGTCAAAAATAAAAGGGTGCTTTAAATGCAAAGATGGCTACCGCAGAGATTAACTCCTGAAGATGAATCAGACGATAAACGCAGGCTCTTACCGCATATCAATCCACCTGCTTGACATCCATCCACTTCGACAATGGTTGGCGTGAAATATGAGTGCATGTGTGATTGATAATTGCTGTACTGTGCTCGCCCAACTGCCATCTCTGCTGAGGCCCGCCAATTCATCAAGCATCACAGGCAGATTGGGCTGATGACTAATGTCGAAGACTTTCTGTGGGAAGCCTCAGCTACACGCTTTCTGCTGCAGCCTGCCAGCTCTACTCCTGAAATCATGCTCATTAATGTGACCAAGTCATGAACCCAGAGTCAAATAATGATAAAACAGTCTAAAGAGTGAACTCTTCTGACACCTAAAAGACACACAGGCACCGGAAACCCAAAGAGTCTTAAAGCTGTGTGATGTATGTACATAAAATGGTAAACAGACTGTATTTAAAAGGCGCCTCTCTCGTTTTTATGACCATCCTATTCCTTTTACATTCCACAGTTCCCCCTCTTTATACACTGATGCCAGAAGCTTCTGTGTAAAGTGGCCATTAGTATTGAGCTGTTCCATTCATACACATTCACACACTGCTATCAGGGTACTTAAGACATGTGGATTGTGTGAATCTGGGACAGAGCCATCGCCATTTCACTGACCTCCAGCTGCCCCTCACCTTTTGCTGCTGTGTCACTTTTAGCATCCAAAAGGAAAAATTCATTTTTGGATGGAAATTTCTCAGGCTTTTACTGAATTGGGGTTTGAATGTACTCCCATCACTTCCATCTTCTTGATGTTGGAATGAAAAGATCAAATATCATTACACAAAATTGTGATTCTGGGCTGAAGCTGTATAAAATCAACAGCGTTACACTGTTAGCAAGCGTACGTGATGTTACAACAAACAGCAACATACCTACCTGCTAAAAGAATCAGAAAGCCACATTTTCTTGTTTGGATCATTCCCATTGTATCAGTGATGTTAGCTGTTTTATAATATTAGCTAATGTGCTGTTATGTTTCTCCAACTAAAATGTGCTCCGACGTATTTTCTTTTCTTGTCTGGAATTATACTTTTCAAAACTTCTTGGGCAGCATCTCAGTTTGGGAGCAGCACTTTTTTTGTTATTGTATGTTTACACAACTTTAAACACAGAAGTAAGATTTGACAACAAACTTTGGGCACCCCAGCTTACAATTGATGTCACAAGAAGATGACTACTCCAGGAGTCTAGTTTTAGCTACACTGACCCCTAACTCAGACATACAGCATGAGTTGTTGTTGGGCGCGTGCTAGTTCATAATGGATGTGTCTTCCATTTAGATCGAGATCTCTTTTGCAAGGGTGACCTGGCCAAGAGGTCGGCAGCACACGTGTTAATGAGCATGTTAAACTCATCTGGCCCTCCTAAAACTTCAGCATTTTCAGTCCATGCCTTCTCCTCTCTGTTGGTGTCCTTACAGAAAGGATGTGTTACGTCATATAGAGTTATGATGTTTTCCATCTCTAATATTAACTTTTCCTCCTCCAAAACGTCAGATTTCCCCTGGATCTGACCTGCTGAGTACTTCTGGCCATGTGCCAGTAAGCAGTTTTGATAAATAAGGATGAGATTTACACTCAGGGGCCAGAGCATGGTGCTTTAGTTTGAATTGACTGGATTGATTGTTTTTGTTTCTGTTTTCCTGCTTGGTATGATCTGCTCTGCAGAGATTGACGCGTTTCTGCAGCGTACTCTGGCAAAAATACACTTGCAGCATAACAGCCATGAGCCGCCGCTGGTAGCATAGAGCGTAGTGCTATGCAGCACGGAGCTCACACTTTAGGGTGAACTAGGTAACACTCAGCATCTTGATGTCCAGTGTCTGTGGATGTTTCCTCTGTATTCCTTTCAGTCGCCTCTTGTAGCAGCTCTTCTTCTGTGTACTCCGGTTCATGCAGGTATCCTTTTGGTTCCAAAGTGAATGGAACTTCATCGTTGCTGTCATAGTCACTCATTTTGAATTTCCTACGCTGCCTCACAATCCTTAGAGTACAAACAAAAGAATTACGATACTTGATCAAACTTACACGAGGCTACAACCGGCGCCCGAAGCATAGCTTGTTCCCTACAGCTGAAAGGAGGAGGGGGGACAGAGCACACTAGCGCTGCGCGGAAGGATACATGACCAGTTAGTTAGGTCCGGATAAATGTTTATATTTCCCAAGACTTAATGCACTTAAAAAATATTCTACGTTGCATACTCTTAAACTGTGGTATTACTTTTTGATTTTAGTTCTAGGCAGAGAAAATAGCCTTTGAATTTGGTACGGTATTTCCCTGTTAGCGCCTATTTCCTCGTCACCATCGATTAAAGTTTGTGTCTTACTGAGGGAGAGGAGACAACTTTCTACTGTATCTAATGTCCTTAGCGGTCACATAGAGCTCACACAACCCCACTTCAAAAAAAACTGAACTATCCCTTTCAGTAAATAATCCAAAAATAACATAATTTGATTCCACATGGATTTACAGGTTGGAGCCCCAACAGAGGCATGTGACCTAGAACTGTTAGACTGCTAACTTGGGTGTGGAGAGTGAAACATGCAGTTACCAACTATTCACTGATGATTTAAAAGTTATTGTGTTTGTCATGAGGGTGTCGGCCTCTAGTATGCATGTGGGTGTCATGTTTCACTATTGTTGGCTGAACTGGGCACATGTCAACCAACCTTGATCAGCCACCAGTCTCGAAAAATGATCTCAGCAGCAAAACAAGTTGTTTTTTTCACTGCAGTTTTCTTGAGCTCTAAACATTTACTGTCATTCCGGTAACTGTGATTGCTTATTAAAGTTTAAACTTTGATGAGATGCATTTTCACGACTCAGCCAAACTTCCAAAGAGTTTACATTTTCAGAAACTTTGTGCGCTGTAACCTTTTTCAAGCAGCACTTTAAGTACCCGTTGCCATAAATTAGCAGGTGCTGCCATCCTCTCCCTCTTCACCATCTTTGTGTGTTAATGAGGAATGGATACGCTCACGCTCTCTGTTCTTCCCTGATTGACTTCCTGTTTCCATCCCTCATTCTGAGATAGGGTCGTTATTAAGCAAATGAGTTGCTGCTCCAGTGGGCTTTACCATCAGATAGCTGTGACTGAAGGTTAATGACTGAGTTGTTCATGGGGAAATAGGAGCATGGGGGGGAACCTCACCGGGCATGACGCTCCTGCTATGTACATGTGCACTCTGACCTGGCATCACCTGTCATGAGCGCCAGGGTCCCGACTCCCAAGGGTGTGCAATCTGTGAGCGCAGGCGGCAACAGATGCTCAATGCTAAACAGAAACAACATCATTAATCAAGGCAGGTAAATGTGTCCTGAGTTTACCTTCCTCAGCTACACACATAGGTTGTTTGTTACATTAACGCACATCAAGCAGGAGCCCTGAAAGAAATTAGCCAGCAATTATGACTAAGTGACAAAAGGGAGAGGTGGAGCTAACTTTTCCCTGCAATAAAACATAAACGCTTACAATTTGCACTTTATTAGCAGGTTATTTTCCTGTTAATTGAGTGGCAAAAGTTTTGTTGAAACATTCTTTGCTGCTGGTTTTAGGATAATCCAGTGATTGATGAAATATTTAGAGAAATAAATACGTCAATCTCAGCGCAGCTCTTGAAACATCTTTAGCATGTTCAAATGAAGAGCTTTTTCTCTTTGATTTACTGCTACTGCTCTGCAAATCCTTCCCTCTTGTATTAATGTGTTGTTTATTACACTTTAGTCTTCTGTGTGAAATCCATCTCCTCTGTAATTAGGTTTTCCGCTTTTCTTCCTCACCCCCATCAAAGCACACCAAACAGCAGCTAAGAAGTTTAGCTTCTCCCTTTTTGACAAATCCAAAATCCGCACCAAAAAATCTTTTGCCGCAGGTTAATTGCCATATTTTAAAAACTCAACCTCCTGTGCTGATCTTGAATGAATCTTTTTTTTTTTTGTCTCCTGTGAGCCAAACATAAAAAGAAGAATAATAAATAGCTAGAATCCTTCAGGCTGGCTGTGCCAACAGACATTGTGCTTGGCTCAGCGCCTGGTTTCAAGAGAAGATTCTTTCATTTGCAGCAAGCTTTTCTTTTTCAACAGGGGGATAGAGGGAGGATAAGAGGTGGATTTTCCTGTATTACAGCAGAAAATCACTCTTTTAATTTGAAATCTGGGCACTTTTTTGTCATTTTTCGGTTGAGCTGAAGAACCTGACAGCCAGTCTCAGATGAGCAGAAGGATATACAGTAGATTCAATTTGGTATTTTTGGACTTGTAGTGAAATACACACACTGGTGACAGCCCAAACAAGTCTGGGGTAACTACTTTAAGAGGCTCTTGTGGCTGCCTGGTTAGCTCACAGTCATTTCTAATCTTAATCAGTCCAATTGTTGAGCTCCGATAAATGTGGTGTGCGAACGACCCCAAGAAAAACATCTCAGGCGATGTGTCTACCCTAAGATTAGTGGTTGTACTCAGATAAATATATCAAAACACGACCGATTCTACCCCAGTATTAAGCCCTGCCTTGGGTAGGCCTCTGCACAGACCTTAAAATAGATAAAAGCATTATCCAGAATGATTCCCCCTTTTGGACCAGTGTAAAAAAATTTATTAAAAGACGCACAAACGCATAAATTTTAACTTCTTACTGTCACAGTTTCTGATGCTGAAATCAGTTCTCATTATTCTAAATCCATGTGTTCCATGTTCTCAGAAATTTGATAAATCAGTAATATAATGCAAAAAAATAAATAAATAACAGGGATATTGCACTATTGCCAAAGCAGCTTCAGCAGCTCTGTGTGCACCGGATAACCGGAGCAAAGGAAGAACTGCCAAATGCAGTGAACACTAGGGGTTGGGAAAAAAAAGAAAATTGATTATTCAGGATATTTCGTTTGACAATATCAAAATTGTTATTCTTTGTCATATTTTTTTTTTAATTCAATGAAATTTTTCTCCCTGATTCATGTGATTTGCATTTTATGGAAAAATATGGCTCCTAATACAGTCTGTAGACATTATCATAATCTTTTAAGTCTTTCACATGGTCTGGTGTTAAAAAACAAACTTAAAATCGCAAAAATGGTAAACACTGTAGGATCCCAATTTGAATCAAATTTGCCCCCAAAAATCGTAACAAATCGGATCATGAAAAGTGAACACCAACACCAGATCCAAAGGACTCTACAAGCTGTTGCTGTGCATATCCTTATAGTTATGTTAAATGTGTGTTTTGGTTAGTGGAAGGGGCAGAATATCAATACCGTGGCTCCTACAGGTGATTCCCACCATAGCTGCAGATTCCATGGGTGCTTCGAGGCCTGAGCACTTACAGAGAGTGACAAGCTCCAACGTGTGCTAATCATGCCAGTGTAGCGGTCATTACTTTAGCGCGTGCTGCTGTAAACTTTATTTTGCTATCTGTCTCCTTAAAGCTCCACAGTGAGCAGTAAGAGCAGAACTGATTAATCAGAATTCATGAAAACCATTGCAGATGCTGATAACTGGCAGACTGGCGTGTCAAGGTATATGGCATGAACTTTCAGAACCACGGACAGCTCTGTTCTTGACAGCTTTAAGGACTGTGCATTGTTAAGCTATCTGATCTCTGGAGAGTTGGATTTCAGATTTCTTATAGCCCACCCTGTATTCTCTCTGTTCACCAGAGCCTGTTGTATTGATTAAATAGCAAAAGAAGAAGAAACGTGTTGTAAGTAAAATTTGCAGGGCTACGTGACTGTGTGTATGCCAGTTCCTGCTGTGTTGTTAGCATGCTAGTCTGCGCTTTTAGATAACATGTGTATAAGGGCTGGGACGATATGCTATTCGGTATTCTGGCTATTCGATTGAATTATGATGGGGGTGTTTTTGTAGTTTGTATTTTTTTTGTTTTTTTTTTTGTTTTGTTTTGTTTTGTTTTGTTTTGTTTTGTTTTGTTTTGTTTTTTTTTTTTGTTTTGTTGTTGTTGTTGTTGTTGTTGTTGTTGTTGTTTGGGGGGGGGTGTCGATTTGATTAAAATTGTGATTCTTTGAAATTTTTGATTTTTGCAATTTTGAGTTTGCTTTTTGACACCAGACCATATTAAAAAGTTAAACGATGAAGATAAAGTCTACAGACTATATCAGGAGATATATTTTCCCCTAAAATGCACATCACGTGAGTCAGAGAGAAACATTTCATTCTCTGCTGGAGAAAAGTGGTAACCTTTTTTTCCAACCCAATTTATAAACAAAGACTGAAATGAAGAATTTAAATTAAAAAAAGACCTTTTGACAACAAATCCAGATTTTGATATTGTTAAACAAAATAAAACAAAAAAATACATTGATTTTTGATTTTCGTATTTTTCTCCCACCCCTAATGTGTATTGTGTTTGAACACCCATTGTAGCTGCTTTATCAAAGTAGCAGTTATGTAAATTTTGAGCACCCAAGAGCACAAACATAAATCGGCGCCTATTATTTTGACTGTGCAGACTCTGCCCCATATTTATCAGCAGTACAATATGCCAGACCCTGTCACGTTGAGTATTTTTTCTTCACTTTTAAGGAACAGGGGAAGGAGGAGTCAGTTTGTGAACGCGATAGTTAAGAGGAGTGAAAGCTGTTAGAAAGACACTAAATGTGCCAGACGCAGCTTTGATGTTGGAGCGGCAGTCAAAGAGGTCAAAAGGGGTCGTCTTTTCTTCCCTTCACCACCAGACAGATGGCATGTAGTAATTTTACCATCACAATAGAAGGAAGTAAACGAGGAAGAACACGCTCGGTTGAGCCCGGAAAACACTGACAGCATTCTGTCCAGAGTACACAGGCATTGATTGTCAGTCAGAGATGAGGCTGTCAGTCAGGACTCATCTCCATATCCTTGAGAGTGCTGACATTTCAGGAGCGATGTCAGCTCTTTCCTGAATTCCAGCATTCAGCTGCTGTTTTTCATTTGTGGATCGTTGCTTTTATCTGCAGTGTGCCAGCCTCATTACTAATCACTTACTCTGTGCTTAATTACGACAGATTAATTCAGTCTATAAAAACAATTTACAATTTGATGAAGTTCATATTTACATGGCACTTCCAAAGCAGTTCATAAACTAAATTAGCAAAACCTTCAGTAATTAATCAAGCAATTAATTATTATTCATTATTCTGGCTTTGAACACTGAATACATTTGAGAATTTATGTTTTGTGAGAAGATTTCTGGAGCAAAGTGTTATATTCCAATTTAACAATGCATGAACAGTTGGCAGCTGCTTTTTTTAGCTTCTTTTATCAATAAATGAGACGTGTTCAAAAGTGCTTTTTTTCTAGTGTTAAATGTTTCGTGTAAATTAATGAATGAAGACGAACTTGCTGCAAGACCGGTTTGACATAAAAAAGACTCAACACAAGTGCTTTCAAAGAAATCTGAATGAGAGTTTCAGTCATGAACTCCGACAGTACAACGGTCTTTGTGACACATGTCAGCATCTGCTGCTTACATTGTCAGCACTGGTATGTCAGACAAACATGTCAGAACAAGCCTTGTTCTGACGAATTACTGTTTACAGCTAAATTCATCCGTCCCAAGGATGAGGGTCTAAATGTTTTGGCAAGTACGACTACAGAGTGAGTTGTCTGAACCAGTTTGTGATTTCTGAACTGCCTGACAGAAGTAGAAGATGTCACTTAAAACAGACTGAGTTGGATCTCAAAGAGAAACACAAAATGAAAGAGAATCCATGGTTTTAAAACATGACCAAACCACTCTTACTCATTTCAAGAGGCTAGCTACTCAAAGCCACTACCACTAGCATTTCACATTCAAATCTCTGACTTTTCTCCTGCATTGTAGTGATTTAGACAATAAGACAAAAGCCTCTAATTAAGAAAGGCCATACATGAAAGTGTGCTGCATCCAAAACTATAAAACAGACTGAGTGCAGAACTTAAACAAATTTCAGATATATGTCTGTTCAAAAAGAGGCATAAAGATATGACTCTCTGAAATACATCAGTGGATAAATATCACAAGTGTTAGCTTATTTTCGAAACAAAATTTTACAGGGAATGGTAACTACTTTTGTAAAGACGACGATGTATGAG